>NC_141685.1:605387055-606037022 GCF_964263255.1 Lissotriton vulgaris | reverse complement strand
GAGTTTCGTGGTCTGGGAGCACTGCTGGCTATATATACTTTACTTTGCAAGAGGTTTGAAGCAAATCCATGGTGGCAGAGGGGACTTAGGGCCTAGCTGCAGAGCGCGCGCGGAGTGATTTGGGAAATTTGTGAAAAATTGACTAAGTCCCCATTTTTGTACTTTTGCTCTTTGGCTGTTTGGGGGTCTTCTACTCGTCTTCTCCTGGGTTGACGGCTCTGGGGCCATTGCTGGGAAGCTCTAATACCGGATAAAAGTGTTTTGGACCAAATCCCAGGCGGAATTTTTTTTGTGTTTTTGATGACTTGCTTGCCTTTGAGGTGCTCTTAGGGGGGGTTCCGTCTGTTTGCGGGTGAGTTTCGTGGTCTGGGAGCACTGCTGGGACACTCTAATCTTGATTGCATTTGCTTTTCAGGAAATCCGCCGTGCCAACCCCGACTTATGGCCTAGCTACGCAGCGCCTTTGGACCGAAGGCCCAGAAGTATGAGATTTTGCTTTTGGCCTGTTTGGGGGTGTTACGCTTCTTGGCGGGTGGGTTGCCGGGTCTTGGGGCATTCCTGGGAAGGTCTAATACCGGGTAGAAGTGGGTGGGACAAAATCCGCGCGGAAAAGCCTTTAGTTTTGGCACTTTTTGTAACTTAGGGTTCGTTAGGGTTAGCCCTAGCAGCAGGATTGCATGTGTTTCGGGGTGTTCTAGATTTTTCAAACTGAGTTCTGGGGTCTTAGAGCACTCGTGAGAATGTGTAATTTTGGTTGCAAGTCATTTGAAGAAAATCCATGGTGGGAAAGGGGGGATTTGGCATAGTTAAAGAAAGCCTTTGCCACTATTCTTAACTTAGGGTTCGTTAGGGTTAGCAGTATTTCTATTGCATGTGTTTGAGTGGGGGGGATTTCGAGTCTTGGAGCGATGCTGGCTATGGCTACTTTTGCTTGGTTGCTTGCAAGTGGTTTGAATGCAATCCACGGTGGGTAATGGGTAATTAGGGTACTTCGGCCTACTTTTACTTTCAAAGTAAGTTTTGTCACCAGTTTTCTGCTAGGCCTCGTTTTTTGAGATTTGATTGGGGGTCTTCTACATTTTTGCGACTGGCTTTAGTAAGGGTCTGGGTGGGAGCACTGCTAGGAAGATCTAATTTTGTTCTAAAACACAGTTTACAGTACACCTAGCTTGAGGGGCAAGATCCGCTACATTAATTTGCCCATACTTATTTATCCTTCAAAAGGTGACTCAGAGTACGCACTTTCAAAAACATTGTACTGTCTACTAGGAAAAACAAATTGTGACTTTTTGCACTCCACAGCCTACATACCTTATATTTATTTATCAGTGGTGTTGTAATATTATATCACTTCCTGTTTTTCGTTGAATAATTACAGGCCGGGTTTCAGTCTCTGCAATGGGGAAAAAAGGATGGAGTCAGGCTTCACAGTAGCGAGCCACAATTCAGCATCAGGCAGGCAGTGGACAGGGTGTCTTCTGGTGACCAACATCGGTGGACGAAGCGTCGGCTGCAATGGAGGAGTGCCGCTAATAGGAGGATTTTTTTTCTGCGGGCAACTTACTTACCACTTCCAACAGGACCACTACAACCACATAGATACAGTATCCCTTGCCTTTTTCTCTGACTGTGACTGCATTTCTTGCCTCTCTCTCGGCTTCTACATTGATCCCTTAACACATCACTTAGTCCACTCCACTATCTGCACCACACATAGTCATTTGTAAGTGCTCCTACGTAATTCGCAAGTCGCAGCACGCCCCAGGCCGTAGAGGACTGGGATGGCCCCAATGATGAAGCATGTCACCAAGGGGCAACCCTGGTGAGTGAGGGGACACCTAGAAAAAAAGCAATTTCTCCTTTTCTATCTACTATACCTTCTGTCAGGTTACGCAGCCCCTAAGCGCCTACCGTACTATGAAACTACATTTCCCATGAGTAGGCGGGAGACTTGCAGACTATTTAGTGAGACTATATGAGAGTACCCTTGTATGTTAGGACAGCACTTCACTGATGCCTGTCTTGTCTTCTGTTACAGGTCTCCTTTCCCTGCTGACCCTACCTTTACCCATCCCACATTTTTTATTTTAGTTTGTTATTTTTCTCCCTCGCCTAATGCCTCGAACACCCTGTGTTTACACTTCTGGGTGTTGGTGACATTTGGAGGTGGAACCATATTTGCATCGACTGGATCACGGGGAGTAAACCTGACACCTTCCAGACCAACCCCATTGAGTGTTGTTGTGAATGGATTTATAGTGACCAGCAAGGCTCTCGGGTATCTGGCTACAGAGACCTTATGTTGAATATCGTTATCAATAATTCCACACAGGCCCTGTACTGTCGCATTCTTTCTTTCCACAGTTGTCGATGATATATTCTTACTCTGCTTGACAAAGAACCATTGCTAATGTGAAAGAACTTCAACCGAATTAGTAGTTATACTTTACCATTTGTTAGGCTACAATGTGGCACTGCTCTACTGTACTTCTGTCACCTGCTATATTCTCAGTTGTACCGTTGAATTTCTCAGGAGGACAAACCAGATTTCATTTTCTTTTTTTTCATAGGCATGCAACTGCCACTGTGTCACACCACTAGTACCACCGCTATGAGGAAATTTTATCCGACCAAGATTGCCAACGTTATTCGGTGTTTCCCGTGGAGCCAGCCCTGGGCCTAGCCCTACTTTCAAACACAAATTACAGGTAAGATAAGCGTTTGGTGGTTTGGGGGTATAATGGAGTATTAGTACGAGAGACGAGAGACTGAAGGTAGTACTACTAAAGTCCTAGGACTCTTGGATTCACTTCACTTAGTCTGTGAGAGGCACTTAGTGTTGAAAACATTTGGGCATTTACACTTAAAGGAAGAAAATGGAACTAAACTTTCAGGAAAACAGTCAACGTTAAACCCCCACCCACCAGGCAAGCAGTAAAAAACAGGTATGCTCAGATAAAGTTTGAAAAAGTATATTTATATCCCTAACAAAATAATCTCCCGCAAGACCCTCCCTAACCCCAACGATTGTCCTTCAAAAGTCCCCAAAAACCCAACTCCCAATTCCCACCCCCCAAAAGTCTCTAAAAAAGGGGCAAGGGACACTATGGGTGGATGCTGTTAACTTTTTGGGCCAGGGCATCATGCTCCTCGCGGAGCAAGGCGAGCTCCTGCTGAAGGCGGGACACCATCAGGGTAGTGCGGCGCAGGCGTGCCTTCACTGCCTTGCAGGTGCAAGGCCTGTGAGAGGCAGATGTTGGCCTTGCTGCTCGGCGGTGGCGTTTGCCTTTGGCAGCCCGGCTCAGTCTCGGTGGACCACTGTGCTGGGTGGCAGCCCGTGGGGCCACGGAGGCCGATGCAGACGACGTTGTCGTAGTTGTCGACCGCACACTTTCCACGTCCTCCAGGGCCACCAGCCGCCGATATTCCGCAACAGTGGCCTCGATCCTCCGTTGCCGGGCCGCTCTAGCCAGCTCCTTCCTCCTTGTTCGTTTGGAAGGAGAACCTATATGAAGAAAGAAAGACATAGTCTGTAACCAATGCTCTTTAAGATTAACTCAATCATTCAGCAGAAATTTGTGCTGCAGTACAACTAGCAACTTGCAAGCGCATTACATAACTATTGAGGCCAGTATCTATCTAACCTCACACTTCTTCATCCTTGCTCTAACATTAGTGGGAGTTTAAGGAACAAATTCTATGAGCACTGTGGACTTCCATTGGAGTCGACTATGAAAGTACACCAGTCTTATTCTTCTTCTTATCTCTTGTTTTGGAAAATTGGTACATTATTTTCTGCAAGCCGGCATAATGCCAGCGCGGTAAACTTGCACCCGAGAAAAAGAGACGCACGCCATGAGGAGTGACCTAGACTTGCGTTGCCGTTGCGTTACTGTACCCGTCCAGTACATGCAGGTGGTGAATCTCTTACTTTTCTATTACGGGTGGCACTGAGAATACTCTGTTACAACTCAAGGGCTACTGCTTAATTAATTTAACTTTCACCCTACAGTGGAAATGAGTACTAGAAATGGAAAATTGAAGAAGATAAATAATCTGATTATCTATCACTTCACATGGGATGTTTTTGCTTATATATGGGATGACTTTAGGTGCTTTGCTTTTTATTGAGTGACCAGTGATACATCCACACATGAATGACTGAGTACTACTAAACTTATTAAGAGAGGTAGGGAGTGGCCACCATAATAACCGGATCTATGCAGTGCTTGCAATACAAACTACTGCTACTATTTATGGTAGTATTTGGACAAAATTAAAAGTTCTTTTCCTTGCCTTTCCTACACTGGAACGGACGTGCGGGTGCAGTGTTACATGCTCTTCAAAGTTACACTTAGTTCATCCACTGACCATCTACTCTCTCTAGATCATGGGTACTCACAAACTTTCTCTCAGGGGCTACATTTACAGTGTAGTTTGGGGCCGAGGGCCGCACTGGTGGGGGCGGAGTCAGAGGGGGCGGGGCTAAAGCAAAACGATAACTTGTGACCATGAGGTTGCACACAGGTCCCTGCAGCAGATGCCCTCATCCACTGAGCCACCAGACCCAGCATTTACATACATCTCTCTCCCTCCTGCTCTCCCTCCTGCACTCCCTCCATCTCTCTCTCCCTCCTGCCCTCCCTCTCCCTCCCCCTCTGTCATCTCACTGTGTGTGTGTCTATCTGTGTCAGCCTTCAGCCCGGGTTGAGACCGCTTCCTCAACGCGCACACACAGACAACAACACCAAAGTACTTAACAGGTCTTTAAAAGACCATTAACATATTATTGAGGCTTTGTTTGTTTTAGCGCCCCTGCTTCTCCACCCTGACAATCACTGCTTGCCCGGCCCCACAGAGCAGAGGCTTTGTTCTATTTCACCTCTTTGTGGCCTTGCATCTCCACTCTGCTCTGTGGGGGCCGGGGGAGCAGTGATTGTCAGAGTGGAGATGCAGGGGCGCTAACAGGTGAAATACAAAAAAGCCTCTGCTCTGTGGGGGCCGGGGGAGCAGTGATTGTCTGCAAGGTCTGCGCACCGCCAACGAAGGCTTGCCGGGCCACCACCGGCCCGCGGGCCGTACTAGGAGTACCCCTGCTCTAGATACACATATGCTATCTAAGAGTCAGATAGTAGCATGATCCAGGTATATGGACACATACAGTTTCTGTGTCACCCACCCAGGCTGTTGTCCTTCCACCCATCATTGCTTCATCATTCACCCAGCCATGCATCTCATATTCTTGCCTTCCCAGCTAGTCTTCAATCTCAATAAGTAAGGAATATATAAGAGCTTACCTCTGGCCGCCACCACCACCGTCTCAACTCTCACAGCTGCCGCCACCGCCTCCTCCCCTGAAGAATCGCCCTCCGCCTCCGTGTCGAGCACCACCACCTCCACACTGGCCCGCCACCAGATGTTCCACCTACAAAGTACATTTAGGAATGTTAGAATGAAGCACTCACTAGTCACTAGTATTTGGTCTAGGAATGAAGACATGTGAAAACAATGTAATTTGTGACTGTCTACGTTAAACTTAAAAAAAATGTCCCTTTTTCCAGGGAAGGTTGTCTTGCTGCACTTTTAGGCACAACTGATGAAGGCTGTTTTTTTAACACGCACCATTTTTCTCCACACAGACAGAAGATGGACTTCTAACAACAAGATCAAGTTGAAACCAGGTGAGAGCTCGGCTCGACCACAAGAAATGTCTTCAATTAATCGTCAGCACTAACCACTTTTCCATTATCAGTTAAACGTTTAGTTTTATTATGACTTCATTTAATAAATGTGTTTACTTTTAATAAAGCTTTTAAACTTAAATACAATCTGTGTTTTTTGGTCCAGACTAGAGTGACTGAGCGAAAGGTTTTGCAATTTTTGCAAGCATGAGTCCAGATAGAACAGTTCAAAAGACATTATGGACAATCCCAGAGGACTGCACTAAGTTGATAGAGCTATTGCTGACTAGAATCATGGGAGTTTCGCCAACCGTGCAATCTTAGTTAGCTACACAGACAGACTAATAAGAATAATCTAGTAATACCACAGGGAGTCATAGTAGAGGCAGGATAAGAATTTAGATACAGTCTACAAGAAGAGCAAAGACAATTTTGAAAAAAGTCAAATGAGGAACGCTAGGAAAAATGGGTACTAGTCTAAAATGAAAACTTACTGGGGCCAGCAGAGGAGCCCTCGCCTGCCCGATCCTGGCCCTGTTGATGAACAGCATCCGCCGCCTGCTGCTCCTGTGTCCTCCTCTCGCCCCTGGGGGGAGCTGACGTACAACATGAAAGAAAGAACAGAAAACATGGATGATTGTTGCTTGTCAATGTCAACCAAATCAAACATTTCAAAAGAACAATAACAAAATATTTCTGCGAAATTATATTGATTATGGTTACTTTTCATTTATTTGCGGACCTGTGTCTTCGAAAGTCACGTAACTCACTAAACAAAGTACTGAAACGTTCACCTAGGACTGGCAGGCAGCAGTCCGCAGGCAAGACGCAAAGTGACAGACAAACTCCATTGTGATTTCAGTCAGATCAGTGACAACACTAACAGTTGCCTGCTACATTACCAGTCATTTAAATAGTCAAACTATCAATCCACCGCCACTATTTTTCTTATTGTCAGGGTTACAAAGGAATTGGCAGATTTAAGCCCTTGCGGCTCTTTTGCGCCGTTCTTGCGTGACTTTAGTGACGCAGCAGCTAAACAAAAAAGGGCGCCATGGTGCGGCGTATAATATTATAACAACGTGACGCATTTGGGAGATGCATCCCGTTATAAAGCCCTGCGCCATCAGGGGGCGTTCCGGCGCAAGGGAGGGCATTCCTGCGCTGGAACGCATCCTAATAGTGGCTGAGGGAAATCTACAAAATATCAATCAGTCACCTTTAGGACAATGATGCATCACACAAACCCTGCACCTGCTTGAAGCAGACGTACGGCTTGACCCAGCATTGGGGAGATAGGGTACCCCAGAGCATTGATGGAGCTGCGCCATCGTTGCGACGCAACTCCAGCAGTAAAGCTTCGGTGACGTTTTGGGCCCATGGTGCGCCGCATTGCAAATACGGCGCACCATGTTTGGTGGTGGTAGCGGGCCGCACAATTAATGGCGCATCCCTGCTACTTTGCAGGGATGCGACGGTAATTGCAATTCTGCCCCTTAGGGGCATACTTACTTACGCGTTCTGGCGCATCTCCAGAGATGCGCCAGATCAAATGCGTCACGCAAAACTACCCTTGCGACACGGCAGATGTGCCTCATTTACAATGCGGCGCGCCCTGGCGCAAGGGTAGGCACTTGCGTGAGGCATCTCGTCACGTAAGAGCGGCGCATCGCTGGAGTCACGTCGCCAACGCAATGCAACTCCAGTAATGCTCAGGGCCACCCAATACTTAACATGCTGTGTCAGTCCTTTCGCCTGCTTCGAGCAGACATAAGGAATTGAATTGACGTAGCAGCGTCGCAGAAGTGCCTGCGTTAAATCTTGTACATTTCACGCAGGCAATTTTGCGAGGCGCACAGCCGCTGGACCGCGGCGCCCACCCTGCGTACTAGGAACGCACCCATTGTGGTGCAGGCCCATGGCTTTATAACATGACGCATCTCCCTAGATGCGTCATGCTGTAAATGACTCGCAGGGATGCGGCACGTTTACGCCGCTGTTGCGTCACGCAAGGCAACGTAAACGTGGCGCAAGGGGCTTGTAAATGTAATCTGCCCCCTAGTGTCTAGCATTACGCAGTTCTGTAAAGTACACTCATACATAATAGTTACTCAGGCCAATGAGACCACGAAATAGAAAACAAATAAGCATAGTAGCAACGCCACTGAGAAGGAGAGCAGTGCACCTGAAATGCACAGAAGATTTTGAAATATAATTTAACTACAATGTAATCGTCATCAGCGGCATTATTGGCTTGCTCCATGTAAAAAACAAATATTTGCAATACAACAACACAGAGCAGGAGAAAACATCATAGTAGTGAGTGATTAAATGGCTACTACTACTCACCAAGCCCGGGGATCTCCAAGCCGAGCTGGTCCAGCAGGTCGCGCTCGCGGTCCAGGAGGTCCGTCCAGCGATGGGTGACCTGGCTGTAGGTGCGCTGGACCCCGTAGAGGTGGGATATGGCCCAGCACACCTTCTCCCACCGCTTCCGGCGCTCCCGCATGTTGTACCCGCCGGCCGCGATCCTGCCGCCTCCCGCGATGGTCCTGGGCAGGCGGCGCTGGACGAAGTAGACCAGCGCGCCCACTTCCTCCGGGCTGAAGATCTCCCGTCGCGTCACCTGCTCCCCCCTCAATCTCCCGCATGCTGTCCTGCCACTGGGTCCAGCACTACTCCCCGCCGCCGCTGCGGCCCTCAAGTGCCTGGGCAGCTTCACGGCGCCTGGCTTGACCATGGTCTGGGCAGGTAAGGTAGGAAGAAGTAGAAAATTAAGAAAGAATAGGATAGGGAAGAAGAAAAGAAAAGAGTTTAAAAAAGTAGTTTAAAAGTAAAGAAAAATAGCAGAAAAGACAAAAATATACAGCTAGGAAAAGAGAGGGATAGATAAGAAGCAAAATCGTAAAAAAAAAACTGAAAACAAGCAAAGGATGGCAAAGATACCAAGAGGATTAAACACCATGCCCAGACACAGGAAATGAATGAAAAACAAGATGGCCGGCGCCCGTTCACGAGCGCGAAAGAAAGTTCGCGCGAGATTTTCCTCGCGATCTCGTGCGAACCTGTAGATTTCCCGCGCGATCTCGTGCGAACCTCTACTCGCAATGCGCTTAGTGCGCGAGATTATACATAGCGGGCGGAAACGGAAATACGTCACGGAAACAAAATGGCCGCGCCCGTACTCGACCTTGGGGTAAATTCGCGTGTTGCGCTGCAAGCGGCTCGCGAATACTGCAAAAAAACTCGCGAAACAACAAGCCGCAAAAAAAATAAAATGCTCATTCGCACGAATTGGCGGCTTCCGCGGTCGGTTTCGCACGACGCTGCGCCCCGCGAATAGCGCGAAAAAAACCGAAAAACGATTTCAGCAAAAGCAATGAGCAGGTGCAAAAGGTCAACCTCATGATTTGTAACGATTCTTTGTAGTGCTTCCTGAGGGGGCCCTCCAGAATTCGGTTGCCTGCTTGCAACTATTTTGTGTGACCCTGCTCTGACCTTAACTGTATGCCACAAAGGTCCTGATTTACAGCTAAAGGAGCAGACAAGCAGGTGCCAGGCTGGAACTTTAAATTCTTTCAGTGACACATTAATTAGCCCCTAATTCATTATTGTCAGTTGGGGCAGGGCAGGTGTTGTAACTAATTTTGCAACAATGAAAGCACTTAGCAAGTGCAAAAGATCACTAATCAGGGCGCACTAAGGAAGCAGGTGCCAGCTAAAAAAATATTCTGTGACACATTAATCAGCCCCAAATTAATTCAGGTCACTTGAGGCAGGGAAGGTGTGCTTTGCTTTGCCGAAAATAAGGTACACTGGACAACCAGAGGGTGTGGTGATGAAACAGAGGGTGGCATGGGTGGGCCAGAGGGTGGCATGAGTAGTCAGAGAGTGGCAGTGGTGACAGAGAGTGGCAGTGATGAAGAAGAGTGTCCCAAACAGGCTGGACATGTAGAAACAACAAGTTCGCAAAACTTGCGACCCGACAGGTAAGTTCGCAAATTGCGAAATTGTAAAAACCCTCGCGAACTGGCAGAAACACGGGCGAACACAAAAAAAAAAAAATCCGCAAATTCGCGGGAATTCGCGGATTTTGCGGATTGCGAATCCGCAAATCCGCAAAATTCGCGAACGCGAGATCCGCAAAATTCGCCCATGCTTACTACTTCGTGAACTACGCCCACCCTTATCTAAGATAAGCCTGACTCCTTTTTGCACCAAGTATCCAAGGTTAAGCACAGGTTGATTTATTGAGTTTTTGTGGTTCACCCTGCAGGCGATTGTTGCTTGAACAGGGCTTACACCCAACTCAAGCTACACCCCAATTTCTCACAATCGCTGTCTCATCTCTATTCCTCTATCTTATCCTCTCTCTATCTTTCTCTCTGTCTCGCTCTACCCACTGTTATTGCATGCGATTTTGGAGCCATGGGCAACACAAATTTAGCTGTTTTTTGTGACATCGTTCCTGAACGTCTAATGTGCAATTCTATACTACCTCTCATCGTGCAGACTTGAACTATATGAAGATGGGTAATACAATTCTAATTTCCTCCAAACAGGAGAACCCAAAATATGTCATACCCGCAACCCTAAAAATCCTTAAAATGACACTGTTGGTACTCATACTGCACTGCACCAAGATAGAGTGCCGAATCCTTTCAGTTGCTTCTACTAAACTTTTGAATGTGTATGTTTTTTGCACCTCTGAAATACTATCTTGCTATTCCACAACCAGGAAAAAATATGTTTTCCATCTCTTTTTACTGATTAGCATAACATCTTTTTTCTTCAATGATCAGTATGTTCTCTTTCTTCACCGCATTTTCTCCCTTTGTTTTCGCTGCCATAGTGTCTCTATGATAGCAGCAACAGGACACCGATTGAGTGTTAGAATTGGATTGTTGCAATACTTTGTATTGAGCCGTTTTCTGCACTTTCTTTACTTACAGTGCCCACTGGCTAACCAAGCATAAATGAACCTTTTCCTCTATGATGTTGCCTACACGTAGCACATATACTAGTTTTTCGGACTAGAGAGGGTACATGTGATTTAACATATGTACTTCCTGTAATTCCCTTTCGATTTTTAGTATCCCCTGTAGTGAAAATAATAGAACTACAGCTTTGCTGGAGAAATGGGAAAAATCTCACAACAAATACAAATATCAAATGTTAATTTATTTTGCTGGTGCAGAAACTTCAATTCACCCTGCACTCTTAGCAATGACCTCTGACTTTGTTACCATTCAACCATGTACCTTATGGGATTGCTGCTACTTCAAAATATTCTTCAAAGTTCTGAAGGGTTTTTCTGCAGTCTTATAAGAGACATGGGGCCATATTTCAGGCTCCACCAGGATCAGCTGGGCTCTTCCGTCTCCTCCGATATAAGAAGCAGCATGGTGCTGTCAGGTAGCGTGCTGGAAGGTGAGCACTGTTGCGGCTGGCTCTAGTGCTTTTTATTGCTTTTTACTTTTTTACTGAATTGGGCTGCTATTTGATTTTAAACGCCTATTAAATATTTTTATCACTGTGTACTGTGCTGCTATTCATTCTGAAACTCTTCTCTTAATGTTAATACATCTGTCTCCCACCTTGCACATGCACCTTGACTTCGCTTCTATCCCAGGTCCACCACATCTCAATAGGGGCTGATTGAGTGGAGGGAGGGAAGGCGGAAATAACTCCTCACTCACGCTCTCCACTTCCTGGATTTGATCGTAGGGAGGTTGGCACTCTAGTTTTCAGGTTCCATCAGGATCGGCTGGGCTCTTCCGCCTCCTCCGATATAAGAAGCATCATGGCGCTGTGCACAGCGGACGCACGTAGTGGGCACGCCACCGGTGCGCTAAAAGCGAGCCCGTCTGCGCTCATCCGTGCCTGGACCTCGCCTAGGGACAGGACCCCTGGTCCTGGTCAGTCCGAAGCACAGAGAGGTATAATGTCCTACACTAGTAAGCAATTCAGGACCATTAATAATGGTAATCAGTATAAACAGGTTTGTGCCCGCTTGAGTCCAGATACCATATTCAACAGGCTCACAGTTTAAGTCGGACCTGTGGGGTTAGACTGGAGGCTCATCACAGTGTACGGAACAACCAGGCGGAAACTACACTTAATAACACACATCCAATAGAACCTAAGAAAAAGGACAAGATTTATTCTGCCCTGATTAATGCAAGCTCCCTCCCAAAGCACAAATACGATATAGCGGAATTCTTAGACAAGCATCACCTAGATCTCCTACTTATCACAGAAAATTAGGATGACTATTCTGCAGGCCCAGATTTCTGCATCGCTACCCCTGACGGCTTTTCTGCATATAGATGCGACAGAGTACATAACAGGGGGGAGGCCTGGTGCTCATTCACAGAAAATACTTTTCAGTCAAAATAGAGATGATTCCCTATATGGTATGTGATGCATTTAATTTTAATATAATACTCACCAATTATCAGTCATTTAAAGGGGACCTCTTATATCGCCCACCGGGCCCCAGGGGACATTTTCTATCAGCAATGGGAATCCTACTAGAACCTGTGTCCGGTGAACCTAGCTTCACCATTCTGGGGGACTTCAATTTTCATCTGGAAGCCCCAAAGATAAGGATTCTATAGCCCTTATCTCAGCGCTAGAAGCATTAGGAATCTCTCAAAGAGTTAGGAGTCCCACTCACTCAGGAGGTGTCAGAGCGCCACTTCCTTAGAGTCTGTACATTGCTCTATGGGCCCACCTCTCGGTACCTCCAATTCAGGTTGCTATTACAGCACTGAAAGTTAGAGTGACCAAGTGAGAGGAAGTGATTGAGGAAGGGAACAGCTAGGAGGGAGACCTGTAAAACAAACAGATAAACATACAAACAATAACAATCAGTATATATAATTCTCAGGTACCAGACTCTGCTACGCTGAGTCTTATTGTTAATGAGTCTCTACTTTATCACGAGCCTGTGATGCAAGTTATACAGAAAATACACTTCCAAGGAATGTGCTACAATCACACCTTCCTAACTGTAAAGTTTAATAATATACAGAGCATATACTCATAATTATGACACAGTACACAAATGAGCCCCAGTGCAAGCTTGCCCAAGTGCTTGAAACATCAACATACCAAAAGTACCAAAGGGCTAATCCAAAAGTTCCACATAAACTATGCCAAATGGACCCCGAGCACCAGTCCCTATGTTCACCAACTCAATATGCAAAAATGAGCCAGATCTCTAAATTGTAATTCTGGACCTAATGCTCAACAACACAATACTTAAGGAATTCCAAAACGTGAAATCAATAGTGTGAGTGTAATCATATAATAGTCAAAATAAACTCCAGTGCGCACAGCTGTATGCTTGCCAAAATGTAGTTTTCAAAATGAGCCCCAAAGCGCACGAAAGTGTCCTGCCAAAACACTGAATGCAGCAAATGAGCTCCAAAGCGCACCAAATCCTAAAAAGGAAATGAAGTTACTCTGTTGCCTTCAAACAACAGAGGTTTACCTCCAGGCTCAAAGTAAATTGGAATGGACTCACAAATCAGCAGAAGAGAGAGAGAGGCTGCTTCCACACAGGATCCAGAATAAAGAGCCACGCCCAATGGGTGTGGCTCCTTTTATAGGCAGACCACACCCATAGGCAACCACACCCAAAGTGACTGCTGTGTGGGGATTCTGGGATATGACCACACCCATAGGCAACCACACCCAAAGTGACTGCTATGTGGGGATTCTGGGATATGTAGTCTCCTATAGTTACATCCAGCAGGGAAAAAGGAGAACATTTAAAGGAAAATGAACAATGAAAGGGAAATATAAAGAAAACATATTGCAGTGTTTAATGTACATTTACAGGACACCACAGCCACCATTTAGCAACAGGAAAATGTAGTTTCCCACATCGTACCACAGTGGGGGCGGGCCCTAGAACACGTGCTACAGAGGCGACGCTAACAGGAGGGCACACATTGAATGGGCTGGTCACGAATAATGATCATGTCAATCAAAAGCCTCCCTTTGGACTGATCATTTTGCGGTACTATTTGATATTAGGATGCTGCATCCTACCCCCGTACTCTCCAGACCAACACCCCCCAAGCGGTTTGAGGTTTGGAGTGGCATAGATCAGGCCTGTCTTAAACAGCATCTAATGGACATCCAATCTGAAGATGTTCCTTGCCCAGAACTGGACTCTACAATGTATACAATAGAGCAGTACCATATAAAACAGCCTCTTGGTTCTCTGAGGCAGTGAGACTGGAGTATGACAATGAGGAGAAATCTTGCAATAAGGTGCATTGACAAAAGTATAAACATCTTATAATAACAGAAAAAAGCCACTACTACACCAGGAAAATAGAAACAGCACAAGACTCCTCTAAACAGCTGTTTCAGGTAGTTTCTAAGCTGGCAGGGCCAGTGGTCAACTTCACTAAGTGGGCATTCCAATCACTCTGCGATTCGTTGGCCATCTACTTTCAAGACAAGGTGGGGCAAATCTATTCCAACTTCACTGCCCCCGCGGAGGGTGGGAATTACTTGGCTGTTAATATCAAGTGTCGAGACAGTTCTAATTTTAAGGTATTTAGGCCAGTTTCAGTGGAACAGATCTCGGGTCTGGCTAACACGGTCAAATCAGGTTCCCCGTCTGATCCATGCCCCCCTTCAGTCCTGAATTTGATCACGGACCTAATAGGTTCCAACCTAGCGAGTATCTGTAACTCTATGTTCTGCTCATGCACATACCATGATGGAAAAAGGCCAATATTCTGCCACCATTAAAAAAAAAACCAATCTTGATCCAGGAGAGACCAAAAATTATCGGGCAATTGTGCGTCTCCCTTTTCCAGCCAAATTTATTGAAAAGGTTATGAATACTCAGCTGGCGGAAGTCATTGAATAAAACAAGCTGTTAGATGACATGCAGTTTGGCTTTAGGAAAGGCCATAGCACTTAAACCGCACTTATTAAAGAGGCGGATGAAATTAGGTTTGTGCTTGATAGAGGAGGTGCTGCAGCACTGGTGCTGCTGGATCTATCAGCAGCATTTGACACAGTTGATCACACTACGCTGATCAATCGTGTCTATGCCATTGGCATCGGGCACAAGGCTAAAGCCCTTCTGTCCTCTTTTTTATCTAATTGTACCCAGTCAGTTAATCTGGGTGACTTCAATTTATCCGTTTTTTCACTCCCATGTGGTGTTCCGCAACAATCATCGCTAAGTCCAACTCAATTCAACATTTACGTGACAGACTTAGCACGAGTAATCAAATCTTTCGGGATGGATCTCACATCATATGCGGACGATACGCAACTGGTGCTTGCCGTACATAAGGAAGGAGACGCAGTCTCAGATACCTTTCATGATGGTATGTTGGCCATTAGTACCTGGATGTCTAATCACTGTCTTAAATTGAACTCAGCCAAGACAGAGGGAATGGTCTTCGGAAAACTTGCCCCAGGATGGTCTCCGACCTGGTGGCCAACTGAGCTGTGATTACCACCTATCCCTGTCAACAAGACTAGAAACTTGGGTGTCATTTTTGATTATAGACTGTCCTTCATGCATCATGCCAATGCAGTGGTTTCCTTGTCCTTTTATGTGCTAAAGATGATAAAGAAATTGTTAACTTTCATCCCAGTCAGCACCGGGAGAACTTTAATCTGTGCTCTGGTCATGTCTAAGGTTGATACTGTAATAGCCTGTGAATCAATGCCCAAGAAAGGGTTCTGGGTAGGCTTTAGTTGGCACAGAACACAGCCGCTAGGATGCTAACAGGTGCCCCGAAGTTTAAACCCATCTCCAATGTGGTGCAACAGCTTCACCGGATGCCCGTAAGAATCAGAACGAAGTTTAAGGCTCTCTGCATTGCCCATAAGGCAATTCACAATACTGGACCAGAATGCTTAAAGAAAGCTTTCTTTGCATATGCACCCAATAGATCTCTTCGCTCAACAGATGCCAACCTTCTGATCATCCCCAGAACGAAGAAAGTCAGCAGGGGTGACAGAAGCTTCATAAAGGCTACATCTAAACTGTGGAACTCTCTCCCAGTGCAGATTAGGGCCAGTCCCACACTGCTATCATTCAGAAAACAAATACAAATGTGGCTCTTTAAGTAATAGGCTTTCTCCAGCTTTCTGCTTATCCTTCCAGTACATAGCGCCGAGGCACCTACGGGTATTTGCACGCTTTATAAATTGTTAAAATAAATAACTAAATATGTACGAAAACAATTTTCCCTATACACAGAATGGGAAAAAATCTTTGTTACATCTGGCCCATGATCTGGAAAAATCTGAATGTTTGGAAACATAGCAGATGAATGGGTTGTAGCATTAAAAACAAAATAGGTTGCAGCAAAAAAGACACAAATCAAGCAACTATGTCTCCGTATGCCAGCCAGTCTCGAGCCTAATGCAGCCCAGAAATAGTCCTTAACACTGGGAAGTGCCCCACCCACCTCTATCAAATAGCAGTCGAAAGAAGTGCTGGGCTCATCTGGACCAACTTCATTCCTACTTAAATCTGTGTAAAATGCAATGTAAAGTGGATTAAAGGATCAGTTCAGAACAATCAGCAGTAGAGCTGTAAGCAAATAATGGAGCGTAGGCAGGACCAGCATTTCAACAAAGTTACTATAACAAGGACTTGTTCTTAATTGTGAAACATTGTTGTCAGATCCTACTGAAACCTGGAATTAACCTCGTAGGTACTTAACATGATAGGGTTCAAGAAACCACAGAGGTTCATATATATAACATGCATCTTTTAACATTGACGTTGCAACCTGAAACCTCTCTGAACTGACTAGCTTGATCCTTCAATGTGGGAGTTTCAACCACCAGGCTGCTAATGCATATATGTACATTGTCTACTTATGCCCTAGCTCATGAGGGCTGGTGGGTAAAATTGCCACATGGAAAGTTAAACACATTAATTCTGCCTCTTTTTGTTTCTGCCAGTGGGGTGGAATTGAACCTGATCTGCTGCATCAAAGTACATACATTGCCAAGCCCCTCACAGAGCACTAAAAGCATCTTCCTCAGAAAGGAGGTCTGTGGGTAGCACCTGCTAGCAATGTCCCCTTGGCTGTCAGCCACCACACAAAATCTCCCCAGCAGCGAAATTCCTTTGGAAGAGCACTTTCAAGTGCCATCCATTGTAATTAACTTAATGAAATTACCGTATTGGCCCTCATTATGATGTTGAGTGGAGAACAATCCGACAGCTCTTCAGAGGCTTTCCGCATGACATCATAGGTTTCCATCCGACCGCTGTATTATAATACTGGTTGTTGGAGGGAACCCCGAGGGGAATCCCACTCCGTTTCCGAAAGGCTCACTGAACCCATCAGGGTGGCGGGTCGAATAGTAAGCCCAAAATGGCAGCAGAGCCAGCCTCAGCTCCGCCGTCAGGATTACAGTGTTGCATTCCGCCTGCCCTTTCATGGCTATCCACCCGCCATGAAAAGGCAATCAGAAAGTGACTTTGAAGGACCCTGGCAGGGCCTCCATTATCCACCCTCCTCCATGGGACCTGGGGGGCACCTGTGTTGCCCCCCTAAGCATCCCTGCACTATTTAGCAGGCACCTCATGGTGTCGGCCACACAGTGCTGAAATGTTTAAAAACATTGATTTTTCTATTGCAGCTTGTGCTGCGACCCATTTCCGGCCACCACACAAGCTACAAAAGAAAAAATTATGTTTCGATTGCCCATAGGGTGGTGACATCCTAACACTGCGTGAGGAACTGCTAATAGTCGGGCGGATTCCATCCCAGTATTGTGTTGGAAGGACGATCGTCTAACCTACATCATAATAGGGCCCTTGTTGTGTACGATTTTAGATTCTGATTGAATTTCCTGATTCATGCCCTTATATAGAAACAATTCACGTTGCCCTTATATAGGCATAGATATCCAGTCCTTACTTAGGCATAGCCAATGCTACCCAAATACAGGCATGGCTACTTCCATCCGTTCATCTACGTCACAACGATTTCTCGGAAAATCAGACTCTTAAGCAGATTGGACTTCCCCTAGTCTGGATATTGATTTCTCCAAGAAACTCATTATTATGCATGAACAACTATTCCTTAGGGGTTAATTCATCACGTTCATATGCCCGACTTTACGTCAAAGCTGGCATTCCTAAACACCTTCAAGGTATAAATATGCCTTCACTTGCTATGGCTAAGCATGGTGTGGTTTGGTGCAGTTCGACTACCTACTTGCACGACACAGCTCGCTACAGCAAGTGCCGAAGGAAGCCAACTCTCCAGCTGACACACTGATTAGAAGCTGTCCTCCTCTGCTATGAAATCCAGCTCCAATGTTTCTGACTCCCCTTGTTGGGTGTTTGGAAATCGAGTCCGTGAAAGAGATACCAACCTCTTTCATTCTAAGGTATGGAGCTGAAACCTTTGGCAAATCTTGGCAAAAACTAAACCTATGCTAAAGACCAAACTTACTTCTTCCCTCGTACTAGACCTAGGTTAGGTACATTGGGGTAGGCGTATTTTAGAAGCACTAGTTGAATATTTTAGCCTGTGTTGTTTATGTATGTATTTTTATATGTCATAGCACCAGACAATGCTATTACAGTATTATTTTATACTACTGTTTACGCTGAACGCATTATACTTAGCATTCTGTCTAACAATTGTAGCAGTTCACCTCTCTTGCATGAGAAAGAAGACTGTTCAATAAACCCCTTTTATTGAAACGCCCGTCTCTCTATTTTTCTCTATAACTCTGTAGACATGAAGCATGCACGATTGACTGAGTAAAATAGTTATCTATTGTTTCCACAACTCTAAAGATATGTTTTATTCTTGGGAAACAAAGTTGTCATGTTTATGCGGTTGTCAGAAACGAATCCCTTATTGTGTATTCGAGAAAGTTTCTAGTGACCTCTGAGCTAGCTGGCACTCCCAATTCAGTTTAGAATACTCGATAGAGACATACTGACCTCAGTCCTATGTCAAATCTATAGTGTATATTATTCCAATGCACAGAGCCTATTGGGAATATACGAACTACACTACAACCTAAGTAATGTACAATGGCCAGCCCCTGACAGTGCTGGGTGGCACAATAATTCCTCATTCCTTGTATTCCTCAATGCCCAGAACATTTCACCTATCCCTAACCATGAGCTGGATTAGCCACCATCCACCACCACGGAGGAAACATTTCCAGACTGCAACAGGTATTCAAGAATGACTCCTTGTATAGTACATATTAAAAGTGGCAAGAGATGACTCCCTCTTTAGGCCACTCTTTATTTTCAAAACAAGTGAAATGCAGGCAATATCCAAACTCTCTGTCAAAAAATCTGTTTCCTATGCCTAGCAAGTAGTGGAGCACTTATCTTTTTTTCTGAGAACGATAACCTAAGTTACCGATTTGATCAGACAGTTATTTTCTGATGATGTTTTGCCCTGAACTTGGCTCTCAGAGGTATAAGGGGCCTGTACACTCATTTGTATAACTTATGCCAACTCTTTTTCTCTGAATGCTAGACAACGAGATAAGGTAATGTTTGCAATAATCTAGGTCTATAAATTCATATGGCCAAGCAAGATGTAATATTGTCTACGTATTTGGCCCAGGCGTAGTTTTTAATTCCACCAGCAGAGTCGCAGAATATTATCAAATTAAGCAGAATTAAAGTATGCAGTGGTTTCTAAAGTTTAGAAACCACTGCATACTTCTCGGTGCCCTTGAATACTCTGCAGTAATTAATTTATAATCAATACAGAGTATTGTAAGGGCACAGGTAATATATGTAGTGGTTTTGTAAAGTTTAGAAACCACTGCATACCAATCGGTGTGTGTGGCTGTACTATTTTTATAGTGCAAATTCACTATTGCATCTATTTTTTGCACCAAATGTCCACTTCGCCCTGCTGCAGAATTCCGTGCAATCTCGTGGTTTTAATATAATTCCGCGTGATTTTGTGGAATGAAACTCCACCAATTCTACCCACCCATCGAACATATGCTTTTATGTGGTCCATATAATTAATAAGGCTCTTTGTACACAGTTTATGAACTGCCAGATTTATTTTTTTCTCTGCTTCTAGTTAGAATTGATGTTCTCTGTCACAGCCGTCGTGACAGTCACAGGCTGCCGAGTGCCCTTCCGGCTGAGCTGACTCAGCTCATAGGGCCTGTTTAACAAAGGTAAGCTTCCACTTTTAGTTTAGACTGCTCTTTTCAGTGTTCACAAATTACAATTTAATAGTAACGTAAAGACTGCAGAGTGCCAGCAGCTCTGAAGGTACTATTTCATTGTAGTTAATGAATGCCAAAAAGAGTAAACTTAAACAAAAGTGTACGCTTACATTTGTGAATCTGGCCCGATGCAGTGCTTAATTTGATCCAATGGTTTCCGGTGCTCGGCACCTGCACATAATTGTCAACATAGGCTCTCGTGACAGTCTGTCACAAGGTGGCGATGTCAGACTAATTTGGACATTACCACACTAGCAGTTAATTAGTAGTTCAATATACACTAAACATGACTAATACCTGCCACCCAAACCATTCTTTCGGAGCTGAAATAGTCCAATTTGTCACACTTGTAGGAGTGTGATGTTTAGTAGTTGTGCTGTTATTATCATTGGCAGCATTACAGGGGCAATGAGGGAGGGATGCAAGCTGCAGGATCCTCCAAACGAGAGCCCTGGCACTTATTTACTTTATAAACTGAGCAATGACCCAACATAACTGGTGCATGAACTCGTATTGTAATTATGCCCGTCTCAACAGGTCATTGTGTGACAATTTACACTGCTGCCATTAGGAAATCTATTCTAGAATGCTGTGTCTGAGGATGTGAAAATAATTATTAGGCCCAATTGTGAAAACGATGCTATCTCCACATTTATGTAGCTCCTAAGTAACCATCAATTCCTCCATTGCCACAGATGGGCAGGGCAAAATACATTAGTGCTATTTTCTATTCTGTCGAATAAGCAATTGAAACCCGACACAATATTAAGGGGTCTAAATTATTATCAAACTCACCAATGAACTGCTGAAAAATTGATGGGTTGTTTATTGTGATCAGCATACCCTGCACACACAGAGAAATACTGACTGACTAATATAAAGGCAACCGAGACCCAATTGCCCTAAGAATTGGTTTCAATCAGATTATCTATATGTTGAGATTGAATATTGTACTTACAGTGCCTCTGAAACCCGGAATGTTGTACTCTTCATGGCCTTGAAATTCAATGTGGGTCGTGTGCAAGCACTTAGTGTCACCCTTAATGATGTATATTTTCTGTTCAATGTTCTGTTACTTCCTTCAAACACTATACTACACTACAGTAGCGGCTGGTGGTGGGAGTGCTGTGGGGTGGTGAGGCGGGGCGGGGTGGAGCAGGGTGGGGAGTAGTAAACTATGGAATACCTTCCAACATAGGAAGTAAACAAATAAATAAGTAAAACGAATTTCATTGCGCGTGTTGCATTGACAAATGAGATGCAGCATTTTTTTTTTAAAAGCCGTTTTGTAACTTACATGTGTGCTGCATGAAACAGCACACATGTAAATTACAAACTGGAATTTTAGGTTTGCTTATGTGCAGGAAGAGACACCTTCCTGTACATAAACAAACCTGCCTGCTTGCAAGACACCCTTGCACTCTGGTGCAAGGGTGCCTGTGCTGGCGCGAAGTTGTGAAACTTAGCACCATCACAGGGGGAAAAGCAAGGCTGCACCATGTCCTTGTAAATATGGTGCAGCCTTGCTTTTCAGAAGTGGTGGACAGAGGCGTTTAGCCAAGAAGGCTAACGCCTCCTACGCCACTTCCTTGAGAATATCCCCCCTTGTATTCTTTGCGGAAAGACCCACATGGGAAATCTATTTTCAGAGTAATTGCATTTTCATAATCAAAAAATCCATGTAAAAGGCAATTTTGAAAAACAGACATTCTGTAAATTGTTTTCTATCTAATGGTAAAATAAATTTATCACAAGTTTTTTATTTAATAGTTTTGATTAAATGGTGTCTTATAGATTTGTTTTTCTATCAGGTCGCATGCAGCCCCATATGTTGATGTATTACTTCATCGTTTGTTGTAGCTGCATTCCTACACTTACTCCCACTTATGTCTACTCCTACGCCTTACTCCTACTTTTACTACAGTGCTTACTCTTACTCCTATATGTCTATTCAATTCTACTTACTGTTGCATTTCTCCTACTTTATTTCAGTCCTAGTTGCTTCTACTTACTTATACTCTTACCTTCTTAAATCTACTCTTACTCCTGGAAAGGGGCGACCACTCGGTCCCCCCGAACGTATGGTAGAGTACCCCGATCCCCCCGGGAAACCATTTTTGGGCGGGAGGCGTGTCCCGGCTGGTATGCCCGAAGCGGCGTAGCAGGGGCACGCCTTTTCCCGCCCAAGAGAGGGTTGTCCTAGACACCGACACCGCCAGCCACGCCCGGGAGGCGGATTGGAGGAGGGTCTACGCCCGCCCGAAGAAGGATAAAAGGAGCGACAAGTCAAGGAAGCATCCTCTTGTTCCTGTGCTCTGAAGCTGCACCTCCTCGTTGCACGTGAGCACGAGACGGAACGAAGAGCCAATTTTGAAATTTGTAATTTCTCTTTTTTCTCTTTTAGCGCTAGAAGCCTTGTCCAGGACCTTTCATCTACCGCGAGAAAATGCCGGGCAAAAGGGTCGGAAAGAAGGTTAGCACCGACCAAATGCTCCGTATGCTAGTGAAAGACATGGCGGATATGAAGAGGAAAATGGCGGCCAGGGACTGTACGGGACGGCCTAAAAGAATCATCGGGCCAGCTTTGCCAGGGATGGTCCCTGCCGGGAGAGGAAAGAGGGCCAGGAACAGGGCAAATGGAGACGAGGTTCCAGTTCCGGAGGCTCCCCCGGCGAGCCCCCCCAGACCGGTGGAAGCTCCCGTGCCGATTCCCGACGCAGGGCAGCCGATCCCTGTCGTAGTTACCCCTGTGAACGAAGGGGATATGCCACCAGAGGTGGCCGCCCAGCTGGCGGCATGGTTGGGCAGAAACAAAGAGGGTTCTGTTGCTCCGAGGGACACGGCCGAGGGGGCCAAACTAATAATGAGGCAGTTGCGGCAATCTCGAGATGCCGCAAAAGCACCTTGTCCTTTTGTTTCCCCGCAGGCTCCCGTGGGTCAACCAGGATCGGGCGTTGGTACGGCGGGGTCTGCAGTTACGACGGCAGGTTCAGGTAAGCAGCCATTGCCGATGGTGGGGGAAGGATCGATACCTTCAAGGAGGGAAAAAATTGTTCAGCATATCCCGATCAAGGTGAAAGAGAGGATATGGGCAGACAAATATGTGAACATGTTTTCCTTGTTGACCGATCACTACGAGATCGAGCATGTAAAAAATCAGAAAGAGTATCTACATCCTAGTGTATGGCGAGCCAGGATGGCCGGTTTCAGAGTCGATGAATCGATAGGCAATTGGGGCAGAGCGTTTGGAATGTTCATTGCAATTATGGGGGAACGTAGGCCAGAATTGTTGGGGGAATTGGCCGTGTACCAGACACGTATCATGGACTTTTATGAAACTTATGGAGGGAATCAATGGTTTTCTTATGATAATATATTTCGTAAATCCAAGGAGCACGATTCATCCCTGACGTGGGACTGTTTTGACTCCATTTCATGGCAAAAAATGGAAAAGCCAGGCGTTGGGAAGTCACCATCGTTGGGGGGTGATGTGGTTGAGTATTCCCGCCATTCGTCAGGGGCGCCCTTTCGGGCAGGTTCAAGTAATGACCGGAACTCAAGGAATAGTGGCAGCTCAGGAAAAAAAGGGGTCTGCTGGGGCTTTAACAGAGGAAAATGTACTAGGCCACAGGGTTCTTGTAAGTTCAGGCATGAATGTTCGGGGTGTGGGCAGTCCTCCCACCCTGAGAATATGTGCAGAGCCAAGGCTAGTGATACGGGGAGTAGAGGAAGCACCAAACAGGTCTGAAATAGCCCAAGGGGCGCCTCTACCTACCCCGGTTGATATCATGGCAATGGTCCCTTGGCTAAACGAATACCCAGATCATATCTCCGCTGGGGTGTTGCGAGATGGTTTCTCATATGGTTTCCGCATCCCGGCGGGGGATTTTCGGGGTGAGGCACAGTGTAAGAATCAACTATCGGTGCAGCAGAATGCGGCGGTGGTACAAGCAAAGATTGGTAAAGAGGTGGCCCGAGGTCGGGTTGCTGGACCATATGACAACCCGCCAAGTACTAATTTTGTTTGTT
The DNA here is from genome assembly GCF_964263255.1 of Lissotriton vulgaris. Lineage (NCBI taxonomy): Eukaryota > Metazoa > Chordata > Amphibia > Caudata > Salamandridae > Lissotriton > Lissotriton vulgaris. The sequence goes on along the minus strand of NC_141685.1, from coordinate 606,013,074 downwards.
CGCCCCTGGGTGTAGTCCCCAAAAAAAAGATCCGGGGGAATTCAGGTTGATACATAATTTGTCAGCTCCAAGGGGTCTTTCGGTGAACGATGCGATTGACCCGGGAGTTTGTTCGGTGCGGTACGCATCTTTCGATGAGGCCGTCGCCATTTTGAATCGCCTAGGGCCCGGAGCGCTGATGGCAAAATCAGATATCGAGTCAGCGTTCCGGTTGCTCCCGGTACACCCAGATGATCAGCGTCTCCTTGGTTTCATGTTTCAGGGTCGCTATTACATGGATAAATGTATGCCAATGGGTTGCTCCATCTCTTGTGCGTATTTTGAGAAATTCAGTTGTTTTTTGCAATGGGCTTTCACAAGAACAACAGGGTTTACACATGTGATGCATTATCTTGATGATTTTCTATTCCTGGGGGCAGCCGGGGACATAGAGTGTGCACAAGCCTTGAATGAATTTTGTGAACTCATGAGACGCTTTGGCGTGCCATTGGCACTCGGTAAGACAGTGGGGCCGTCTACTTTGCTCGAGTTTCTTGGAATAGAGCTCGATTCCGAAGAGGGGTGCTTCCGCTTGCCGAAGGAAAAGGTGACGAAATTTAAGGCATCGCTTGAAACATGTATTAGCGAGACGAAAGTAAGACTGCATCAGTTGCAGCGGGTTGTGGGTCAACTAAATTTTGCCCTGAGAGTAATGCCAATGGCGCGCCCATTTTCCCGCTCTATTGCTCAGGCCATGGTTGGCCTTAAGGAAGGCCACCACCGCACAAGGCTCTCGGCAGAGGTTCGCCAGGACATGCGCATATGGTTGGCATTCCTGGCGGATTTCAACGGTCGAGTTGTGTGGAGCAAACCCGCGGTTTCCTCCGAGGAGCTGGGGTTGTGGACGGATTCGGCAGGGAGTGTTGGATTTGGCGCAATTTTTGGTAATCATTGGTCAGCACAAACCTGGCCGGCATGGTGGCACGAGAATGGGCTCACAGGTAACATTGGTTTTCTCGAGCTGTTCCCTATTCTGGTGGCCCTGACAACATGGCCTGAGGGGTTTCGTGACCGCACTGTGGTATTCTGGTCGGATAATATGACCGTTGTTGAGTGTATCAATAGTCAGGCTGCCCGCTGCAGATGGATCTTGAGATTGCTGAAGGAAATTGTGCTGCTGTGTATGAGGCTAAACGTCCACTTTAGGGCAAAACATGTGCCAGGGGTGTTAAATCAGGCAGCTGACGCGCTTTCTCGTTCCCGTATGCAGGCCTTCTGGGGTTTCCTACCCTCAGCGGACCCGGTGGCGGCACCATTTCCCGAAGCTCTCTGGTCTCTCGGTGCCCCGGACTACAAGACCTCGTGGGAGAGAGTTTAGCGCCCAGGACAAGGAAGGCATACGAAGGGGCGTTCCGTTCCTATTGGTCCTTTTTGGGTTCTGCTGGGGGGGAGCTTTGGGGCCAAGAGGAGTATGTCCTGAAGTTTCTGTTATCCTTACATCAGGCAGGCAAATCAGTGGACACGGCACAGAGGCACCGGGCCGCCATTTCTTTCATGGCGCGGGCTCATGGTATCCAGGACCCCACAGCGTCTTTTGTTGTACAGAAGGCGCTGCGAGGATGGCAACGCCTTGAGGGTCGCAGAGTGGACGAAAGGCACCCGATAGGTCTGGAAAGGTTGGCCCTATTAATGTCCGTACTCCCTGCAACATGTTCGTCTCAATCAGAGACAGTACTATTTCGAGCCGCTTTTTCATTAGCATTCCATAGGGCTATGTGGGTAAGCGAGCTGGTAGCACGAAACAAGCAGGATACGGGGGGGGCTGTGCCGAGAGCACATCCAAATTAAGGGGGAGACAATGGTAGTCTCGTTTGCCAGGTCCAAGACCGATCAGGGAGCGATCGGGGACTGTGTAGTAGTACAGCGGATTCCCGGATCTCTCGTGTGCCCGGTGGCATGCGTTGAAGAATATTTGGCGCAGAGGGCGGCAGCATGGGGGGGAAGCTTACTAAGGCGCGCCGACGCCACCCCACTGACGAGGTTTCAGTTCCAACGGGTGCTTGCAATGGCAATTGCAGCCGCAGGCTTGAACCCGTGCGAGTTCGGGACCCATTCATTCCGGATAGGGGCTGCTACTGAGGCCACAGCCAGAGGTCTGAGTGTCGAAAAAGTAAAACAGTTGGGGCGTTGGTCCTCGAATTGTTATAAACGGTACGTGCGGTTGCACATGTTGTGAAGCTAATGTCATGCACTCACGCTTCTTGTTTTTGTTTGGTTTACAGTTTCGCAAGCTTACGAGGCGGGGCAGACTGTGCAGTTGACCCGACACCTGGGGACCAGCGGTCAAAGAACACTGGCTGAGGAAAGAGTGGTGTGGGTCGTGGGACACTCATACGTGAGGCGTGCCGCAGACGTATTCAAAGCAGGTGACATGATTCACATGGCTGGGGAATACGGGTACAGGGTGACCTTCTACGGAAGGGGCGGGCTCTGTATTGACCAGTTTCAGAATTTTATGGAGGGTTTGTTAGGGCGGACGAGGTCACCGCCATCTATAATCATAGTGCATCTTGGGGGCAATGATTTGGTGACCATTGGTCGACGAGTACTTCTCGAAGTGATACTATCCACTGTAAGTTGGTTGGCGAGAAGGGTCCCGGGGTGTACAATTGCATGGTCCCACATGATCCCACGGAAGGTGTGGCGGGGGGCTAATTCTGTGTCTGCTTTAAATCATTCTGTGAAGAAAGTGAATAACAAACTTGGTAGACTGTTTCGTACAAATACATTGCATTCTATTCCGCATGGATGTATCAGGGGGGATCAGATGTATTTAGAGGACGGGGTTCATTTGTCCCGAGTGGGGAATGCTTTACTCATAGGAGACTTCGTAGCTTGGTTGAGGAATTTGCAGCCATGACCTTTAAGTAGGAGTTTTGTGGGGGGTCCGGATAGCCGGTCAACTATCCGGGCCTGTGGCGGTAAGGTCATGATCGGTGAGCAGTAATTGGAAGATCCCTAGAGGTTTGGGCGTCACCCATTATGGATGGGAGCGCCCGGGGGGAGGCGGCCATTGGCCCCTCAAACGGGAGGCGGTCCCCTCTAAGGATGGGGACGCCGAAAGGGAAGGCGGCCATAGGCCCCTCCCTGGGGAGGAGGGGCTACGGACCCCTCCTCGGAATTTCCCGGGGCCCGGACATCTGCGAGGGCAGATGTGGTAAGTTGTGTGGGGTGGGAGGGGGGTCTGCGCTACCTTCTAGACACCTCACACGAGTCCTCGGACGACCACTAAGATGGCGTCGAGTTAACAGGGGGCCCCCGCTAAGACAAGGGAAATTGGAAGTGGGCACGGAGGTACAGTCCGATGTGCGACCGCCCCTCACAAGTGAGGGGGGAATTGGTATTGGGGATCTGACACCGGTTACGACCTTGCCGTTGGCCCGTAACGTTAGGATGTACAATTTCAATGTTCAGAAATGCATTTGCAGGATGTTTAGTATCGGCTAGGAGAACCTTTGTTTTAGAGATGTGTTAAGGTCAGCCAAGAACATCGTAATGTGTAAATGAAATTGTACATGATATGAAACTGTTATTTTAATGTTTTAATTTTGTTTCATATTTTTAATAAATACGGCCGGGAGGGTAACTCCCTCCCGCCTTCCAAAAGTTCAGAACTGTTTCCGTCTTCCCATCCTTGGGGATTTGTGTTGAGAGGGGGTGGCGGGTATCTCAGCCATATGGAAAGGGGCGACCACTCGGTCCCCCCGAACGTATGGTGGAGTACCCCGATCCCCCTGGGAAACCATTTTTGGGCTGGAGGCGTGTCCCGGCTGGTATGCCCGAAGCGGCGTAGCAGGGGCGCGCCTTTTCCCGCCCAAGAGAGGGTTGTCCTAGACACCGACACCGCCAGCCACGCCCGGGAGGCGGATTGGAGGAGGGTCTACGCCCGCCCGAAGAAGGATAAAAGGAGCGACAAGTCAAGGAAGCATCCTCTTGTTCCTGTGCTCTGAAGCTGCACCTCCTCGTTGCACGTGTTGTTGTTATTGTTATTGTTATTATGGGTTTATATAGCGCCGGGTCACCTACAGGTCTCAGGGCGCTTTGACCACAGAACATAACATCCGAGAAAGAGAAAGGGTGGAGTGCCTAAGCTGGGCTAAGTGCTGTTCGGAACAAGCTGGTCTTCAAGGCTTTCCTGAAGCGGAGTAGATTCTCCTCCTTTCGGAGTGTTTCAGACAGGGCATTCCAAAGCTTCGGTAATAAAACCGAAAAAGATCTCCCTCCCCCGAAAAAGATCTCCCTCCCACGTGAGCTCGAGACGGAACGAAGAGCCAATTTTGACCCACCCACCAGCCCCTGTTGACAGCGATTTGTTCGAATAAAGTTGAATGACGTGATATGGTTTCTCTTACAGGTTGTTTTTGAATAAAATTGGTAATATGGTATGTAATAAAGTGATAATTTTCGTTTCAACATGTTTTCTCAGCAGAAATGGTTGCAATCGAATTAAACAGTGACGACTCAGTAGAGTTTATACTTTGAATTGCTTAAATGTGATTGTTTTTTTTCCTTCTTGTTAGCCTAGATTAAAATGTCGTATTTATTTTGGTCGGGCGGTAAGGTCATGATCGGTGAGCAGTAATTGGAAGATCCCTAGAGGTTTGGGCGTCACCCATTATGGATGGGAGCGCCCGGGGGGAGGCGGCCATTGGCCCCTCAAACGGAAGGCGTCCCCTCTAAGGATGGGGACGCCGAAAGGGAAGGCGGCCATAGGCCCCTCCCTGGGGAGGAGGGGCTACGGACCCCTCCTCGGAATTTCCCGGGGCCCGGACATCTGCGACGGCAGATGTGGTAAGTTGTGTGGGGTGGGAGGGGGGTCTACGCTACCTTCTAGACACCTCACACGAGTCCTCGGACGACCACTAAGATGGCGTCGAGTTAACAGGGGGCCCCCGCTAAGACAAGGGAAATTGGAAGTGGGCACAGAGGTACAGTCCGATGTGCGACCGCCCCTCACAAGTGAGGGGGGAATTGGTATTGGGGATCTGACACCGGTTACGACCTTGCTGTTGGCCCGTAACGTTAGGATGTACAATTTCAATGTTCAGAAATGCATTTGCAGGATGTTTAGTATCGGCTAGGAGAACCTTTGTATTAGAGATGTGTTAAGGTCAGCCAAGAACATCGTAATGTGTAAATGAAATTGTACATGATATGAAACTGTTATTTTAATGTTTTAATGTTGTTTCATATTTTTAATAAATACGGCCGGGAGGGTAACTCCCTCCCGCCTTCCAAAAGTTCAGAACTGTTTCCGTCTTCCCATCCTTGGGGATTTGTGTTGAGAGGGGGTGGCGGGTATCTCAGCCATATACACTTATTGTCACCAAAACTCTTATTATACCTGTACCGCAACTCTTGCACCTTTTCTTACTTATACTTCTACTCATTTGTATGCGTACTCCTCCTTCTACTCTTACTTTAACTCTCACAGTTACTCTTACGTTCAATTATTCTGACTTACTCCCACTCTTACGTACTACTACTCAACCCTGCTCTTACTTCTGATTAGTCATATTCGGACACCTCTTTACTGTCACTTCTTCTTTCTTCTGCTCTTACTGCTACTGACACCTATGGGTAGTTCTAATTAAAGCTAATCTCTTCTCTTCTGCTTACTCGAATGCACTTCTACTTTTTCTCCAACTTAAAACTACTTTTCCTTCTACTTACCCTAACCCCTCTCCTTCCGATGTCGTCTACATATCTTAAGCACACTTCATCCACCATCACTCAGACACATATCCACACACCCGAGCATTCATCCATCAACTTCAAACAATGTGCCCATACATCCACCCACATTTGCATCTGTCAAGATGCACAAATCATCACATCAATATGCTTCCCTCATTAGTATGCACCCACGGCCATCAAGCCACCCATTCATCTAAGCATACAATCACACAGCCATGAATACATCCAGGCATCCAACTAATATCTACCTGTTTGTGGATTTGTCCGATACGTGTGTGTATTTATGTGTTTGTTCGTGTGTATTGTCTGTATGCATATGAGTGCTTGCATGTGTATCTTCTGTTAATGCATCCAAACATGTCGCAAAATTTAAGACCATTACAAGTAGAACATGTACACTAAAACCAACCAGGCCTAAAGGTTTTGCCTAATGTTGTAAGATCAGTGTAATGTTTAACTCTATGCACACGATATATTGAGTCTGTAAATTCAGTCTGAAAATTCTGCCTGGCCTGTCAGAGAATGTGCTGTTTGATATTATGCCGAGGGAGTGTGGTAATTCTGGTATGTATTAGAAGGAAATTAATTACAAAGGGAGTTTCTCCTTTAATCAAAGTGAATTAAACATTCCCTCGTCACACTTCATCAATATTGATTCATAACCAGAGATCACCACTAGGGGGCAGAGGCTATGGCAATCAAGAGTGCTGGGTAAAAGCTGCTACACCACCGACCCGTATTTAACGTTCACAAGAACACACTGTAAAATGCAATATGGAAATCATTATTCCAAAGCCCACTGCTGTTTTTAGTAACGTACTTGTCTAGGTTAAGTTTGCTTTTATGTCTGTCATTTACGTGCCCTTAATTATAATGTAGACTTTGTAAAGCATAGCTTGATGGCTAATATCTATTTCCTAATTTCTTTACAGCACAAATTAGGATGTTATATCATTTCATGTCATGTTAAATGGGTTTTATTTGATAGCACAAAATATGCTTCGTAATAGACTGCCTGGAAGTAAGCCTGTGATGGGTTCTGGTGTCGAAAGAACATCCATTTTGATAGTAGACTGGAAATTAACCTGTTCGTCCTTGGCATGCTAGCTCGAAAATGAATCTATGTGTGTCTTTAGAATATTAAATGCCTGCAACAATTGACACAATATTATAAACAGGCTTTGTTCTGAATTAATATTGTTTACTTTATTAGAAGTCAGAGTTAAAATTATATATATATATATATATATATATATATATATATATATATATATATATATATATATATATATTCACTGAAAAAACCCTAGGTTATAGACCATATATAGTTAGGAATTCGCATTTACAAAACCTTATTTTACTCACACAAAACCATTGAAATTCCATATATAGTTAGTTGCACTAACTATATATCGCGCACCCGCAATCCACTGCTGATGATGTCACATATTACATCATTCATGACATGGTCAGTGACATCACTGATGACATCACTGATGACATCTCAAATGACATCACTGATGACATCTCAAATGACATCACTGATGACATCACTGATGACATCTCATTTGACATTACTGATCACATCACTGATGATATCATTCATGTGATAATACGATGAACCTCTTCAGACTCTAATATAACCTTAGATACAATCAGTGTAAACAGACACTCACAGACTGTCACTCATCCATGGAGTTACTCACACACCTAGTCAGTCATGCAAAGAATCAATCACACCTCCATTTCCTCAACTATACAGTTATACAAACTTTACTTATTCAAACATATACTAACACATATTTACTCTCTTATACAATCCCTGATACAAGTTCACAATGATCCATACAGCCACTCACACATTCACTGGCTCTTATGCACAGTTATTTATATATGTCAACTCTCACATGTACTGTGTTTTACATATGTACTTACTTTGACATGTAGCACTGAGATATCCATTCACTCACCAATACACTCATGCACACAGTCAACCGCCCATACAGCTGTTTCCACATGCACTTTTGAAACCATACATCTAGTGAATCAACTGCTCACACATCTATGCACAGAGTCATACACCTCCCAGCCACCCACACACACACTCAGTCTCCCATACAAATACTTGGGCAACCAATCAATAACCCATATAGTTACTCATATAGCTACTTATCAACACATGCAACAGTTTACAGAACAACAGACATAATGATGCACAAATTAAGACAGTTTAGTCACTAACCCATGCACTCAGTGAGACACATTTAATCACTCACTCATACAGTCAGTCATGCACCTACTAAATCCTTCATCCAGACACTTATACATCCACTCATTCTTCAATATGTAAGACATATTTTAACTTTACAGAAACATACAGTCACTGGATGTTGTCATCAGTGATGTCATCAGTGATGTCATTTGAGATGTCATCAGTGATGTCATCAGTGATGTCACTGACCATGTCATGAATGATGTAATATGTGACATCATCAGCAGTGGATTGCGGGTGTGCGATATATAGTTAGTGCAACTAACTATATATGGAATTTCAATGGTTTTGTGTGAGTAAAATAAGGTTTTGTAAATGTGAATTCCTAACTATATATGGTCTATAACCTAGGGTTTTTTCAGTGAATTTTCAAGGTTTTGTAAATGCTAATTCCTAACTATATATGGTCTATAACCTATGGTTTTTTCAGTGAATTTTCAAGGTTTTGTAAATGCTAATTCCTAACTATATATGGTATGTAGCCTATGGTTTTTTCAGTGAATATATATATATATACATACATATATAAACATATATCATCTGTATATCTATATAAATACAAACATAAATGCATGCATACATATACTTATATGCATACAGATGCATGTTATTTACATGAAAGTTGAAAAAACACTAATAAAAGCAAAGCTAAAAAGCCACCTCATTACAAACAGAATGGCTTTAACTTAAACGAGGGCGAGATCTATTGCATTTTCAATGCTTGTTTACTTTGGTTCCATCAAGAAGGCATTCAGATGTGTCACACATTTGCCATAAATTCTGAATGTTAGCACTCTAGTTGCACATTAGATCACTGTAGTAAAGCTACTGCTCACCAGGGACGTCTGCTGCTGGTATTCAAAGTGCATGTTTCAGTCTGCATGTCAGAATTTTTTTAATGAAATAGAAGAGGATTTGAGAAGTCACTCAAAATGATCCCTAATTTTTCTTTCTGAAGCACTAATCATACTTTCTATGCCAAAATTAACCCCCTCATGTTGTTCCTTTTTAAATTGAGTGTTTTCAGACTTACCACTTCATTCCAATCAAGATGGCTTCTGGTGTGCCATACTTTTGTCATAAGTAAGACTGTTAGCGCTCTAGTTGTTCTTTAGAACACTCTGGGACATTCTGCCATTGGGCTATACTTGGGGTACATCTGGGTGATATTTGGGCTACATTTAGGCTCTTTTGTCTCTGGTGGCCATCTTGGGAGACTGTATGTCAGAATTTTTTAATGAAATTGAAGAGGGTTTGAGAAGTCACTCAAAATGTGCCCTAATTTTTCCTTCTGCAGCACTAATCATAATTCATATGGCAAAATATACCCCCTCATTTTGTTCCTTTTTAAATTAAATGTTTTAAGAGATACCACTTTATTCCAATCAAGATGGCTTCAGGTGTGCCATACCTTTGTAATAAGTAGGACTGTTAGCGCTCTAGTTGTTCTTTAGAACACTCTGGGACATTCTGTCATTGGGCTATACTTGGGCTACATCTGGGTGATATTTGGGCTACATTTGGGCTCTTTTGTCTCTGGTGGCCATTTTGGGAGACTGCATGTCAGAATTTTTTAATGAAATAGAAGAGGATTTGAAAAGTCACTCAAAATGTGCCCTAATTTTTCTTTCTGCAGCACTAATAATACCTTCTATTGCATAATATAACCCCTCATTTTGTTCCTTTTTAAATTAAATGTTTTAAGAGTTACAACTTTATTCCAATCACGATGGCTCCAGGTGTGCTATACCTTTGTAATAAGTAGGACTGTTAGCGCTCTAGTTGTTCTTTAGAACACTCTGGGACATTCTGTCATTGGGCTATACTTGGGCTACATCTGGGTGATATTTGGGCTACATTTGGGCTCTTTTGTCTCTGGTGGCCATTTTGGGAGACTGCATGTCAGAATGTTTTAATGAAATAGAAAAGGATTTGAGAAGTCACTCAAAATGTGCCCTAATTTTTCATTCTGCAGCACTAATCATACTTTCTATGGCAAAATATACCCCCTCATGTTGTTTCTTTTTAAATTAAATGTTTTAAGAGTTACCACTTTATTCCAATCAAGATGGCTTCAGGTGTGCCATACCTTTGTAATAAGTAGGACTGTTAGTGCTCTAGTTGTTCTTTAGAACACTCTGGGACATTCTGTCATTGGGCTATACTTGGGCTACATCTGGGTGATTTTTGGGCTACATTTGGGCTCTTTTGTCTCTGGTGGCCATTTTGGGAGACTGCATGTCAGAATGTTTTAATGAAATAGAAAAGGATTTGAGAAGTCACTCAAAATGTGCCCTAATTTTTCATTCTGCAGCACTAATCATACTTTCTATGGCAAAATATACCCCCTCATGTTGTTTCTTTTTAAATTAAATGTTTTAAGAGTTACCACTTTATTCCAATCAAGATGGCTTCAGGTGTGCCATACCTTTGTAATAAGTAGGACTGTTAGCGCTCTAGTTGTTCTTTAGAACACTCTAGGAGGCTGCAGTAGAACACAAAGGAATCAACTGACAGTCTCTGTCCTTGTTGGATGTACATGTTTTACTGAGAATGTCAGACTTCATTTTCACATGACTGAGAAAGATAATGTGAATTTACAGAAAATATGCTTTCAGTTTAGCTTATAGATCCCCTTCCAAACCACTGTGGGAAAATCAAGAGATATTAGTTTTCTTTCAAACAATATTCATGATATCACAGCAGAAGGTTTTTTCACATGGTAAAATCACCTTAGAACCCACCACAATTCCTAAAACGAGTATGGTACTATCAACAAATGATTTATAATGTAACTAAAGTCCTAAAACCCTCTATTAACTACAATGCTTTTTAATGAGGTGCTATCATGTATATTGGTCCCAAGATGGCTGCCAACACTTCTTGGATGAAGTGCTGACAGCCAATCAGATCAGATGTCTGGTTAGGCTCCGCCCAGATATATATCTTTTTTTGAACCTAAATTACTCAAAATCCACTGGAGCACATATATTGAGACCTAGCAAAGGCACATCGGGTTAACAGTCCCTACAATTTTGCCAAGTTTCGTGCAAATCCATTCAGCCGTTCGAGCTAAAAGTGAGGCCAACCGCCCTATGGAAATTAACATGGGAAAAACGCGTTTTGGGACCCCCCTTTTTTCTCGGCCCCCCCTTGATGAAACCCCCCCAAATTGTCAGGGGCTGCTCAGAAACAAAATGTTCCATTTTCCTGAAAATTTCAGCCAATTCCGTCCACAAACCCCAAGGTCCCATAGAGAAAAAATCCTAACTATATATACCTACTGGCGACCGCCAGTAGGTAATATATATATATATATATATATATATTCACTGAAAAAACCATAGGTTTCACACCAGTTATAGTTGGCTGGAAATTTTACTGACATAAAACCATAGAAATTCCAATGTTATAGTAAGTTGGACTCACTATAACAAGCGCGCCTGCAATGCACTGCTGATGACGTCACATATTACATCACTCATGACATCGTCAGTGACATCACTCATGACATCACTGATGACACCAGCCAGTGAATGTGCGTCTTTCTTTAAAATGAATATGTTTAATATTTGTATTTGTAAAGGTTGATGGAAGAATAAATGGTTAAATAAGTGTGTAAATGGATGTTTAAAAAAAAATATTGGTTAACTGTTTTAATAAGTGTATATTATTGAATACATATATTAGCGAGTAACTTTTAAATATTGAAATATATGTATCAGTGTTTCACTTTGTGTATAAGTAGCTGCATGGGTTGGTGACTGACTCACTGTTTGTATATGTTTTGAAGACAGCATATGTGCAGGACTGTATGGGTGGATGAGTGTGTATATGTGTGTGTTAGTGAGTGAATGACTGACTCACTATTGTGTTTTTTAGTAACAACATATATTTTATTCTAGTGTATGTGAGTTTTGATGTATATAAGTGAGTATATGTGAGAGTAAGAGATTGTAAGAGTTTAAATAAGTATATGTTAATATCAATGATTGTTTAAGAGAGTAAGTATGTGTAAGTTTCCTTAGAAGTAGAGAGGTAGTGTTTGTATAGTTTTATATGCAAATAAATGGATGTTCAATAATTTATTTGCGTGTGTGAGTAACTTTTGGATGACTGTCGGTGTATAACAGGATGTATAGATGTATCACTACATATGATGAGTGAGTATATGTATGAGTGACTATATAGAACTGTTGGTAAATGAGTGGATGTATATATAGATGGTGGAATTACTGAATTTCATTACAAGACCGGAGGCTGACATTATGCATTATCCTTTAATAAGCAACTCACACAAGTATTCACTAGCTTGTCCTTTAATGACGGTGCCCTACTGAATGTTAAAGATGCCCTCTTAGGTAACATGGGGCCAATTACAGGGTCACCAGTAAGGATAGGCCAATTCTTATTAATGATGTTGTATATGGCCCTATGTTGCCTGCTGTAGCCCGTAATGACTCTGAATACCTTCTTGTCTCTGGTGTCCTGACCTGCATCGATAGTGGCGATAGTGGCCCCTTCTGCATTGTCACTGCCCTCACAATAGTTGGCAAGTAACTCCTGTCTACTCTGTTGCATGGATTTTATTTGTGCACTTTCAATAAGGTGTTCTGAATAGCCTCTCTGCAAAAATCTTTTTTTGCTGGCCTGCTGTGCAATCTTGAGATCTGTGTCATTACTGCAGACCCTCCTCATGTGCAGCATCTCCCCATAGGGGATGCTAGCTATGAGGTGGGTCGGATGTGCACTTCCAACATGCAGGATGCTGTTACCTGCCGTACCTTTGCGATAGATTTTGGTCTCAAGTGTGCCATTCCTGACATAGACCTCTGTGTCTAAAAAGGTTATCGTGTTTAGGCTGAGGCTGGCTGTGAACCTAAGGTTAAGGTTGTTAGCATTGATTTAATTAATGAACCCAATTGCCTGTTGCTCACTCCCTCTCCAGATTATAAAAAGATTGTCAATGAAACAATACCACTTTACAACATGTGTCCTGAACGCCTCCTGATGTTCCATTTTGAGGACCAGCTCCTCCCAAGCTCCCATGTGCAAACATGCGTAGCTTGGGGAGAAGCTGGCCCCCATCGCTACACCCTGTAACTGTCGGTATAAGAGGTTATTGAACATGAATACATTGTTCTCCAAGCAAAATTCCAACATTTGCAACAGCATCTTGTTATGTTCATTAAACAAATGTGAGCGCCTGGATAAATAATGTCTGACTGCCTCCAAACCGTCTTTGTGCACAATACTTGTGTAGAGGGCGGTGACATCAAGTGCCACTAGCCAATCTCCCTCTACCAATGTAATATGTTGTATTTTCTGCACAAAGTCTCCCGTGTCCTGTATGTATGATTCCAAAGTCCGTACATATCTCTGTAAAAAATAGACAATATACACGGAGGTCCGTTCCAATAACCCACCCCTGGCCGGGGTGCCAGGGGGGTTGTTGACATCCTTGTGGACTTTTGGGATAAAGTACAGGCACAGCGTTACAGGGTTGTCCTTTTTCAGATATTTGAACTCGTCTTCTGATATTAGTTTTGCCGTTTTCCATCTGATCAATTTCTTGTGGAACTCCATTTTTATCGTATTCAATGTTGTGATGTTTATACGTTCACAACATTGGCGGTCATTCAATTGTAGGTATGCTTCCCTGTCATACTGTTGCCTGGTCATGAGGATCACATTTCCTCCTTTGTCGCTTCCCCAGAAGATAATGTTATTATCATATATATATGTTCCAAAATGCAAGCAAATAAGCGCGCTCTCAGGAAAATAGAAAACAGCAATAATAAAGGTGTCTCAAAGGTGTCTCAATTGTTTATTCCACAATGCATTTCGCCACAAGAAATGGCTTGATCACGTGAAAAATGTGCACACCAATCACCACATATGTACTACACGAGTGTATCAACATAGAAATGGGACAGTGTTAACCCACAATTGGCATCATGTCTCATACGTATGTACAGCCACGTATCCAAATAAACAAGCTGTTGCCAAATGATACTGTAACATAATAGAATAATGAGACATACACCGTTTGTAAATGCGTAAATAAATACATCCCATCGGCAACTGGAAAATCAGAAAATCACATAGAGTGTCAGTGCCCCGTATGGATAAAATAAAATGTACAATACAATTCTACACATCTTGATTGTTGCTTTCAAATGTCTGTGCAACCTCTGTACAAAATTAAAAATAGACATAGTGCGTATCAGTATGTCAAAAGGGGACCGCCCCTGAGAACACATGGTCACCGTCTCCGGAGCTCCGCCACCCCTGCAATGTGTGACGCATGAGGAGTGAGTGTTGTACCAATCTAGCAATAAAGTTCGGCATCCAAATTAACAAAGCAACACAAGTACTGAGGTGTATATAAGTATACTGTTCATGCCAGAAATAAGCAACAAAACCTCCCAAAATGGGTGACATACATTGGGCAAGAGTTCACAATATAGCAGTATTGGCAAGTGCCAGAACAAGTCAATGTGTGATCATCACACAGGCCGGGGCAAAGTCTCCAAATTGATGAACTCAAAAGAAAGCGAAAGAAAAGTGATAATGATAACTAATAACAGTGCCGGCAAGTGCCTAATTGTGCTTCTAAGATATAGTCAGAGTCATGTTCAATTGAGGCAAGACGATATAATGGAGATGAAGCACACAGAAAACAGCTAAAAAAACACAGTTCCACACATTTGTAAGTTACCCATGATGTCAATGGTGATGGTAAGTGCAGCAACGTCCTGGTGCTTGTGATTAAGAGAGGAAAAGAAAGGGAAAAAACGCCCATGACAGGTGAGTGCAGGTGACTTGGGCCCCTCTCTTTTCTCCTAGAAAACAAGCAAAAGTAGAAAAAGAAGGTTAAAAACTGGCTGGGATAGCTGGTTAGCCAATAACATGTTTCATATAGATGGAAAACAAGGGAACCAGACTGTAAAGAAATTAATAAAGGAATGGAGAATTATGTGGAAACCAGAGTATGTCGCAAACATTATTCTTTTAAATGAACTGATAATTCTTCCTCTTGATTAAGAACCCCCGGATCCTTTGTTTGGATGTCTATAATCATCTTAGACTCTCTTTGTCTTAGTGTGAGGACTCTATTGTCTCCCCTCGGATTCTTGGTAACCTGTTCTAGATTGTATCTCTCTCAATTGACTGATTCATAGAACAAGCCATCAATCAATTGTCTGTTGGCCCCCTCCAAGTATTGTTCCCAATATGTTCTATGAACAATTCAAAGAGATACAGCCTTAGTATCACCATCATTTGGGAACGCTTACTTGAGTGGAGAGATAAGGGTATCCTCACTTGGGAAGAGTATTGTTATCTAAAACTTTACCTCCTGCCCAAGGTTCACAAGCATGCCACTAGACCACCAGGCAGACCCATAGGTTCGTCTTGTGGTAGTGCATCAGAACACATGTCCAAGTATATTGATCATTTCCTCAGGGAATCTGTTACCAACCTTGAAAGCTATGTGAAAGACACAAAGGATATTGTGAACAAACTAGAGGGATTGGAATGGGATACGGACTATGTACTCATCACTCTTGACGTACAGAGACTGTACACCATCATTGACCCCCAACAGGGGCTGGAGGCATGCAAACGGTATTGTAGTGTAGTTCCTATATTCCCAATAGGCTCTGCGCATTGCAATAACAGAAACAGCAGTGTAGATGTAGGACTGAGGTCATCTAGGTCTCTACTGACTATGTTAGACTTAATTAGTTTTGCCAGCTAGCTCAGAGGTCACTATAAACTTTCTTGAATGAACAGGGAGGGGTTAACTTCCCTGATTCAGACAAGAAGGGATTAGCTTCTGACAACCATATAACATGACAACTTTGCTCCCCCAGAATCAGGAGTATATCTCCAGAGTCGTGTGAAAACAATAGACAACGATTTCACTCAGTCAATCGTGCATGCTTAGTTTCACCATAGTGCAGAGAAATAGAGAGACCGGCGTTTTCAATAAAATGTGTTATTTTATTGTGCAGTCTTCTTTCTCATGCAAGAGAAATGAATTGCCACAATTGCAATACTTATCATGAAGTAAAGTGCGTACAGTAAAAGGAGTATTATGAAATAATACTGTAAAATCATTGATATGGTTTCTTAGCCATATGATACTTTAAAATGGATAAAATATTTGCATATATAAAAACATTGACTAACAAACTCAACTGGTGCTTCTAAGATACACCTACTCCGGTGTACCTGACCTAAGCCTAATACGTGTTAAGGAGTAAGTAAGTTGCAGTTTTAAGTTAACTTGGGTTTTTGCCAAGAATCTGAATCAAGAATTTTCTTTTAAGGTTTTAATCAGCTCCGTACCTTGGTTATAGAATGAAGGAGGTCTTGTATCTTGTTCTCAGGACTCGATCTCCCAGTTACCCGCAAGGGTGACTGGAAACACCGGAGCTGGATTTCTCTGCGTGAGAAATAGCAGCTTCTTTCCCAGTGTGTCAAAGGGAGGGACGGCTTCCTTCGGCTCTCGCATCAGCTGGGCTTCGGATAAGTAGATAGCCGCTCTGCTCCACACCACAGTGTGGTGCTTAAGGCAAACGCTGGTATATTTATACCTGAAAGTTGCCGTGTTTGACGTAAGGTTGGACATAAGACGTCAATAAAAGATGTCACTAAGAACTGGCCATTCTTTTAGTGCTCGCAGGATTTCTATGACAAATCAAAACAAAGCATGGGGAATTCCCAGGTTGCTGGAGGTTTGGTTTGTTGAAAGAACTCTTTGTGCTCTCTAGGATTCTAAGGAAGTAGCCTTGCCGTATTTGGGCTGCGTGGGCTATGACTAAATATGGGTATGATTCTTAAGCTTTTATAAGGACATTATTTATTATAACCATATAAGGGCATAAATCTGGAATATTTAATTAGGGCCTAGATACATTCACAACAGTATCTCGCCAACAGACCTATCAGGTTCCGTGAACATACACGCATGCTACTTGACATGATGGAGTATTGTTTGAGTAACAATATTTAATTGTTCAATGGCACATTGTATCGACAGGTCAATGGCTCAGCCATAGGGTCATGTTTTTCTCCCAGTTTTGCTAATTTGTTTCTGGGAAGCTGGGAGGAGAACATACTGTCTGAACCTACATTCCATCAGGACTTTATGAACGTGTCGATGTTGCTTCGCTACATCGACGACTTGTTTATTGTATCGAAAGGGTCCGTTGATGAAGTGGACCTCTTCATCAGGAAGCTTAATAACAATGATCGTAATATTGTACTCAGTGGTACCATGAGCAAGACTGAAATTGAGTACCTTGATGTCAAGTTAGAAATAAAAAACATCAAAGTCCATACATCCGTGCACCGTAAAGCAACTGCTGGGAACAGCATTCTGCATGCCCTCAGCAGTCATCCGGACAATCTCAAATGGTCCATTCCGTACGGGGAACTGCTGAGGGCTAAACGGAACTGCAACACTGATCTATCCTACAGACTGGAAAGTGAGGTCATTGTGGAAAGGTTCAGGGAAAGAGGCTACCCGAATTGGGTGTTGAAAACTGTTCTCAAAAGAGCGAACAAAGTAGAGAGGTCGCACACCCTTGCTGACAATTCCTCAGACATGGAAAGTGAAAATGACACCACAAGACTAGTACTCACTTACAGCTCCGATGCCCAGGCCACCAGGAAAACCATTGTAAAACACTGGGGGGTACGTAAGTCGGATAATGTGATTGGGAAAAGTATCCCAGAAACACCCAGAATCACCTACCGGCGTAACAATAACATCAGGGACATGCTGGTACACAGCAATATTACGACATACCCTCCAACCACCATCCAGGGCCTCAATGCTTTTTCCCTTGCTTCCACTTAAAAGCATGCGCCAACAGTAAGAGCCACAAACAGGTTTGCTATAATGGGATTACCAAAAACATTGCCCAATATCTCACGTGTAGCTCCACATTTGTGGTCTATGCCATGGAGTACCACATGTATGGCAAAGAAGCAGATTTTGGACCACACCAGGGCCATTACCAATTTTGACTCCAAATACCCCGTGGCACGACATTTTAGGGAGAATCACTTTTCCAACACCAAACATCTCAGTTACATCATCCTTGAACAGGTTACCAAGAATCCGAGGGGAGGCAATAGGGCCCTCACACTAAGACAAAGAGAGTCTAAGATGATCATTGACATCCAAACAAAGGATCCGGGGGGTCTCAATCAAGAGGAAAAATTATCAGTACATTTAAAAGAATAATGTTTGCGACATACTCTGGTTTCCAAATAATTCTCCATTCCTTGTGTAATTTCTTTACAGTCTGGTGCCCTTGTTTTTCATCTATATGAAACATGTTACTGGCAGACCAGCTATCTCAGCTTGTTCTTAACCTACTTTTTCTACTTTTGTTTTTTTCTAGGAGGAAAGAGAGGGGCCCAAGTCACCTGCACTCACCTGTCACAGGCGTTTTTTCCCTTTCTTTTCCTCTCTTACTCACGAGCACCAGGACGTTGCTGCACTTACCATCACCATTGACATCATGGGTAACTTACACATGTGTGGAACTGTGTTTTTTCAGCTGTTATTTTAGCTATTTTCTGTGTGCTTCCAGTCTCCGTTATATCGTCTTGCCTCAATTGAACATGACTCTGACTATGTCTTAGAAGCACAGTCAGGCACTGGTCGGCACTGGTATTAGTTATCAATATCACTTTTCTTTCGCTTACTCTTGAGTTCATCAATTTGGAGTTTTGCCCCGGCCTGTGTGATGATCACACATTGACTTGTTCTGGCACTTGCCAATACTGCTATATTTTGAACTCTTGCCCAATGTATGTTGCCCCATTTTGGGAGGTTTTGTTGCTTATTTCTGGCATGAACAGTATATTTATTTACACCTCAGTACCCGTGTTGTTTTGTTATTTTGAATACCAAACGATATTGCTAGATTGGTACAACACTCACGCCTCATGTGTCACACATTGCAGGGGTGGCAGAGCTCCGGAGACAGTGACCACGTGTTCACAGGGGCGGTCCCCTTCTAACATACTGATACGTACTCTGTCTATTATATTTTTGTACAGAGGTCGCACAGACATTTGAAAGCAACAATCAAGATGTGTAGAATTGTATTGTACATTTTATTTTATCCATACGGGGCACTGACACTCTATGTGATTTTCTAATTTTCCAATTGCCGATGTGATGTATTTATTTACGCATTTACAAATTGTATCTGTCTCATGATTCTATTACGTTATAGTATCATTTGGCAACAGCTTGTTTATTTGGATACGTGGCTGTACATACGTATGAGACATGATGCCAATTGTGGGTTAACACAGTCCCATTTCTATGTTGATACACTCGTGTATACATATGTGGTGATTGGTGTGCACATTATTCACATGATCAAGCCATTTTGTGTGGCGAAACGCGTTGTGGATTAAACAAGTGAGACACCTTTGGAATTGCTGTTTTCTGTATTCCTGAGAGAGCGCTTCTTTGCTTGCATTTTGGAACATTTAATTGCCGGTGTGATCCGCCGGCATGCGCACCACTCTTCAAGGGTCCTGAGAGGCCCAGAACGAGTTTTTGTGAACAAAAAAAAAAAATATATATATATATATATATATATATATATATATATATATATATATATATATATATATATTATATATACGAACACCAATTTCTCCACTATTTTCCACTCCCAGGGAAAATGAAGAAGGCGGATCACACGGTATGAGGCAGAAGGTATTTTATTTCGTTCCCGCTCTGCTGCGACGCGTTTCAAGCACCTCTGTGCTCTTGCTCATACACAATATCAGCAGCATCGTATGCCTTATAAATGTTTTTTTCTGTTACCATTGCCCGCCCCTCGTGCACATAATCACGTGATGCAGTCTAGCATAGACATAAAAGACATAATTCCATCTTCCATCTAGCGTATTTCAACTTTAAAACCAAGAACAATTTATACAATCTTATTGCACAGTTTTTTTCATTTTGATTTTATATTTCTACATGCATTTATTTTTGTGTACACTGGTATGGAGGTTACTTTGTCCCTTATCTCTGTCAATGATATAACCGGATGTAACGATAACTTTATTAATGTTGAAATTTCCTGGTGCAGTGAACACCGACGAAGGCTACAAGCCGAAAAGCGTCTGTTTGCGTCCCATTAAAGACGTTCTACTAAACTTTCCCCCGTGTTGAGTGCGGCTTACTTTGGAATAGATTCTGGCAAGATTTGAGCTTTATGTGTTAGCGGGGTTTCACTACCGCTGGCCGCACCTGCCGAAGAGTGCTCCGTTTAGAAAGTGAAGACTGAGCAGGAATATTACCTACTGGCGGTCGCCAGTAGGTAGTTATAGTTAGGACCTAGTTTCCATAGGAAATCCTCAACATTCTATTTGGAATAACTTTGTGCGCTCCTTCCCTGAAAGTTTGGGGGGGATTGGTCAAGTGGGGGCTGAGATAAAAGGGGGGTCCCAAAACGTGTTTTCTCCATGTTATTTTCCATAGGACGTTTAGACACGGCTACAGGTCGAACGGCTGAATGGATTTATAAGAAATTTGGCAAAACTGTAGAGTCCGGTTCGCAGATTACGCTTTTTTTGGAATGGTGTAAATCCGTTCAGTAGTTGCTGAGAAAATTAAAGTTAAAGTCAATTATATATCTATACGCGCGCACGGGTGCGCGCACCCAAGCGGCTGCGCGTGAGCGAAATTTTTTTTTGCTGCGTGACGTCTGTTAACGTTTGATTCGATGGAAATCAGGAAGTGTTAACCGCCATTTTGTCACTGCGAGTAAATATATTGTTCATTTCAAAGCGTTGGAACATGGAAAGGGGAGAAGGTAAAGATTGTCTTGCGGCGTAGGTTTTCTCAGGGTGTGTAGTAAGGCCCTTAAACGCGAAAATATATATATATTTTTTTTTTTAAAGTTGCGGGGTGCGCGCACCCGTCGCGCACACCTATTTACAAGAGTGTGAAAATGGAGATAAATCAGAAGTTTGAGTGCTTAGATATAAGGTGGCTCTGAAAAGAGCCCTTGTGTTAATTGAGTTTTTTCTGCATTTATAAGTAAGTACCGATGCAGAGCCTGATGTTGCAGAGGAAGATTCTGTTTCCCTCATCCGTGAAATGAACACCGTCTCTCCTATAGACGTCTTGCATGTGGTAACGCAAGTTGTTGTGGTAAATAGAACCCATGCTATAATCTCTGAGGAAAGCAGAAACAGATTTATTTACATGTCTCTTTGCTTTCTCGAATTGTGCACAATGTTGATTGGACCAATTCCATTTCTGTCTTTGGCATATATTGGAATATACCAAGGCAGTTCGAGGAAAAAGTGTCATCAATTGTCAAAAGGTGTCTTTTAGAAGCATTTCCAGACCTACCCCAGTCATTTTGCCTAGATCGTTCCCACCACAGTGCACAATTATAAGGTCTGGTTCTGGGACATGCATAAAAGTTTTCACCAATGGAATCAATTGGTGACATTTCAATCCTCTTTGGCCAATCCACGTTATCTGCACATTTTCTAAATCAAGGTTGGAAATTCGTCTGCTTGCTGCATATTTTCCACTCCAGTGAATATAACTGTGTCCTAAAAGCCAAACCTTCATTTTCAAGGGATATGCAGTCGTACTCCGATGGGTTCTGGAAGTGGAATGGTAGTTAGAAGCTGAAAGTCAGGATAAAAAAAGGATGAGGCTGGGTGTCGTTGAAAAAATAAAAATGATTGGTTGATTGTAATACCTCAAGATTGAAGACTACGTTGCATGTTAATGTTTATGTAAAACGAAAAGTACTATTGGGTGTGAAAAAAATGACATGTAACAGAGCTGTGGATTGGCAGGTGTTTCTGGAGGGAAAACAGTCTTCTTAGTTTGCTGTAGAACGTTGAGATATGAACTTTTGACCTGTACCTTCAGCCAGGTGCAGAATGAGGTGTTACCATGGAAACAGCCAGAGATGGCAGTGGGTGATGGGTGACTTTTATGTGACATTAAAAATATTGTGAGGGACAACCAATTGAAATGTAAATTTGATTTTAAAATTTTGCGTGACGAAATATGATTGGCTGAAGAGAGTTATTTGAGTCTGTATTGACTGGATATCTGTGCCATTGAATTTTGGTTGCAGTGATAAAAGCTTAATAGAGAGTTCCGTCAAACGAATATCTGTTTTGTGACTGTCACTGTTGTACATCGTACAAAGCATTGGTAAAGGTAAGTCTGTAACAGTTTGTTTTGTCATGTACCGTAAAATATGGTTCAGTCACAAACATTGGTTGATTTTCCTAGTAGTCTGAAAGAAAACTAATTTTTGGCTGTCATAATGTGTTGTATTTCTAAAACTAATTTTTTCACTTAAATGTGAAATATGCAGTATAAAATATGTTTAATATAGAGAGTAATTATTTGTGAGATTTTGGAGCCTTTATATATAATGAGAGAAGTTGTTCATGAAGTGAAAAAATGATATTAGCAGAGAGACAGATAATGCAGATAGAGAGAGAAATGGTAAATTACATGTGATACCGTCGTCAAAAAATGCTAATGTTTAATGAATTCGTAAACTTTCTGTCAGACGACAAAATTACAGGGCGGTTTTTGGACGCGGCCTGCATTGGTGGGCGTAGTTTGAGAGGGGCAGGTGGTTGAGTGAAATAAAATGAAAAGTTGGTATATTACTTGTGATACCGTCTTGAAAAAGTGGTAATGCTTAATGAATTCTTAAAGTTTCTGTCAGACGACAAAATTACAGTGTGGTTGGTGGCCGTGGCCTGCACTGGTGGGGGTGGGGCGAGAGGGAGGGGGAAGGGGGCCAAAGTGGTAATGATTAAGGTATTCACAAAGTTTCTGTTAGACAACAAAATTATAGTGCGGTTTCTGGCCGCGGCTTGCACTGGTGGAGTGAGAAGGGGAGGTGGTCGAGTAAAATAAAATGAAAAGTTTTGACCATGAATTTGTACACAGATTTGTGCAGTAAATGTGTTCGTAAATTGAGGTACCAAACGGAGTATAAAAATATGTCTCTCACTCCTGCTGTTTGACTGCATCTTCATCTCCCTTCTGTTTTCCGTCTCCGTTGCCCTGTGTTATCTTATTGTGTGTGTGTCTGTCTGTGTCTGCCTTCAGTCCGGGCTGAGGAAGTTTGCTGTGGAGGCACACACAGATAGTCCTATCAAAGTAGTTGGAACGTTTTCAAAAAAATTATTATATCATTGCATTGCTTTTTTGAAGCGCTAGTGAATGTTTTTTTTCACAATTACCGCTTGGTTGCTTTCACAGAGCAGAGGGTATGTCGTATTTCACTAGTTAGTGCCTCTGCATCTGCACTCTGTTCTCTGGTGGCTGTCGGAGAAGTGTTTGTTATTGTGGAGATGAAAGCGTGATAAGGAGTGAAATACGACATAGCGTCTGGCCTGTAGAAGCGTGGGAGCAGTGATTAACTCTGAGTCAAGCGGAACTGCGGCGGTGCTTGATAACAGTAATAAAAAAAAATTTAACGGAGGTACAACTGTCTGTACGGTGCGCGACCTACTAAGAAAGAGTTCACGGGCCGTTATAGGCTTGCGGGTTCTAGTATCAGTAAGTCAGGTCGACAAAAGAAAACATTAAGTTAGTACAGCTGAGGTTACGTGGAACACATGAATAGTCTTTCAATATACAATGATTTCAGTTGTGTTTATGGATTAAAAGAGAGAACGTGTATATTTGAAATGTTTAGTCAGAAATGCACTGTTTTCAAGGCAAGTCCCTTATCTAATATGAGTACAGACATTGCAAAAAACAAAGTAATCGGTATAGTCAATAGTACATGGAATACAAACGCTATAGTTGATGAAAAATGAATATGGTTTCACAAAATTAATTGTACACTCTTATAAGGAAGTATATTATATTTTAATAAATGGAAGAAGGTCTCTGGCCTTTCAGTTTAGGAACCATATATGAAAATGCTAGTGGTTATACATCATCTCTTTATCAATCAGCTGTCTACATGCGAAGCACTATCAAGTTTGTGTTATGTTACTGTGTAAGGGAAAAAAAACGCACCAAAAGCGACAAAATGGCGAGAGGTGCATGTATGTAATCTGTTGGATCGTTCGCAAATCAGTGTTGAGAAGAACTACTGTATTGAGATATCTTTTGAAGGTTGCAGTATTGAATTTGAAATACAGCACGAAAAACAATGGAAATATTATTGAATGAATATATTTTTCTCTTATATATTTAAAAAAAAACATTTTTTATGGAAAATTAAAGGAGCAGAGGCGTGTGAGGCGGAAATAAGCAGTTGAAAGGCGAAATGTCGTTGACAGTTATAAAAAACTAATTCTATATTTACACATTAATCAGGGCACATGTAGCATATATTAGCGAGTTTTGCTTCGAGTACGTTTGAAATAACATAAGATAAGATATGCAATAGAATTGTTGAGATTAGAGTTTAATAAAAAATAAAGTTGAAAATCGAGTAGCTGAAGAAAAAAATTTAGTCCACATAAAAGACCAAAATTTATCCAGCACGAAATCATAATGTCCACTGTTAGTAAAGCCAATAGGTCTGTTCTTGTTAAGAAAATATCCAAAAGAACGTGAAGAACATAGGGAGGCAAAACGAAATGTGGACGTCAATGGCTTGCATAAGAGTCATCCTACCATTGTGTAGGCAAAGTAGGCAGTTACTGCTTCTAACAGGAAAACACTGTTATCATCTGAAAACATGTCAGCCATCCAATTGAAAAGAGGAAAGCAGCATTCATGATCTGTTATTATCGGAGCCTCTTTTACCATCAGAGGACAGCTCGGTGGGTTTTCGATGTAGCTCTCTGTTAGGAAATCTTGCGCCGCTGCGAATATATTCCAATGACCCAGAACTCCTTGTATCGCTGCAAAGGCCATAATCCCTCCGTCTTAACAAAGCTGTTCATGATCAATTAACGGATTCATGAGGTGATTGTAATTCGCTTCAGGAGGTACCAAGTTGCAGAGACATAAGTCCAGGGCCCACATGAAATCACAGCTCAGGCAATGAAATACAGGCTGAACACAGGTGAAATAGGAATATCGAAATAATAATCGATATGAAGTATTCAAAGTCGAGAGTGCTAAGGTGCCGTAGTAGTCAAGCATCCTCTGGCGAAATAGTTCTAAGTGTTCCGGCTCGTTTGCGAAGACAGGAGGGACATCCATTTTGAAATAAACAAGATGGTAACACAAACGTCGCAGCACTGTCAGTTTAACAGGAAGTCCACAGAAATAGGTCGCCGGCTATGGAGTGAAGAGTAGCAGAATGATTTGATAACATTTCTAGCAGAGTAGTCACTTAAATATTGTTTAGTAGTTATAAAAAATAATAGCCTGTCTTGAAGTGGAGGATGCGTTAAAAAATAAGGGAGTCATTTCAGCAAATTGTAAAGGAAGGTCACTTTTTTTAAAAGAATGCTGTTGTCTGTGAATATTAGCTAAGTGAAAGATATGTGTGTGAACAGATGCTACGCTAACTTCTATTTGCGACAATAGGGCTGTTGTTCATGTCTTCGGATTCAAGGTCGGTATTCGCTGCCAGATGGAAACATGAAGGTTCGCATGCTTGGGGTAGATAAACTACATTCTTAAAGGGAAGCAAATGCAGAGTTATTTTTACCGCGTTAGCTTTGTCGTTTAAAAAGTCATAGTGATTTTCATTATATGTAAAAAAAATATCACTGATGAAGAATGAAAAAAAATCGTTATAATAATAGGTACTGGTGTATTTTTGAAAAGGTGTGCAACATTACAGGAATTGTAATTAAATAAAAAATGTAATTGAAAGTGTTTGCATGTGGAAGACTAAATACAAATTTGAGTAAAGTTATTTGTATAAACATTTAGGGGTAGATTAACAGGGTCCGTGTGGCACTTTTGCTTCACTTGTGATATGTTAACAGTGATGGCAAAGTGGCATAAAGGGATTGTAAATCTGCCCGACTTTTTTTGCCGTCTCAAAGGCATTTGTAAGTGAAAGGGAGCGATTTAGTTTTATGACTGTAGGAGGTAGTGAGCCGCTGCTATCCATTTATGTGTAGAAATTTATAGAATATAAAGAGTAAAAAAACAGAAAAGGTACACTAATTAATTTGTGCATTAGTCATGTTGCAGTTGTGGCTTCGGATTCTAAAAAGGGAAAAGTGTTTAGGTGTTTAATATGCAGCTTTGAAAAAAAACGTGTTTATGGTTTAAAAATGAAATGTAAAGGTTTAAAGCAGGAGTTTTCAAAGCGGTGCTGGAGGGCCAGATGCATGGTAGATTAAAAAAATCACTACATGTTTTTCAATGGGATTCTGTAAAAAATATGTGTCTTTATCTATTATTTAGTTTTTCAGCCTGTTGCCTATTCTTTGACTTTTACTATTGCTGTGTCTTATAAATTTACCAGGGGCGGCTCTAGGCTCATGGTGGCCCTGGGCAGGGAGCGTAGGTAGGGGGCTTCGCAACAGGGGGTCCGGGCGGGGTGGAGTGCGGAGTTCAGTGAAGAGGGGGGGTCAGGGTGTTTGGTAGTGGAACAGAGCCAGAGGACGCCCAATTTCTGGTATGGGCCGCTACGCAAATATGTATCCATCCTCAGAGGATTATTATATTAAGGATATATATTAACATGGTGGCCCCTGGGGTTTGGTGGTCCTGTGCAGGTGTACTGCTTGCATATGCCTAAGGCCGGCCCTGTATTTTTTGTCTATGCACTTGGGGCCTTATTTATGAAGGCCTTGCGCCACCGGTGCATCACTTTTTCCCATGTTAAAAGTGACGCACCGGCGGCGCAAGGTCTTCATAAATAAGGCCCTTGTTTTTTTGTGACTTGGGCTTTTAGTTATGAAGGCCTAGTGTTGCAGGTGCATCAGTTTTAACATGGGAAAAAGTGACATATCTGTGGCGCAACGCTTTCATAAATGAGACATTTTGTACCTTATTTTAATGATAGAGGATTTTGGGGAATTTATCAGTTATGCTTGTTCTTTGCTATAATGGCTGTATGTTGTGTAAGAAATAAGTCTGTAATAAGTTAATTACATTTTATTATTTCCTTTCCTATAGTGTTTGGTGCTGAAAAGCAACAACCTGCCTTCTGAATTATACAATTTGAGGAATTATATATATTTTTTCAGGTGAGTTGGTATTTTTTGCATAGGCAGCTTTGAAAAAAAACGTGTGTATGGTTTCAAAATGAAATGTAAAGGTTTAAAGCAGGAGTTTCCAAAGCGGTCCTGGAGGGCCAGATGCATGGTAGATTAAAAAAATCACTACATGTTTTTCAATGGGGTTATCTAAAAAATATGTTTCTTTATCTACTGTTTAGTTTATCAGCCTGTTGCCTATTCTTTGACTTTTATTATTGCTGTGTTTTATAGATTTTCCAGGGGTGGCTCTAGGCTCATGGTGGCCCTGGGCAGGGAGCGTAGGTAGGGGGCCTCGTAACAGGGGGTCCGGGTGGGGTGGAGTGCGGAGTTCAGTGAAGAGGGGGTGGGGGGGGTCAGGGTGTTTGGAAGTGGAACAGAGCAAGAGGATGTCAAGTTTCTGACATGGGCCGCCATGCAAATATGTATCCCTCCTCAGAGGATTATTATATTAAGGATATATATTTACAAGGTGGCCCCTGGGGTTTGGTGGTCCTGTGCAGGTGTACTGCTTGCATATGCCTAAGGCCGGCCTTGTATTTTCTGTCTATGCACTTGTTTTCTGTCACATGGGCTTTTTGTTATGAAGGCCTAGTGTCGCTGGTGCATCAGTTTTAACATGGGAAAAAGTGACATATCTGTGGTGCAACGCTTTAATAAATGAGACATTTTGTATCCTATTTTAATGATAGAGGATTTTGGGGAATTTATCTGTTATGCTTGTTCTTTGCTATAATGGTTCTATGTTGTGTAAGAAATAAGTCTGTAATAAGTTAATTACATTTTATTATTTCCTTTTTTATAGTGTTTGGTGCTGAAAAGCAACAACCTGCCTTCTGAATTATACAATTTGAGGAAATATATTCTTTTTTTCAGGTGAGTTGGTATTTTTGCTTTGGCAATTTTTTTGGGTGCTCATGAAAATAATAAAGAATATTTTTTAAAATGTTTGTATAATTTCATTTTGGAACATGATTTTATCTTGAATTTTTCACATGGGTTGTATCTGCTTATACTAGATATGTATTTTGAGATGTTCTCCACTGACATTTGAAATTATCTTTTAATGGGCTTGGTGCATGTGTTCTTTTGGAAGGAGTTCAGATTTACGGATCATTGGAGTATAATTCTTTCAGGTTTCCATTACTTAATTCTTGTGAAGTGCTCATTATTTTTGAAATCTTGTTGCATTATGTTTGGCAGTCTTTCTCCTTTATTTACAGGGAGGTATTATGATATGGTTCTAGGTTTTGATGGGTATCTTTCCTGCATGTCTGTGATTATACTATGTATAGGCACTGTTTTACATATTAATGCAGATCTTTATTATGAGGTGGTTCTTCATGGTTAGTATGACATTTTGTATATGCTATGACATTTACATGGTGAGTATGCTGTTGAAAAATAAAAGGAACTGTCTCTGTGGGAAGTAGTAATCTGTTAAGTGAATGCTATGGTTTGTATAGTGTGAGCCTTCTCTTCAGAGTGCATATAGTTTATATTGCACTTTGTACTGGTGAACTCCAGAAATGGGTCTCTAAAAATTATTTGTACAGTTAATTAATATTTCTGATATCTACAAAATCTAAAAATAAATTTTACAGTAAAATGTCTTTTAACATCAGTAATTATTTAATGAAAAAAAAAAGATCAGTGTTAATGTTTAGGGTTATATTGCCAATTTCTTTTCAAAACAAGAGGAATGTGGTATCTTACAATATATAGAGTTAATAAGTTAGAAATTATAAAAATATATGTAGTTTAAAAATTAGTAAAGGTACTTTTAAGTTATACATTTATGAAAAAAGATATAATTTAGTCTCTATATTTTTTTAAAAGGATACAGAAGAATAAACTGAGTCTAGTTATGGAGAATTGCTCAGAAGAGAATGATATTCATTTTGAAATCATTAACGAAGTGATGGAGGAAATTTTAGACGCGGTCTTTGGAGAGGAAATAGATGAAAATGATGATTTTATGGACATGTCTTTAGACTCAGCTTATTTAGAGATGGTAGAAGGAGATGAGGACTTTGGACTTGAAGAAGTCCCTGATGATCTAATGCTGGAACTTCTTCTAAATTATGAACTTTTGAATAAATAAAAAAGAATTTGATAGCAAAGCATTCGTGAAGACAGTTTTCTTGACCTATTCGTCGATGATCTGCTTTATGAGAGTGATAAGACATGTTCTCATGAAGTGTAAAAGAGATTGTAGTAAAAAAGATTAAAACATCTACGATGACCGATAGTTCTTGAAAAAAGTGTACTGTTTGTATGCTTTAAAAATTAGAATAAAAAACTGTCTATAATGTTAAAACAGATATGGAGTGTGATAAATTTAGAACCAACATTCACTTCAGGATTTCCTACTCTGTTCAGAGACTTTCTGTTATTTTCTTTATTGTATTAGGAAATGAATCTGTGGTTTTAATTTGTACGGTATATGCTAGTAGTGAACTATAATATTTGTTATGTTTGTGTTTTACAGATTGACAATTTCATCAAAATTTTAAATTAAGATGCCGACCAGAATTGAAAAAAAAGCTCTATAAACGGACTTACAATTTGAAGAAGAAAGGAATCGAACAATTATCAAACGAAGAAAGGACGGATAAAAAGAAGAGTGCTCCTGGTAAGCAAACCAAAAAGTTTTTGAAAGCAATTTTGGGAAGGAAAAATGTTAGTATTGAAGTCCAGAAGAAGAAAAGGATATCAGAATCGAGAAGGAGATATGGAACCAAAGATAAAAATGTTTCTGGAATCAGGAGACAGGCAAAAGAGTACAGTAAAACCCGGACGAATCCATTTAGCCAAATCAGGAAGCGTATGTTTTACAACAGAGTAGTTTCGAATTTATTACAAAAGGAGAAAATTTCTAAAAGAAGATCTGCTTTTCTTAAGAAGAAACATCATATAGAGGGTATTGTTGAGCGCGCGTTTGAGACAAAAAGAAAATTATTTATTTTAGTACTTAATAGAACAAATACTCTAAATAAGGCAATACGAGTTTTAAAAGGTAAAAGTAAATGGAAGAGACACATAAATAGGAGTAATTTTTGTAAAGTGTTTTCTGGGAAGTGGATGCATACTTCAACTTCTGAGCCATTTTTCAATGAAGAGAGTTACTTTCAAAGTAACGATCTGTTGCATGCAGTTGACACCAGTGGTCGAGCATATGAGGTGAAAGATGGTTGTGTAATTGAGAAAGAGAAAATGGCTGGAGAAGCTTTAGAGAGACGTCCTAATGTTCCTGTTTACAGTTGGAACTGTAGTAGCATTTGTAGTGTACGACAGGATTCAATTGATTTCTTTCGCAATTTCTTACGTAAGTACACTAAAGAAAGTCTAAAAAAAAAATTGTTATGTTGCACGAATTAGATCATTGCAGAGTGCGAGAAAAAATAGGTCTGCAAGGTCATTCACTGGCTTGTCTTTCTAAAAAAATATGCCAGAGTGTGTTTCATCACTTCAGTTAGCAGTGCATCATACTGAAATGAGAAAATTAGTGAGAAAGTTGTATTATGCAAAAATTCCAGCACTTAAACTTAAACAGTTAAATAGTACTCTTTTGCATGGATGTGAATTAGATGTTAAGAAGATTTGTGCAGATATTGAGGTAAGTTATTTTGGTCCAGAGGAAGACAATGCAGAAACTGATATAATTATAGAAGGAAATGTGTTAGAAAATGTTGGACATGTTAATATTGAACATTTTGAACAGGATATAATAAAGTTTAAGGTAATTGCAGGTGAGACACCAAATTTTTCTTGTGTTTGTTGTCGACGCATTCATTACAAAAGTCAAACTTGGTTAGTTGATTTATATTTAAAAAGTGAAGATGAAAGTAATGGTCAATGGAAAGATTTTGCAACTTATTTGTTGGTGGAAAACTATTTGATTTGGGTTTTGAGCAACGTATTTGTAAATATTATTATACTAAATTAAATGAAAATAAAATACCTGCTAGAGCTGTTCATAATAATCTAGAGTTGATAAATATTCCATCAGAATTGATGGATTTAAATACTTATGAGACTATTCTGATTCAATGTGTACATCCTTTTCAGGCTATTGTTCCTATGGAGCCTAAGACTGGTAAATTAAATCCTTCAGATTTACAAAGAGGATTAAAGGGTAGAGTTGTATATTTGCCACTTGATTTAAAAAAAAATATGGAAACAATTGGTGTTGAAAATGTAGAAGAGAAACCTCTAGTTATTCTAGTTAATGGTGTACCTACAAAGAGTAAGAAAATCTGGCAAGATTTAGTGGATGTTAGAAAAGTGAAAAAGGCAACGTTGTACTTAGTCCAAAACAATAAGTACTATAAAGATGTATACGTAGAACAAGAAGATGTAAGTGAAGAAGAGGACAGTGATTTGTCTAGTGGATAAATTGAAAAAGTTGACGTATCCAGAAGTGAAGAAATTTATGAACATTACAGTGTTCATCCACTGCATTCCAAAGAAGTAATAGGGAATGCTATTGAATTATTTCAGATGAAAAAGGCGAAAGGAAATCCTATTAGTGTGTGGGAAGAAAGTTTGGAAGGTCGTTGTTTTCCACAGTTATTCCCTACAGGTGAAGGTACACGATATGATGATCGACCTATGCAGATTCCTGTATCTGAATACCGGACAACAAGATTATATGCAGAAGATCCGAGGTTTTGCCAATTCATTCCATATTTGTTTCATCTTCTGTTTGAGAGTGACTTATCTGGTCTGTCTTATGCAGTAAACCATATCTTAAAAAGTGGAGTTCATCTGCAAAATATTTCAGCAAAGGAATTTATGGATAAAGTGCAACAGAAAGATAGTGTTTTGGATTCACACCTAATTAATTTAATGGCTTGTCAGCGTGGTACTAATGAGTATTGGTACCGTCGTCATGGAGATTTGAAGTGCATGCTTAGAAACTTAGGAGCACCAACATGGTTTTTAACTCTAAGCTGTGCAGAGTATGCTTGGGAAGATTTACTTGAATTTCTTCGGGAGGCGAATGCAAACATAGAAAACATAAACTACAAGACACCTGGAGAACTGTGTTCATTAGATCCAGTAAATGTTTGCAGATATTTTAATCATAGATTTGAAGCTATGATGTCTTTCATTACAAACAAGAAAAATCCGCCTCTTGGTGAAGTACTGGATTTCTTTTGGAGAAAAGAATATCAAGCAAGAGGTGCTCCTCATATTCATATGCTGTTATGGATCAAGGATGCTCCTAAATTTGGAACAGACTCGGATGAGACTGTGCTGTCTTTTATTGAACAGTATGCCACTTGTGACATACCTAATAGTACAACTGATAAGGACTTAAGAGGAAAAGTGTTACGTTTTCAAAGTCATCGTTGTGGAAAATATTGTCTGCGAAAATTCAAATCAAAGAGCAAATTCTACACCAAATGTCGTTTTGGATTTGCACGACCGGTACTTTCAAAAGGAAGAGTCAACAATTTGATGTCATGTTTGCGACATAATATCAGAAGAAGGTCACCTAAAAATACGTACAATTTAAGAAGAGGTGAAGAATCCAAATATATAAATGACTATAACCCAGTCATTTTGTGCTAACATGGACATACAATATGTTGCAGACAATTCTATTGCTGTGGCTCGATATGTAACGTCTTACATCACGAAATCTGAAAAGACGGAACTGAAGGAGATGTGGGAAGACATTTCTCATGAAAAGAGCCTAAGCAAGAAATTGTATACGTACAGTTTGAAGATGTTGTCTCATCGAGAAATTGGAGCATACGAATGTTGTGACCGATTATCATCAGCAAGTCTTTATGCTAAATCAAGGACTATTCTCTGGGTGAGTTTGGGCCTTGCAGAAACACGAAACCGAGTTCTGAAACCTGTGCAAGAAATTGAATATTTAGCCCAGAAAGAACCAAACAGTACAGACATTCTGAAACAAATATGTTGGATACATACTATCCAAATAGAAGTACTCTGCTTGAAAACATTTGTCTGTATGAAATACTTCAAAACTACACTTTTAAAAGGAATGTTACAGAGAACATTGATAAAGGTGTACACGCTGTAATTGGACATGAAGGATGTCTGGTGAAACAAAGAAAAGGACACTTGATTAATCATCGGAAACTGAGTTGCGAAACACCTGACAAAAGAGAATTTTACTATTTTGCTCTTTTGCAACTCTTTAAACCATGGCATAGAGAAGAGGAACTACTTGGAGACTTTGATAGTTATGAAGATTCATTCAACGCATCTAAAAGTAGTATTGAATGTCCTGTTTTTAGTAATTATCTCCAAATGTTGAATGATGAAATAGAGCAAGAAGCGACAATTGCAGTGGAGATTGCTAGAGATAGTTCACAAGGTAGTCAAAGTTCGGCTTCATTAAGTCAAGATCCACTGGGACAACCAATTATCCAAAATGAAGCAGCCACCGCCATGGATGAGGTGGAAAGAGCAATGCAGCAAGGTCAAGAGGAAGTAATCAACTTAGAAGAATTAAAGAAGCAGTTTAATGTTGAGCAAAGACAGATATATGATGAAGTGACAGAGCACATTGAGCATGGCTTTCGTCATGAGAGAAAAGATTGCTCATGTATGTCATTTGAACCTATTCGACTATATGCAAGTGGAGAAGCTGGGACTGGTAAAAGTTTCCTAATTAAAGGAATTACTACATATTTACAGCAAAGAACTCAGTCAACACTGTCGTGTGTTGTTACTGCTCCAACTGGATTGGCAGCACATAATATTAAATGTATTACTTTACATCGTTTACTGATGCTGCCAGTTGAACATGAAAATAAATTACAATATCACAAGCTATCTGGAGAAGCTTGTTTTGAAGTTTCTAGAGTCCTTAAAAAAATGAAACTTCTTATCATTGATTAAGTGAGCATGGTATCCAATTAAATGCTTGCTTTTGTGCATTTAAGAATGCAACAGATACTTAAGACAGAGTATGATGTGTTATTTGGAGGTAAACATGTCATAGTTTTTGGAGATCTACTGCAGCTAACTCCTGTGAAAGGACAAACTGTATTTGAAACTGTTACGCATGAGGAGACCAGAAAGTGCCTGGGCAGTATTGGAAATGTTAATATATGGTCACATTTCAAATATACTGAACTGATTCAAAATATGCGACAGGCAAAGGATACTAAATATGTAAATATTCTTCAAGATAGGAAAACTAACTGAAGATGCGAAACACACTCTACGAACACGATTACTTTCCAAGCTGTTTCCTAATGAAGATAATGTACCTGAGAAAATATATAGTAAAGAGGTAGCAGACAAGTCAGTGATATGCTTGATGCCAACTCTGAAAGAATGTTCAGTTTTTAATGAGAAAATGTTGAATTTAGAAAATCAAGAAATTAAGAAACCGGAAGCTAAAGATAGAATAGAGCATGAAGGTAGTACTATTGTTTTGTCTGAAAAGTTGAAGTTAAAATTGGATTCTCTTCAAAAAACTATATCTAAAACTGCTGGTTTAGAGAAAAATCTGTATGTATGTTTAAATTGTCGGATAATTTTAAGGAGAAATTTACATGTAGAAAGAGGATTGGTAAATGGAGTAATGGGTAATGTTGTTGGTTTTGTCAATTATACAAATAGAGATGAGATTGAATTTTTAAGAATAAAATTTGATGGAATTGAGGAAGTTCAACAAATTAGTCACTGTTCAACTAGTTTTTTGCTTGTGAAAGACTTATATGTCCGTCATAAGCAATTTCCAATTTGTTTGGCATATGCAGTGACTATTCACAAATCTCAAGGTTTAAGTGTAGATTGTGCTTTGGTTAATATTGGAAGCACTGTATTCAAAGAGAGTATGGCGTATGTTGCTCTATCGCGAGTTAGAACTTTATGTGGACTTTATCTAATTGATTATGATGAGACAAAGATTAGTGCAGATTTAAATTGTTTGAAGGAGTATAATAGGTTAAGAAGAGAATATGCTCCAAGTTTACCTCAATATCCTTTAATTGAAAGGCGTATGGTTGGTCAGAAAAGGAAAAATGAGGAGAAA
The DNA here is from genome assembly GCF_964263255.1 of Lissotriton vulgaris. Lineage (NCBI taxonomy): Eukaryota > Metazoa > Chordata > Amphibia > Caudata > Salamandridae > Lissotriton > Lissotriton vulgaris. The sequence continues at coordinate 605,977,858 of NC_141685.1, read as the reverse complement.
TGTGCTGAAGTAGTCGAGAAACGACGAAAAAAATATGTAGCTGTTGTTGGTAGGCGTAAGAAAACTGTTAGTATTGAAGAGATTGTTGGATTTAAGTTTGAAAACAGGTCTGGTGTCAACTGCTATGCAAATGTAGTAGTTAATGTTGTTTTCGTTCTGAAAAATGTTAAGGAACAGATTATAGAAAATCAGGAGCAAGCATTTTGCTATTCTTTAAATTCTATATTTGAAAAATGTAGTAGTGGTGATAGTGAAGTAGCAAGTGTTTCAGAACTAAGGAATGTTTTAGACATATGTGCAGGAGTAAATCAATTTTCTCAGAATATTCAGCAAGATTGTCAGGAATTTATCATGTATATGTTTACAGTTTTGGAAGATGAAGGTGTAGATATTGATAGTCTTTTTGGCCTTTCTTATAAATGGGAACATAATTGTGATAATTGCTCATTTTCAAGTAGTACTGATATACACAGTGAAAGATTTATATATTTACCATTACCAGACTGCAAAGAAGTGTCTTTTAATAAACTAGTTAAAGATGCGCATCAGAACATGGTCTGTTCTCAATGTAAGTCTGAAATGTTATCAACTTTATTTATCCATAGATATGGACAATATGTAATTTTAATGTTTCAACAATGCAGAGCTGATGGGAGTAAATTGTCAACTTTAATTAAAAAATTTGTGGCTTCTCAAGTATCTATTTCTAGAAGAACATTTGTAACTGTAGCCATTATTTTTCATGAAGGGCCTTCCACATCATCAGGACATTATACAGCTTATTTGAAGTGTGCAAGTGGCTGGACGCTTTGCAATGATAGCCAATTGACTTTTAAGAAATGTTTGCCTTTTGCCTTAACTAACTCCTATCTGTTATTTTTGGAACCCAAATTTCAGTAGAATGACTTGCTGTAGGAAGATGAATACTGTAAAGATATGAAACTTTCTAGTTTACAAATATCATGTGACTGAGGGTGTACAAATCTATAAATGAAATTTGTGTTTGGCATAGTGATAACATCAGGTACAAATGTACTTAATGTTTGATGGTATAAAACATGTTACAAATTTTAACTGTAAAGGTTCAGAAAAGAATAGATAAGACTAAGATTAAGTAATTTCAGAAAAAAACGTCTTAACTCATAGTATTTGGCCACGTGGAAAAATATGAGAGAAGAAAATGAGTACTTTGGATAATTATTTTAGAAGTTATATGGACGCAAGTTTTTGGGAGAGGTATTTAAAAGATAATGAGTTAGCTTATACAATTTGGCCACGCGGAAAGGTATGAGAGAAGAAAATGTATCCTTCATATAGATTTTTTATAGGAGATACTTGCACGGGGCTTTGTTGAGATATATTGAAAAATAGGTCGTATAGTTTAATTAGTTTGTAACTGTGGAAGATGTAGTGTGCTTACTCAAGAAATTGCGAATTTGAGAAAAATATTTCAGACATGTTTTTTTCAGGTATTCATAATATGTATGGGTTTTTTAAACACAATCATTTTGATTGTGTTTTTTTTCCACGCTGTTAAATGATGATTAATATTGAAATCACTGTTCATAGTGAAAATCAATGTATTCTGAGGACAGCAAAAATAAACCATTTAATATGTTGTTTGACTTATTTTGTTACATTGCATTTAGAAATATGTATTATAACAGATTTATTTTACTGTCCTCCACAGATATTATATTTATAAGGTAAGTACAACTAATAATATCCGAGAGTTTTCTCTGCCTCTCTCTTATTGACTCCTATTTTTTTTTCTTTAATGAAATGTACTTTTATGGCTGAGATACCCGCCACCCCCTCTCGACACAATCCCCAAGGATGGGAAACCGGAAACGGTTCTGAACTTTTGGAAGACGGGAGGGAGTGACCCTCCCGGCCGTATTTATTAAAATATGAAACAAAATCAAAACATTAAAATAACAGTTTCATATTATGTACAATTTCATTTCCACATCACGATGTTTGGCTAACCTTAACATATTTCTAATACAAAGGTTCTCCTAGCCGAACTAACATCCTACAAAACATTTAACTTGAAATTGTACATCCTAACTTTTAAGGGCCAACGGCAAGGTCGCAACCGGTGTCAGATCCCTAAACCAGAAATACCTCCCCCACTTGTGAGGGGCGACCGCACAGAGGCGTACCTCAAGTGCATCTACCAATTTCCCTTGACTTGACGGGGGCCCCAATGAACTCGACGCCATTTAAAGGTCGTCCGAGGACTCGTGTGAGGTGTCTAGAAGGTAGCGTAAACCCCCTCCCCACCCCACACAACTTACCACATCTGCCGTCGCAGGTGTCCTGGCCCCGGGAAATTCCCCAGGAGGGGCCCGTAGCCCCTCCTATCCAGGAAGGGGCCTTGACCGCCTTTCCTTTCCTTCCGGCGGCCCATCCTTAGAAGGGACCGCCTCCCCGTTGAGGGGCCAATGGCCACCTCCCCCGAGCGCTCCCATCCGTAATGGGTGACGCCCCCCCATAGGGATCTTCCAATTACTGCTCACCGATCATGACCTTACCGCCACAGGCCGGATAGTTGACCGGCTATCCGGACCCCCCACAACAACTCCTGCCTAAAGGTCATGTTATAAACTCTTTAGCCAAGCTATGAGGTCTCCTATGAGTAACTCATTCCCTACCCGGGACAAATGGACCCCATCACCCAGGTACATACTGTCCCCCTTAATACAACCATGCGGGATAGAATGCAGTGTACTTGAACGAAACAATCTACCCAATTTATTATTTACTTTCTTCACTGAGTGATTCAGAGCAGAAACCGAATTCGCCCCCCGCCACACTTTCCGTGGAATCATATGGGACCATGCAATTGTGCACCCTGGAACTCTTCTCGCCAACCAACTTACAGTGGAGAGCATTGCCTCGAGAAGAAGTCGTCTACCAGTGGCCACCAAATCGTTGCCCCCAAGATGGACTATGATTATAGACGGCGGTGACCTTGTCCGCCCTAACAAACCCTCGAAAAAGGATTGAAATTGGTCAATACAGAGCCCGCCCCTTCCGTAGAAGGTCACCCTGTACCTGTATTCCCCAGCCATGTGAATCATGTCACCTGCTTTGAATACGTCCGCGGCACGCCTCACGTATGAGTGGCCCACGACCCACACCACTTTTCCCGCAGCCGGTGATGTCTGACCGCTGGTTCCCAGGTGTCGGGTCGACTGCACAGTCCGCCCCGCCTCGTGAGCTTGCGAAACTGTAAACCAAACAAAAACAAGAAGCATGAGTACATCATTACAGCTTCACAACATGTGCAACCGCACATACTTTTTGTAACAATTCGAGGACCAACGCCCCAGACGTTTCACTTTTTCCACACTCAGACCCCTGGCTGTAGCCTCAGTAGCAGCCCCTATCCGAAAGGAATGGGTCCCGAACTCGCCGGGGTTCAAGCCCGCGGCCGAAATTGACATCGCAAGCACCCGCTGGAACTGAAACCTCGTCAGTGGGGTGGCGTCAGCGTGTCTAAACAAGGTTCCCCCCCATGATGCCACCCTCTGCGCCAAATATTCTTCTACGCAAACAACAGGGCACATGGGAGACCCGGGAATCCTATGTATGATTATGCAGTCCCCAATCTCACCCTGATCGGTCTTGGACCTGACAAACGAGACAGTCATCGTCTCCCCCTTAACCTGAATGTGCACTCGGCACAGTCCCCCCACCGTATCCTGCTTGTTCCTCGCCACCAGTTCGCTTACCCGCATAGCCCCATGGAATGCTAGCGCAAAAGCGGCTCGGAATAACACTGTTTCATACCGGGATGAACATGTCGCAGGGAGTGCAGAAAACAACAGGGCCAACCTATCCAGGCCTATCGGGCGTCTCCGATCTACTCTGCGACCCTCCAGACGTTGCCACCCACGTAGCGCTTTCTGCACCACGAAAGACGCTGTCGGGTCCCGGATCCCATGAGCCCTTGCCATAAAGGAAATGGCGGCCCGATGCCTCTGGGGCGTAGCTACTGATTTGCCTGCCCGATGTAGAGACAGCAAAAATTTTACGACAAGCTCTTCCTGGCCCCAAAGCTCCCCCCTAGCAGAACCCAAAAAGGACCAATAGGAACGAAACGCCCCTTCATATGCCTTCCTTGTCCTGGGTGCTAAACTCTCTCCCACGAGGTTTTGTAATTCGGGGCACCGAGAGACCAGAGAGCTTCGGGAAAGGGTGCCGCCACCCGGTCCGCTGTGGGCAGAAAACCCCAGAAGGCCTGCATACGGAAACGAGAAAGTGCATCAGCCGCTTGATTCAACACCCCCGGGACATGTCGCGCCCTAAAGAGCACATTCAACTGCATACACAATAACACAATTTCCTTGAGCAGTCTCAGAATCCATTTGCAACGTGCTGCCTGACTATTGATACACTCAACTACGGTCATGTTATCAGACCAGAACACCACAGAGTGATCCCGGAACCCCTCAGGCCATGTTTTCAGGGCCACCAAAATTGGGAAGAGTTCGAGAAAAGCAATGTTACTCGTCAGCCCGCACTCGTGCCACCATGACGGCCATTTTTGAGCCGACCATTGCGTACCGAATATGGCGCCAAAACCTATTCTCCCCGCCGAGTCTGTCCACAGCCCCAGCTCCTCGGAGGACACCGCCGGTTTGTTCCAGACAATTCGACCATTGAAATCCGCCAAGAATGCCAGCCAAATGCGCATGTCCTGGCGAATCTCTGCCGAGAGCCTCGTGCGGTGGTGTCCCTCCTTCAGGCCGACCATGGCTTGTGCAATCGAGCGGGAAAAGGGGCGGGCCATTGGCATTACTCTGAGGGCAAAATTCAACTGGCCCACTGTTTGTTGCAATTGATGCAGGTTTACCTTAGACACTCGAATACATGTTTCCAGGGATGCCCTGAATTTTAACACTTTTTCTTTGGGTAAGCGAAAACAACCTTCCTCCGAGTCGAGCTCGATCCCCAGAAACTCGAGTGAAGTCGAGGGGCCAACAGTCTTACCTGGTGCCAATGGCACACCAAAATGCTTCATTAAGGCACAAAATTCGTTTAAAGCCTGTCCACATTCCGGGTCCCCGGCTGCCCCCAGGAACAGAAAGTCATCGAGATAATGCATAACATGCTGAAAACCCGTCCTTCTTGTGAATACCCATTGTAGAAAACAACTGAACTTTTCAAAGTAAGCACAAGATATAGAGCATCCCATTGGCATACATCTATCCATATAATAGGGGCCCTGAAACATGAAACCAAGAAGACGCTGATCGTCTGGGTGTACCGGGAGCAACCGGAACGCTGACTCGATGTCTGATTTTGCCATCAGCGCCCCGGGTCCCAGGCGATTCAACATGGCGACGGCCTCATCGAAAGATGCGTACCGCACCGAACACACTTCCGGGTCTATCGCATCATTCACGGAAAGACCTCGTGGGGCCGACAAGTTATGTATTAGCCTAAACTCACCCGGGTCCTTCTTGGGGACCACCCCTAATGGGGAACAAACAAAGTTAGGAACTGGTGGAAGATCGAATGGACCGGCAACCCGCCCTCGAGTCACCTCTTTCCCAATCTTTACCCGTACCACTGCCGTATGCTGCAGGACCGACAGTTGGTTCTTACAACTTGCTTCACCCCGAAAATCCCCCACTGGAATGCGGAAACCATATGAAAAACCGTCTCGCAACACCCCAGCGGAGACATGGTCCGGGTATTCGTTGAGCCAAGGAATCATTGCCATGGTATCAATCGGGGTAGGTAAAGGCGCCCCTCGGACTATTTCAGACCTGTTTGGCGCTTCCCCTACCACCGTTATCACCCGTTTTGGCTCTGCACATGGTCTCAGGATGGGAGGATTGTCCACACCCCCCACATTCATGTCTAAACTTGCATGACCCTTGGGGCCTTGTACATTTTCCCCTGTTAAAATTCCAACAAATCCCCTTTTTACCTGCGTTGCCACTCGACTTCGAGTGGTGCTCGTTACCTGCACCCGTCCGAAAGGGTGTCCCAGAGGATTGGCGGGAAGACTCACCCCCGTTACTCCCCGACAATGGTACTTTTAACATGCCTGTATTCTCCATTTTTTGCCAAGAAATGGAGTCATAACAATCCCATGTTAGAGCTGGGTCGTGCTCCTTAGCCTTCCTAAAAAGATTGTCATAACAAAACCACTGATTGCCCTCGTATGCTAGAGAATACTCCATGATACGTGTCTGGTAAATAGGCAACTCCGTCAACAATTCAGGCCTTTGCTCACCCATAATGGAGGTAAAAATGCCAAACGCTCTGCCCCAAGTACCTATGTTTTCGTCGACCTTAAAGGCGGCCATTTTTGCGCGCCAAACAGTCGGATGCATAAGCTCTTTTTGGCCCTTCACATGCTCCATCTCGTAATGGTCAGTAAGCAAAGAAAACATGTTCACATACTTATCGGCCCAAATCTTTTCCTTAATGTCAAGTGGAACATGCTGGGCCACTTTCTCCCTTCGTGAGGGTACAGACCCCTCCCCCGCAATCGGCAGTAGCCGCTTACCTGCACTAGGTGCTGTACTTGCTGCCGAACTCGCACCTGCTGCAATCTCAGCCACCGGAACCTGTGGGGGAACAGAAGATGGTGCCTTCGCAGCCTCTCTAGATTCCCACAGTTGTCTCATTACTGCCCTGGCGTCGTCAGCCGTGGTGCCCTCACTATCTTTTCCCAACCACGCTACCAGTTGTGCCGCCAACTCGGGAGGCATATCCTCTCCGTTCACGGGGGTGACTACCACGGGGATTGGATGCCCCTCCTTCGGAACCGGGGTAGGCTCCTCTATCGGTGTATCGGGAACCGGGGCCTCCCCCCCAGGTGCCCCCCTCCTGGACCTCTTGCCTCTCCCGCTAGGGACTACTCCCGGCAATGCTGGTCCGACGATTCGCTTCGGTCCTCCCTCCCCGTTCTTTACCGCCATCTGCTTCTTCAAATCGGCTACTTCCTTTATGAGCATGCGGAGCATCTGATCGGTCCCGACCCGCTTTCCGACCTTCTTGCCCGGCATTCTTGAACGAAGATATCTGTAAAACAAAGACAAAAATTACAACGCTCAAAATTGGCTCTTCGTTCCGTCTCGAGCTCACGTGCAGCGGGGAGGTGCAGCTTCAGAGCACAGGAACAAGAAGATGCTTTCTTGGCTTGTTGCTCCTTTTATCCGTCTTCGGGCGGGCGTAAACCCGCCTCCGCCTGCCTCCCTGGGCGTGGCCGGCCGCGTCAGTGTCTAGGACAACCCACTCCAGGGCGGGAAAAAGGCGCGCCCCGGCTACGCCGCTTCAGGCATACCAGCCGAGACTCGCCTCCCGCCCAAGATGGCCTCCCGGGGGGATCGAGGTACTCCACCATACGTTCGGGGGGACCGAATGGTCGCCCCTTTCCAATAATCTTATTTTTACTTTTCTTCCACAGGTACTACGTTTTTAAAAGAAATTTACTTTACTTTTTTACTATTTTTTAGGTAAGTATATAAAATAAAGAAACTTTTACATCACTGTGTCATTTCTTTGTCTATCCTGGTTAAAGCAATGTCATGTTTAATATAAGCACTTCCACATAGGATTGGGTGCATAGTTATAAGGCATGCTTTAAAAGTGATTTAATGAAATGAGCGACATTTCACTGAATGAGTTCAGCAACACTGATATATGAAAACATTGGTGGAAAATTATATTAAATGTTACATGGTGTTCTTTGCAGGAGTTTAAGTCCTTTGTTGCAGTGGCAATTCTGCCTCAGGATTAGGGGGCCGGGGAGCTGAGTGGTACTTGTATGGTCATGATAGAGCTACTCCTTCATGAGCCACGGTTGAGGTGTGTTCAAGATAGAGCGGTTCCGTCATGGTTCTGCTTAGTCAATAGAACGTGTCATGGAGGCGCAATGTTAGTGCTGCGCAAGCACAGCGGCAAGCCCATGACAAAAGTGGTCCGTCCTGAGGACAGCTCAGGCGATGCTCGTGATGGAGCGGCTCTGTGATGAGTATGGAAGGATTTAACAGGTGTTAAAAAAACCTGAGGGGTCTCTTCAAAGAGAGTATTGGTTGTAATTTAAAGGGTACTTTAAAACACATTGTGGCAGCTTTATGTTGACGTAGCGTCTCTTTGCGCTACAATTTCGTCACTTTATTTAATACAATGACAGTGGAAATAATGTACCATATTCACAACATTAATGAATCTAGGAGATATGTCACATTCTAAAGCCCTGTATCATAAGGAAGTGTTCCTCTGAAGGAATGTGTCTTGAAAGTGGCTGACTGTAATCCATGAGATTTTACTCAGTGACTTTCAGGCCCATGCTGTTTCAAAACTGTGCATGTGCTTGAAGTAAGCGTAGGTATTGACGCAGCATTGTGAAGATAGTGCACTGGTGAGCCTTGCTGGAGCTGCATTACATTTGCGATGCAACTCTAGCAATGTATTACATTGTCAACACAAATGTGTTATGCATGTATGCTGTCTTTGTACCATGGTGCGCCACATTTTAAAAGTGGCACACCATGGGTGACGGAGTACTAGTATACTGTGGTGCACATTAACTGGTGCATATCTGGGTATGAAGTAGTTAACATAAATCTGCCCTATATGTTACAAATCTGCATTTAGTAGAGTGTTCGGCCTTTGCAGTGTTATGTTTTTTATGTTATTCTATGTAGATATTTAATATTGCAAGATTTTTCTCACGAAAAAGAAGCCATGAGTATTGGGTTTGTGAATGATTGCAAGATTCTTTAAATAAAAAAGCAAGAACCATGGCATTGTTTAATATAGTATTATAAATACTTATCTTTAACAATGATGAGAGAGTGAAAAAAGGTTAACCTGATGTTTTAAAGTTAATCACAGGCTTCTTTAGAGGAAGTGTTCTGTATGATTGTTGCGTGGGTGTTTCACTTTTTTATACCTAACAGAATGTATTCTGTATGCTGTAGCAGGAGGAGTACTACATACTTGAATATTCTTCAGTGCTTATTTTCATTAGGACCGACACAGAAGTTCAATGGATCGGAGGGGCTGTTTCTGTGCATCTGGACGACTGCCAAGCCGCTGTATCTGTGGGAGTGAGGCCTCTCCGAGGGGGCGCAGCGCAGCTCCTTTTGATGCTTACAATTGCAGATAACAGGCTAGAGATGTCTGTGGAATTTATGGATGCTTAGTCACACTAGAGTGTGCGCGGCGCCCCTAGCACCTCATTACAGCACACAGGGGTGCCGCGTTGCACAGTTTGAGAATCAGAGACTTAGGAGATAAACCTTCATAATAGCAACGCCTCTAAGCAATAAAAATCGCCGGTGCTCGGCGTTAAAAATACCACCGCTATCGGTGGCATTTTCCACGGTGTTAGTGCTTTAACATCAATGGGAACACATATGTGATAGAAAATCCTGTAACAGGCTCAGTATTTTACATTATTGCGTGAAAACAAAAGTTGTTTTCACACAGTAATGTGTCCCTTGTAATTAAGGGACGGGGTGGATTTAGTTTTATTTACTACACTGTTATGTTAACGATGTCGAATGTTTGATAAGAGGAGGCTTTAACAGTTTTGCGATAAACTTTTTCTCCAGGGAAGTGGGTGGAGTGTTCCGTGTAAATTGTAGAATAGAAACTACTAAGAACCAATTGGAAGTGTTGTTTTCAAGTCACATGACTTCACATGCGCGTCTCAGGGCGTGTACTTGGTGACAGTATCTGGTTACGTACGTCATTTGGAAGTAGCGGTCTAATTCAGCGAAGTTACAAAACGTGAACAAGAAGTAAATCGAAACACATCCGGATTTTACAAATCTTCTGAGCTCGATTCAAGCATATAATTGTTAAACTATAAAACCTTTTATATTTTTTTAAAAAATATCAAGGTGTGTACATTCGGTCACGCACGAAAGTTTAAAAACACTTTCGGCTCCGTTTAATGAAAATAATAAAAAAGAAGCCTAGGTTTAGTCTTTTTCACGTACTATAAGTTCTTTGATGGGTCTATGAAGAAATTCAATAAGTTCAAATTGCAAAGTTTTCTCGAAATATATAGGCGGGTGCGCGCACCCGGTCGCGCACGAAACAAAGCCAAGAAAGAGGAGATAAACCCCCTATATAATATGCTCCTGGAGCTCTTTTTGGTACGAAGAGTTAGTTCTGAAAAGAACTTTTTTTTTTCTTTTTTTTTGTGGAAACAAGTGTTATGTTGTTTTTCATTTTTTAAACTTGCAACAACATTTTTAAGTGTAACACAGGATCAAAATGAAATGAAGAAATGTATCTTTTCTTGGGGCATTTATGACTCTCAATTTTGAGTTTAATAAGAATGAGGCTCTGCTCTCCGTACAGAAGAATTTCTCCACACTCGTTGCATTTCATGTGCACCTTCGCAATATAGCCGAGATACCCGCCACCCCCTCTCAACACAATCCCCAAAAGGAGTGAAACCGGAAACAGTTCTTGAAGTTTTTTGGAAGTGGGATGGAGTGACCATCCCGGCCGTATTTATTAAAACAAAATTAAAACATTAAACGTTTCATGTTATGTACAATTTCATTACCATATTGCGATGTTTGGCTAACCTTAACAGATTCTCTAATACAGAGGTTCTCCTAGCCGAACTAGCAACCTACAAAACATTTCTTGACATATTGAAATTGTACAACCTAACGTTTAAGGGCCAACGGCAAGGTCATAACCGGTGTCAAGATCCCTAACCGGACTTACCCCTCCCACTTGGGATGGGCGACAGCACGGAGGCGTACCTCAAGTGCAACTACTACCAATTTCCCTTGACTTGACGGGGGCACCTAAAACTCGACGCCAGTTAAAGGTCGTTCGAATACTCGTGTGAGGTATCTATAAGGTATCGTGGCCCTTATCCCAACCCCACACAACTTACCGCATCTGCCGTCGCAGATGTCACTGGCCCCGGGAAATTCCCCAGGAGGGGGCTGTAACCCCTCCTACAAAGGAAGGGGCCTTGACCGCCTTTCCTTTACTTCCGGCGACCCATCCTTAGAAGGGACCGCCTCCCCATTGAGGGGCCAATGGCCACCTCTCCCGAGCGCTCCCATCCGTGTTGGGTGACGCCCACTCATAGGGATCTACTAATTAGTGCTCACCGATCATGACCTTACCGCCTACCAAAATAAATACGACAGTGCAAATTAACCTAAGAATGCATTGGCCACTATGACCGAAAGAGCATACATCAAAATTCGACACTAACTGAATATCTTTAATGGCAAACATACTCAAAACGAACATTCTTTATTAACTCAAAATCAACATGGTACTACAACCTGGAAACGAAAACGAAACAAAATTAATCAACTTTATTATACACAACTGGCTGTCTTCAGGGGCTGGTGGGTGGGTCAAAATTGGCTCTTCGTTCTGTCCCGAGCTCACGTGCAGCGAGGAGGTGCAGCTTCAGAGCACAAGAACAAGAGGATGTCTTCTGGTCTTGCGTCCCTTTTTATCCGTCTTCAGGGCGGGCGTATACCCGCCACTGCCTGCCCCTGAGGGCGTGGCTGGCTGCGTCGGTGTCTAGGCCAGCCCACTCTAGGGCGTGAACGAGCGCGCCCCAGCTACGCCGCTTCGGGCATACCAGCTGAGACGCGCCTCCCGCCCAAAAACGGCTTCCCGGGGGGATCGAGGCACTCAGCCATAAGTTCGGGGGGACCGATTCGGTCGCCCCTTTCCATATAGCCGAGATACCCGCCACCCCCTCTCAACACAATCCCCAAAAGGAGTGAAACCGGAAACAGTTCTTGAAGTTTTTTGGAAGTGGGATGGAGTGACCATCCCGGCCGTATTTATTAAAACAAAATTAAAACATTAAACGTTTCATGTTATGTACAATTTCATTACCATATTGCGATGTTTGGCTAACCTTAACAGATTCTCTAATACAGAGGTTCTCCTAGCCGAACTAGCAACCTACAAAACATTTCTTGACATATTGAAATTGTACAACCTAACGTTTAAGGGCCAACGGCAAGGTCATAACCGGTGTCAAGATCCCTAACCGGACTTACCCCTCCCACTTGGGATGGGCGACAGCACGGAGGCGTACCTCAAGTGCAACTACTACCAATTTCCCTTGACTTGACGGGGGCACCTAAAACTCGACGCCAGTTAAAGGTCGTTCGAATACTCGTGTGAGGTATCTATAAGGTATCGTGGCCCTTATCCCAACCCCACACAACTTACCGCATCTGCCGTCGCAGATGTCACTGGCCCCGGGAAATTCCCCAGGAGGGGGCTGTAACCCCTCCTACAAAGGAAGGGGCCTTGACCGCCTTTCCTTTACTTCCGGCGACCCATCCTTAGAAGGGACCGCCTCCCCATTGAGGGGCCAATGGCCACCTCTCCCGAGCGCTCCCATCCGTGTTGGGTGACGCCCACTCATAGGGATCTACTAATTAGTGCTCACCGATCATGACCTTACCGCCACAGGCCCGGATAGTTGACCGGCTATCCGGGCCCCCCACCAAAACTCCTAGCTAAAGGTCATGCTCCAACGTTTTTAACCATGCTAAGAAGTCTCCTATGAGTAACTCATTTCCCACCCGAGACAAATGCACACCATCCCCCATATACATACTGTCATCATTAATACAACCGTGCGAGATAGAATGCAATGTCCTGGAACGGAACAACCTACTCATTTTGTTATTAAGTTTCCTAACAGAATGGTTCAAAGCAGGGATCGAAATAGCCCCCCGCCACACTTTTCGTGGGATCATATGAGACCACGCAATTATGGACCCCGGAACTTTCCTCGCCAACCAACTTACGGTGGAAAGCATTGCCTCCAGGAGAAGTCGTCTACCGGTGGTGACCAAATCATTGCCCCCTAAATGTACTATGACTATAGACGGCGGTGACCTCATCCGCCCTAACAAACCCTCAAAGTAAGCTTGAAACTGGTCAATACAGAGACCGCCCCTTCCGTAGAAGGACATCCTGTACCCGTATTCCCCAGCTACGTGAATCATGTCACCTGCTTTGAATACGTCTGCGGCACGCCTCACGTATGAGTGGCCCACGACCCACACCTCCTTTCTCACAGCCGGTGATGTCTGACCGCTGGCCCGGTGTTGGGTCGACTGCATAGTCCGCCCCGCCTCGAAGGCTTGCGTAACTGAAAACCAAACAAAAGACAAGAAGCGTGAGTACATTGTTACAGCTTCACAACATGTGCAACCGCACATACCTCTTATAACAACTGGAGGACCAACGCCCCACTCGTTTTACTTGTTCCACATTAAGACCCCTGGCTGCAGCTTCAGTGGCAGCCCCTATCCGAAAGGAGTGGGTCCCAAACTCACCCGGGTCCAAGCCTGCTGCGGTAATTGACATCGCGAGCACCCGCTGAAACTGAAACTTTGTCAGTGGGGTGGCGTCCGCGTGTCTCAACATTGTCCCCCCCCATGATGCCACCCTTTGTGCTAGGTAATCCTCTAAACACCTCACCGGACACATGGAGGACCCTGGAATCCTGCGAATGACTATGCAGTCTCCCACCCCACTTTGATCGTTTTTTGACTTGACAAAGGATACCGTCATAGTCTCACCCCTGATCTGAACGTGTTGCCGGCACAAACCCCCCGCCACATCCCGCTTGCTCCTTGCCACCAGCTCACTTATCCTCATAGCCCCGTGAAATGCAAGCGTAAAAGCGGTTCGGAACAAACAGGCCTCGAACTGAGACGAGCATATGTCGGGGAGTGTGGCCAGCAACTGGGACAACCTATCCAGACCTATCGGGCGCCTCTCATCTACTCTGCGACCCTCAAGGCGTTGCCACCCACGCAGCGCTTTCTGTACAGCAAAAGACGCTGTCGGGTCCTGGATATTATGAGCCCTGGCAACAAAGGAGATGGCAGCACGATGCCTCTGGGCTGTAGCCACCGACTTCCCAGCCTTACGCAAGGACATCAGAAAATGTACTACCCAATCCTCATGCCCCCAAAGTCCCCCTCTCTCAGTCCCCAAAAAGGCCAAATAAGCCCGAAACGCCCCTTCGTATGCCTTCCTCGTCCTTGGTGCTAGACTCTCTCCCACGAGGTAACGAAGTTCGGGGCACCGAGAGACCAGAGAGCTTCGGGAAAGGGTGCTGGCTCGGGGTCCGCTGAGGGAAGGAAACCCGAGAAAGCCTGCATTTGAAAACGAGACAGTGCATCAGCAGCCTGATTCATCACCCCCGGGACATGTTTTGCTCTGAATACCACGTTCAGTTGCATACACAGTAAGACAATTTCTTTAAGCAGCCTCAAAATCATTTTACAACGTGCTGCCTGACTATTGATGCATTCTACAACGGTCATATTGTCAGACCAAAATATGACAGAGTGATTTTTGAATCCATCGGGCCAGGATCTGAGGGCCACCAAAATGGGAAACAGCTCAAGGAAAGCAATATTACTCGTCAGCCCCTCTTCGTGCCACCATGTTGGCCACTTTTGTGCCGACCATTTTGTGCCGAAGATGGCGCCGAAACCCATGCTTCCCGCTGAATCCGTCCATAGACCAAGCTCTTCAGAGGACAAGGCCGGTTTGTTCCAGACGACTCGACCATTGAAATCCGCCAAAAATGCTAACCAAATACGCATGTCTTGGCGGACCTCGGCCGATAACCTCGTGCGATGGTGACCCTCCTTTAGGCCGACCATCGCCTGTGCAATCGAACGGGAGAAGGGGCGGGCCATCGGGATCACCCTTAAGGCAAAATTCAACTTCCCCACCAATTGCTGCAATTGATGCAGCGTAACTTTAGATGCAGTGATACACATTTGCAGGGCTGTCTTGAATTTCGATACTTTGGAAGCTGGTAAACGAAAACAACCCTCACTAGAGTCCAACTCGATCCCGAGGAACTCGAGGCAAGTCGTGGGACCCACAGTTTTACCTGGTGCCAACGGCACGCCAAATTGATTCATTAAAACACAAAATTCAGTCAAGGCCCGGGCACATTCATCATCCCCAGCGGCCCCAAGGAACAGAAAGTCATCGAGGTAATGCATCACATTCCGAAAACCTGTTTTCTTCGTGTAAACCCATTGCAGGAAACTACTGAATTTCTCGAAATAAGCACAAGATATCGAGCACCCCATTGGCATACACCTGTCCATGTAATACAAACCTTGAAACATGAATCCCAACAAACGTTGGTCATCCGGGTATACCGGGAGCAAACGGAACGCTGACTCGATATCTGATTTCGCCATCAGCGTCCCGGGCCCCAGGCGATTCAAAATGGCTACGGCCTCATCGAATGATGCGTACCGCACCGAACACATTTCTGGATTAATTGCATCGTTTACAGAAAGGCCATGAGGGGCTGATAAATTGTGAATCAATCGAAACTCACCCGGGTCCTTCTTGGGGACCACCCCTAAAGGAGAACAAACAAAGTTCGGTACCGGGGGGACAGGAAACGGGCCAGCAACCCGACCTCGGGTAACCTCTTTCCGGATCTTATCCTGTACTACAGTAGTATGCTGCAAGACGGAAAGTTGATTTTTGCACGTCCCGACACCCTGAAAGTTACCCACCGGGATGCGGAAACCATATGAAAAACCGTTTCGTAGCACCCCAGCAGAAGTACAATCTGGGTATTCGCTGAGCCAGGGAATCATCGCCAGGGTATCAATCGGGGTTGGTAAAGGCGCCCCTCGGACTATATTAGACCTGTTTAGCGCCTCCTCTACCCCCATTCTCACCCGATTTGGCTCTGCACGAGGACTCAGGATGGGGTGCCCCACAACCACTACATTCGTGTTTGAACTTACAAGATCCCGGGGGCCTAGTACATTTGCTTCTGTTGAAATTGTAACAGAACCCTCTCTTCCCTGTATTGCCGGCGGGTCTCGGGTAATCGTCTGTACCCGTACCCGACCGAAAGGGCGTCCCCCCATTTTGGCGGGAGGACTCACTAACAGCACTCCCCACCAATGGCACTTTCAACATTCCCGACTCTTTCATCTTATTCCATGTTAAAGAATCGTAACAGTCCCAGGTTAAACTTTTGTTATGCTCCATCGCTTTCCTGAAAAGGTTGTCATAACAGAACCATTGGTTACCTTGGTGTGATGTCGAGTACCCCATAATTCGTGACTGATATACTGGAAACTCAGGGAGCAAATCAGGCCTACGTTCCCCCAAAATTGCCGTGAAAATTCCCCAAGCATTACCCCAGTTACCAATATTTTCATTCACTTTAAAGGCGGCCATTTTTGCGCGCCAAACACTCGGATGCATCAGATCCTTTTGACCCTTAACAGTTTCGACCTCATAGTGATCAACGAGCAGGGAGAAAATGTTAACGTATTCCCCCGCCCAAATCTTTTCCTTTATTGGCAAAGGAACATGTTGCCCCAATCTTTCTCTACGAGAGGGTGTTGACTCATCCCTTGCAATCGGCAATGGCCGCTTACCTGCACCGGACGCTGCTTCCGTCCCTCGTGGCTTGTCTATCGCCGCATCCGGCGCGGGCACCTTGGCTGTATCACGTTTCTCGCGCAACTGCTTTATGAGTGCTTGCGCTTCGGTAGCCATGGCGCCCCCATTACTGTCCCCCAACCATGCTGCTAACTGCGCCGCCAACTCGGGAGGCATATCTCCGGCAGACGTCGGGGTGACTATCACGGGAATCGGATTCCCCTCATCCGGTACCGGGGCCGGTACCGGGGCTGGCGCCTCGAGCGGAGAACAGGGAACCGGGACGTCTCCCCCGACCGGCCCCCTTCTCGGCCTCTTTGGCTTCCCTCCGGCCGGTGGACGCCCCGATCCCTCCTCGCCGTCTCGCTCCGCCAACCGCTTCTTAATTTCGGACATGTCCTTCATGAGTGCCCGAATCAACTGGTCAGTCGACATTCTCTTTGCTCCTTTCTTGGGCATCCTTTCGACGAAGTATCTAAAAGACAAAGAGAGAGATTAAAACGCTCAAAATTGGCTCTTCGTTCTGTCCCGAGCTCACGTGCAGCGAGGAGGTGCAGCTTCAGAGCACAAGAACAAGAGGATGTCTTCTGGTCTTGCGTCCCTTTTTATCCGTCTTCAGGGCGGGCGTATACCCGCCCCTGCCTGCCCCTGAGGGCGTGGCTGGCTGCGTCGGTGTCTAGGCCAGCCCACTCTAGGGCGGGAACGAGCGCGCCCCAGCTACGCCGCTTCGGGCATACCAGCTGAGACGCGCCTCCCGCCCAAAAACGGCTTCCCGGGGGGATCGAGGCACTCGGCCATAAGTTCGGGGGGACCGATTCGGTCGCCCCTTTCCAGATATGGTCTCAAGTCCATCTCAGCACTCGATGGAGATACAGGTCGTCCACCAGAAGATGTGCTGGCCACTTCTGATGGTAATAGCATGGCCATGGCTCTTGTCGATGCTTTTGCATAATGCTCAGGGTGCCTTTGTTTGACATGCCGCTGCATGGTATGTATGGAAAAGGAATATTTTTTGGGGGGATTTCCTCTTGAGAGCTCCGATTTGCATATTGTGCAGGTTACTTTTGGCGCATTCACTTTCTTTAGTCCTTCAGGATAAGTGAAAAATTGCCAAATGAAAGATTAATTTTTTCTTTTCAAAGGTAGTCGCTCATTTTCTTCAGATTCGGAAGATGAATGCGGAACGGCAGCCATTTCAGCAAAGTCTTCCGAAAGATGTTGGACGTTGTTCTCTCTTGAGAGTAGAAAAGATAGTGAGGGAAGTGGGTGGAGTGTTCCGTGTAAATTCCAGAATAGAAACTACTAAGAACCAATTGGAAGTATTGTTTTCAAGTCACATGACTTCACATGCGCGTCTCAGGACGTGTACGCGATGATACTATCTAGTCACGTACGTTATTTTGAAGTAGCGGTCTAATTCAGCGAAGTTACAAAACGTGAAAAGGAGTAAATCCAAACAAATCCGGATTTTGTATATCTTCTAAGCTCGATTCAAGCATACAATTATTAAACTATAAAACCTTTTATATTTCTTAAAAAAAATATCAAGGTGTGTACATCCAGTCACGCACGAAAGTTTAAAAAGACATTCGGCTCTATTTAATGAAAATTTTGATAATAATAAAAAATAAGCCTAGGTTTAGTCTCTTTCACGTACTATAAGTTCTTTGATGGGTCTAAGAAGAAATTCAATAAGTTCAAATTGCAAAGTTTTCACGAAATATATAGGCGGGTGCGCGCACCCGGTCGCGCACGAAACAAAGCCAAAAAAGCGGAGATAAAACCCCCTTTATAATATGCTCCTGGAGCTTTTTTGGGTACAAAGAGTTAGTTCTGAAAAGAACTTTTTTTTTTTTTTTTTTTTGGAAACAAGTGTTATGTTGTTTTTGATTTTTTAAACTTGCAACAACATTTTTAAGTATAACATACGATCAAAATGAAATGAAGAAATGTATCTTTTCTCGGGGCATTTATGACTCTCAATTTTTAGTTTAATAAGAATGAGGCTCTGCTCTCCGTACAGAAGAATTTCTCCACAGTCGTTGCACTTCATGTGCACCTTCGCAAGATATGGCCTCAAGTCCATCTCAGCACTCGATGGAGATACAGGTCGTCCACCAGAAGATGTGCTGGCCACCTCTGATGGTAATAGCATGGCCAGGGCTCTTGTCGATGCCTTTGCAAACTCCACAGGGTGCCTTTGTTTGACATGCCGCACCATGGTATGTATGGAAAAGGAATGTTTTTTGTTGGATTTCCTCTTGAGAGCTCCGATTTGCATATTGTGCAGGTTACTTTTGGCGCATTCACTTTCTTTTGATCTTCAGGATAAGTGAAAAATTGCCAAATAAAAGATTCCTTTTTCCTTTTTAGAGGTAGTTGCTCATTTCCTTCAGATTCGGAAGATGAATGCGAAACGGCAGCCATTTCAGCAAAGTCTTCCGAAAGATGTTGGACGTTGTTCTCTCTTCAGAGTAGAAAAGATAGTGAAGAAAGTGGGTGGAGTGCTCCATGTAAATTCCAGAATAGAAACTACTAAGAACCAATTGGAAGTGTTGTTTCCAAGTCACATGACTTAACATGCGCGTCTCAGGACGTGTACGTGATGATACTATCTAGTCACGTACGTTATTTTGAAGTAGCGGTCTAATTCAGCGAAGTTACTAAACGTGAAAAGGAGTAAATCCAAACATATCCGGATTTTATATATCTTCTGAGCTCGATTCAAGCATACAATTGTTAAACTATAAAACCTTTTTTATTTTTTTTAAAAATACCAAGGTGTGTACATTCGGTCACGCATGAAAGTTTAAAAAGACATTCGGCTCCATTTAATGAAAATTTTCATAATAATAAAAAAGAAGCCTAGGTTTCGTCTCTTTGACGTACTATAAGTTCTTTGATGGGTCTATGAAGAAATTCAATAAGTTCAAATTGCAAAGCTTTCACGAAATATATAGGCGGGTGCGCGCACTCGGTCGCGCACGTAAGCCTGGTATAGCAATATCCATTTTAGTTATATCCGTTATAGTTAGGAACTAGCAATCAAAAAACCTATGAAATTCACTGAAAAAACCATAGGTTTTACACACGTTATAGTTAGGAAGTAGCATTTAAAAAACCTATGAAATTCACTGAAAAAAACATAGGTTTTACACACGTTATAGTTAGGAAGTAACATTTAAAAAACCTGTGAAATTCACTGAAAAAACCTCGTTATAGTTAGCTGGACATTTCACTCATATAAAACCAATGAAATTCCCCCGTTATAGTTACTTCAGCTAACTATAACTCGCGCGCCCGCAATGCACTGCTGATGATGTTACATATTACATCACTCATCATATGGTTAGTGACATCACTCTTGACATCACTGATAATATCTAATATCTGACATATGCTGCCTACAAGATATAGGAATAGTATGTCACTGATTCTTGTATGTATGCAATATGTAAAATCTCCTAATGTAGCATATTAACACTTAGACACTGAGACACTCTTGGAAATAATAAAGAAACAATAACCTATATAGATATAATGTTTCAGTGATATAGCTACTCATCAACACATTGAGCCACTAAAATAGAAACTGATAGTCAGACACAGATATGTATATATTTAAATATTACTCAGTAACCCATGTACTCATTAAGATATATTTAATCAGTCAGTTATAGAATCAATGTTTCACCAAAAAGCAACCGGTTATACACTTATATACTACATTTTTGTTCAAGCAACTTTCAGATCTACATATATACAATATTTGTAATTTTCAAAACTAACCCATTTAATAGATGATGTCATGAGTGATGTGATGTGTGACATCATCAGCAGTGCATTGCGGGCGTGCGAGTTATAGTTAGCTGAAGTAACTATAATGGGGGAATTTCATTGGTTTTATATGAGTGAAATGTCCAGCTAACTATAACGTGTGTAAAACCTATGGTTTTTTCAGTGAATTTCATAGGTTTTTTAAATGCTACTTCCTAACTATAACGTGTGTAAAACCTATGGTTTTTTCAGTGAATATATATATATATGTATATGTATATGTATATATATATATATATATATATATATATATATATATATATATATATATATATATATATATATTTATATATATATATATATATATATATATATATGTATTGGGTATAATATTAAGAAATGAAGGAGGCATGACCCAGCTCTCGAGACGCTGTCATATGGGTAGATGTGAACGTATCGAGTAAACGAGTGATATATATACATTTGGGTGCCTTAGGATTAGAAACATACGGGAATCATGCAACATCATCTGGGGGAGTAAATCCCCAGACAGGAAGAACATTAGTCCAATTGAAGCTCGAATTTAAGTGTTTGAAGATAACAAGGACAATTTATACGACCCAGGAATAATATCAGAATCACAGAACATTCCTATTGCAGATGTGTTTGAGGGTCGAAACATTTTGTGAAAGAGGGCATTTTAAAAGGTAGTGTGGATTTACTTAATACTGTTATATAAAGCAAATTCCGTTATTTTGGGGGAGATAATGGAGCCAGTATCACCATTTAAATTAGGGTAGAACTGTCCTCCGATACTGGTTCCCCACAGATTCCAGAGGATTTCCTCCCGGCAACCACGAAATTCCGGGTGGCATGCCGTTTCGTGGTTTTCTGTTGGTGAGACCCAGGAGTGCTTATTTCATTACAAGACCGGAGGCTACATTATGCATAAATCTTTAATGCAGATCCCAGCAGCCGCATCACAATATAACAGTTCCAAAATAGAACAAAGGCAACAGCTAAGAGCCATGAGCCAACAACACACAGCCTCTTTTAAATGCGGCTCCCAAGCAGATAAGTCTACTCTTATACTCTTCTGATTATCTATGTTTTCCTAGCCTTTAATCGTATAGTATATTACTTATAGCGTTTTAATGGTTCATTATATAACCTTGTGGGGCTTTTGACTCTAGTATGAGTGTGTGTTTATGGTGTGACAGTTTCCCTCCCCCATAACCTACACACCCTCCCTCTACCAATTTCCAATATATGGAAATTCCCTCGTTGCAAAACCCCCCCCCCCCCGCACGCTTATTTGCGGTTCCCTGTATGTTCTTACTTCGTCTGTAATATTCCGACTCACCCCGTTTCACAGAAAACCAACCGGTCCGTTTTTTTCCCCACTTTCCCCGCGCTTAGCGCGTCCCCCCCTGGCGATACCCATCGTTGTTTTAGCGAAAGTAGTTACCCTCACCTTCTTCACTATTTCCCTTAGCGGTTGCATTTTCTCCCCGCGACCGGCAGCGCGAGGCTGTGGCGCTTTCGAGGAATGACCCTGGGCAACAACGACGCGGCGTCGTCATGTTGCCAAGGGCATTTCCTCTATCTCGCACGCGCCGGCAAGGTTGTGACGGCGTGTCCATAGCAACCCCTGCCTTGCTCGCGCTGCTTCTCTAACGCAAGCGGCAGTTGACATACTTACGTGTTTAGGTGTTTCTCTTGTTACAGAAATAATTTCAATTTACGGGGAATATTATATCCGAGTCCTTTTCTCGGTGGAACACGTTATTGTGCCTCATCTAGCACATTGTTGGCAATTTCTTCCCATACTTAATTTCGACCTTGAGCTTGTCTCTTTTTTCAGTATATCCCCGTTAAAAAGCATATCAGTCCCATGTCTAGCTCAGGTTCTGAGGAGGCTTCGGCCCCTTCCCAGGATCTGGCCAGTATCAAGTTTAACAAAATACTCCAGAAGGAGATGAAAAGCTGTCTGAGGGAGGGGCTCGCTCAGATCATTAGTTCCAAGCGCCCCCCTCAAGAAGACGGCTCAGCCCCGGGTAAGAGACTAAAAAAGAATAACTATAATGAATTGAGCATGGAGGGTCTTTGCACCTCATCGGATAAAGGAGGTCTTAGCACCTCAAGGAATGAAGGAGGTCTTCGCACCTCAAACAGTGTGGGTGCCCTTAGCGGCACAAAGAAACAAGGTGTCCAAAGCGACACACGCTCAACCGATGCTCATGATAGCTATGATGATATTGGATCGGATGACTCCGAATTTCTCGACGAGTATGTCCTCGACCTTAATGATGAGGAACACGACATCGGAGACCCTACTGAAGAGGGTACTTCCTCCTCGAGAGATGTAATCTGTAACCCCTTGGGCGAGGAGATGCTCTCTCCTCAAAACTTAAAACACCCCCGAAGCTCCGAATGGTTCCCTCAGGAACACGTTGCGAAGTTTGTTAAAAAATGGATCAGATTCCCCTTGGAGAATGAGACTCGCAACATTCTACGAGCAGAATGCGCTAGACCTTCTGTGGGTGATAAGTCTTGTTACACCCCTAATCTCGACCCTGATCTAATTAAATTCCTCTTCAAGCTGGGGCGTGACCCCAGGAAAGGTATGGAGAAATCCCTGAAAGTTTGCCAGGATCGTCTCCTCGACGTACTTGGCCCCCTCACGAGGATTCTCGACTCTGCAGAACAGAGCCACATTGAAGGCACTCGCCTCGATGCCGAATTGATTAGAGGCTGGAGCCAAAGGGCCATTATCCTCTTAGGAAATGCAAACGCAGGCATCAACGCCGAAAGGCGTAGAGTGGTCCTCACACGGATTAACCCTAAGCTCAGTGATCTTGCCGATAAAGAACCTACTAAAAACCAGAAAGGACTCCTCTTTGGAGAAGATCTGATTAAATCCCTTGGGAAATATGTCTCGACCTTTACGGCCCTTGACAGGGCACAGCAAAACATGCGAAAAGTTTTTAATTCGGGCAATAACCTTTTCGGAAGGGCCGGAAGACGAGGCCAATCTTCCGGCCGCTACTTCCAGAGGCCCAACTTCAGATCACGTGGAACTGGCAGAGGATACCAGCAATTTCAGCAGTACCAGCAATATCCGACCCCGCAATTCTACCCCCAGAGAGGTAGAGGACAGCGCGGCAGAGCCTTCAGATCTCGTGGATCAAGCGTCCAGAATAATCCCTCAGGTGAGCGCTCCCCCTCTCCCTTCCCTTTCTTTCCCCTTAAAGGTAGGGGGCAGACTGAAATATTTCTTAAAAAATTGGGAATGCATCACTCAAGATGCTTGGGTTCTGAGCACTGTGAGAGGTTTTGCAATAGATTTCGAGTTCGAACCTGTCCAGACTTCGCTCCCAATGTGTATTCCCATGTCCCCGGCTCAACAAGACATCATCGAAGAGGAAATCTCCTCAATGATTCAAAAAGGTGCTATACTGGAGGTTCCCTTGGACCTCATGGGTTTCGTAAGCAACCTCTTTTTAGTCGAAAAGAAGGACAAGGGTTGGAGGCCGGTTATAAACCTCCGCCAAGTAAACAGGTTCATCTCTTACAGACATTTCAAGATGGAGGGTATTCACCTCCTGAGGGACCTTCTTCTAGAAGGGGACTGGTTAGTCAAACTAGACCTCAAAGACGCCTACTTTACCATCCCCATGGCCAAGGCTCATCAGCGCTTCCTCCAGTTTTTATGGAAAGACCACTTGTACCAGTTTCAAGCTCTGCCCTTTGGTCTCTCTTCCGCACCATGGTGCTTCACCAAGGTCATGAGAGCCGTCGTGTCTCACCTAAGATCAAGAGGTGTTCGTCTCATTATCTACCTGGACGATATTCTCATTATGGCGCAAGAAAAGGCGCAGTTGATACAAGACCTGGACTTTTCTATGATCCTCATAGAAAGCCTAGGTTTCATTATAAACAAGGAGAAGTCCTCCCTGACTCCCTCAACATCGTTAGAGTTTCTGGGTTTCACGGTCGACACTTCTCGTTGCCTCCTCCTTCTTCCTTCCAAGAAGATCTCAAAAATAAAGAAGCAAATAAAGCATGCTTTGGGCCGTCAGAATCTCTCCCTCAGAGACTTGGCCAGACTTCTAGGTCTTCTTTCATCTTCAATTCTAGCAATATTTCCAGGCCCACTCAACTATCGGGCTCTTCAGAGGCTCAAAGCGAGAGCTCTGAGATCAGGTCTCTGGTATGGGGACCTTGTTACTCTGGATTCGGATTCTCGTTCAGAGTTGCTTTGGTGGCTGAACAACTTGGAGGCATGGAACGGGAAAGCCATCTTTGGCTCATCCCCGGATTTCGTCCTGGAATCAGATGCCAGCCTGCATGGCTGAGGTGCTTGCCTCTTGAATCAAAACACAGGAGGTCTTTGGTCTCAGGAGGAATCTCTCCACCACATAAATTTCCTGGAATTGACCGCCGGTCTTTATGCTCTCATGAGCTTCAGGAATTCTCTTCAGGGGAGGTCTGTCCTTTTGAAGATGGACAACATCTCAGCGGTGGCCTATATCAATCGTCTTGGAGGCACAAAGTCTGCAGACCTCTCGGACTTAGCCAAGAAGCTTTGGATGTTTTGCCTAGAGCACAAGATTGCTCTGAGAGCAGAATACCTTCCAGGTGCGGCCAACTCCTCCGCGGACTGGAATTCACGCTTCCTTGTGGATTTCAGCGACTGGAAGCTGAATCCTTGTGTCTTCAGGACCCTGAATCAGATCTGGGGCCCTCTAGAGGTGGATCTGTTTGCAAGCAGACTCACCTCCCAGCTTCCGGATTATTTCAGCTGGATGCCCGACCCGGGTGCTCGGGCATTCAACTCCTTCCTCCAACATTGGGGCAATCTCCGGGGTTATGCCTTCCCTCCTTTTTCAATGATTCAGCGAGTGCTTCAGAAGGTGAGACACGACAAGTGTCTCCTCCTTTTAATAACTCCTTTCTGGCCCTCCCAGGCCTGGTTTCCCACTGCCCTGGAATTGACTTGCAGCGTTCCCTTCCTGATCCCTTCACTGGAGGATCTCCTCGTGGACTCGGACGGTCGTATTCACCCTCTTATCCTCAATCGGAGTTTATCCCTTCTTGCCTGGAAGGTGTCAGGAGATCTAATGAAATCTCAGGCCTTTCGGACTCAGCTTCAATCCTCCTCAGGGAGTCTTGGGCCCCAGGCACCCATTATAGATACAATAGAATCTGGAAACTCTGGGTTTGTTGGTGCCTGGAAAGGAACCTGGATCCCTTGGAGGCCCCTATTGTTAATGTGACCAACTTCCTGGTTGAGCAATTCGAGAAAGGTCTTAGTTACAGGTCTATTAACTGTTTTAGATCTGCAATTTCTGCAGGCCATTCCCTTGTTAATGGTAGGTCCATTGGTAAAAATGTCATTATTTGTAGGGTCATGAAGGCTATTCGTATCAAAAGGCCTCCTAGACCCAAATATGACGTCCTTTGGGACGTTGACTTGATTCTTCGTCTCTTCTCTGACTGGCCTTCTAATTCTCTCCTTAACAGGAAGAATCTTTCTCTTAAACTGGCTACCCTTCTATGCCTTGTTTCTTGCAGAAGGTCTTCAGACATTCGTTCCCTCGATATTACTTATCGTTCTTATAACCCTTTTGGTGTTAAGTTTGACGTCCACAGGAGGACAAAAACAATGTCCGACTCCATTTTCTATCCTCGCTTTGACCTTCATCCTAAACTCTGCGTTGTGGAATGCATGAAGGAGTATGACCTTAGAATGTCTGGACTTCGTCCAGTCGGCGTTAATCAATTGTTAATTTCCTTCGTTAAACCTCATAGGGCTATTTGCTCCCCCTCTATTGCTAGATGGATTAAATCTGTTATGAGCCTAGCTGGGGTCGATTTGACCAAATTTCAAGCTCATTCCCTTAGAGGCGCTATGGCTAGCAAATCACTTTGGTCTGGAGGTAGGTTGGATGACATCTTGAAAGCTGCTGACTGGTCCAATGCAGGTACCTTTGCTCGTCATTACTGTAAACCTATCCAACACATGTCTGATGCTGTTTTAGGAAGCTTCCAACATGCATAATGTAGCCTCCGGTCTTGTAATAAAATTGCGATTCTCATATTTACATGACTAGAGAATCTGGATTTCATTAAAGACTCGGAGGCTGACATTATCCCCCCCTCCCTCCACCGGAGGCGTTTCTATTGTATTGGCGTTTCAATTTTACCATGTACAATTTATTGTAATTTATTACAATGCTTTCTGCCTTGTTTAACCTTGTGACATGTTTGGATTTGTTTCCGTTGGGCTCTTGGACTAATTTCTTTGTCCTTTCAGATGTTGCCTGATCCGGAGAACGTCCTTCCTGGATCGCCCTTCCTGGGTTTCTTCCTTCTACGGTCAAGTTTCGTGATGTCCTGCCTTCCACCTCCTCCGTTGTGGATTCTTCTTCTCAAGCCTTTGAACTCTTCCTGAACTTTCTACTGTTTTTCCTCATTTAAAAGAGGCTGTGTGTTGTTGGCTCATGGCTCTTAGCTGTTGCCTTTGTTCTATTTTGGAACTGTCATATTGTGATGCAGCTGCTGGGATCTGCATTAAAGATTTATGCATAATGTCAGCCTCCGAGTCTTTAATGAAATCCAGATTCTCTAGTCATGTAAATATGAGAATCGCAATTCTCCAGAAGTTCAGCATCCACAATCCCTTGGTTGAAAGATAAACATAGAGAGAATTCCAAAAGCATTAAAAATCCCACAGTACGAACTAGGTAGTGGCGATGGATAGTTGCCATAAATCGTGAAGTGGTCCGATATTAAAACAAAACGTTTTGAATTTCAGATATTTACTTATTGAGCCATTCACAGTTCAGCTAAGTTGTGTAATTTACACTCCTTTAGTATGAGGTCATTGGTTACAGACTGGAGCCTATTAAGACATCTTTGAGTACGTTTCTCATTCTTGTGAAATTAATGCTGATGACTTGGTATGAAGATACCTCTTCCTGTTACTTCCTGTAATGCTATTAGCAGCTGAGAAGGTCAAAGGTTAGCCTAGCTTTCTGGCTACAGTTAAGTACCACATGCTCTTCATCCTGTAATGTATGTGCAAACATTAAGGTAAATTCCAGATTGCTCATGTTATTCTAAGCCTGGACAAATTTTAAATGCGCATCTTAAGCCACGTAATGAGTAATGGTTCGTTTGTACCTTTCAAAAGGTTAGTATTTTCAATTATGACGGCAAGGCAAGTAGGATGTGTAATGGGAAAAATCTCTGAACCATTCAGAAAATTGGGTCCTTTTACAGAGGAGTATGGTGTATCAAAATACAAAAGTATGCTCAACAATAATCCAAAATGTCCTCAATTGCTGTAACTCAAGACAATACATTCTAGCCTCAAATGCAATAATTTCGTCTGATTATACCTGCTTGCACAACTATCTAAGTCAGGCACTGTCAGCTTTGGAGGGAGTCAAAGTATTTGATTAAATATCATGAGACCCATAATGCAATGCATATTACTAACATTGTTTTGTTTTCCCTCGGAGGACCCTACGATAATGTAGTGAGGGCCTTCAGATGCTTTATACTACTTTGCTGACAAACAACATGACTGTATATGAGTTTGACCTACCATATAAATTGATGGAAAGAATGCAGAATGCTTGAACTTTTTTTTTAGTCTCAGCAATGCAGAGAAATTCTGTTGCGCAACACTGCCCCTGTTGGTCATTCAGTATAATCTGCAGATGGAAAAGTCCTGTTAGTGCATCTACCGTTGTTAGAACTTGAATATTTTTGGGGGCCTGGCCTCGCGCCGCAGCATGATGGCTGCTTTCAGCTGAGCTTCGCACGGGGGCTGAGCTCTTTCATAATTTCCAGCCTCTTTTCTATCGTCGGAGCGAGGATTTAGACGTCCTGTGCAGCTGAACTGCTGGAGCGGCGTTTGAAGCCTATCTTGCTCTGTTTCCTGCCCTGTGTGACCCGGAATTAGCAGCAGTGAATCTCCTCATAATCATTGCGAGCGGCCACCATTTTGTCCCTGTCGGTCGCTGCTCTTGATCTCCTGCTGAGGTCAAAACCAGCGTTTTGCGTTTAAGCATGCAGCAACAATTTTTTTCCTTTCTTTTCCACATTATTCTCACCCTGTACCAGTCTCATTATGGCTGCATGTCAATATGGGCATCACTTCAGTTTAGTTCTGCATATTTCACAAGGGGCTTTTTTCAATCCTCATTTTCTGCCTAACTCATGTGGATGCCTTGTGTTTTAATCTATTTTGGCATGGGCTTTCCCTACTAATAGGGAGTGGCAGGGATGGGATTTTTCACTTAAGCAAAGAATGAATGTGATGATACTTTACCTTGGTGGCTCTGCATTTTCTCTACTTCACTGTCTGTTTGTGCATTGTGCTTAATCAACACGTGGAAAAGTTGTGACCTCCTTTAATTTAATCACTGCCCTTGTGCTGGTGACTATTTGTGGTTTGCTCCTGTTGCACAAATTTTCAAATCTTCTGTTGAGCGAGGCAGTGTATTCTTTCCCATTATATGGGCAGGCTGAGATCTTCATTGAAAGTTGCATATCATCCTGCCTCATGTTCCAAGATGGCTAGTGACATTTCTCCGCCTGTCAGAGCTTTATCTTCTGGTACAAAACTCATGAGAGGTAAACGTTACCCTCCCTCACCTATTTTGTCATTGCATAACCCTGTCCTTGATACTATTCTTGATGAGGTGAGGGGTCTGAACTCTCTTATGTCCACTACTAAGGAGAAGCTTCACCAAATTGAAGATAGGTAGATTAATATGGAGGCAAAGGTTTCTGATACGGAACAGCGCTTCATTGACCTACATGATGTCTCTACTAAAATTCCTATACTGGAACAGGAAATTTAGCGTCTTAAACTTCATACTGAGGATCTTGAAAACCGTAATAGACCTATTAATCTTCGTCATTATGTCTTGCCAGAAAATTTGGAGGGTCCAGACCTTCTTTTTCTTAAGAAGCTCCTACCTGAGCTCCTCGATCTTCCATCTGAACCTTCATTAAACATTCAACTTGCTCATCGCCTTGGGCGCATTCAAACAAACTTTATCAGACCTAGAGATATTATAATGTTATTTCTGGAGTTTACAGATCTAATGCATGGGCTCCAAGCAGCAAAAGCAAAGTGTCGCCTTGTATGGTCTGGTCACACAATATATCTCTCACAGAATATCTCTAACACTACCAATGCCAGAAGGAAGGAATTTGTGGCCATTAGCCCTCAGATGAGACAGTTATATATTCGCTATGGCATTTTGCACCCTTGCCTGTGTAAAATTACTCACAATGGTTCCTCTCATTCATTTGATGATCCTGTTAGATCGAGGTCTGTTTTTCACAGTCTCTCTCTGACTTCTGTGGATAAGTCTATTTAATGTCTCTAATTCTTTTCCCTCTTTCCTTCTTGTTTCCATCTTTCTAACAGATTTCGTATGCCTGCTTATTTCCCTACTTCTTATTATCTTTTCCTCTGCCGTTCTGTCTATTCTCTGTAATGTTGCATTCCATGCTCATTTTGTTCCCTCTTTTTCTTAGATCTGGATCTCTTTCCTTGATCTACCTTTTTTCTTTTTCTTTTCTCCTCTTTATCTATTCTATTTTGTTTGTTCTTTCTATTTGACAGTATTTGGTACGATGCATGTGCTTTTTGCTGGTATTCGTTGTTCCACATGTTGTTTTTTGTATTCCTTTAATAAATGCTGTATTTCTGTTCACAGCTGTTCTCCTGAAGTGTTTCATCTCCATTCATGTATTACCTACCCCTCCTTCCAATATGTGTAATGCTGTTACGTGGAATGTTCGTGGTCTTGGTCACCCCGTCGAAAGACAAAAGGTACTCTCTCATTTCTCTACACTGAACTCTTTTATTGCTTTCATTCAAGAAACTCATTGTACTGATATTGAATCGCTTAAGTTAAAAAGACAATGGTTGGGTCAAGTTATTTATTCTCCAGCCTGTAATGGGAAAGGTGGTGTTGCTATATTATTTCATAAGTCACTACATGTGCACATGTTATCTACACAATGCGATACTAATGGACGGCAGGTAATGGCTATGGTTGTTATACATAATAAAGAACTTGTTTTATTGAAAATGTATGGTCCTGTTAAACCAGATCCTGATTTTCGGAACAATATCAGGATCTTACTTTCCTCTATTGATGGTTCCAATATTATTGTTTCTGGTGATTTTAACCAATGTTTAGAGCCCTTTTTTGATAAACAATCTAAATGCAGATGTAATCCAGATAAATCTCATAGATCATTTCAATCTGCCATTGCCTCCCATCCACTATTTGATGTTTGGAAGACCTGTAACCCGTATTCCCTTGAATTTAAATGTTTTTCCAAAGTCCATCAAACCCTTTCTAGAATTGATTACATTTTGGCTAGTAAACCCTTACTTCCAACAATTCAATCATCTGAGATTGGATCTATTTTTATTTCTGATCATGCTCCTGTCCTCTTCCTAAGTTATCCAAAGTTTGGTTGATTGAAACGTAATACTTTTTTGTTGTCAGATAATGTTTTCATTTCTGAAGCCAATGCTTTGAATAACAAGTTTTCTATTATTAATAATCCTTTGGATACTTCCATTCCTAATAATAAGATGCCTTTAAAGCCTCCTTTTGTGCCTTCACTATTTCATATTCAGCAAGAAAGAAGAAAACCACAAAGGCCAAGTACACAACTTTATTACAACAACTCAAACTGCTGGAACACAGTTACTGTACTTCTAGATCTTCCTCTGTTCTTCATGAATTAATTAAAGCCAAATCCGCTCTTAACAAACTTGCTTGTAATGTTCTTCCTAAAAGTAAGTCTAAGTAACATGGGGTCAAAATAAAGCTGGTAAGATGCTGGCGAATTACTTAAAAATTAAATCTAAACGTAAAGGTATTGGTCCTATTCTAATTGAATATACTAATAATTTTGATCCTCTGTTGAAAATTTTGCTACTGCATTTCATGATTGTTACCAATAATTGTATTCTGACGACAGAAATCCCTCTAATCAAAATTCACACACCTTTTTTTCTCTTCTCCCTAAACCCCCTTCACTTCCTGATTAATTTGAATTACTAGAAAAAGAGGTTACTCTTCAAGAGATAACAGAGTCTGTTGAATTCTTTTCTAATTTTGCCTCTATTTTTGCTCCCAAACTTCTGGCCCTTTTTAATTAATTACTTATTGATTCTAAAGCTTCTGGTTTCTTTATGGAGGCCTTGATTGTCCTTATTCCCAAACCTGATAAAGATCATTCCCTCTGTAAAAATTATCATCCAATCTCATTAATCAATTATGGTTGTAAGATATCTGCTAAAATCCTTGCCTCTTGACTTGAAAATATGATTCCTCTCTTGGGCAAAACTGATCAAGCTGGTTTTGTTAAGGGCAGATTGGCTGCAGACAATGCTTGCATGTTTGCTAATGTTATCTTCTTTGGGAGGAAATACAAGTCTCCACTTGCAGCACTGTCCCTGGATGCAGAAAAGGCTTTCAATCGTATAAACTGGCAATTTATATTTAATACATTTCAATGATTTGGTTTTGGTCCAAATATTATTTCTTATGTTAAACTGTTTGTTCTTTTCCTTGTGCTAGTATTTTTGTGAATAATCATTTTTCTAAATTCTTCCCTTTATATAGGGGTACACGCCAGGGTTGTCCCCTTTCCCCCTTGTTATTTGTTTTATGTCTTGAACCCTTTCTCGAGTGCATTCATGTTAATACATTTATTTCTGGCTTTATACATAATTCTATAGAAACTAAACAGTCAGCATATGCTGATGCCATTCTGGTATATATGTCCAATCCCAATACCTCCCTCCCTCCCTCCCTCTCTTTCTGGATGAAGTTCAGTTATTTTCCAGTATTTCTGGGTATAAATTGAACTTTTCTAAAACGGAAGTTTTACCCTTGAACTCTCGCTGCTATCAATTTATGTTTAATAATACTAATTTTACCTGGTGTCCTACAAAAATTAAATATCTTGGTATTTGGTTCTCCTCCACCCTATCTACCACAATTAGTTATACATTTAATGCATTAATTACCAAAATACAATTACTCCTTCTTTCTTGGTCCCCTCTTCATTTGTCATGGTGGGGTAGGTTCGATAATATTGAAATGATGATTGTAACCCATGTTTTTTATACAATATCCATGCTACCTTTTGGATCCCTGTTTCATATTTTTGACAAATTAATTCTATTTGTACAAAATGTCTATGGAATAACAAACATTGCTCTTATGAACCTGAAACGTCCCAAAACAGAAGGCGGTGTGCGCTTCCTGACTTTAAATCTTATCATTATGCATTTTTAATCTGTCAATTCTTTGCCCTAACCCCTGATTTTGCTGATACCCCTATCCCTCGCTGAATTGTTTTTGAGCATTCCCTATTAAAAGATTTTTCATTTCAAAACATAATCTATATGTCCAATTGTACATCCATATCTATTTTAAAATATTCCCAACAATTATTATATAATATTTTGTCCAATGGTCTAGATCCATATCAATGTTTTTTGTCCTCAACTGTCTGCTTTGATAAGTTTATCAAATATAAGCGGAAATCATTTTATTACAAACATTGAAGAAGGGAATTCTTTTTATGCATAAATTAATTCATTATAATTCTGTTATTCCCTTCCATGAATTACAATTGCATTATAATTTATATGACTAATTTCTTAATGAGTACCTTTTAATATCAACAGCTTTGCAGTCTTATTTAACTTCTGATAACTTCCCTTCAGCTTTTCCCTCACTTATTCCACACTCACTGTTATATAGTGTTTCTCAGAAACATAAGACTAAGGCAGCTTCTATTGCTGAACGATCCAAATCCCATACAGAATTACTCAGGGAGCAGACTTATCTTTATCACTTTCTAATTCCTCTTGGGATAAACTATGGTCCAAGCTATTTGAAACTTCCATTTCTGCCCGTATTACTCAATCCCTATATTTTATTTATAGTAGAGCTGTTATTACTCCTGTTTGTATATCCAAGTTTTCCTCTACTTCATCATCCCTTTGTTGGTCTTGTTCTGAGTCCAATGGGACTTGAATTCATCAACTTTATGATTGTTCTAATGTATTGAAGTTTTGGCAATCTATTTTGTCTAAATGTATGACAATATTTCAATTTAGTATTCCACTAAGAATGCAAACTGTTTTTCTAGGTTCCACCTCCCCTGCTTTGGATGTTTCTGCTCCTTTTTGTTTGTTGTTTGATTTATTTATTGCTCTAGCATTCAAAGTGATTTGTCCTGCTGGAAAGGTAATTCTAAATATTCATTGTTAACTTGGTGGAATTTTATTTGTGATGAAAACAGAATTGCTAATGTGTCTTCTCTTACTCTCTCTCAGAAATGTGAAACTGATCTACTTTGGCTTCCTTTTACTTCTTATCTTTCTACATATGCACCTGAATCTTAATTTCTAAGTTCCTTCTTATTTATTTCTTCGCTCTTTCTTTTTTATCCATTTCGCTCTTTCCTTTTTTCGTTCTTAAATTATTTGTTTGCTCATTTTTTTCCTTCATATAATTATTGTTATATTTAATTCACAATGTGTTCATTGACTTGATATTGCTTTTCTTTTTATGAAAACTTAATAAAGATGATTAAACAAAAAAAGCACTTGATTATTTTCAAACTTTTACAATACAACAAAAAACTGATAGTTATAATGTTTTAACAGGTGAAGTCTGTGTTGTCTGAAATACTGTGATAGTAAAGAGCTCACTAGAAATTCAAATCTCAATTTGTGCTTACAGCCTAGCATAAATCTGAAATCCCATGCCTCATTTTTTAGTATTCTCAACGCAAATCTAGCATCTATATTGGGTCATATGTAGGAAGATCTTTTTCCAGCCAAGTGACAGTGTAGCCTTCACACTACAATTTTTTTAGGATATGGTACACCAATATCAATTAAGTCAGCTAATGCATTGAGAGTGGAATGTTTATACTGCCTCAATGTTAATGGTTTGGGAGGCATTCAAAGATACCTTTAGAGGTCAGACAATATTATATAAGGGCAGAATAAGTAATCAGCGCTAAAAAGATTCTGGAACTACGGATTGCTGTACAGAAAGTTAAACAAAATGTAACTCCATCAGACACAGCAGAGCCTATTATAAGAGCCCAACAGCAAGAATTAGCTAAAGCTAAGGAGAAATTGAAGGATTTTTTTTTATATTAGAGGAAATCTCAGGTAGCAAGGCTTGCCAACAAAATCTTTATGAGGAAAGCCAGCATATTGGCAGATTTTTGGCCTGGTCCACGAAAAGTCAGAAAGCGGCTCAATTAATTAGTCAAGTTAAAAATCCAGCTACTGACCTGCTGGAAGACCAGAAGCACGCAATTTCAGATGTGTTTTTTTACATTTTAAACAAATATACATGGAAATACAGGTGGTAGAGAGGCAGAATTGACGTCCTATTTGGAATCACTGGAGCTGCCACAGGTATCACAACACTCCGAGGTCCAATAGGAATCTAAGAAATCCTATCAGTATTAAAAAGTATGCCCAATGCTAAGGCTAGCGGAGGGGATGGGATCCCAGCAGAAGTATTTAGGATATTTCAAGAAGAACTACTTCCCTTTTTAGAAAAACCGTTCCATCAAATAAAAGATGGGATAGACATCCCTAAATGTTTTAAAGAATCAGTGCTGGTAGTCTTCCTCAAAAAGGAAAAAGATCCTTTTGACCATAACTCCTATCACCCTTTCAGTTTGTTAAATACAGACTATAAACTGTTTATGAAAATCTGGGCAAGAAGGATTGCCCCATGTGCACCACAGGTGGTTTATACAGATCAAAATGGCTTTATTTCAGGATGGCTAATGTCCTCTAATGCATATTTTGTAATACAAGCTTTTGATTATTTTTCCACTATCAAGCAATTATGACAATGGATGCCGAGGAGGCTTTTGATTTAGTAGATTGGGGTGCTTTAGTTTATATTTTGTATAAGTTTGGTTTTCATTCACTGCTGATACAGATGTTAAAAGAATTATATAGCCATGCGGAAACCAAAATGATAATTAAGGAGTCAGAAGCCGGTAAGGTAAACATTAAGAGTGGTACGCGACAAGGTTGTCTGTTATCCACTCTTCTGTTTTCCATCTGTATTGAACACCTAGCTGGCAAACTTCAGAATAGTTTAATGATTTTGCCCTCCATGGAGGGAATGGCAAAATTTAAGCTATGCGCAGACGATATTATTTTATATCTTGAGGTGAGGTGGTCTAATATACAGAATACACTTGATGAAATAGAGAAATTTGCGCAGATTCAGGGATAGAAAGTGAATCACGCGAAAACTGAAATTCGTACATTTATGTCGGTGCCTTCTGATATTCCGGTTTCTATTCAGTTGCGCCCATCGCATCCAGTTAGATATCTCGGTATTCATGTCACAAAGGATTTCGGGCAATTATTTTCATTGAATTATAATAGCATGCTCGTGAAAGTGAAAAAAATTGCAGGATAAGTGGTCTCTGATCCACAGATCACTGATAGGACAGATTTCTATGGTTAAAATGTTGGTGCTCCCTTTGTTTTTGTTTCTGTTTAGTAATCTCCCCTTGAAAATCCCAGTTCCTATTTTAAAGAGCTGGATGAAACAAAGCTGAAGTTTTTGTGGAATAATAAACCTCCCCGGGTTAAGTTAGCCACATTACAATTGGATGTAGCATGGGGAGGATTAGCCCTTCCACATTGTGTGACTTACTATCACGCTTCCTTGACTAATTTACTATCACAATTGGGAGAGGAAAACTCAGTTTTTGACAACTTTATTTTAATACATATGCAGAAGGAAAGTGCCATAAACTTCCCACTTTTCTACGACTAGCAAAACTTCCTAAGAAGACCAAATTCTAGGTGATATTGGCACTAGCGGAAATAACTCTGCTTTTTTTAAATCTAGAGAGGTTTCAGTATTCCATGCCTATACTTCTATTCAAGACTGTGCAGCACGAGGTTGTATATTGTCCAGAGGGCTTCAACAAGTATGGCAGGAACTAGGTTTTGGTCAGCACAGCGATTTTTATATTCATGAGACATTAAATATTTGGAAAATTGTGCAGTTGCAATCTTGCACATTTTCAGCTTGTCAATTTTCTCAAAAACAATTATACTGTAATCTGCGAGGCTGCACGTCAAATCACTAGGCAGATAGCAAGTATAATGGAGGGGGTGGGATTGTGGTAATGACTATTACATCAGAAGGCTCATAGTGAAGAGATATTGATAAAAGAGCTCCAGAAAATTAATGTGGAAATGGGTTGCAAGTTTAATCTGAAAGAACGGCAGCCTCTTAGTGAGTTATCGTATAAAGCACTTAAAGGCACTAATTTTAGGAGAACTAACTTTTTATCTGGATGGTTAGCATATTATACCCCCCTGACATTGCTTAAGATGTTTTCAGCTAACCCAAACCACTGTTTTAGATGTAATAAACAGGGCGACGGAGGTTGGGTACACATATTTTATGAATGTAACAATGTACAGCAATTTTGGAAAGACGTTTTTATCAAGATTTCTTAATGTTTGTCTTTGACAATTGCTCCATAATCTATGCTGGTTCTGTTTGGTTCATCGAGGGAGGTAAATGGTTAACAAAATATCAGCACTATTTTATACAAATTTCTATAGCGGTCGATAGGTCACTTGTCCAAAAAAATTGAAAACTGATAAGGAACCTAGGATTGATCATTGGGTTAATAAAATGTTCAGGACTTTCAGAATTGAGGAGGCCGATGCAAAACGTATAGGAGCTACTGTAAGATTCAGAGCTATCTGGCAGGACTTCTCTACTTATTGTATAGTGGAGGAAAGTAGATTGTAAGGTTGTGTGTTTTAAGGAGCCAATCTCAGCATTTAATAGCTACTGTTAGCCGTATATGCACTTTAAATAGTTGTTGATTTTGGCCTGAGAAATCTGATGTAGGTATTGTTTAGATATTAGTAAATTTTAGCCTTTTATTAAAAAAATAGCTGCTTCTACCCATACAATGTACTTTGAATAGTTCATGATTTTTATCCTGGGCTGTTGTAGCCATCCTATAGCTGTCAGATTATTTTAGTATCAGAATAACATTTCTTCTGCTAGTCATTTATGCACTTTAAATATTTTTTACGCTAGCTTGATGTAGCTATTGTAGAGATTAGCTACTAATTTTACAGTAATAATCGGGAACTGACATATGTATTGGTGTTTCCGGGGAACTACTAGGAGTAAATTTGACTATAGGGCCATAGTTTAATGAAGGTTTCTGAGGAATATATTTTATACCCACCTTACTAATGTGTATTCCACTCATAATTTGATTCAGTACTTGTGCTGTTAACTTAGATCTTAGATCTATTAATATATTTCCATCTTATCGGTCGTTAACTATTGGATAACTATAATTTGTGTCTCTTCTTATTTCTTCAGTGATGCCATGTGTTGTTTCTGTTGCTTTTTGTCCTGTTCAAATAAAAAAGAGTTTAAAAAAAGAGTGGAATGTTTATGCTACACAATATGGCAATAACAAAAATTATGAATAACATATTCTAGCATTATCACAAATGCCTAGCAATACAGCAAAAGTAAAGTTGAAAGTATTATAATCAACCACACTTTCATACAAATGTGTAAGTCGGAAATAGTGACCTCATTTCTTTCATCTTGCCATCCTAGTCTACAGTGGCAATCCTGTAAACACTGCTACCCATTTCAATACCTATATAAATGTATCCTATTGCATTCTAGCTAATTTTTGGCCCTCATGTCAGCCGACATCCAGCTAAAGCTTTTTAATGTTAGGGTACCACTTGACCAACTGTCCTGGGTGAACAGGACACATAGGAGGATGAGATATCAAAAGTTCTACACTCGGTTAGTATTTGGAATTATGACTGCAAGGCAAGTAGGATGTGTAATGGTAAAGATCTTTTTCACCACATACTCTGAATTCTAAAGTAACCCAAGATTTGTAGAACAAAGAAAATAGCCAAAATGTAGGTACAAATAAAGAGTCTTTTTCTCAAAAAATTGGAAAAGGTGATCTGAAAAAATGTATATGCATTTGTTAATAGTATCAACAAAAAGGCTTTTTGTACTAAGATTTAGAACACTGTAAAAATCATTAGAAGTGTTTGCAGTTTTTTGGAATTATGGTAAATATTTCCTATTTTTGCAGTTTCAACTTACTTTCAGTTTGTGGGGGGAATCATCACAGCGCACTGAAGGCCTCGGCAGGCTAACAAATTAAACACCATAGATCCACCATCTTGAATTGATCAAGTCACCCTTGATGATATTGCCCGAAGTAGGAAGCTGCCATCTTTCTCTCCTGCTTCCTAACAACAGGAGTTCTGACACCACCTCTAGAGGCCACAGAGGTCAGTGCACAAATATCATCCTGCACCACCTGGTCCCAGCTGTGCTGTCAGCTCCCACATATCATTTCAATCTTCAGGAGACAATGTCTTGCCACTTAATATAAACTGGCAGCAACAAAACAGCCATTTTTTTTTCTTTATATAACTCTTATTATTGAAACATGATCAGCGCAACATACATATACGGAGTATAGTGGTACGGAGATTCTGGCCTTACATTTTGTTAAAAATTAACATACAAGATAGCTTTGCTATATAATCAACCTACCCCAATCCCTAAAAGCAACCAGTCGCTGAGTTGTTGCAATTTTCAGTGTGCGCTCACTGCTTTACACCTTTAGGCCTATGCAAGAAGAGTGGGCAAAGGTATTTTGGGTGCTCACTGTCTATTTACAACCCTTTATATATTTGCCACCTGCTCCAGACCGTTTCCCAGTTTTTTGGGCAGCCCCTGCTTGCGTATACTGTTTTTTCAGCTAAGCTACACCAATCTCCTGGCACACTTCTAATCTGCTATTTTTGGGCAAGCCGAGGCCCCCCCAGCAACTTGCCACATTTTGTTCTGCCACTACCGCCGCTAGGGATAGCCAAATCTTCATGCATACGGGGCTTTGGTTCCTCTCCCGTGATGTGCAATATGAACCATTTGGGTTCAATAGGTACCAGATGACTGACTATGTTGGTCATAATCCCTCCTATCCCCTGCCAGTATGTCTAAATGGATGGACACTTCCAAAGGATGTGGTAAAAGGTCCCCCTCTTGGCCACACCACCGCTGGCATTGGCTTGTTCCTGAACATCCTATTCAATGTAGTAGTGTTTTGGCATAGTACGTCCGGTGCAATTTTTTAAGTTGTATCAATCTAAACCTGGATCTTATTGCTACCTCCCTAGGGCTTTGCAATGCCTCCACCCATTCCTCCTCAACTAGGTTGCCCAGGTCGCCCTCCCACACAGCATTCTGTGGACCCATACTATCAGGAGAGTTAATTATTATTATTATTATTTTTTCAGTGATATTGCTTTGGATGTTAGCGGGTCTGTGAGTAACCGATTTTTAAGTAACCTTCATTTATGTGCGCCCTGAGGGCGTGGACAAGTTGTAGTTATTTCATCCACTCACCCCTTCCCATTTTGTATTCTAGCTGTAGTGTTTCGTATTTAATATAGGCCTTGTCTCTCCACATGTCCCCAGGTCTCTCCGGGCCTAGTAGCTTCCACTTACTAAAGTTCTTTAGTGTGTTGACCTGTTGAAGTCCTGCATTATCCCATAGTGGAGTCATTTGTGTCAGTCTTCCTTCCCAACCTAGGTATGTATTAACTGCGCTCCATACTGATATTACTGTGAGTATGGATGGGGCAGGTCTCTTTGCCAACTCATGCTGTAGAGTATGAAAGGCACCCCTTTTTCCCCATTGTCACCCTGTCCACCCTCCATGCCTGGTCATGTCGGTTGCCAAACATCCAGATTTTGATAGTAACCAATTGCGATGCCCAGTAATCATTTTTAATGTCTGGAAGTGCTATGCCGCCCTCATAGACTCCCCTCTGTGATTGTGAAGTGCTATACATGGGACACTTTTGCCCCACATCAAGGAACGTACCTCGCCCTCCACCCTCTGAAAGAAGGTTTTAGGTCTGGCATAGGGCGTGTTTTGTAGGATATACAGGAGTCTCAGTAGTGTCATCATTTTATATAGGGCTGCACCACCCATCAAGATAAGGTGCATTGATTGCCACTGTTTCTCGTCCTTTATTAATCTATCCAGCGGGAGTATTAGGTTCAGTTGGTGGAATTCAAGTGGGTCCCTAGTCAGCCTAATGCCCAAATATTTGAAGTTCCTGGTTTCTGTGGAAGATTGCATTGGGATGTCAGGTTGGGTATGCCCCCGTTAGTGGGAATAAGAGGGATATGTCCCAGTTGATCTGATATCCCAGATAAACTCTGAAGATTCAAAATATTTGAAGTATTCTGGGCCAGATGTACAACCATTGATGTTTGAGATTCACAAATTTTATTAAATTGCTAGTCACAATTTGCGAGTCGCAAGTATCAATGTGCAACATTGTCAGAGACATTGTTTGGGATTCCCAATGGGGTCACAAATTGCATGCCTCATGCATATTAATGAGGCTATCGCAATTTGCGACCCCATTTGGAATGGATGGCCCTCCCAGGGATGGTGGCCTGCAGGGGTCAGCAGGCCTCCATGTCTGGGACTGCTTTTAACTAAAGCAGTATTTTTTTTAATGCAGCCCGTTTCCTTAGAAGAGAACAGGATGCATTTAAAATTTAAAAATGTAACTTTTCAATAAACTTTTTGAAGGGCAGGCAGTGGTCCCTGGGAAAAAATATTTGCCCATGCATTCCCAAAGGAGAAGGAGTCCCCTGGGGACCTCTTCCCGTTAGCTAGTGCTTTACCACCCTTCTGAGAAGGGTGGTAAACTGCAAGGGGTTTGAAATCGCAATTGCGGTCACAAAACATTCTTACATAGCTTTTGGAGTTACCATTAGGAAGGGAACACCCCTTCCTAATAGCAAGTCGCGAAACCCTATTTGAGTTGCAAATTGTTTGCTAATCGCAAAATAGGGTTGGTACATTGTGCTGCCGTTTTTTGTGGTCCCAAAAGGGCAAAATGCCCCTCTGCGACAACAAAAAACGCTGGACATCTGGCCTTAGCACATATAACAGAATATCATCTGCATAGAGGAAGATGAGTTCTTCCCACTCCCTCCCCACCACTGGAATGCCCCAAATCAGGGGGTCCTGCCAGGTCCATGCCGCCAGTGGCTCCAATGCCAGGGCAAACAGTAATGGCCAGAGGGGGCAACCCTGCCTCTTTCCCTTTGCTAGGGGGATCTCCCTGGACATGTGTCATTAACTTGTACCCTTGTCCACGGCCTGCGATAAAGTAGTTTTACCCAGCCAATACATTTGGGACTGAACTCTAGGTGTCCCAGAACGGCTGAATCTTCTCCCATCAGGTGGATTAGTGTAGTTATCACCTTACAGAGATTCATGGCGAGGATCTTGGCCAGCGCTTTTGCCTCATAGTTCAATAGGGAGATAGGCCTGTAGGAGCCGCAGTCTGTTGGCGGTTTCCCTTCTTTGAGGGTGACCACTATCAGAGCCGGCTTTTGGTCGTGGGGGAGAACTCCCCTCTCCCACACCTCCGTAAACATGGCTAGCAGGCGATCCGTTATTTTACTCAATGTACATTTGAACAGTCCCACCTAGAGACCATTGGGCCCTGCTGCTTTTCCAGATTGCAATGCTAGGGTTGCACTGTTAGGTTTATCTATAGTTAGACCACTCCCTAACATTTCCCTGTCAGCTTCTGCTTAATAGGGCAAACGTATATCCCTTAGGAACTCCCTACATTCCTCCTCTGTTCCATCCATTGTGGAGGAGTATATTTCCTCATAATAAGTAGCGAATGCCTCTGCTATTTCCTCCCCAGTTTGGAAGTGCTCTCCCTCCTTGTCAATTATCCCCGGGACCTAACTCCTCTTAGTTTGATTCTTATCCAATCATGCCAGGAGTTTGCCTGCTTTATCCCGGACATCATAAAGCCTATATTGTGTGGCCGGTGATGGAGCTCCAGAATTGTCAAGCTCTTCCACAATGCTATTCTCTAGATTAAGAATCTCAGCATCCAGGGTAATGCACTTCAACTTCACCTCTTTCCGGGATGCCCCTATCTTTCCCTGTAGCTGCCCTCTCACCACAGTCTTAAATGATTCCCATAGTGTAAACTCTAAATCAACTGATCCCAAATTCTTATTGAAGGAACGTTTGCACCCCATGATATACCAGGGATCTGTCCTCTGTGGTACGATGTGCCTCTCATGGTTGCCTCTACTGGAGCTTGGTCTGACACTCCTCGTACCACATGTTTGGCATCCATGATTTCACCCCAGCCTCCGTCATGCATAAATAAGTAGTCAAGTGTGGGCAGGCTCCTGTGGGCTACCGACATGTGTGTAAACTGTTTAGTGCAGGGATGTTGGCTTCCCTACAGTTTACAGAGCAAAGGTTGAGCCTGTGCCCCTCCCAATAGTCGCTCACTGCAAAAAATCTGCCCAGTGGATCTGTGTATGTTCTATCACTTCGGTATGGGAGTGAGGATTAACACAATATGGCCACCCCCCTGGAGCCTGTGGTGTAGCCTAAATGGGTAAGGAGGGTACAGCCAAAGCGGTTCAGGGCCATGCATTGATAACCATGGAGATGCGTTTCTTGCAATAAGGTGACGTCTGTTGGGTGAATCTTAATGAACGGCAGCACTCTGTTCTTTTTATCTTATTATTCAACCCGTTTACATTCCAGTACCATATTCTAATTTTCTTTGTTTGGTTTTCCTGGGTTTATGGCATTCTTGTGTATTTCCCTCCCCAATCCGCTTGCCTGAACCAGTCTGTCCTTTATTGCAGTGAGGTGCTCGTTGCATGGGGAACTACCTTGTTTGATTTGTTTTGAGTGAGCACACAAGTGACAATTTGGAACACAACAAACATAACATTCTCCTAAACCGCAACAGTTATCCCTCCCCCTGCCTGCTTCCCTGCTAAATCGGCGATTCATACCCCAACTTCCTGACCTGCAGGGAGCCTAGCACCCTAATAGTTCTTACCAAAGATACTCTGTTTATGGGGTGTGTTGCGGCCATGCTGTGACCTTTAGAATTGTACCCAACCTTACGACTGCATACTTAACATTGCCTCTGAATTAGCAGAACAGTGTCCCCAATTTGAGTTGTAAAGTAGATAGTAGTGAATGAATACCTGCAATCATGTCCTTGTCTCATCAAAAACCGAAGGAGCTTGGCACACCCCAGCCCAATATTGTGCTGATTATCAATTTAGGAGGTCTCACTTTTCTCAGCACCGCCCCCCGGTTTGTTCAGTGTATCTCATCCCCGGTATGGAAGCTTTACGGGGAACCTCCAGCCTCGCTCCAGTCTGAATGGAGGCTTGGTGTCCTTTGTTTCCATGCCACTCCTCTAACTAAACCCATGCCTCTGTTGGTTATAAAAAGTGCTGTGTCTTACCTTTAGATATTATCTGAAGTTGTGCCGGGTACAACATCATGTTTTTTATTTCCTTCACCCTCTACTCTTTTTTTACCCCCTCAAAGCTCCAACTCTGTTTTTGTACCTGCAGAATAAAGTCCGAGAAAAATCTATTTTGGGGGGTTTCAAATTTTATTTCTCCTTTGGATCTCACCGCCTGAAGGATATCATTCCTATCTTGATAATTGAACATCCTTGCAATTATCGTCCATGGGGTTGCCTCTGCCACAGGCGGGGGGCACCGGGTCGGGAGTGCCCTCTCGATCAAGTATAATTTTGACCAACTTTTTGGTTGCAGTGTGTTGGCTATGAGCTCTTCTAGAAATAAGTCAACACTCTGCCCCTCCGAGACCCCCACCACCCAGATGTTTTTTCTTCTTGCCCGTCCCTCCTGATTTTCAATCTTGGCAACAATCATTTTTGCTTAATGAATCTGCATTTCTAAGCCTTTTGACGTAGATTGCAGCTGCAGGTTTTGAGTCTCGGCCATTGTGACTTTTTCAGTTACTTTCTGCAGGTGCTCTCTAATCAAGGTGACCCTCTTTGTCAAAGAGTCCATTTTTGGACCCAACACTCCCTTAAGGTCTACAATGGCAGACATGATCACTCCCAGTGAGGGCTCTGCAGCTTCATCTCCCTCATTAGTCTGAGGGGGTTTGGGAACTGCATAATTATCCATCTTGTTGGTCTGGCAGCTCCCTGGTACTTTCGGCTTTACCATTGTGTCGTTCTGTACTGTGCATAGGATGTCCCCCCTCCAGATAACTTAAATGGAGGCCCCAGGAGAAACAACGCCGTGCATGTTGCTGTTCCTTTGTATCCCCAGTGTTCCTCCTCCACA
The DNA here is from genome assembly GCF_964263255.1 of Lissotriton vulgaris. Taxonomy (NCBI): domain Eukaryota; kingdom Metazoa; phylum Chordata; class Amphibia; order Caudata; family Salamandridae; genus Lissotriton; species Lissotriton vulgaris. The sequence goes on along the minus strand of NC_141685.1, from coordinate 605,933,282 downwards.
ATTTCATCAGTGCACAGGGTGGGTGTTCTTCCTCTGCCCCCCTGCCGCACCAGGTCAGTGCCTTATTATTAAAATTATTATTAAAAGGCTCTTCTATAGCGCATGGCCACTCGGGAGCATCCCAGCGCTTAAGACTGACCAGACAGAGATGGATTAAAAATGCAGATCTGTATTATCTAGTTTTTGGGAACAGAAGAGTTTTTAACTTTTTCCGGAAGACAAGGAGGTTAGGCTCTTGGCGAAGAGGTGGAGGAAGAGCATTCCACAACCCAGCCGCATTGTGCGAGAACAGACGACCTCCTGTGCGGGCTCTGATGATCCTAGGAGCTATCAGCAGGTTTTGTTGGTTCGAGCGAAGATTCTTGGTAGGTTTGTATGGTCTGATCATGTCATCTAGAATGGGGGGGCCACTCCCATAGAGTGTTTTATGGACCGTGCAGAGTGTCTTAAAATGGATTCGCTCCTTTATGGGGAGCCAGTGCAAGGTACAGAGTGCGGGCCTGGCTGATGTACGATGGCTAGTGCCCGTGAGTAGCCGTGCTGCGGAATTCTGGACAACCTGAAGTTGCTGGATAACCGACACGGGGGCTCCAAGATAGAGCGCATTTCCATAATCCAACCTGGATAAAACAAGGGACTGGACTATGGTTTTCTTTGCTGTTTCGGGTAGCTGAGGAGGGATTTTCCGAATTGTTTTCAGCAGTCCGAAGCAGGTGGCCACTGTCTTCCTTGTCTGGGTCTTAAATGACAACTCTGCGTCCAACCAAAACCCGAGACTCTTTATCTCGGTCTTTGGAGTGGGTCCTGGGCCCATACAGGAGGGCCAATGTATCACGTTGTTAAATATGGCTCGTTTTCCTAGAAGCATCAGCTCCGTTTTTCCTCCATTCAATTTCAGGTGGGACAAGTCCATCCAGTTTGCTACTGCCTCCAGGCAACGGCAAAGCCTGGAGGGGGGGGATTCCACCTGATTGAGAGAGACAACTAGCTGGGTGTCGTCAGCATAGCTTACCAGTTGGATCCCAAAGGGAGCTACTACTTCCGCCAGGGGCGCCATATCAGCATTAAACAGTGTGGGGCTAAGGGAGGAACCCTGTGGCACCCCACACTGTAATGGCATTGATGGGGAGCAGCTATTTTCTGAAAAGACCTTAAAGAATCTATCGTCAAGAAAGGACTCCAGCCACATGAGTGCCCTGCCTTTGACGCCCAGCTTTCTGAGACGAGACAGGAGGACACGGTGGTTCACCGTGTCGAAGGCGGCACTGAGGTCCAGGAGGATAATGGCCGCGCTGCCACCTGCGTCCAGAATCCTCCTGGAATCCTCTACCACCCTCAACAGTGCCGTCTCCGTTCCCTGTCCTCTCCGAAACCCGGTTTGGGTTGGATGGAGCAGGTTATGGGTCTCCAGAAAGGATGCTAATTGTTTATTTACCCATTTCTCGGCAAGTTTACTAATACCAGGGAGCAGGGAAATGGGACGATAATTGGAAAAGTCCTGGGGGTCGAGATGAGGCTTTTTTAACAGGGCCCTAACCATGGCCAGTTTCCAGTTTTGGGGTACCCTTCCTGATTCAAGTGAGGTGTTAACTAGATGGATGATGTATGTACTGATATTAGGCAGGGCTAACTTTAGAATATTCATAGGGGCAGGGTCTAGCGGAGACCCGCTTTTTACAGAGTTGAAAAGCGAGGGTAAAAGTTCAGTACTGAGGGGGGAAAAGAAATAGAGGCAAGGCAGAATAATATCAGTATCATCTGGCAAAGGAAGGATAGGTTCTTCCAAAGATAGAGGAGGGAGGGACAGGAGGATCTTTTGAATTTTTTCAGCAAAAAAATTCGCCAGATTGTTGCAGTGAGCGTCAGCCTCCTCCGTACAGAGTGGCGATGATGACGGGTCGGGGGCTTTTAACAGAGATTTAGCTATCTTAAACATCTCTCTTGGGGCATTGGCTGGGATCTCTATTTTTTCTGCGTAAAAGATGGATTTGGCCACGTTAAGAGCAGATTTATATTTTTTTAGAGAGAGTCTATATTTGGTTTTTTTTCTCTTCCTCAAAATGTTTTCGCCACTGTCTCTCCAACCGTGTACATTCTTGTTTTAGGGACCTTAGCTCAGAAGTAAACCAAGGTTGTTTAGTGGAACCTTTCTTTTTGGAGATGTTTATTTTTGGAAGCACCTTATCCAATGATGATTCAATCCATTGGTTAAAGTCCAGATTAGCCCTGTCAATGTCCTGATTGGCCTGGGGTTCGCTTGTGTTCAGTGCCTCTACCCATTCATTCATTTCTAATTTCGTCCACCGCCTACTCAGAGTTTTACTGGGCAGTTCTGCTGGACCGGGAATGGGCGTATTCCATATGAAGGGAATGACCATATGAATAGTCCAAGGGGTAGGGTATGGCTCGGCTGATGTTAAGTCCACAATGTTTGAAAATATGGGGTCTAGAAGGTTCCCTTTAGAGTGGGTGGGATGTGAGACTATCAGATTCAGTTCACATGCTGCAAGATCTTTGGTTAATTCTGTGGCGATAGTGTCTGAGGGATTACTGAAATGAAGATTCAAGTCTCCCAGTACTATGAAATTTGAGACCCTGCTAGCCAACTCTATAGTTGATTCGATAATTCCTTCCGGAAATTGTCCAATAGCGCCAGGTGGACGGTAAATTAAAAGTCCAGAAAATGACACTTCTGGGGATAAAGTGATAGCAAATTGTGCACTTTCACAGTCAGGGATGGAGCTGTCGATCATACGACAGATTAAGTGCTCCCTATATACTATGGCTATCCCTCCTCCAACTTTAAGTTGTCTGTCCCTGCGTTGGATCAGATATCCCGGAGGAAGGGCGTGGACGATATCTGGGCCAGACGTGGATCCCAACCACATTTCAGTTAAAAAGAGAATGTCAAGTCCAAGATCTTGAATTAGCAAGGAAATTTCAGTAGCATGTTTAGGTAATGAGCGGCAATTGACCAAAGCCATTTTCAAGATGCCTTCTGCTTTAGTAGTATTAATATCTGCTTCCGTAGTTCTAAACGGGCAGTATTGACAGGAGGGACGACACGTCGCTGGGTTTATAGAATGAGTGCAAGAGGGCGGCAGGACACTCTTAAGTGCAAGGAGAGTCAGGCGGGAGTATGTCTGTAAACAGCTGGAAGATCGGTCAGAGGTTCTAGTCCCTGAGCCCGACCGAGCGCGAACGGGCGCAAACGGGCTTACCTCTGGCGCACCTCCGGCGCAGGTCCGGCGCGTCCGCTGCCCACGTCCGCTGCGCGGAGGCATGACTGACCGTTTAAGTAGAGCGACTAGAGCGCTCGTCCAATAGCGCCCAACCTAAGATGGCCGCCAACTACAGCAACCCGGGACCCGGTGAACTTAGCCTTAACTCATGGGGTCCTCAATGTATTGTACGTGGCTCTCAGGAACCACCAAGCTGAGCCAGGCTGTATGACTCTGTCTGGGGTAGGGGTACTCCCGCCCCCAGCACCTCGCTAGATGTGCCCCCTCTCACCTCCACTCCCGCTCGGAGTCTGCCTGCCAGCGGTTTCACCTCTCGCCAAGGGCCAAGGGTTGTGCTATGCTGAGCTCCAGTTCCGGTCCCAAACTCTGCCAGCTGATCTCTGCCTCTGCTTGATCTTACGCCAGGTATGCCTCCTCTGCCCTATCTGTTTTGCTGCTCCTATCTTGTGTAACATGAGCAAGGGGCCCCCCAGCCCAGTCACCATTGACTACGGGGCACTCTCCTACCTTAGGAGAAGTCTGCTGGTCCGGATTTTGGGCGGATCTTTTGGGAGTCAGTTCCTAGGTCTTGTGGAGCTCTTTCAACGTGCAGCCATTCTCGGTTGCGGCTTGGGCCCACCCCCTAACACACCCAATCTTCATAACAAACTGATAGCCAGATAGCCTGGCTGATGAGGATTATGAATCCGAAACCGGTCGAAGGATGCTTGTTTCCGGTCCAAGGAAAACATGGCTTGGAAGTTCGGGCTGGACTGTTCCCATGAGGCACAGGGTCAGACTGAATTGCATATGGCCATGTCTGAACTGGGGTGGCTGAGTGAGCTAAAGAATGGTGATGGATTAAACCCAGATCATTTGACTGGGGGTGAGTGTTTGATTTGCTCAAACGCTCCGTCCATCATTTCCTTTTGTATCGCTCTCTTAATCCTGGTGCGGGTTCGCCGAAGCACCACGATCTATGCGACCCCTGTGTAAGCCCCCTAGCCACAAAATGGCACCCATTCCGCTTCATCACGGATAACCTATGCATGTCCCGGACACCGGCAACACCCCGCATGCGAAGAACCACTCCAGCCTGCACAATGGGGAAATCAAAAATCATGCAGAACCTGACTGTACCTGAGAAGGCACCTGAGAATCAGCCGAGTACCCGCACATTGGCTAAGCTGGCAAATATAGCCCACCAGATCCATGGGAACTTTTCACCGGAAGTACCCTCTCCCTGCCCCTCCTCGCTCTACTCCTCAACGCTTTCCTGCTACTGACCTTTGCCTTCACCTGTCCTAGCCCTAGTCCCCACCATGTTTATCTCCTCACTCTACTCCTCTAAACTTTCCTGCTAATGACCTCTGCCTTCACCTGTCCTAGCCCTTAGCCCCCACACCCTGTTTACCTGAGAATTTTCCCCTCGTCATCTGAGATCCAGCTATTCTGTCTGAAGTTCGATGGAGCTACCTGGTTTAGCTATAGGGGAGACAGGTCGGGGATCCCCTATTTGGACACCACTTACCCAGTCGGTCTTTAGCCAGACTTCCTTTTGTCTCTCCTGTTGCCCCTTCCTGCACCCTCCCCCTATATTTGTCTCTCCTTCTCTCCTCTCTCAATGTACTGAGACTGAACTATTTTGTCGAATGCCCGATGGAGCTACATGGTTTAGCTATAGGGGAGAAGGGCCTTGGAATCCCTCCTTGGTCGTCAACTACCAGGCCGGCCCTTAGACAGACTTCATTTAGTCTCTCCTTGTTGTCTCTTCCCCTATCCCCCCTTTCTCTACTTCCATGCCTCCTCCCCTCTACCCTCCATCTATTTTGCCCTCCAGTTTTCTTTAAATATTTTTCCCACTGAGACCGAGCTATTTGGCCAATGCCCGGTGGAGCTACCTGATAGCTATAGAGGAGATGGGTTTTGGGACTTCCCCTTGACCGTCACCTACTCAGCCGGACCTTGGGCAGACTTTCCTTTTGTCTCTCTGCCACTTCTCCATCCCACCCCTTTACCCGTACCCCTTCCCCTCTACACCTCAATTATCTCGTCTCCTATGCTCTTGTTATTGTTTGTCTAGCAACTGATGTAAATTAGAACTGATTTAATCTTGTAATGTAATTTTTGTGAAATCTCATGTAAAGCGCTCTGATACCTCCGGGTCTAGCCAGTGCTATATCAAACTACTGTATAAATAAATAAATACATAGTTGCCTTCATCCCAGGCTATCCAGAAGCTATCCAGAGTTACTCATGTATCATTTGCCTGGCCTTTCCTGTGAGCTACAGGGAAACAACATGCTGCAGAGGCCTCCCTGCATCTGCCCAGCTTCCTGGTGCAACTGGACCTGCCTGACCTCCAGCTGGATCTGCCTGAGCCCTTCTTCTGGCTTCTGCTGGAGTGAGACTTGATATCCAAGAGATGCCCCCCATGCCCTGGACCCTTGGCTGGAGTCAGAGTGTATACCTCCTGGAGCAATAGAAGGTTTCTTTCAAACCAGAGCAGTGGGATCAACAGGATCTGGCATTGCAGCACATTGCAGCTTCATATTGGTGGTTTAATCGGGGCTAACGCAGCACGATGCAGCCCAATAAAGCACCTTGCATCTCAGCACCTTGTAGCTCCTAATCAGTGGCCTCATCAAAACCAACCAAGCATGATGCAACTTGAAGCAGGATCTCTCAACATAGAACCTTGCAGCTCCTGATCGGTGGGTTTATCAAAACCGAAGCAGCGTAATGTAACCTGACGAAGGACCTTGCATATCCCAGCAATGACACTTAAGTACAACTCCGAGTAGGCTGAACTATGACCTGTATCTAACTCATTCTCGATAATTATCGGCCTGAACTTGATAATTTGTCCCTGTTCAGAGCAGCAACCCGATAACTCCTGTTGAAAGTTTTTGTTTCTTAATGCTGATTTGAAACTTTAAACATCAATATCTCCGGTTCTAATGGATGAAATTTTGCAAGTCTTTCAAAAAATATATTAAATATTTCTCTATTTTTCTTACACCTAATAATGAATGTGCATCCTTTCATGCATCTATGTATGCCTCCAAGACAGAAATCAATATCAGGGGAAGATAAGAAATTGCATTTGTCACTGCCTTGCCAGTGCCAAAACTAATCCATAAGCTGTCAAACACATTGGACAAAGACTTTGAGGGCAAAGTAGATGCCAACTGGAAAGCCACTGGGCAAAGACGCCTTTCTCATAGACTTTTAAAAAATCACACTGCTACTGAACTTTCTGTTGCTGGCTGGAATTTTTGGGAAGGCCACAGAATTAGGTACATTTAGGCCAATTTAACAAAGTACAAATAGCCTTAATCTCTAAACCAAGGATGGACCCCTTTGTTCAGCAAACTATAGACCTACCTTACTTTTGAACAGTACTATCAAGTGTATAGCCAAAGTCAACCCGAACCGACTAGGAACAGTGATCCTGTTTATTATACATACAAATCAAGTTGGATTTGTTCCAGGATGATTCTCAAGAAACTATCTAAGGAATCTCATCCTCCTTCTCTGCCAAATGCACAATTACAAGGAAGAGGATGTGACAAACGCCTTCAGTAAGGTGGAGTGGGGCTACCTGTTACAGGTCAGGACACAGATGGGTTTCTGTGCTAATCTTTTCAAATGATAAGTTGTCTTTATACTCTCCCCATTGTCCAAGTCAACTGCAATAGGTTTCTTTCAGAACTGAACTCCAACTTTCATGGGGCAAGAAAGGGATGCCCCTTGTCTCCCCGCCTTTCCTTGATCAGGCTGGAGCAATTATGTGATCCAAGGCACATGGTCCCCCGCTAGGGACATAAAGCTGATGCTGTTTGCTGATGACATTTTGATATCCCTGTCATTCCCAGCCACCTCTGTAGCTGAATTATTGGACACAATCAGCAGATTTTCCTTCTTTTTGGGCTACAAAATAAATTGGAAAACGATTATAGTTATGCCAATGACACATTCACCCATGGTGATCCCTTTGATTATCTTTTAAATGGGTGCCAACAAAAACTTGCATATCTGAGTCTATTGGTCAGTAGTGATTTCAAGAAGATGGCATTGCTGAAATGTCATTACTGATTAACCGGATGCAAAGAGAATTCAATAAATGGGGAAGTCTCCAACTCTCCCTATGCAGCAGAATGTAAACAGTCAAGATGACTGTTGGTCCATGCTCCAACTATGCATGCAACATGCTTCATTTCTGCATTCCTCATAAACTTCTGTAGTCAATATATGGCCTACCCAAAGTGTATGTATGGTAAGACGTGAATTTCAGATTAGCCAATGCAAAAATGTATTCGGATACATCAGGTGGCCTATGTCTCCCTAACGTCAAGAGATGCTACATGCACATCAAATATCGTAGATCGGGAATACCCAGAACTGGGTTATCATTGAGAGATCCCTTCAAGTGGTAGCCAGAGGCCTACATATCTTATAAAAACAGCTCACAAAGTCTAAAGATCCTGGTAATCTGATTCACTGAAACTCTTGATAAATCTGTGTACTGACTTCTTCTACTTAGAAGTACCAATATGGAACTGGTACCTCCTCATTCCGTAGGGGAACATGGGGCTCCAACGGCATCAGTACGATCCAACACCTCTTCACAGATGGTCAGATGGAAACATTTCAAGATTTGCAACTGAACTTTTTCTCCCAGGCAATTAATTTAGAAATAAATACAGTTAGAATCGAAACGATCAAAATGATGATCACCCCAATGATCAACTACCTGATCAGCATGCTCCCACTCCTACTCACAGATGACTTCCACTGTAAAGTAGATATCCTGATTACTCAATTCCTATGGCGAGGGAAGAAGGCAGGGATAAGCATCAAGAAACTAAGACTGGAGAAAAAACTGGGAGGGGTAAATCTAGCAGACTTTATAATCTTCCAAACAGCATTTCTGGCAAAACAACGGGCGTACTGGATATCACCTCCTCATGGATACCGACTGGTATGGCTACAAGTTGAGAGGGCCATACTGAACAATTTAAACCCAAAGGCGCTGTTAACAGCTAATAAGCATCTTCACGCCTCCAGCTCCATTTTTAAAACACAAAAATTGCCCTACTAAGAATAGATTAAAAAAATGGAGAACAGCATAAAGGGCTCTAAGCTGGAGTCACTCTGGTCCAATAGCAAGATCAGATATGAGGGAAAATGCCTAGCCCTCGACACATGGATAGAGAGAGGCATTTCCCACCCAGACCAATTCGAAGAAGGGGGATATCCCACCATGTTTGCCGTACTGAAATCTAGACTTAACCTAACAGACATTGAGTTCTACAACTTTCTGAAAATCAAAACAGCCCTATCCAAAGCCAAACTATTGCCCGCCAAACCCCCAATCCCACAGCACATGGCAAAAATCAACAGAATAGGTCACCAGGTATCACACCTCATCAAACTTCTACGCCCAAACTCCACCAAACTTAATGATAAGACAACTAACTATTGGGTAAAACAAAGCAATAACTCACTTAATGACCACAAACTTTCTATATTATGGACCTCTGCCTCACAAACTAAATTCTGGCTACTCCATAAGGCTTTGTGGACCCCTGCTCGTTTATTCGCATTAGGCTTCAGGGAAGATGTTCTATGCTGGAACTGTAGGAAGGAAAAGGGGGACCTAGAACATCTAGAACATCTTATTTACTATTGCCCAACACTCAAAACGTTCTGGGAAAAATGTTTTTGTTTCATAAATAAGGCACTGGGCTGCACACTAACAGCTGAATTTTCATCCCTCGCCACCGCATTCATGACCACAGGACTAAGATCAGAGCATGACAAAGACCTACTAGACCTGCTTCTGACCGCGGCAGTACAAATGGTCCTGACCAATTGGAAAGACACAACTAAGACCTCATACAAAGGCTGGGTCAAATGGTAACGCACCTCAGAGGCGAGGATAACATTGCACTACAGAACTCACCCTGGAGGCCAGCAACCAGGCGATGTGGAAGTCACTCGACACGTAGCTGGACTCTTACGAACCTTACGAATTTGAAACCATTCCGATTCACTCCACCCACCCCCCCGGCGGGGGGGGGGCGAGCGAGTTGGAACGCTACTCCATGACCGAAGAGGCGTCGGGGGGCCTTACATGGCTACCAATCTTGCCACAAGCTAACCAGTGGGGTGTCTGCTTTGTCACACGGCTTTAAGTCCAATTAGGCTCATTGCTACAGACCCTTTCTTGTATCCTCTTTTCATCCCTTTCTTTCCTGCTTTTTTCTTTCTATCATCCTTTGCCTAGTTTTCCACCAAGTCAAGGAAGAGGGGATTAGCTAAACATACATTTCAAAGTACCTGTAATCACTGCTCTACAAACTACGTTTGGCTAACCTCGTAACAGAAATGCTAATGTATCTGCTTGAAAAACTAATAAAATAATTTGAAATAAAAAAAGATAATTATCTTCTGCCTTTGACTCAGTATTATGTTTCTTAATCAAAGCCTTAGAAAACACATCAATTCTAGCATCTGGTGTGGCTCCAGTAGAAAAAGGAAAACAAAGCAGGACGCTTACTATTTAAAATGATGACAGGCAGAGAATCCAGAATTAGGGCATCTGGGTTAGGCAATCCTGCAATAGAATGATTTTCTAAAGTTCAATCCAAAGGACTAGTATTCTTGCATGTTTCAAGGCTGCCACTTACCCCAAATTCAGGACTGGTTGTGATATGAGACTGTTTGCCCGTTTATACCTAAAATGTCAAAATTTGTTCAGGGAATAAATAGCTGCATATTAAGACACACATTGTGTGTTTAAAATGAAATTATTCTTAAGAGAAAAAAGAATGCATTTCTGTAACATATTTAATGTTGATGTCTGAGTAATGAGTCATTCTGAATCGCTGACCGAAAAAAAAGCTACTGGGGGTCTGCTGCCTAGGAGCTCTCCGCTCCGATTATGTCTGGGCTGTAAATGGCAACCTTACAACATAGCCATTTATATAATGAAGACGTTCCTCATTTGATGTTTCCTCATTTGTCATCACCTTCTGCAACACACTCCAGTACATAATATAATGTATGTGCAGTTTTTAAACAATTGCATTTACCAAAAACATCATTTCAAAATGAAAATTAACTTGAATTTTATTATTATCAAATGCAACATGTCAAAAACAAAAACCAGCAGATATGCATATATGAAAAATACATCAAATGCTATAATTTTTGAAATGGTTTAATAATTATAAAGAAATACATTAAATAATAAAATAAATTACAACACACACACACTTTACTTATATTAAAACAAAAATGATCACATATTATTCAAAATAATGTACAGTGATAATAATAACAGTTTAGGATGAGAATTGTTATTCCTTTTTGGGAAAATGAATCAAAAATAACAAAAATAATTCAACAAATATTAACTTAGTGGAAGTAGAATAAATAAAATTCAGTTTAGTAAAATTGGTGGTGTTAAGATATTGGTATGGTTTATGGTTAGAATTACGAATATGATTAGGTTTAGGTACGATAATGCCTGCAGCATGATTTTGACTTAATTTACTTATTTCGTAGTGATACTGTAATAACATAATTTATGTAATTTTAAAATGTGTATCTATTTTTATTTAAGTTACATCTTTAGGCTTGACATTACGTTTAGGTTAAAGTTCTGAAATGTCAGTACATTCATTTAAATATAAGTTAGGGTGATTCAATATATTTTGACATATTTGTTGGTAAGATATAGATTTAGGGTTATGGACTAGAAATTTAATAGATTGAAAATACATTAAAGAAGTCAAATCTGTCTACTGTTAATTAAGGTTAGAGGTGGTCTTAGCAATATATCTATTGTGGTGAGCCATATTTTGCTTAGTTTAAATGTATTCAAAATAAATAAATTAATACAATAAATCGATACATGTAAACTTCAGTGAAGAAGTACATTTTGACCGATCACAGAGATTAGATATATACTGGTATAGTTAATGTTCAATTTAGAAAAATGAGGTAAATTCAGATGCGGAGCAACTTTTGATATAATGGTTAATAATCTGAAGTTAGGAGAAGAAATGTTAAATATCTTTAATACTTATAGCATCTGTATCACTTTCTAGGGTAATTGTACATAGAAAATACACAGTATTGACTATATTTTCAAAGGTCCTTTTTGGTGAGTGACCCCTCAGTATCTCTGAGCAAGGTCAGTTTTTCATGGAACACCTTTAAAACAATGGAGTATATTTTGAGTGTCACTACAGTACTGACTATAAATCTGTGATTTTTTAGCAAGTTTATTTGAAAATAATATTGAATAATGCCGTATTTGACTCAATTTCTGTCCACATTTTCTTAGGGAGTAACACATTCAGGTCTATATGCCTGCTGCCTGCTTATTGCTCCATGCACCATCTTTTGAGAATGTACTTTATTTCAAATAAGCTTTATTTCGGCACATAGCCACAAAATCAGATTAAAAGACAAGTGAAACATATAAAACAATACGATCATTTACCAGAAGAAAACAAACTATTTACATGGAAAAATAAAAAGATATCACAATAAATATCCACATAAGCCCTGGCTTGGGCATGCTATATAGTCTCGCAATCAATTTGAAGTGTCACTGTATGATAAAAACATTGTTAAGAAAGATAAAAAATACAATACAAAACACAGTCCCTCATGGCATCATCGAATGTCATGTTCATATTCAGCCTTTTGGTGGCTATTCCACCCAAAGAGGCCCCATACAAAATGCAGCTTCCTAATGTTATTATATATGAGAATAACAAGAGTCTCCTAGGTTCTTGCAGCACTATCTCCATGGAAGCATGGGCTTAGGGTGATATATTATGTACCCCCGCTATTTGACTCACCCATGATCTTTGTCTTATTCTCCACATTCCCAAGAGATTTGTGTTACATCCTGCTTTTCCTCTTTCTCTGTCCTACTGTCCTACTTTAGTGTTTGTTATAACTTGCTCAGCATGCATCTATGATGTTACATAGGGTTCTGATTGTGTATGCTTGGATTGAGAGTCAGTTACATCTGAGGCTGACCAGGGGTCCATCTGCTCCTGGTGGGGTTTAAATTGGATTACAATTGGACCTATATATTTCTGTATTATCAACTAATCTTCAATAAATCAGATCTATTTCTATCTTCTGGATTTTCTTTTAATTGCTACAAATTTTGGCGATGAGGATGGGATTACGCCTCAGCTGCTTAGTCAGTTATCAACGTACCTATGCATTGTAGCGGTTTCTATATGCTCTCTAATTTGCAGGCTCTGGAACAGCAAAGCAATCCATATTTTCCTGCAATTAGTATAAAGGGGGAAAAATAACAGAACATGTTCAACAGTTTCTTTGGGGGCACCACCCGTAGGGCACTGTGCTTCATGGTCTTTTTTAGGGTGAGTCTACCTAACTGTAAAGGAACCAAGAGGCATAGTTCCATGTCAGAGTTGCATAAACACTCTCCTAGCTAATGGCAGTTGCATCTCATCTAGAAAGTTCTCCTTCCTGTAGGTGTCTTTAACAGATATCAAAGCTTCTAAAAGGGGCCCAAAATTCAACTGGGAAAGTAGCGCAAAGACTTTAAATTGCAAATATACAGATTTGAGCAGTGTCTTGGGAGTTGCTTTCACTGTGCCAGGAAAGATCCACAAGTTCTCAAGTCCTTTTTCCAGTAGGGTGGTCTATATATACTTTATCCACAGGAAATCTATTGAACTAGCCATGTACAGGATTACCTCCAGGCTTGTGAAATGAGGAAAGCTCTGGGTTGAGATTTACCTCCAATAAAGTAAGTGGCACAAATCTACTTTATCAGAGGTTGGTCTCAGCCTAAGGTCTAGCCTGAGCGAGATCAGCAGGGAGATGACGGGGAGCCCAATTGGCTGGTGCATTAAGTGGTCTTCCACCACTGTCAGACAAATGATTCTAAGATGGCCCCACAGTTCTGCTCTGTAGCATGCAGCCTCCAGGGCTTGAGAGTTATACATTTCTTTGCAGGGTTGTGTTGGGCGGAACTGGGATCTTAGTAGCATCTTAAGAACTTCTCCCATCACTTGCTCCAGTTTAACCCTATGTTGCTTAAGATGTGAATGCCAGCCAAAATGCTAAGTTAGCGTTATACCCAGATATCTCCAAGGGGAGTACCTGCTAAAATGTGCCCAATTGGAGTTCAGAATGATATACGTTGTCTAGCTCACATTGCTCTTTAAACCCCTAAATTTGCAGAAGCTATTGAAATTATCGAACACCCTCTGTTGACCCATTGGCGATTGTGAGTGAAACAAGGTATCATCTCTGAACATGAGTACGGGGACTCTGAAGTTTGCCAGTGTGTGCGGTATTGTCACATGAGTCAAGGAAATCAACAACAAGGTTAATATATAAGGAGAATAGTTTAGGAGCAAAGATGCACCCTTGCCTTACCTCTGCACTGCCACATCTCACTTGCATGAAGTTTTTGGTGTGTAGCCTCACTACGATGTCTAACATGTAGGCTGGGACCCCCATGTCAGCTAGGACCTTCATAGGTTCTTACTGGGTACTAAATCAAAGGCTGAGCGGAGAGCTGCGAAACAACAAATAGTCTACCTTTGCCTAGGATGAGGTCGTTCTAATACAGCATTTGGAAACACCTTGTCAATGGTGCGGACAGACTCTCTAAATCCTGCCTGCAAGGGAGGCTAAGACATCATTAGTAGACATCTAGTCCTGCAGTCTCCAAAGGATTACTTTATTAAAAAGCTTTCATGCACTATCATGAAGACTTATGGGCCTGTAGTTGAGTGGGGAATCCTTTTGCCCTTTTCAAAAAAGGGGATAATTTCTGTCCATGTCCAAGTGACTGGAATGTGCGCTCTTTCATAATAGAAGTTAATACTACAGAAAAGCAGGCGCTCCGAACACCTGGCTGATTCAAAAATAGGTCTCCTGGGACTTTGTCATGGACTGGGGCTTTGTTTGGGACAATCACTCTTATAGCTTTTAACAATTCAGGGGCTGAAATCTCAAGGATATTACGCATGTAATCATTTAGTAGTCAATCAAGAACCAGCTGTACAGCTTGCATCTTCTATTCCACTTGCTTTACAGGGTATTCTTGCCAATCAAAGTAAAGGGGTACTCCTGTCCCCACTTCCCGGGGCGGTGGGTGACATTTGAAAGTGGTGGGGCGCAAAGTGATTTGCATACAGCACCATAGCGAGCGAGCGCAGCGAGCGATCCCGAACCCCAAAAGGGGGGTTTGGGGGGATAACCCCCCCCCCCAGATAAGTTTGAAAAAAAGAAGAAAAATCGTGCATTTTGAAGCAAATTTGAGAAAGCAGGAAGGTTAATAAAGCAATTGTGAAAGTGCGGTTATTACATTAATAGATGGCATAACATAGGTAGCTGCTTATTCAGTATAACCACAGAGCTTCATACATTCCGTCCTATTATGCTCCGGTGCTGAATTCAGCATCCCACACACAACTGACTGAACAGTAGACAATTGCTCAACCTCAGTGAATGACATAAATGTAAAAGTTCTATAGCTCACTCACACCCTCAACCACCCAAAATATAAACTGCAAAGAGTCGGTGGAAACTCAACTGCAATACTGTAATGGTCCTTTAATCCAACAGGTACAGTCACTAAGGACAACACAGAACAAATCTATAGGTCCATAGACCCATCAAAAAACAATTGACTACTGTGGCTTTTGTCTGTGGAAAGCCCAAACTGTGAAGAAAGCCAAGCATGTACTACTGAAACATCTGTGAGGCAGAAATGGCCAATTCTAATGCTGATAACATAACACTTATTTACAACCCTGCTGTTTTATTATGTAACCTTTTTCGATATAGAAATGGGGTGTAGAAGATTATGGTAGTTATAAATAGTTGAGGTTTTTTGTTAGATATATAAAAGCGATAGGAAACGGAGCAAGGTTTTCTTATATGTTTTCTAATGTGACTGTTAAATTTTCATTTACTGCTTGTGAGATCTTTGTCAGAGAAAGTGAGAGAAATTAATAGGCCGAATTGAGGGGAAAGTTTTCTCCTCTACGTGTGGACTATAGTGGCACTCTCTGGCGAAGCAGGGTCTCAGCAGGCCTGGCTCCCAGAAGAAGTGAAAGGGTAGAAAGGGTGGAGCGATGCCAGCTCGGAGCACTGGAAGGCGTGGATGCTCAGGAGGCATTGCCTGGCATAGGAGGACTTGACAATGTAAATTCAAGCTGTCAGCAGCCGCTGCTGCGACACCCGCCAGCCCCGGGTGTCGAGGAGCACACAGTGAAGCTTCCTTTTACGTTGTTTTTAGAGCAGTCACCACATACTTGTGCAACAGTGAGAATCTGAATGACTGTCACAGTCAACCGGCGGCTGTTGATGATGGACTAGCCAAGCTTATACCATCCAGAGGGAGATAGGGTAAGGCACTGTGCTGCTCTGTTGTGTTTCATTAGATTCGTGACAATGCTCAAGCCTTCTCTAGCAGCTCTACAATTAGAAATGTCTGGCCCCAGTTAGTACATAAGCAATAATCAATGGAAAATATTTTGTGTCATTTTAAATCGGGGAACCTAGAAATGCTCAAAGGCAAAGTGATCCAGCACAGGTGCCAAGGAGACTATCACCAACTGGTCACATGTATGCTTTTACGCTTTAACACAAACATACATACAAAGAATATACAAAGGAAAAATTTGGCATGCGTTATATCTTTCCTAAAAGCATTTGACTCAAACTGCTTTGAGGAAAAGATAACATGATATACTTAGACCACTGTCCTCGCAAACTACCACCTGTAGGTGATCTGTTTCCTTTGCCCCCCGAAAAAAAAAGAAAATCTATATTTAAGCCTCAAAATGATTACCTAGGGCTCGGTTACAGACGCACTCGAACTCGAGGCCCAAGGACTTTGGTGATTAGAAACACACACAAAAAAACTAATGGTATGAAATCTAGGAGCTCTCATATGGCAAGTGGGCAAAACTGCAAAATTGCGAAAGATGGAAAAGAAAGCCAAACAGACGAGCAGAGAGATAAGGAAACGAGAGACGGACTTCGATGGCGTGCATGTGTGTGAGAAGGACAAAGTGCAAGGAATGAGATGGAAACAGAGAGGGGTTGGGTGACCCAGGGCTTTAAGGGGAATGGAAAAGTTCAGGGGGGGTCTAAAGGTGGAGGGTGGTCAACGAAGAGCGAGGGAATTCTTTCCAAGAGAGGTTTTCTATGTAATTAGCTGCATGGCTTAAAGCATGCAAACTAAAATCCTGTACCTCACACAGTATGCATACACCCTGAATAGTATTTGAGTGCCTCTTGGAAAGCCTGCTGCTATGGGTCTTCGAGTGTACCAATCACTCCTGTGCTGCCTTTCACACCACCTTCCTCCTTGGCCTCTCTGTAAGACACTCACCGCCTTTTTCAAAGCAAATCCTTCTGAACTCCTCCATCTGCATATTTGATACTTCATTTCTTTCCTCACCCAGACCCTATTTTCACTTTCTCCTTCTGCACCTATTTCCTAACAGTTTCTTCACTTCGGCATCCTCCACATATTAACCTGTAAGTACTTAATTTTCTTTTACTTTCATAGTCAATATTTCAACAGCTTTGAGGCCCCTTCACACAGGTTCCCTCCATGCACAGAACACAACTATAGTGTATTGCTTAAAGAAACGGTAATGTGAAAGCGTGGACTTGTTTCTCACTTGTAAACTACACACCATGTGCACACCGAGGGCTCACGCTGAACACACCCAGCAGTCACCGTGGGTGAACACGGAGTACCTTCCGTACACATATTGTCTACTTGCCTGTTATGCATTGTACGTACACTGAACACACTAATCACCCCTGCCCCATCGGCTGCGCACTCTGAGCACCTGTTCTGCACAGATCTAGCTGACATCTTGCACAGTCCTGTATTGCACCCGCCCTGTACTGGAAGCTTCGGGCACCACCCCGAGGAGTGGATACACAGGCTGTGATTAGGATAATTAAAGGGAATCAAGCGAGGATCCCAGATGGTATATGGACTAAAAGGGTGGGGGCATACTGGATTATGGATGCTTGCCTTTAACATGCACCTGTTAGAATTAGGAAAGCTAAAAGGCGCACGCACTGGGATTAAGGAAGATAAAGGTAGATGTATACTTATATCAGCGAGCATAATGTTGATTATGGACGTGCTGCAATAGTTAGGAGTGCTTTTGGTACTTTATCAAATAGTACACATTTTCACAGAATGCTGGAGATCTGAGAGGATGAGTTAAGCTGGGGACCCATAGCACAGCATGCTTATTTAAATATAGAGCATGGAAAGGCCCCGCGCCTGACTCAAGGCATCAGATGCCACAGCCCACCCCAGAGTAACTACCCCCATGGGCCCCACCCCTTAATGCCGAACATCCATTCACATCGATCCGGGCCCAGCGCTCCAAGCAGGGCAGGGTCCCGCCTTTTATCTAATTCATGCCATTAGGTTAGGCGCCATGATTCAAGCAACCAATCAACGTGCCCCTCCCCTCGCCCTATAGTTCCAGACGACCACATCTGCAATTCAAAGTTCCCCCAAAAGTGAGAGAGTATGAAATGAGCACCCTCGTTTAATGCCGTGGAATGGGAGGCCATTAAATGTCTCCGAGACCTCGTCTCCCCGGAGCCCCCGCTGTGAAATTATATCAGACAGCGAGCGCATCGAAGCCAAGCGGATGAGAGGCATTCACCGCTAGCAGGAAATCCATAAAGCACCGTGGTCGCTGACTGGGAAATATTTATCAAAATGCATTACAATATTCTGTAGAATACAGCGCCACCATGTTACAACGCGCGTTATTCTGTTGTTCTGGAAAATACCGCGCTTCCCATCTCACTAGAGTGCAGCGCTTCGGTGTTACATCGCACTAGATTACATGCTTTCGTGTTACATCGCACTCGGCTTCCGTGTTATTTCCCATCTCACTAGAGTGCAGCGCTACTGTGTTACATCGCACTAGATTACAGGCCTTTTGTGTTGCATCGCACTCGGCTTCCGTGTTATTTCCCATCTCACTAGAGTGCAGCGCTTCCGTGTTACAATGCACTAGATTACAGGGCTTTCGTATTTCGTGTTACATCGCACTCGGCTTCCGTGTTATTTCCCATCTCACTAGAGTGCAGCGCTTCCGTGCTACAACGCACTAGGCTTCCGCGTTTCATCACCCTTTTAATCTGCATCGCTGTAAAATAAAGAATACGGCACCTCCGTGTTACATTCTACGTTATTCTACACTTCTGAGGAGTCCAGCGCATACACAGTACATTACACGTTATTTTACAAGTATGTAGAATGCGGCGCTTCAATGGTACATGCACTCACTGGTGCGCACTCACCTCTCCTCTCCCTCCCCAAGCTCCGTTATACTTGGCCAGTCCCCATTCCTTCAGCCAGGAATACTCGCATTCGTTAGCTATCGTATGCACAATGGCGAGTAGAGACTAGAGAGGTCAGCCGCGCACCTCAAAATGGCCAATCACTGCATGACTACATGAAGTCACACACAGTGATTGGCCATTATGCAGTGTGTGTGCACCACCCACGAGCAGCATCCAATAATGGATTGCCCTGCGGTGACCGGCCAATCCTGGCGCTGCAAGCAGTGCCAGGATTGGCTAGGGGGGCTCATGAATGCTCGGCCTGTGTCACCTTTGTAAAGCCGGGGGCTGCGGCCAGCTTAAACAAGCACCCCCCTATGGAGGAACACTGATGTGCATGCGTGGGCAAGTTTCTGCCCCACGCATCACTTGCGCGCTAGATACCTTGGCTGGCTGTCTGCTGCTGCAGCTGAGTGCGTCACGTGGTCGTGGACTGTCACTCAAGCTACGCAGCAGACAAGACCAGCCCCCCTGCACTCCCCACTCCTGGATAACTCGGGTGCTTCCCGGATTCCCGGCGGCGCTCTCTCGAACTTTTTAAAAAGTCTGAGTCACCAGTTTGTTTTACTGCAGCAGCGCGTCCTTGGGGCTTGTGGGGCTACGCCCCTACGCCCCAATGGACGCTCCGCTGCTGCCCACTTCATGAGTAGAGGCTTGACAAATGCATGGCCCAGTCACTGGCTGCTATGTTTTTATCTATGTTTTAAGGAACAATGGTCCCTAACATAAAGGCATTTGCAAGAATTCATCAGTTTAGAGATACATGGCCAGAAGTAGGTGGCCAAACACCGAGTGCTAACGCTGAAATTCACAAAATTTCAGTGTTTGCGACCGGTAAATAGCCATGTAAAATGTAGGTAATGCCAAACGCCATCGCAAAATAGGGAATCAGAAACCAGCTAGAGATTCCTTAATTTGCGATTAGTACACACCGAATCCCTAAATAGCGAATCGCAAAATAAGAAATCCTTCAATTAATTTGCAAATCAATGTACCAAAAATTGGTATTACCGATTTTTCAAATATTTGTTATTTAGTAATTGCAAATGGCCACTGACTCAAAGCAGGTGGTAATCAGGTGCACTGCATTCAAACAGCCCCAAAATGCAACAGTGTGAACACAGTGGCGGCCCTCTATGTCATTGCAAGGCGGCTTCAGATGCAAGCAGCAGGACTGAGTATCTGGAGACGGGAGGAATGCATGTACACTGCGCATTACATTATTACAACTGACTGAGGCTGAAATCCATGAGAGGTACAGGCTTCACCTCAAAACCATCCTAGACCTTATACGGGCCCTGCACCCACTCCTGGAGCATCAGGCACCAAGGGCACAGGCTATACCACCACATGTCCAGGTGATTTGTAGCCTACACTTACTTGCATCAGGTACCTACCTGGGGGTGATAGCTATGGCAGGTGGTGGGTCATAGAGTTGCCTGTTCCGCTTTTTAAACACTTTCCTGGATTCCATGATGCAAACAATGCACCACTACATAGGGTTCCTCAGCACACAGGTGGAACTACATAAAACCAAGATGGACTTTTATCAAAAGGCACAGTTCCCACATGTAATAGGGTGCATTGATGGGACACACATACCAATCTGATCACCTGCAGCTACAGAGTACATATATCGGAACCACAAATCTACACATTCTATCAATGGGCAGGTAATTTGTGATGCTGCCCACATCATCACCGTCATTGTAGCCAAATATCCAGGGAGCACCCATGACTCCTACATATTCAGGAACAGTGGGATCTACACATGTCTGGCTGGGGTTGAAATCAATGTGACACACCCTGATGTATACCTTGGATGAATGTGTTGGTGACTGTTATTAATGACTCTTCCTTTCTCACTCAGGTGATAGTGCATATGCAGTGAGGGCATTTATCCTGACGCCATATCTCAATCCATCTTCCCCAAGTGAGAGAATATTCAATGTGGCACATAGATCTACACGCAATGTTATGGAGCGCACATTTGGTCTCTCAAAAAGGATGAGGGTGAGGATTGTCCACAGCCAGAGCACAGCGCAGCAGGTGTGGCAGTAGCACCAGATGGGAGATACAGATGAGCTGAGATCACATGCAACTATTTCTGAGTAAGTAATGAGACAAAATCAGTAACTGTAATTGTGTGACGGTGTTTTATTAACCTTAACTCAGGCAATTGCACAGCACACCGCCACACCATGAAGGCATCAACATGCCATGCCAATATTCACTAAACATTCAAAAGGTGAAATGGGTAACATCACCCATCTCACAATGCCAGGTGATGGCTGTCATTATTTTCTGTGCCGATGCGCAGCAGTGCTGCATTCCCTGGGCACACTGTCCTCCCTGGCAGTCTGTCCTGTGGCAGCTCTGCTACTTTCGCTGCGCCTCCTGGACTCAGTTATCGGGGGTGTGATGCTGCTGCAGCTAGATGCCTCCTCACTTTCTCCCATCCCGGCACCTGTTGCGGCTATTTGGGTGGGCTGGAGCACTTCCAGCGCACTGGTAACTGTGAACAGCCCACTTGCAACATCATGGCTGCAGTGGGTCATCTCTACCTGCATGGCCACCGAGTGCCTGCTGGGAACAGAGGTGTCAGTGGAGCGGCGGTTCACCGCCTCAGTGTCGCCGTCCAATTTCTGTTGGTCCCTGCGCCTCGCCACGCGATCTTCATCCAGTTTGCTGCACTGCAGCCCCACAGCCTCTGACATGGCCCGTATGCCCTCAGCCACAGTGTTGTTCATGCTGTGTATGCTCTCCTTAATTTCCAGCATGTGTCTGTTCATGTACACCATCTGGCTTTGAACTGATTTAATGGCTTTTCCTTGCAGGCGCTGTACCTTCAGCATAGTCCCCTCCAGACCGGCAAATACGCTGAACTCCTCGCCCTGTGCAATAGGACTGGCTGCCCTCGGACTGAAGCGTCTGACACCTGTGTGCGAGTGCTCAGTTGGGGACTGTGTCTCTGCACTGTTCTCATCCTCTACCAGCGTGGAATGTTGGCCTCCCATGATCTCCTCCTCTGACCCCTCCATCTCCTGGAGGCTAGCCACTTTATGCCTCCTGGCTCTCTGTGGTGGTGGTGATGGTGGTGTGTGCTCAGCAGGAGACAAGACCTCCTCATCCTGTGTGTTGGCTCACCTGGGTGCCTTTCCTATGTCCCATTCAGCTCCGTCTCACTGAATTTGTACTTTCTTTTTCACTTTCCTGCCTCCTTTTCTTTCTCCTGGTTGTCCATTTTTGGTTTTGTGTGTCTGCAAGATGTTTGCGAAGCAGCTCCTGTGTTGTAAGGTCTGTTCCCAGCCTCTCCCACAGCTTCAGCCACAGTGTAGCAGCAGGTGTGGCCACTTCCTGCTTGTGATGTCATCAGAATGCAGATTAAATAGTTAGCGATTCCTTAAAATTCCCATTCGTTAATACTGATTCGGTAATACGTCATCGTTATTTGCTAATCGGAATCGGTATTTCATTTAACTGATTTTTACAGATTCAAAATTTTTTTACGAATAATTATCTACAGCGGACTTTGCGAATTCTTAATAGTGATTCGGTAAACATCGCTATTAAGAACTCGCAAATTGAGTTTTACCTACATATGGCCCACAATGATGTCTATATTTTGACTGTCCTACTGGACATCATCTTTTAATGAGAAGGTACAAGAAAACATAAAAGTGGGGGCATATATATCATAAAAACGGAAAAGGCTTCGGCAATAAAAGAAGGTGTGGCCACAAAAAATAATTATTATTAGGCCAACAGAAAGTACATCAGAGCACCCTAGCACATATTAATACCAAAGATACATTTGTGTCAGAGTTAATAGTGGGATCATCTTCAGGTCAAGGCATGTGGCTGACTCCAGTGCCATCACGCTGCGCATGGCTTCCTTCTTTCCGAGCAGACTCCGCCATTTTCCAAAGCTCATTTACCCATCATGCACCGCCACTTATGAACTTTTTATGATATATATATCCCCACTTGCATGTTTTCTTGTACCTTCTCATCAAAAGATAATGTCCAGTTGGACAGCCACAATATAGGCATTACTGGAACTCTATACTTATGAATTCACAAATGTTTTTATGTTAGGAACCATTGTTCCTTAAAACATTTTGTACCCAAGGTTCCTGACCACCGTTTGGTTTCCCTTGTCTTTGCAAAACATGTTTTTATCCATGGAACATGAACCTTCCCAATTCCTAGTGGTCACCAAATTCCAAAAGGAGCGATAATCTTTGGATATTACAGTTTCGAGAAGTCACACCCATTTTTACCTTTCCCCTTTTCTTTTGGCGTCCAAGAGTGCTTTTCTGTTGCTACACCTGGCACCCAAAATCTTGGGTCTGACCTGTGCTTTCACCGTACATAAACAGTTTAGTTTTGGCTTTTTGACACAATATTTGTACCACAAGCAGGGGCGCCTCCCCCATTTAGCTCACCCAGCCTCTTCATAGAAAGAACCGTCCCTCAGGTTGCAAACAACTGGCTGTATGCTGTGACTTCAGTCTGCAAAGCCTAAATAGGGCCCCCAGCTAAGTCTAAAGTTAACAAGTCTTCCAGGCAGTTGGCTACCATGTAAAAAATTCGCGATGATTGACTCCTGCAAGTATATCTCTCTGCGCCACTTAACCCTGCAGCTGTTGCTACAAATCAGGAGCTTCCCATTGGAACTTGCGTCTAAGGCATTAATGTTGGCTTTGGTTGAAATGTTCAGACTTAAGGATAGTTCTTTGTGATCATTATTGGTACGAGGGACCACTATCATGTCGATTCATTTTGGCCAGAGTCTGACATCTAGCATCATATAATGGATCATCCTTGAGCGATTTACCCTGTTAAATGTATGGGCTCCAGATCTATCAAAGTTAGACCTGCCATTTCAGGCACCTAGACCCTAGTTCTGGGTAAGAATATTAATTTGGAGCCCTACTGTTGATCATTTCTTAATAGGCACAATCTTTGTCTCAGGGTTGTGCCACGTGGCTTTCTCATCAGGTAAAAAGTAGCAATTATCAGTGCTCAGAGGGTCGAAGTGGCAGTTGAGGTCATCACCCACCATCTTTCACGCCTCTGTCGGGGTTATGGACAAGTGGCCGTTCAAGCTATCTACTACCTTTGATACCAATATATTTCCCGCAGGTTTTGAGTAAACATTATAAATATAGTCAGTCAGGTCACCGGGCCGAGTAAGACGCACACATACTAAGCTGGCGGTGTCCACCTCCTGCTCCTGCAACTGTCCTATGATGGAAGTTTTCACCCAATCGTTAAGCCCCCCCTCCCTGATGGTCGTACTTTCCTCGAAGAGATTGCCTTGAAGAAGTTGTATGCTGCGTTCTGACCTTCCTTTAAAACTGTTTCAGTCAAATCATCTAAGCAACGTCCTTTTATTATAGCAGTAAAATGGCAATAACAAAATATGACAAAAATAATGTCTGCAAAAATAACTCCTTTAGCTATGCGAAGAGCTTTCAGAAGTTACTTGTTATCATTAAGTATATTCTAAACTCCAAGTGATACCAAGTCTCTGTTACACTATCTTTGTTATGCGTGTCCTATTTTGTGCTGACTTTATGCCACGATCGTATTTTAACTGCCATTATTGTTTTTCAAGAGCTGTAGTTGGGTTTTCTTTCTTGTTTTCATTAGAAAAGATTACATTAATATCTGACGTCCCTTTTTAACCCGAAAACGTGCGTTCCACAGACATTAATTATTAATTAAAGAATACACTTACTGTATCCAATTCTGGAACATAACACTTCTATTTTTTTTTATTAAATATGATTTCGAACGCACACCTAGGTGTCACATACAGGGGATGAATTGCAAGTCTTTCATTTACTTTAATGAACACTTTTTAATGAAAGGAAAGGTAGTATTAAAGTTTGATGAGATGAGAACCCAGGTATGCTAAATAAAGGCCTCTTTAACAAGCCATATAATTTCGCTCGCAGCACGTGACTAAAATACGACTTCACAGATTCCTACTGAATGTATCGGTTCTTGTAAATGCTGGCGGCAAAGGTGTCTGAATCTCTATCAGGTTCAGCACGGACACTGAGCCTTACATGCTCTCAAGGATACATATATATAGTAGTGAGTTTCTGCGAAGTCTTTTCTCAGGAGTGATTTGCCTGAACCTTTGCAAGTGTATTATCCTCACAAAAAGATACTTACAAATGTAATTACAATTTAACATAGTACACCTATTCATATGATGAAATATATTATATGGTTAAACACCTGAGTTAAACAGGTATGGGTGCTTAATGTCTGCAATAAAATTAAAGTGTCTTTGCATATAAAGAGCTTATATCACACTCTGACTAGCTGCCTGTACTAATGAGCAGGCGTGGCCAGCACAGGAAACAGCGGCTAAATTGGAGGTGGAGGTGGGGCGGGCCGGTGGTGGGGGGAGCGGACAGACAAATGTATAGGGAAAGTTTAAAAAAAATACTTACCTTGAGTGCGCTGCATCGCCGAGCTGGTGATGCGGCGAGCGCAAGGTAAGTGCTTTTCTTTTTGCTTTCTCCCCATCCACTCGTCTGTCCATTTCCCACATCACCTGCCTTACCACCGCCCTGCACCACTGCCCCACCGCTGTTACCTGTGCCAGCCTTGCCTGCTAATAGGCCATTGTGTTGGAAAGTTAGCTATCTTTGCCTTTCCTGGACATTTTTCTATTTTTGCTATTCTTTTGTGATGTTCCACACAGGATCTTCTACTCTTCGTAAAGGGCTTTAACATTAAACCGATTCTAAAAGAAGGCACTATCGGGATGACTTGGTGTGTCATCACTCCATAAAGTACTTTATACATTGTTCTAGGAAACACAGGTATTAAACCTCAAAATTAAACTCGTTACTATTGCCAATGTAATCCAAATGGGTTGGATAACGGCAGTTCCTGTCCCCCAGGGGACGAGATCTGCAGCAAACCAGTTGCTCAGGAGTACTTCGCGAGGGAGTTCATCTGTGGTGCAGGGAGCAGGGCCAAAATAGAGATTCCCTCCAGTTATTGCCCAAAAGCTCTGAATAGGGAGTATTTCGGCCTCATCCATGAGTTATGAATTAATGTCTTCAGTTTAAGGGTCTGCCAATGATCATAAGATGTTAGTAGCTCTCTCTGGGAAAGTACCTAGCCATTTCGTGCCTGAGTTATAATGTGTCCTTCAGTATTTCAAAGTACTTTTCAATAATGCATCAACTGCTGCCTTGTAGCTGCCCAGACATATTTCTGCTTCTACTCACAGCACCTTTTGAACAATCCATGCTGTCTTTTGAATTCCAAGAATCCAGGAGTGTTCTGGAGATTCCCCACACCTATAAAGAAGGTATAGTTTATCAATCAGAGCCATCTGGAACATTGATTGGTCCTTATTGCACCATTCGCAGACCATGTATTAGAGTTTCAAGAGTTTGCCTGTTGTCATACATTACATCATCGCTGCAAATTAACAAGCTTTCCTGCTGGCATCCAATAAGAATCTTTTATAGAATACAGCCAGAGGGTCGACCCATTAGATCAGACTACTGGTCTCACCCAGTGCTCATGTAGTAGTCAAGACAATGAACTATTATACGGAGTTTATGTGTGAAACACTTAGAAACCAAGAAAAGAAAAAAGATAGTGAAATTGTAGGTCGAATAATCGAATCAAATATAGGTCAGACAAAGTGGAACAGGAGAAAACACAACTCAATTACAGGATTGTTACTCAATATAAGCAGGCTCTAGCTGTTCAGGGTAGAATACGCCCGCCTGAGGACATCAAATGCAGTCTCTGACAAATATTCTATTCTAGCGAGATTCAATCAGTGTTTATACTACTTGGTTCTTTTGGTTTGAAAATATACCTTCTTTATTGTTTTTTAGAGAACATTGTATTGGCATAACCATCTGATTCATAAATGACCATAGCTGACCTTTACATTAGTAATTAGCACCAATACACAAAATGAGCAAAACATGTATACATTAAACATTTCACCACTTGTTAAGTTAAGTGATGAAATCCAAGAGCTTAGCTGTCCATATTTGAATCTAAAGATACTACTCTTAGTTCTCTCTTCAATCTCTTCCCATTTGAGCAGGTCCTCCTTGTCCATCAATTCCCGCCACTGCGGTATCTGAGCATCTATCAGCGACTTTGAAAATTGATGTTTCCTACACTCTCGCATTGCTGGAGACAGGCACATTGTAGATAATCTGCTATAATACAGCAATCCCCCTTTTTTCCCAGTGAAGTACCACACCCAGGCAGCCTTCCACAAAGTTCTTAATTGCACTCTCTTCGTTGACGCTGAAACGCCCAAACGAGAGGAACGAAGCACCTCTGTTTACTTTGCAAGTAATTTTTCCACAAGAGTTGACTGGCATGTATGCTACACAGGTCTCAGGCTGAAGTTATCCGGTCTGTCCCATAAACTGTCCTTCTATCTTGAGAAAGACCCGCCGCGACCACCAACCGGGGCGCACTAGGGTCGAAACGTCGACAAACATCATAGGCCCAGAAAGACCAGGATCTGGATAGGAACTTTAGGAATCCTTGGTTCAAAAGCATTATCTGGCCAATGAAGAAACTTGTATATACTTGTACATAGATTGCACTGTATATTTCGCATTCACTGAGCACCTTTCACCGAAAGTCACTTTTAATTTGACAGTCACTACAAGCATTGAATGTTATCCAAGAATTATTACAATTCAGATACCAAATTTTTGAAAACCTTTAATACAACTGATTGAATACATGACTTAAAGCTTTTGAGCGTTTATCTATCTATTTCTCAAATTGTTGGACTTGTATCAGAGAGTTCTTGTTTTTGTTCTCATTAACTGAATGTTTTCAAAAGTAATTGGTCCGACCCAACAGAACCGCTTTTCATTTAAACCATAAATACCCAGGTTCTGAGGGACACAGGGTTACCCCTTTTTCTTAACTACGATTCTGCCATTTCATCAAAAGTATATTTATGTTTTTTGATAGCCTTGACACATTTTTGAGGTCAGCGTCTTTAAATTATGTGTGATGGCGATCCTCAGGTTTATCATCTCTTTCACCTTAGTCATAGTTTTGGAGTTCCAGGTTATCATTTCAGTTTATCTTCGTTGAACAGGTATCTGTTTTTTCACCTGCCACTTCTCTGCTGTGTTTATCGCCTTCGCTGCTGCCACATGGGAGAAGGTTTGCGGGCTGCAGACCAGGGCTGCCGAGGGCCGCCATTGCCAGACCATCGCCAGGAGAGGATTACATTGCCCAGGCTCCTTTGCGGCTGCTGACGCCACGCTTCGTGCCAGGAGGCGCTTAAAGCCCAGTTAGGTCTCCCGCAGCGCCGGACGCATGCCGGCGGGCCCGCCCGCGCCCATCGAAGCCAGGAGGAGGCAGGGCAGGGCCACCCCATTACATCGGAATGTCGGCCTTCTGTTTATGAACTTGGTCAGTGACTTTTCGAATTTCATACTAGCGCTCTCTGTATTTTACCTGTTCTAGTTCCTGATTGTATTAGTTGCTTTAAGTATGACTGTGAGTAAGGGCACTCGCAAAGGGGCAGGGGGCCAAGGGGTTGTGGGTACTCTCTATGCCTTCCTTATTAGGGTGAGTTGGTTTTAATTCACGAAAAAGAATTCACGCAAATAAGTCTCTCCTTGGATACTCGTCGAGCTTCTATGGAAGCCACTACATGTGGACCTCTTCTTAATTTAGTTTGTCCTGTTGAACGCAAGCACGCCCCAATTGGTTCCTGAGCCTCTGTTGGCAATTTCAGAAGACCCGCCCACTATAACTAAAGAACCAACTGCTATATCACTATCACCACCCCCGACCATGACTCGATTGACACGACAATCGCAGTCAAAGGCTAGGGGGGCATGGTTCCAGTTACCGCAAGGAAAAGAAAGGCGGGGGTGTACCTCTTATCGGCCAACAAACTAGTAAAGTGGCAAAAACAAGAGGTTCTGTTCGTGCATTAAAGGCCCCTCAGAAGAGGTAGCTCTTACTAGCCCCATTAGCCCAAGCGCCCCTAGAAGCCAATGTCCCAATACGTACCCCCAAATTTATTTGGAAGATAGTATACTAGTCAATTTAGAGGAAAAGCTAATGGTGTTGTTAAAGCCCTTGTTAAACAAACATTGACACCCGTCTAAGTAGTATTGAGCAAAAACTAATTTCCCCAAATAGTCAACTACCGAATGGAGGCTCAATATCTCAGGGGGGTCCAGGAGCATGCTTGGCTCTCGATTTAAATCGGTTTCCAATAGCCACGGATGTTCCCTCTAATGTAGGCATACAGGCCCCCGTACCAAACACTGCCAATGCCCACTTAGTACAAACTAATCCTGTCTGCGAAGGTGTAACATCTGGGGGAATTTACAAGGGTCTGAACAGGGGTAGCCCAGCAATTGTTCACGATAAGGCACACCTTAACTTACCTCCTGAGTCCACACCCTACACTGTTGTGCTTTCAAATGTACCACACATAGCACCTAATTCTGGGGAACATTGGACCACTCTAAGAAATAGGGCACTCCACCTGCTGGACACTAAAACAGGGTTGGGTAGTTACATGTTCCAGGAGTTCCAAATGATTTGCAGGGTTCCCTGGATAGGGAAATCGAATAAAACTAGTAGAGGCGATTGCATAGTTTTGAACTTTGTTTCCCCTGATCCAGTAAAAACAATCTTAGAAAGAGCAGGGACAACGCAAATGGGTAGGGAGGAGATTCACATTTTACCTCTGGGCTTTTTCTACCGTAACCCCCGACCTTACCTGCACACAGACGCAACTATCCAGCCACTGTCCATACCCAGGGGACGTATGAATACAATGTGCCGACCTATAATTGTTTTGATCAGGCTTTCTCAGACCTGGATGCACAGGATTGACAATCAGATAGGACAGCTATTGCCAAAGAATGCAAGGGAAACCTATTAAGGGATACATCAGTCCTTCCACCAACTATTACAGTTAAGGAACAAGGAGCACAGGAATGAAAAAATATGCAGTTAGCAGTTTCAGTTGACCATCAGTTACAGGCAGAGGGTGACAAAGGACCCGCATTAGCTGCTAACGTTGAAATATCAAAGACCTCCTATATTTCCAAGAGAAACAAAAATGATTTTGATCTCCACATTTTGAGTTGGAATGTCGCAGGCCTTGAGTCAATGCTAGCTGACATAGACTGGTTGCATATTATATCTGGTCTAGATATCATAATGTTTCAGGAAACATGGGCCACACATGACTTATATATAGAAGGGTTCCATTGCTTTGTTGTGTGTTTATCTAGGTTCCTGATCGATACTGTGACCTTATGCCCCTATTCGGCTATAAATCCATTTATTCCCTATATTGGCATAACCGTTCAAGTGCGATTTTCTGAAAAGTCATCTCTGGCCTCACACGAACAGAGCCACATTCCAGCATAGTTCCCTCTGCCACTTCCTTTGCGACCAATTAGTGCAATGACAGAGCAGCAGTCACTATCTGATATTCCTAGATAACACTCCGAGTTCTTCAACAAGATAAAAACTCAGCAAACCTGGAAATCCCCGCTTGCTATGTTTTGATTAGTAATGGAACTTTAATGAGCAACTGATAACTATCACTTCCTAGTGACATCTTTAATTGACGTCTTATGTCCAGCAAACTTGCGTCAAACCCGGCACCTGTCAGGTATAAATATTACCAACGTTGCCTTAAGCAAAGAGAGAGCTGTGAGCTGTGAGCTGCAAGACCCCGTGTTGGTAAATCTAGCACTCTGTCGCTGCAGCCTGCTATCCCGTGGTGGTGAAGCTGCTGATACCATTATCGCCGCTAAAGCGAGAACTATGGTGCAGTACGCTTAAGGAGCTGAACAGCCGTCCCTCTGCGAAGACATCCAGCAGATTCCAGCTGCCCGCGGACGCTGTCCCCCCTCCTTCCTCGACGCGCTGAAGAGAAGCCGCTGCCTTTCTCGTGCAGAGAAATCCAGTCCCGGCGCTTCCGGTTTACCCTCGCGGGTGACTGGGATATCGAGAGAGACCCCTGAAGGAGATACCAATCCTCCATCATTCTATTCAGAGGTATGGTGTTGACTAAACCCTTAGACGAGAATTCTTGAAGCAAACCTTGGCAAAACCAACTTAACTTAAGCTACTTACTTATTCCCCTTTTCACGTGTTAGGCTTAGGTCAGGCACACTGGGGTAGGCTTAGTTAGAAGCACCAGTTGAGTATGTTAGCCTAATGTATATATGACTGTATATATGTTTTATTACTTTTAAACCATTGTATGGCTAAGAAACCATATCAATGCTTTTACAGTTCTATTTCGCAATACTTATCTTACTGTACGTACTTTTTATAATAACAATTATTGCAATTGTGGCAATACATTTCTCTTGTACGAGAAGAAAGACTGTTCAATAAATGTTAACCCTTTATTGACAAACTCCCGTCTCTCTATTCTCTACATCTCGTGAAAGTAAACTGCACTAGACTGACTGAGTGAAATACAGGTCTATTGTTTCACACGACCCTAGAGATCGACTCTTGATCTAAGGAGCAAAGTTGTCATGTTGCACGGTTGTTGGAAAACTGAATCCCTTCTTGTCTGTGCCAGGGAAGCAGATCACTTCCTATGCAGAGAAGAAAGTTTCCAGTGACCTCTGAGCTAGTTGGTAACACAACCCAATTAAGTTTAGCATAGTCAGTGGAGGCCTGGAATATCCGCAGTTCCACGTCGATACTACTGTTTATGTTATTCCAATGCGCAGGGCCTAGTGGGAAACTAGGAACTACACTACATGGCGCCCAACGTTTGGTAAGGCGATAAACTAACGCAAGACAGTAGAGTAACTCAGTCGTGCATATTTCACACAGACCCCTTTCTCCCGTAAATACTCCAATAGACGTCTGGAGTGGGTGAAAGGTTAAAATCCGCCCGACCTTAGTAGGAAGAGATTCCTATGTAAAGCTCTGGTTTATTCAACGTTGAAGGATACAGTGTTCCAAAATATTGTGCACCTAATCTTTGTCTCCTTGGAGACCTACTCTGCAAACCTTGCATTTTTACAATGCCAGAAAATAACGGAACCTCTGGGGCCGCAGTAGACGCGACTCAGCAAGGTCCCGAACAAGCAGACCCGGATGCTATTATCATCCCGGTTCACTTAAGAAGATCTATAACTTTAAAACTTATAGAAAACGGACTGACACCTCAAGGTGGTACAGTAATTTTCGTGATAGAGGCTCACGAGTATCGGCAGACAGAGGTATTCTATTCATGGATAAACTTTCCAGCGGCAAACGCTACAACACGAGAGTTTCACTATTACAAAATAGAGGAACCTCCGGGAGAGTACGCTCCTTTCGAGGAGATTGAAATCCCACTTAAATTTCAAGAGCACCTGCTCTGGTTTAATGGCGCCCTAAAACACAATGATCACATTACCAGGCTCGGTCCACTAGGTAGACCAGGAGCCACGTGGCCGGTTCTAGCCAGCTACACACCACATCCTGACATTGCAAGAATGTCTAAGGAAGAGCTGTTAGCACAGCTCAAAACATT
Source organism: Lissotriton vulgaris (assembly GCF_964263255.1). NCBI lineage: Eukaryota > Metazoa > Chordata > Amphibia > Caudata > Salamandridae > Lissotriton > Lissotriton vulgaris. Next base: position 605,901,077 of record NC_141685.1, on the reverse strand, counting down.
AATAAAAATGCATAGGCAATTAGTCCAATATGTAATGCGGACTGCAACAGTCCAGCCAGCTGTTAATTCACACCAGCTGACCCCTCATCAGGGGAACACAAATAAAATTACACCACAGAACATACAGTCATGTCTTGGTAAAGCACCCGTAAAACGGGAACAAATTCCTTTCTGGTTAGCACAGAAAATCACTCAAATAGAGGCAGTATTTCCTGATACTACCCCTATTGGGAAACACAGAATCTTGACCATCTGCCTTCCTATGGGAATCGCACCACACGTGGAGGACTGCGACACTTGGGGTACAGTCTTTGCTTCCATTTACACAAAAACACACGGTGTTCCGTCTATGGCGGTAATACCAGAAGTGCTAAAACAGATTCAAAATGAATTCGGTCCAGAGCCCGCTTTAAATCTAGGTATGAAATTACTGAAAGACTTCAAGCAGGTCTCGGCTATATTATTAGCCAACATTAAAGGAGAAGCAGCATCTGTGGCGATTCGCCAGAAGGTGAGGGAAACAGATATAAAAGATCCTGTTGAGCTTGCAAAAATCATAGAAAAATGCTATGAAGAATTAGGTAGAGACAGCTTGGGTGAGAAACCAGTAAAACCCCAACTGCTCGAAAGTCCTGAAAAATTATTTATTAAAAATAATTTAAACACTCCTAAAAAGAGCTGGGATGGAAATAAACAATCCACTCCCAAGGAAAAAGTTTTCCAGTCCAGAGGAAGGTCTCCTCGACGGAGGGAAAGAACTCCGACTCGAGAACGCCAGTCTCCCCAGAGGGAGCCCTCTGAGAAAAGATATAACCTTAGAAATAGGGATAATCTGAAAAAACCTGATAGATATCAAAGTATTGATACACGTCCCTCTCGATCTTTTCCACAGAATTCGGAAAGAAGAGGACGGTCAGACCCAGGAGAGCACACCAAGTCCAAAGACAAGGAACCTGCTCAGAGTAAAAAATCTCAATTTCCTAAAAAGAAGGTAGCCAGTATTAGAGTAATCAACCATGCCGAGAATACTGAGGACACAGTACAGCAGAAATCAGTATAGCACGCAAGAACTTGATGAGTCATCTGGAGACAGTGGACACGAATGAGTACATTCAGGTTGAAACTGCTGACACCAGACTTAGCGAGCCCCATAAAATATACGAAATAACATTGCGTATGGAGGGTGATAAGACTAGGAAAATTAAGGGTCTATTTTGGGATAAGCTCTCAAAAGGCTATGATATTCTGTTAGCTGAAAAAGATTGGCCCCCAGAGTTTGTCAGGGAGTGCCCTCGTGGCAAAGAAGTGATTATGCCTGCCTTCTCGAATCACATACCGATTCACAAAAAATATACATATGCACGGAAATGGGCAGTAGCACAGGCACCTGCATTGTATAAAAATCATGTAGGATGGGATGAGGATTCACCTCCTCACAAAATCCAACTAAAAAGTGAACCAACTGCCCAACGGCAGTATCCCATAAAGCAAGAAGCAAGAAGCTAAAAAACAGGTCAGGGAGATCTTAGATCAACTTGAATACCAGGGGGTGATTGAAACATGCACCTCTCAAATGAACAATCCTTTGTTTCCTGTCTCCAAGCCAGACAATTCATATCGTCTAGTTTTGGACTACAGACATCTTAATACATGTTGCAAAACTTTTGCAGTACAAAACTCGCATAGTGCAGCCCTAATGAATAACATAGTTAGGAAAAAATATAAAACGACATTAGACATATCTAATGGTTTCTTTTTTCAAAACATTGCACCAGAAAGCAGATATTTGACCGCTTTCTCCGCATTTGGGTCGCAGAAAAAATTCTGTCGACTCCCACAGGGGTTCAAGAACAGCCCAGGACTATTCTCAGCTAGGGTAACAGAGTTACTACAAATCTATGATGATGAAGCATTATCTTACGTAGATGATATTTATCTCACAGACGACGACTTGGATACTCACTTGAAGAGAGTGAACACCATTATACTTGGGTTCGCAGCAGAGGGTTACAAATTCAACTTTAAAAAGTCCCGAATTGCCCATCTGACAGTACTGTTTTTAGGGTACGAATTATCAAGTGAAGGGAAAAGCCTAGCGGACAACTTCTTAGAGAAGTGCGCTGTACTCCAAGCTCCAAAAACGCTGAAGAATTTACAATCCATTCTAGGTTTTCTGAATTTCGGAAGAACTTACATTCTAAATTACGCAGAGAGGGTTAAACCTCTCTACGAACTAATTAAACCTGATTTTAAACAAATCAATTGGACTCAAAAACACACAGAAATTTTGAGATCACTGCAAACAGACATGTTAGCAAAAACAAAATTAGATACACGTGACAGCACACGTGATCTTGTAAATCCGAGTCATCCAAGGAAGATGCGGATTCACGTACCTAACCTCTAATGAGGGAGAAAAGGTACCAATTTCAATTTAATCTCACTTGTACACACAAGCAGAAAAAACATTCAGTCACACAGAAAGAACTGTGAACGCAGTGCAAATCGCATTAGCAAATGAACGAGAACTAGCACACGGCAAAAGGATTAACATCCTCATAGCGGAATCCGCCTTCGAAGCGCTATTCAGCCCAGTAAACCTGCCTACAGTGTCACTGGATCCGAAATGGATACAGTGCATAGATTCTCTAGGAGCGGAAGACGTGAAATACTATTTCGCCCCGCAATACGAAGAACTGAATGATTTAGAGTATGAAGAAGAATATCCTCTGCCAATCGAAATCCTGCCTCTCCCACAATATGCCTGTATAATCTATACAGATAGCTCTGTACAGCATTTCAACGTAGAGAGAAAATCCTACGACGCAGCATGTGCGATCATTAAATGTCGTTGGCTGTGCGGTAAAATCAGACAGAAAGTAACAAAAACTGAATCTGTAAGAAAGTGTTCGATTCAGAGAACTGAAATCAGATCTTTAAAGATGGCGCTTGAAAATGCAGAACGCGAATTCCCGACACTTATAGTGTGCGATTCTCATTTTTGCGTCAACTCTTACAACAATAAACTGCAGAGTTGGATCAAAAACGACTACAAAGATGATACAGGTGCCACAATAAAGCATAAATTGCTATGGAAACAGGTAGCTCTTTTACACAAAGAACTACAAAAGACTCACGTGATTCACGCACAGAGTCTTCGACGTGATGGCGTTCACGTTGCAGGGAATTCATTGGCTAATACAGCCACCGCGGAGGCAACTAAACCGGCTTCCGTAGCCACAAAAAAGCGTACAGATAAATACATAGACGGGGAAACCATGCTGGCAGTAAAAACGACCGTAAAAGGCGACTGTGCAGCACTACCCGTAAACTATCCACTCAATTATGCATACATAATCGATGCAAACTCTGTTCCTTTTGCTCGGATCCCTGGAGTGGGGGACAGAGTAATTCCAAACCCGAACAGGAGAATATTTTTAATAGCAGACGCACACATGGGTTTGGGTCTAAGGCACAGAGAGATCAAGGAATCACTGACTGAATTACAATCAGTATTCTGGTGGCCGGGAATGAGTGTACAACACCAAATATATGCAAACAACTGTGAAAACTGTAATAGGGATCGCAGTAGCGAACCTTGCTACCGGCTAACAGTCAGAAAGAGCGTAACGCTGCCTGCACCCCAACCTGCGTCCTATTAATTAGTTAAGGCTAAAAGCACTTAAAAAAATGAGGCCCCAGCGCTCGGCTGACGCTAGAACGGTTATAAAAGATTTGCGAGTCTTTATCGGCACATACGCAATTACCACGTTCCATTCTGACCAGGGCCCTGCTTTCAGCTCTCGAGCCTATAAGGAGGCCATGGCTAGCATGGGAATTGGGTTGCGGTATTCTTGTCCGTCGCACCCCGAAGGGAACAGTGTGGTAGAAAGAAAAAACCGTGACATAAAGCAATCTATAACAGCGAAGGTATTAGGTTCAGGCGCTGGGTGGGTCAAACATTTAATAAGCGTCCAGACTAGTCTTAACAACATGCCAAGAAATTCTCTAAAAGGTTTCAGCCCATACGAACTATTGTTCGGAATTAGAATGCGAGTTCAGGACCTCGATAGTCAAATGTCAGTGGTACAAGAAGAAACGAAGCACTTTGATGTAAAGGATCGTTTGGCTGTTTTACAGGAACTGAATGAAACAAGAAAATCATTAAGCAACATAAAGTTAAAGCAACAGCCAAGTACCACTGACGAGGCACCACCCGCAACAGCCCCAGCAAGGCCTGTCTGGATTCCAAAGATTGGGGATCTAGTCAGAGAAAAGATCGCGGTTAAGAAGGAATTTGGGCCTTCTTACAGAAAAGCAGTACCTGTCTTGGCAGTCACCGGAACAAGATCAGTTGTGCTACCGCCCCTTGCTGGTAAAAAGGAGAACAGAATCGTGTCTATCGATCTGGTAAAACCACAAGCATGTGGCCTATAATCAACAGTAGGCCCAGTGGACTCCCAAGAAACAACAGAATACCCAAACTTGCAACAATCCAAGAGGTTCAAACTGAAAGACTAATCACATTCGATCAGCCTGCAGTGCACAATGAAGGACTATGCAATAATGCCATGGAACTCGTGCCTCTTGAAACACAGATTGAAACAGTTCGTCAAGAAACAACACCAGTCTACAATGATGTGGCATCAGAAAGTGCTACTGAAAGACAGATTGAAAGAACAATCCCATCAATTGACAGAACTGCCTCTGGTTATTTCATCAACTTCGACAACTTCTCTGAAGATTTAAACGACCCCGAAGTGATGCCAGAAACAAAAAAGTATTCTAAAGAAAATGCAACAGGACTCCTTCAACAAATCAAAGAATTATATCTGGATTCACCGTTGATTGAGCATTGGATTATTTCAGGGGTATTCATACTCCTACTATGCCTAATTTTAGTTTTAATTTTAGGAAAGTTTATTACAATTGAATGGACACAGCAAGTCAGAACATCAACTTAGTCCTGAAACCACACAGATCATCACACGTGAAGAAAAGAGAACTGTCAACAGTAAATGTCACAGCAATTCCAATACCTGGTGGAGTAGTATGGGAGAAAACAGACTATGAGATATATGGTCCGGTCGAAATCCTGAAGTATCCTCATCAACTAAAGGTTTCCTTAAGTGACTTTGTGACACCAAGTACATTCTCTGATGATTGGGACTTTAAAAGTATTAATGACATGATGTCTGATTTAGTAATGTCAGCTAGATTCACAGATCATGATTATTTACAAGGTTCATCTAGTCATGAGCAGTTATTCTGTTACACCCACTATGGGGATCATTACTTGCATAAATCTGCACAGCCTAGAAATGTTTTTATGTATAATCAATGGGAACATTGTTCTACACCACCTAAAAGCAGTTCTAAAGCATTTTTTGAGAAATTCAAATACTTCTCAGGGTTTAACACCAGTGATGCAGAAATGTTTTATTATAAACTGTTAGAGAAAACAGGAATGAAAACAATGCTGACAAATTCTAAATTGATATATTCAGAAGCATTTTATGACAAAATGATGACATTTGGTTTTGATTATTGGAAAAATAATATTGAAACGAAAACAATCTGGGGTACAAAAGATTGGCAGGTGCAAGGCATAGAAGCACTATTTAGAACCTGCATGATACCAGAACAAATGTTATTTTTAAATGACACAATACACCAAACATCTTGTCTTAGCCTAGCTAAGATCAAAGACCTTAAAACACCGTCTATACCAAAGCCAATACCTGAAAATGTAACCGCAGATATTGAGTTAGGCGTGTCACAAATTTTACATTTCAACAGAACACATCCTGATTGGAAAAAGTGGTTAATCTGGCCTACTGACACAAACAGCTGTCAAGATAGATTCCTGAATAAAACACAGGGTTTGAAAATGACCAGATTAGACTCGAGATATTCCCAGAGACAACATCCAGGGATTATAACAACATACAGTGTAGGGAAACTCTGCCTCGAATAGCTTACAACATCCACACTGGCTGAAATTAAGCAACACTTGTCTTTATTAAAAGATGGTGCTGATTTGCGCGATTTCATTCTTGGACCACGCAAACAGCGTCAAAAGCGTTTCATAGCGACCAGTATCTATGCTGCTTACAACGAGGCTTGGAAAGTAAACCAAATTGAAACTGCTGAAAAAATACGAGAAATTGATCGTATTAATTTGGAGAAATCACTTTCTGTGGTAGACAATGGGTTAACGACTCTGTCTTCCAGAATATATTCGTTGGACAATATTGTATCCTCTGCCTTTGATGTGATAGACAGAGATTTGCTAATGTTACAACATGGCCAGTCTCAATTACGCTCTATTATAGAATTAGGCTGGACGCTGCAAAATCTTCGTTCAGGCTATGTGCCTTGGCGTTTAATCAACACAACGTCATTATTTTCCAGTTTTAACCTTACTGATAAACAGATCAGTTTGGCACAGAAAGGAGCAGACTATACAATCCTGAGCATCGAAAAACTCGAGAGATTACCATTGACAATGTCAGAGAGTCCTGTCATTGAATGGATAATACACGGAATTATCACAATTCCGATAACAACTTTCCGATTTAAAAAGTGCCTTGAGTACATACCTGCTGGCCAGTATGAACAATTGGGTAAAGGATATGTAAAATCTGAATGGAAATTACCATACACTCATTCTTGCTATAGTGACAGCGACAAAAATGTATTTCTTAGTGGTGAGAACTGTAAACATTCACTAAGCGGTATACTTTTGTGTCAGGGTATTAATTTACACGGAGCATGTGATGGAAATTCAAACAACCTTTCATGCCACCAGCTAGTCACACCTGCAACTCAGATAGAGCCCTTCTTTATGCAACTTTCGAACGGGAGTTACATTCTTAGAACGGATCACAGATGTTGTGGCCTCACGCCAGGGAAAAGTTATCTAGTAGAAGTAACGTCCATGGTCAAATGTTGTATGCAAGCATTGTTCCCGAGTGGGCCTCCAGACATAGTGACTCCCATCTGGCCTCGTCTGAATCTCTATTCTATACGAATTGATACATTAAGCAAAGTTAAATCTGTACTTTTACAGACAACAGTGCCTATAACGTCATCTAAAGAGACGTATGATCTTCTAGTTGCAAGGACAGCTACTGAAATTCATGACCTTTTATCAACAAATTGCCCCGTGCATTTCGTAGAAATGTTCAGCCAACTCCTTAACATGTCTAGTGCAACAAGCATCCCAGGCATATTTAAGACAGTCTTTACGGGACTGCTAACACCCTTCCAGGCAATTTTGGGAATCTTTCCTAATTTTGTGCACTCCAGTTTTTGGCGGCATACCATTATTTTTGGGACTTGTAGCAGGGATTTTATTTGTGACCCTCCTGCTTCGTTATGGCGAGCCTCGGCTCAGACATAGCTCCCATGGGAATGGAAGAGACAATCCTAGCAATGCGCTACCGGGACAGGATAACTAACGTCCTTGGATTGGCCAGGCTGAGAGATCTAAACATGACCTGGTTCCTTTCATTCAGACCGATATGGCAAAATTGCATTTTACCTGTGCTACGGTGTATGCTTTGCGGCGATGAATGCGTGTTGGACATCTGTCTTTCACTTCCATCAGCAGTACCAATGGACGTCGATACTTTGCTCGGTCCAATAACGGCTCACGCATTGTGTTGTCCCCAGCGGCTACCAATCCTGATGACAGCATTTGTGGAGACTCCTGTACTAAAGCCAAGTGGTAACAGTGGAGCGAGTGACAAAAGCAACATCACCCAGGTACAGCGAGCTGTGAGCATTGCTGCTCCCGAATATGAAGACAGCAATCATTCTCACACCTGCCAAGTTACAGCGCTATCTAATTTGGTTGAACTATCACCTGAATTTGTAGACCAATTCTTTGAGAGCCTGTCTGATACGATGTTCTCACCCACAGAGAAACAATAACTTTTAGAAGCTTTCCAACACACAGTGTTCCCATGAACTCTGAATTCGGCCTTCAGTTTTGATCAACAAAAACTGCAATAAGCTTTGGAAATCTATTTTTCCCCGTTCAAGCAATAATTCTTTGAATTGGACAATTTTTCTAATATTGACCTTTTTTGGCACGAACAATTCTTTGCTTAACGTAAAAACTATTCTTAGAGAACAGAAGCTTCACACTTCTATTTCTAAACACATCTAGAGACATAACAACATTACACCAGCCTCTAGCACACATGTTATTACAATGCATTTTTATGTGATGATTTATCTCGCTTTTCTTCTGTCAGAGATACTTCATGTGTAATTCCTTATGCATAATCGTTCAATGATTTCATATGCAATAATTTTTTGAATGATTTCTATGCTTTTAAAATACGTACAGTACCTAAATTCCATGTATTACAAGTACGCCTATTTCGAATGCATTTATGTATTTTGGGGTGGGCAATGTTACACGTGCATCTAATTGCTTTAGTTTTAGTAATTTTGATGGACATTAACCCGTGGAGTGGGTGTTGAGTGTTTATCTAGGTTCCTGATCGATACTGTGACCTTATGCCCCTATTCGGCTATAAATCCATTTATTCCCTATATTGGCATAACCGTTCAAGTGCGATTTTCTGAAAAGTCATCTCTGGCCTCACACGAACAGAGCCACATTCCAGCATAGTTCCCTCTGCCACTTCCTTTGCGACCAATTAGTGCAATGACAGAGCAGCAGTCACTATCTGATATTCCTAGATAACACTCCGAGTTCTTCAACAAGATAAAAACTCAGCAAACCTGGAAATCCCCGCTTGCTATGTTTTGATTAGTAATGGAACTCTAATGAGCAACTGATAACTATCACTTCCTAGTGACATCTTTATTTGACGTCTTATGTCCAGCAAACTTGCGTCAAACCCGGCACCTGTCAGGTATAAATATTACCAACGTTGCCTTAAGCAAAGAGAGAGCTGTGAGCTGTGAGCTGCAAGACCCCGTGTTGGTAAATCTAGCACTCTGTCGCTGCAGCCTGCTATCCCGTGGTGGTGAAGCTGCTGATACCATTATCGCCGCTAAAGCGCGAACTATGGTGCAGTACGCTTAAGGAGCTGAACAGCCGTCCCTCTGCGAAGACATCCAGCAGATTCCAGCTGCCCGCGGACGCTGTCCCCCCTCCTTCCTCGACGCGCTGAAGAGAAGCCGCTGCCTTTCTCGTGCAGAGAAATCCAGTCCCGGCGCTTCCGGTTTACCCTCGCGGGTGACTGGGATATCGAGAGAGACCCCTGAAGGAGATACCAATCCTCCATCATTCTATTCAGAGGTATGGTGTTGACTAAACCCTTAGACGAGAATTCTTGAAGCAAACCTTGGCAAAACCAACTTAACTTAAGCTACTTACTTACTCCCCTTTTCACGTGTTAGGCTTAGGTCAGGCACACTGGGGTAGGCTTAGTTAGAAGCACCAGTTGAGTATGTTAGCCTAATGTATATATGACTGTATATATGTTTTATTACTTTTAAACCATTGTATGGCTAAGAAACCATATCAATGCTTTTACAGTTCTATTTCGCAATACTTATCTTACTGTACGTACTTTTTATAATAACAATTATTGCAATTGTGGCAATACATTTCTCTTGTACGAGAAGAAAGACTGTTCAATAAATGTTAACCCTTTATTGACAAACGCCCGTCTCTCTATTCTCTACATCTCGTGAAAGTAAACTGCACTAGACTGACTGAGTGAAATACAGGTCTATTGTTTCACACGACCCTAGAGATCGACTCTTGATCTGAGGAGCAAAGTTGTCATGTTGCACGGTTGTTGGAAAACTGAATCCCTTCTTGTCTGTGCCAGGGAAGCTGATCACTTCCTATGCAGAGAAGAAAGTTTCCAGTGACCTCTGAGCTAGTTGGTAACACAACCCAATTAAGTTTAGCATAGTCAGTGGAGGCCTGGAATATCCGCAGTTCCACGTCGATACTACTGTTTATGTTATTCCAATGCGCAGGGCCTACTGGGAAACTAGGAACTACACTACAGCTTTAGCCTAACAGCACCCAAGCCCGACTTTGGTAGCGCATCCGGGTGCTTATTCATCGGGATTAGCATAGCTTCTGGGGGAGCATTAAGGTGATACCAACTAATAGTCCCAATATACAAATATTGGAATATAAAAGACGGATCCCTTTCTATTTAATTAATTTTTACAATAATGATTTCTATTCTGTCCCAAATTGGAACTTTATTGAGCTTTTTAAAACTATTTCAAATTTAGACAAACATCAAGGTTCAGACATTGTATCGGGATCTTTCTAGGGGGGAATTTTAATGCTAAAGTCCCAATTGAACTTAAGTGTACGGATAATATATATGCAGACCCAGCTGTGCGAAGGGGATTGGAATTACATACCTTCCTTAGTGAGCATATCCTTACCAATGTAATGGACTTAGTTCAATCTCCTACAAACCAGCAGGCACCGACATTCAGAGGAAGGGATTGGTTTTCAACTATTGATTATATTTTTGTTTTCCTCTGCCTTGCAAACCGCCTAATAGCTGCTGAGGTTTATTCAACAGATTTTGGTGATCGTAACCCCCTGAAAGTGGTACTAAGACTAGCATCCCGCCCCGTGTATACCATCTTTCATGGAGCTAGGGATGTCACCCCCTCAACAGACAAATTAAGATTGAAGTGGAAGGGGGTTGATACTGGCAAAATAGTTGAGACCCTGATAGGAGGGCACTTGCACCTAATTACCTCATGCCTATCAACTAAAAGTAACCATTTGAGGATTTTACTAAACTTTGCTCTGCGATCAGATCCCTCATGTCAGTGCCACTTCCTCAGGATGATAGAGAACTGAGATGGTTAGATCATAATTGCTCGGAGGCTAATAAGAATCTACGCAAGGCCTTAACCTCTAAACCTAGGCGCCCTGCAGATGTAAGGACAGCAAGGAAGATGTATAAAATTGCAATAAATGAGCGGAAGGGAAATCTCCTGGGTGAACGCTGAGAAGCACTAACGGAGTCAGCTGGGGGAAAGAATGGTAACTCATTCTGGTCCGCAGTCAGGGACTTGCGTAATATGGGCCAACAATTAACACCACTCAGCTGTACCATTTCCAGCAATTCATGGGAGAATCACTTTTCTAAAATTTATGCCACACCATTACATGGCTCAGATCATTATGTGCAAGGTCACTTATGCTGTCTACAGAGTACGCTGTCGGAGGTAGAAGAGGCAATTGCACAGAGCCTTGATAATAAGGCTCCCGGCCCCGATGGGCTACCCATAGATATAATAAAATGGAAACCAGAATTCTGGGCCCCACTTCTTTAGAATGTTTTTAATAGTTTACTCCAAGTCTCCATGCCCGACACCTGGGCCACGAGCATCATTGTCCCAATTTACAAAAAGGGGATAGATCAGATCCAATTAACTATAGACCAATCTCCCTGCTTGACAATACACTGAAGATCTTGGGTTGAGTCCTATCCAATAGGGTTTTAGATTGGACAGAGGAAAGCGGTATGTTAGACCCATGCCAAATGGGTTTTAGAAGCAAGGTCGGCACAATAGAACAGTGTTTAAACCTTAATTTGGTTATCAGCAAATATAACATTGCCCGATCTTCCCGTTTATTTAGCGTTTATGGATCTATCGTCCGCTTTTGATTTAGTCAATAGGTCTAAACTCTGGTCTATCCTGCTGGACTATGGACTGGATGAATCCCTGGTACATTTCCTGGCATTTTTGCACACTCATCTTAAAGCACAAGTCAGGATCGGCATGGGTAGGGAGGTCTCAGGTGCAATCAGGGTAGGAAGGGGAGTTAGACAGGGGTGCGTTTTAGCACCCCTGCTTTTTATTATTTATATTAATGAGCTGAGCAATTCCCTGAATCAGTTAACCCCAAACGTCCCGAAAATCAATGGTAAATCGTTACCGGTACTCTTCTACGTAGACGATGCGGTCCTTATGGGCCGCACTCCAAATTCTCTGCGTATCCTGGTTAAAAGTTTTGTTGAGTACATGGACGTCTGGACTTACGCGTGAACTTTAAAAAATCGTTCATTATGTCATGTGGACCAGGGAAACGCCAGCTCAATTCTATACTGGTAGGGAATGACAGACTAATTTCTACCCATACCTCTCCATATCTGGGGATGGTCTTTGCTGTGAACAGCTTGTGGACTGGGCATTTGGCCCACTCCATGAGCAAGTTCTCAAAGGCCATCAATTCAATTTTAGGTCTCCCCGCCCGAAGAAAACAGGTGCAACTGAAGCAATTTTAAAGATTTTTAAATTGCAATGCGTTGCAGTAGCCATGTATGGGGCTGAGATATGGGGCCTGGCGAAGGATCGGTGCATCCAACACTAAGAAAATCGTTTCTGCAGAAAGCTGCTGGGTGTACCGATCTCCACTTCTGAGTATATTTGCCATAAGGAACTCAACTTACATTTTATCTGTGATTTTATTAGTGATCGTCCTGCCCAATTTTGGCACTCAGTTTGGAGGAATAAATCCGCCTCCCTAACTCAAGAAATTATAAATGACTGCCTTAAGTGCGAGAGAGGAATGGATATTCCCTGGCTCTGGGGGGGTCTATCAGAGTCTATGTAGCGTTGATAAAGGTAGGCTCTTTTTAGACCCAACCAAAGCCGACTCTTTACATAAGAACATTTGAAAAAAGCACTCTATGCACTTTACAACTTAGACAGGATCAGCAAGGAATCCAAGAAATCTACAGTTTCTTTCTTTATAGGCAGGAACTGCATAAGCATCCTTTACCACTATAGCTCACTCTACCAATAGTAAATGGGGAAAGAAGCCTCCTATTTCGATTAAGGGCAGGAACTGTAAGATTCTTGTTGAGTTTTCCTCTGGGCTATCGGCTAAACTTAGAAAATACACCATGCCCCTGCGATGGAGTGAGCGCACAAACTGATTTGCACTTTTTATTCTTTTGTAAATATTATTTAAAATTTGTAAAATGGTTTTTAACTCCTTTTTTTTTAAACATAGACCCCTTTTGGGGGGGAATCTTATCAGATGCTGTTTTCTTTGGACAATGAAGAAATAGTTTTTCGCACTAGCACTTTTTTGAGAACTGCCACCCGAGCCCTTAAAAGGATGGATAATCCTTGATTTTTTCCTTTTTAACAGCAATCGTGTTACAATTGTCTGATGTCTATTATGATTTAACAAAATTTTAACAAGGATTTTATAATACCATTGTAAAATTGTGAATGTTCTTTTATGAATTCTTGGAATTCGAATAAAGATTTACGAAACAAAACGACCATAGCTGACCTTTACATTAGTAATTAGCACAAAATGTGCAGAACATGTTTACATTAAACTTGCTTGATTTGGAGAAAGCTAAAAAGTAATCCAACTAACAATAAAACTCTGTGATGTGAATTCACAACATTTTATAGAACATTTAGTAGTACCACTGTAGGACCACTAATGTATTACAAATTGCTATTCACAAACCTACCTGTGGGGGTCTATGCCTTTGTCTCGCTTATCTTTTCACGGTTTCAGAGATCGCTGTTCACAGAAGTATATATTTTGATGGTAAATGTGGGACAGACAGACGGGAGTTCTTGGAAAATGGGGAATACTGGTGAAAAAAGGGGAGGGGTTAAAGGAGTACTACAGAGGGGTTTAGGTAGGGCATGGATTGGCTTACGGAGGGCCATGGACCCACTGCCACAAAAGTAAGCCCGTTGCTATTCACAAAGTGCCCTTCTATAGTTGCAACAGTCAACAAATACCCAAATTGTTTTAAATTTACTCCAGCTTAGAGTTGGAGTAATTCCACTTCCACACATGGCCAACCACTGGCACCGCAACACACTCCCATAGAAAATAATGGAAGTAGGGACTTAAAATAAAACCCCATAGGAACTAACGGTAAAGTCAATTAAAATATTCTAATTACTTCACAATATAAATACATTTTATTTATTGTTAAAATAATTGTTTATGAATTAAACATATTTATTATTTTATTTTAAATTATTTTTATTACACTTTTTTAAATTGAAAATTGCCAGTGTAAATATACTCAAAAGTGTTCACTTACATGTCCCCACCCTTGGAATACAGGTGGAATCAGTAAAAACAACAAATATATCAGTGAAGTTACTACTAGTAGTGACCTCATGGCTATAAAAGTATCTTTTTCAATACTCCGTCACAGATCATGCCCTTTAGACATACATAGTCATACCACTAAGTTCAGCAAACCATCACACCATTGAGTTGAGTGTCCAGGTGGTGCAATTCATAATCTGGAAATCCATGACCACTTTCACCAAAAGGGAGTTTCAGCTTGTGCACTGCCACTTTATGTCAATATGCCACGTTATGTCTATCAGAGTTCTGGTCGAAGTGTAAAAGAAGAGAGTCTTGGACTTTGAACAATTTTCCCAACTACAGCATGGACAAATTGGCAAAATAATATATGATCATTTTTCACAAAGCTATTCTGCTCATCACAGATAGTATCAAGATCCTCTGAAATGATGACGTCCAACTCACCTTCAAACCTGATGCTTTCCCATACTCCACCAGCACTGCACCACCAGGGCAGTTACCACTTTGTTGATGCAGCGGTCCAACTAGTAAATGGATTGTCAAGCGTAAATCTAATGTATGCCAATATAATTCATAATACACCTATGTATTTACAAGTAATTTACACAATTATAATTCCCCGATGTGAAGCATTACATACAATTTAGCTATGAATGAAAAATGTACACACACTCTTCAAAAGTAAAACCCATTGGACTTTGAGTAAAGTGTATCCTCATGAGAATGTTAGAAGATTGGAGAGGGAAAAGCAGTGCAAATTAGTTAAACACCCACAAAGTATTAATTGTTAGATTATTTTTGGGCCTAAAGCCATGCATTTGTCCCACTAATCCGGGCACCGAATCTACACCCAGAAGATCATCTGTTAGGGTTTACAGAAATGGTTGTATGGTTTACAAAACAGCCGAGTTATTATCAGAGAGTAAATTGACAACAGGTCCAGTCATGGGAAAATAGATATTGATAAGGAATAAACTGTGCTTTGAAAACACGTGTCAAATCATTCACTATTCCTAAAGCTGTTAACGTGGGCCTTGTATTACCTACTGTGTGCTTTTAGGTTTAATAAACTAGTCTCAGTAGCCAATGTAAAATAGGAATATATATGTACATTTCATCATTCATTCCTATTTTCATTATTATTATTTTAGTTCTCATCAACTTTCTCTCTGTTTTTCCTTATTTTCACTACCAGACATATTCGTTTTCGGAGAAAATTAGTTATTCCGCGGATATTCGACTGTTCTGTGCCACTCTCTTCAACCACCCTCTTAACTGAAGTAGTCATAAGATCTTTCATAGTTTATGATTTTTCTTCGTATTCAACATTTCTTCGCAGTGGCCAGAAACATTGTCTACTTATTAGGCTTTATTTTCTAGTTCTCCATTTCAATCACATTAGTCATCCTTTTTTTTCCAATCTTGGAGATTAATATATTTTCCGTTTTTTTTACATTGTTTTCTTTCTAATTATCTCTCGTTGCCATCAAAATTAGATGCAATAATAGTTGTCTTTACTGCACATTGTCAATTTTGCTTGACTTAATTCATGCCAAAATGTTTGGACGATTGGACATGTTGCAAGCATATTTAAATCTTCTGTCTCTGGGATTCCACAAGTCTTTTAAGCATATACCTGGTTCTTCACTATTTAAGTGAGCTTGGCTAGAATAATATCTATTTTGTGAAGTGTAAACAAATAATTCTTTTTGAGACACCAGCAATGACAGTGGAATGCAATCTGTTAATAGATTCCTATCACAAGGTTCCCATTTCTTGACTTGGCAAGCTTCTCCCCATCTTCCATGTGACAGAGCCATCTTTATGTCATGTTCCTTACACAGTGATACATACTGTTTCGCCACTTTTCTTTTTCTTGGTACTTATGTCTTGTATTTATCTTTCCATAGCATAGGATCTTGTCTTGTTAAGTTAAGTGATGAAATCCAAGAGCTTAGCTGTCCATATTTGAATCTAAAGATACTACTCCTAGTTCTCTCTTTTCAATCTCTTCCCATTTGAGCAGGTCCTCCATGTCCATCAATTCCCCCCACTGCGGTTAATGAGCATCTACCAGCGACTTTGAAAATGGATCTTTCCTACACTCTCGCATTGCTGGAGAAAGGCACATTGGAGATAATCAGCTATAATACAGCAATCCCCCTTTTTCTCCCGATGAAGTACCATACCCAGGCAGCCTTCCGCAAAGTTCTTAATTGCACTTTCTTGAAAAAAAGCCTACTTTTTGGTATATCTCACATATCATTGTTCTTCACATTAGCCCTCTGCTAGATTGGCCTGGTATCCCTATCAACATCCTGCGATTCTTAAATTGGAAGGCTAAACAAAATAAAAGATGTTTAGGAACTGAAGATAATTTTTTAAATAATTTTCTACTTAACTTTCTTCAAGCTAGTCAACATCTTTCAGCTGCCCATATGAAACTATTTAAATTACAGTGAATTTTTTGAATTTCCCTTCAGCCAAACTCAAGTGGTATACAATTAATAAGAAAAACCTTTGGGGAAATATGCACGTCTTAATTCGAATAATCCTCCCATAAATACTTAATTGCCGATTCTGCCATTTCATCAAAAGTATATTTACGTCTTATGATAGTCTTGACACATTTATGAGGTCAGCGTCTTTAAATTCTGTGTGATGGCGATCCTCAGGTTTATCATCTCTTTCACCTTAGTCATAGTTTTGGAGTTCCAGGTTATCATTTCAGTTTATCTTCGTTTAACAGGTATCCTGAAAAATACCAAACTCACAGGCTGCACTCTCTTTGACTGGTATCACAACTTCTGATTCAGGTGTATACATTTCAACATTCTCTACATATAGAGATATTGACTGATAAAAACCCGCTTAGTGAAAGGGTAATATTTCTTTATGTTCTCTGATTTATTTTGCAAGGGGTTCCATATATTGGGCAAAATGTAAAGGGGATAACTTGCATCCCGGACCTGTTCCTCTCTGTATCCTCATGCTCTCTGTTAAGTTCCCACTAACCAGCATTTTGGCAAGGCATTTGTAAAGAGAACTTTAATCACTTAAATGAAACTGCTGCCAATCTCAACACTTTGTAAACATTCTCATAGACCAAATTACCCTATCAAAAGTCTTACCAAATTACCCTATCCGCAGCTCCGTACCTGGTATAGAACCCTTCTAGCCTTCATGCATCAGCCTCGCATTTATTACAGTCAATCCCAATATCTCTACACAATCTTTACAATCTAAATTCAGCAAAGAGATGGTCTATATGATCCATATTTCATTTGGTCCTTTCCAGGTTTCAAAATCAGTATTTGTATGGCCACCTGCTAGCTCTGGGGATTCTTTTTTTCTCTTTTTTTTTACTTTATTTACCAGTTTCATTATGGAAGACAATATATTACACCAGCTCCAGTTCAATGGCAGTTATGGCAGTACAAATGTGTTACGTAGTTTGTTCAATGCATGACATTGATCACGGCATGGATTAACATTCACATATTATGCATTCTCGTAAACTATAGCTTATAGTGCCTGTACCTGCGATGCAGTCAGTGCGCAATATGGGAAGCATTCCTAGTTTCAATTGAAATATCACAGTTCTGTATTTATCATGCCATTGACAGCGGATCAACCTATACCCACAGGTACCAGTCCGTTTTCCAGCCGTGCGGAAGGTTGTGAGTGTGTTGTTGCAGTGTATTGTGTAAGAGGGCCCCAAATGTCTTGTGGACGGGAAGTGCTGGGCAAAGTGGAGGAATATAAATCGTAATTGAGGTTGCAATATGCCAAACTTTTTAGCCAGTCTCTGTGCGTTGGCACAGCCTTTCGCCCCAACTTTAGCTCTATTTCCCTTTTGGCCAGCAGTAAACCCAGGGCTGTAAATTTCCTGACTGACTTTGGAATGTTTTTCACGTACCCTAATAAGGCCACTTCTGGAGTAGGGACTAGGTCTAGACCTATCATTTCCCTGAATGTGTTGTGTATTCCGGTCCAATATATGCTGATTTTACCGCGGATTCAAGCAAAATGCGCAGAATCTGCGCGTGGGGATTTACACTTTAGGCAACAGTGAGGTCTGTCTGGGTCTATTTTGTGTGTCTTCTCAGGTGTGATGTAAATTCTGTACAGGAATTTTGATGAGTTTGTGGCGGCTATTCAGGGAGACCGCCTTGGTTTGTTGGCAGCACGCGGCCCATTGGTCATCAGTAATTGGGTGACCTACATCTGCCTCCCAGGCAGCCCGTATGTTAGCATCGTTGACTGGAATTATCTCTGTACAGGATCTGTGCAATTTGGAAATCTGATGGACCCCAGTGACGGTATCAATAACTGTAGACAAGGGAGTAAACAGGCTAGGTTCGACAGGGAAGCCAGGGATCTTGGCTCGTAAGGTGGCATGAAGTTGGGTATGCACAAATTTGTCTATGAATGATGCCTCATTGAACTTATCTCTGTCAGAGACAGAAAAAACTTGGCCATCAATGTAAAGGTCTCCTATAGTGGTCATGTCATTCCAAGAAAGAGTGTGCTGCACTATCTTCTACCCAGTAATGGGTATCCAGTGTTGATTCGGATTCGGTAGGCTTGGAGAGAACAGAAATGGAGATCCCAGTATCCTGACCAATTTTAGCCAGGCCCAGTGGATAGTAGAGTGGGTCGCGCTGGTTGCCCAGGGTCAAGACTGTGTTCAGTGTGTCCGGTAGGACTAAATCGGCCTCCGGTTGTAAATAGGGGGTCCTAGCATCGGGGTGGAACCAGGAGTGAGCATAGCTGCACTGAGTGACCAAATAATATAGCTGAAAATTAGGAACTCCTAAGCCACCCCTGTGATATGGGAGTGTCATGACCTCCCATCGGACCCTGGGGCGCTTGCCCCCCAAGTCAGCCGAATAAGATGGGTGTTTATGGATATGAAGAATTGTTTTGGTAGTGGAATAGGAATATTAATAAATAAATATAGGAATTTGGGCAAGACAATCACTTAAATCAGCGGAATATGCCCAGCAATCAAGAGTTGCAGTCTGAGCCACCTGTCCACCTGTTTTTCTAGTATGTGAATTGCCATGCCATAGTTCGATAGCATGATTTCAGTGGTGTATATTGATCCCCAAGTATTGAACCAAGTCCGAAAACCAGGTCAATGGGTTTTCACACTCCCATCTGATCGTACCAGTGGTGAGGGGGAATATCACAGACTTGTGCCAGTTTATGCCAAGGCCAGAGAAGCAGCCAAATCTAATGATCTCTCAAATGAGTGGGTCTAAATTGTTTTGGGGGTCCCGAACATATAAAATATTATCCCCTGCGTATTAGGAAGCCAATTGTGGCCCTGTGTTAAATTGAATCCCTGTATGTAGATAACGCTCCTGAAAGTGTCGAACAAGTGGGTCCATTGCTAGAATGAAAAGCAGCAGGGACAGGGTGCAGCCCTGTCTGGTACATCGGGATAACATGAAGGAAAGGGAGAGCGTGCAATTTAAGCGCAGTCTGGCAATGGGGTCTGAATAGAGCAGCACCGTAAGATTGATGAACCCAAAGGGCATGTCCAATCTACGCATAACTGTCCATATAAACAGCCCCTCTAGGGAGTCAAATGCTTTCTCCGCGTCCAGCAGAACTGCCGTGGCCGGTGTACCAGGGTTGATTCTGTGCAGTACTGCGAAGAGAGTGCACAGGTTTAGAGAAGTAGACCTGTGAGCTACAAACCCTGACTTCACGGGGGAAATTATTTTGTCCAACAGCAGTGCGAGACGCACCGAGATCATTTTCGCCAGTATTTTGTAATCAAAATGTAATAGTGATAGTGGGCTATATGACCCGCAGTGCAAGGTATCCTTGTCGGGTTTCGGTAATAAGACGATCACTGCTTCTCGCAACGTAGGAGGTAACTGGTTCCATTCTAAAGATTCATGGTAGGGGTTTTCAGAACCTGTGGTCACGCCCACGAGGGAACATGGCGGCCCGCTAGCAAGCCGGCCAAGAGTCGCTTTTCGCCACCTGCTCTAAAATAATGGAATAGTCTTATAGGACTAACCTTTACCACATGCTTGTTTTTTTGCCCGCTCCCATTTCCACTTCTGTGGCGACACTCACAGGTGTTTGACAGGCGGAGGTGGTGTCTTTTCTTCAGCGGTCCTCCCCACTTTGATTTTCTCATTGTCGTTGCTGTGGCCGGATGTGTGTCGGAGTGGCACTCTGCAGGGCAGCGGGCGCACTTGGAGAATCACGAGCTGCGCTCCACGCTTTCCCTCGCCTCGGAGAAGCCGGTTTTGGCCCGGGTTCACCTTGGGTAGCGTCAGTACTTACGGCTCTGAGGGAGAACTACAGGGAGCCGAGTTGAAGTCAGCCACAACAACCATAACAGCCACTTTAGAGTTGAAGTAAGCTTGGATTTTGTCCTCCTTCAAGGGGTCCTGGCCTGGCACCTGGAAAATAGGTCAAGGTGGGAGAGAGCAGTTAAAGGAGGTCAGCCAGAAGTATGGCATACTGTCTCTCCGTCCCTCATGAACATAAATCTGACTGATAAAGGGAGTGAGTCAGAAAGTCAATCCAAGGGGAAATATTAACTGTTAAAACTGACAGGGAGGTAATACTGGGCAGAAGATATAAACTAAGATCTAATAACTCTCTCGGCAAAGCGGTGGTCCACCTTTAAACTAAGTCCGCAGGTTAATTCACTGTGCAATATGGAACCTCTTATGGAGGCAGAAGTCATGCCACAAAGTATCTTGACTTCACAACCAGCTATTTCATCAGGTGTTTCAGTTTCAAACAGGTTCTTACCCCTGAGTGATTCCACTTCTACTCGTACTCCGGAACCGGAGGATCTTAATTTGGTAGGGAGGACCAACCAGATTTCTGGCAAGTCAGCTAAGGAGGATACTAGAGATACATCAGGCTTAGAAGTAGTGTAGGGGTTACTGAGCCAGATTTCAATAGAGATTAAAGATCGTTTTGCTACTTCAGAAACCAATCAGAAACAAATCCAAGATACTGTAGCAGCTTGGAGGAGAACTTATCAGTACTAACAAAACGTATGGAGGTCCTGGAAAACAAAGTTCTAGAACTAGGGACAGACCTACAAGACCATTCACAGGAACTGGATAGGCTTAAGACAAGAGAAAAGGATCTATCAGACAGACAAGAAAGGATGGAAAACAACTCCAGAAGGAATAACATTCAGATGCTTGATATCAAGGAGGGAGTGGAGGGGGAAAATGATAAAGCTTTTGTGGTAGGGATCTTGTTTAAATCCTTCCCTCAAGTTGCCTCTGCCTCAGTCTGGGACAAGGAAATTCAATGCGTGCCTCTAGACCCTTTCAGGCTTAATCCGGTCGGAAGAAACCCAGGAAAATCCTTGTGTACATACAATCGTACTCCCTTAAGGAAAAACATTTAGGGTCGGCTCTAAAACTGAAATCTATTCAGGTTTAGGAACTATTTTTTAAAATAAGGTCAGAAATATCTAGAGTGACAGAAGACAGAAGGTGGGTGCTGGGCAAACGGATGGACTCCCTGGGACAATTTGGTACCCAAGTTCAGTTAAGGTTCCCAGCATTCCTTAAAGTGATGTGGGTCAACAAAATATACAACTTCCATTCCCCAGAGGTGGTTGACAGTGTTTTGTTAAGCAATAAGGCAAGCACTTAGCTGAGTGAGTTTAATAATAAATAAAAGTTAACTTTATTCAGGGAGGTTAGTGTTCGTCTTTTGGTAGATAATGAAGGCCGGTGCTGGATAGCGGCTCGAATTGGCACTAGCCAATAAGTAGTCAGGGAGGGTTCCCAGGGGAGGAGGGGGGAAGGAAGGGGGCGCTTGAGTGGTTGTGGGGAGCATAGTGGGGAGTCTGGGATAAAAATAAATTAAATTTTAAAAAAGCGCCCGCTTTTGATATCATTGAAAGTAGAGTGATCAGGAATACTGAGTATGTGGGACAGGGATTAGTCTTTAGGAAGAGAACTGATGGGCATATTATGTTGGAAGGTGAATGGTCTAAGGGTTAAAAGGAGACAGCGATTGATTCTACAATATTTGAAGGACATCTCCGCTAACGTTCTTATGCTCCAGGAGACTCACCTTTTAAGATCAGAGTGCTTAGCATTATTTAATAAACAGAAATAGGTGAATAAGGTGGTAGCTACAGACCAGCAATGCTGTTCTAAATGAGTTACTATAGTTATTAAAGCAAACACTGGTCTAGAACTGGGTAAAACACAGGTGGATACTAAAGGGCGTTGGGTGGTAGCGGAAATAAAAGCCTGTGCTAGCACCTATACGCTGTCTATCTTTTACGGTCCAAAAGAGGACGATGTTACAACTTCGAATAATCTTTGCTCTCTGTTGCTTGATTTTTAGGGCCCTCTGATAATTGGCGGGGATTTTAACTTACTTTTAAGCAACAAGTTGATAGATCTTCACCCGCACTCAAATTAATGAACCTCGAGTTAAAGCCTGCCTTTCTGCTATGTTAGACCATTTTAATCTATGCAATGTATGGCGGAAGAAAAAGGGAGATGCAAGGGACTTCTCCTTTAGCAGAAAGAACGGCCAGTTCTCTAGGATTGATTATATGTTTATGGATCTTTCAGAAGTGGCCAAGGTTAAGAAAATTGAATATCTACCTATTTATATTTCGTATCATGGAGCAATAGAATTAATTATGGAACTCCTTTAAGTTCCTTAGTGAGGAGGTGGATTCTGAATAGAAGACTGCTTTTACAATTCGATGTTATGGATAAAATTAAACTAGATTTGGCTGTCTTCTTCAACCAAAACCTAGATTCTGTTTGCTTCCTTATGTTTAATTTGGGACTCATTGAAAGCCTGGCTGAGAGGGATGTTAAAGGGAGCCACATCAGTCTGGGTCAGACTAGAAAAAGAAAAGATAGCCTATTGATGGAGCGGTTAATAAAGGCCGAAGCAAGTTTAAAGTCTGATCAAGCTCAGGGGGAGGAAAAAGAAAACCTAGCGGGGAAAGTTGAGGATTTGCAAAAGGAAATAAAGGCAGGCAATGGAAGGATTTATGTTACAGAAATGGGAAGCGAGTAAAATGAGAGAGTTTGGTTGAGTTTGGTCACTCCAAAACCAGACAATGAATACACAAACAGGCAGAGGCACACAGAATGGTTAAGCAAAAAAATGCCCACTTTCTAAAATTGACATTTTCAAATGCACAATTTAAAAGCCACCTTTATTAAATGATGTGTAATCAAATTCTGAGTTCAGAGAGTCTAAATTCCATTTCTCTATCTTTTCAAAATGGACAAAGGCAGCTCCTATGTTAATCTATAGGAAAAACAGCCTTTCAATAGTGAAAAAACGATATGCACAGTATTTCAGGACATTTAAAACACACTACTACATGTCGTACTTTTCACATGCACTTCACCCTGTCCATGGGGCAACTTTGCCCTATGACTTCGATTTAAGAAAAGGGAAGGATAGGACCCGGCAAGTGGGTGCACTATTCAGGTGACATGGCACTTAAAACTGTGTGCAGGCACTGTAGTGACAGTCTGAAACACCTATGAAAGGCTACTTGTGTGGGTGGCACAATCAGTGCTGCAAGCCCACTAGTGGTATTTTATTTATAGGCTCTGGGCACACACAGTGCACCATATTAGAGGCTTACTAGAAAATCAAAAACGCCAATCATGGTAAACCAATCAAAACACAATTTTACATGGATAGCATATGCACTTTGGCACTGATTAGCAGTGGTAACGTGTCCAGAGTCCTAAACCAACAAAAAAATGAGGCGAAAACTGAAGGCAAAAAAGCAAAAAGTCTGGAATGAACCTCCCAAAAATGTCAAGTCTAACACTTATATGCACTTGTCTTTTGATATTTTGTCCCTCTAAATTCTGTCCTTGATATAAATGTGCCGCAATATTATTGTTGTTTAAGTTCAGTAGAACAATCGTCACACACCATGCACAACCTTTGCACCTTGATGCAGAAGTGAACGTGTAATATCTAGCATATCATATGTAATGGAAGCCTACTCTTTCAGTGCAAAATCACATGCTTGGATACAAGAAATTAGGCTAATATTTGTGCAGGATGTGAGGCCTGTGCAAGTAATTGGTCCACAATTGTTTTCTCAATGAGAACAAAGTACCCCAATTTAACACTTGCCTCTCTCAGGGTAGTGAAACAGAGCAGTCCTAGGCCTACTCAGGGGAGGGGTTGTAGACTAGTATTCCCAATCCACTAGCATGCCAAAACAACATTCAATGAATCTTTGTTGCGCCACTGCTTTTTCTTAAAAAATGGGAAAGTAAAGTAATCTCACCCAAGATACTAAATTCTACAAACTCATTCACAAGTGTATACATAAGGTAAGGGGAAATATGTTTAGTGACATTCTGAAATCACATTTCACACCTTGTGGGTCATGACCCCCATAATCATAACTACACCCACACATAATAGATATCACACCACAATGTCAGGGGGTGTAATTTCAAACAATGCAGTCCTGTTAGCTTGGTCAGGGGGTCACCACATCAACATATAAGTCACATCTATCACCAATATCAAGAGCTCACTTCAATACAGGAACAATAGACATGTTAAAAATCTGCATGAGACCATCACATTTGAAAACACAATCATTATTAATAATAAAATCATTGCAACATTTACCAAGTATCAGTGTCAGCAACATACTTTAAATAAATCATTGAAAGTCAAAATGACGTGTAGGAGTCTTTCTTTTACACATCCCGGGCACATAAAAGGCCCTCATAAAAACCAGCAACTAGGGATTCCTGCGCTCAAGAGTTATTTTCAAAACTTTGAATTCTCCAGTGATCACATTTTTCACGTGCTCTGAGACTTATGGTAATTTTGGTACACATTTTTAAAAGGGAATGTTGCACTTCGTGAATCTCCACAACTTCGCTAAATAGCGTTGGTGGCTGCCTGGTACCTCCTTGGGTGGGCAGAGGGAGCAACAAGGATCAAACACAGCCCTCATAAGGCATTATGGGCCTCTGCCAGTGGGAGCATGCACGTTTAATTAGCGGCTTTGGACAGATTTGCCCAGCCTCTCCCACGTGTTTTTTCTTCTCTTGTTATTTTTTTAGTTTTTTTATACTGAGTGCCGCGGACCCAATTTCACTGCTGTTGCAGTATGGGGCCTTCACACAGCTGGAGCCAGGATTCCTTCTTTCACCCGATGGAGGAGTAGTGCTTAGTCCTGGGCCTCCCTGGTCTTCAGGGTCCCAGAGATAGGGTCTCAGGACCCTGTCCTCCAAACTCTAGGCTGCTTCCTGATTGCACAGACTGCCAAATCTTTTGCTCCAGTACCTGAGGAGATGGGGGCCTCCAGGGACAACAGAAGATGTGGTGAGTTGGGCACCACACACAATGCCTCTCATGGCAATAAATGATATTAGCTGCGCACTAACTTCCGGGCACTGGTCCAGCCCGAGGGTAATTATAAAAGGTAGCGGTCAATAGCCACATGAGCTGTTACTTGGTTTATACATGTTTAAATTGGGAAATAAATCTTTAACTGTGCATAACACGGACTCTGAATTTTCCTTGGTTTGAGCTCTTCTTGCTCCTTGTGGTGAGCCCTAGGGGCCTTATTTATGAAGGCCTTGTGTCAGTTTTGCGCCGCCGGTGTGTCACTTTTTGTGACGCACCAGCGGTGTAAAAAATGCGCCTCGTTGCTCCATATTTAAAAAGTGGCGCATCTAGGTAGATGCGTCACTTTTTAAACCTCTGCGCCACATTATACCTGCGTCAGGTATAATGTATGCAGAGGGGGCGTTCGCCCGCAAAAAGCCTCGTAATATTGACGCAGTGAAATCTATGAGATTTCACTGCGTCACTTTTAGGACACTGTTGCGTCAAAATCTTGCGCCTGCCTCACAGCAGGATTAAGACTGACGCAAGCCCTTTCACATGCATGGGGCTTTCCCCATGTGAAAGGACGCATTGCTGGAGTTGCGTCACTTTTGTGACACACTCCAGCAATGCGTCACTTTTGCGCTTACAGATACGTCAGAAATACTGACGTATCTATAACTCCTTGCGACTTGGTGCGTCGTACATTAAATATGACGCATCAGGAATGTCGAAAGGAGTGCGCAGTGAAAAGTGACGCATCGCTGTTTTCACGCAGCGATGCGTCACTTTTCATAAATGAGGCCCTAGCAACCTTGGAGCAGTTTTGTCAGGCGTCCTTGCCTCCAAAATGAGCATATACTGCATGGATCCAGTTGGACTGACTGCTTGCACCTGCTTTCTCCATTGGCTGGCTTCATGGTGCTCCTCCCCTCTTTCTGGGGCATAGACACACAGGTCTTCTCTGCACATAATAGGGTTATTGATAAAGGGGCATGGAAGCTCCTCTGAGGCAAAAACTACAATACTTGTCAGTGTGAACCACAACAGTCACAACATTAATCTTTCCTTAACCCTGTGACAGCTTGGCTAAAAACCATTCAGGCTTATAGGAAGTGTGTAAAGTATTTATGTAGCACACAAACAGTAATGAAGTGAAAACACTACACAAGATGCACAATTTCAAGCTTTTAGGTAAATATAGCACCTAAAACCACAAAGCACCAACTGAGGGTGGTTGTGCTGGGCCAGGACAAAGTCACAAGTTAAGGCTGACCGCTATGGAGTTCAGGCACAGAACCAAGTTTGGATTGTGGGCTTTTTGTGTTTGATGCAAGGTCTGCAAGGCTTTGCGAGGCAAGTGTCTCTCGATATAGGTTCCAATGAAGTTTTCATCTGGGCAGCAAGGCGGTGCTTTGCATTGCTTGGTGTTAGTCCCTATTAAGTTTTCACCTGTGTGGTGAGGCTTTGCCTTGCTTGGCATCAATTCGATGAAGCTTACAGCTGTGAGTTGAGACTTTGTGGGGCTTGAGATGCTTGCAACCAGTTCGGGCTGGACATTTCCCATTGGGAAAAGGGTCAATACTTATTTGCCTATAGCTAGGTGCAAACCGGGGTGGCATGGTGGGTAAAAAAGCAATAAATTGGGATGTGACAGAGTCATTGCCAGTGGCTGAGATTAACCCAAGCATTTCATCCATCACCTTGCTGTTTTTGTATTTGAAGCCCTAAGGGTGCCGAGTATGCCAGACATGGGGCCATGACTGCTTATTTCTGGCCCAGTTAGGGCCTTGTTGTGCAGGCTGGAATGTTCCCATGGGAAGCAGGGTCAAGACTAATTTGCATATGGCTGGGTCCAAATTGGTGTGGCATGGTGGGCAAAAAAACAATGGATTGGGATTTGGCGAAACTTTTCAAAAAGTGGCATTTCAGAATTGTGACTTAAAATCCGACTTTACCATTCAAAAATCTCTTAAATTACAACTTATAGAGCCAAAACTTGATGTCTCTATCTATTTGCAGTTAATGTTAGCACTTATTAAATGTAAACCAATGTCATTCAGTGGGAGAGATTGGCCCTCAAAGTAGTGAAAAATCAATCTGCCAGGACATGTAAAACATAAAAACACGTCATACCTTTTAAATAGAGTGTATCGGGTCCTACAGGCTTTTCATGGCCTCCCTTACGGGTGGATTGTATGTGGTATATGGGGTAAAGGTTTATTTTTGCCAGTTCAAATTGGCAGTTTCAGCCTGCAATGGAGGCTACAATAGCAAGCCAGAGACATTTCTTAAGTTCTACTCAGTGGGTGACATACTGAGTCCTGCAGACCCATTGTAGCATTTAATCATTTAAGTAACAAGCCCTGGGTCCATGTAGTGCCATATATTAGGGACTTATAAGCAAAGAATTAGTACAATCAGGTGTAGGCCAATGTTAACCCATTTTAAGGGGGCGAGAGAGCATAAGCACTTTATCACTGGTTAGCATGGTTGAGGTGCACAGAGTCTCAATGTCAACAAAAACAAATTCAGGAAACCAAAGAGGTGACGACAAAACGTTTGAGAGTGACCCTTAAGAGAGGGCCAAGTCCAACATCCCACCAAATTGTCCCCAAGGTTCATAATGGGGCCAATGCCACTGGCCCTGGGAGATCCATCTAGTACTAGGGACCAGTTGGATTCAAAAGTCCTTACCCCAACATGCAGGACATCATGTGGATTCTCCTTTCAGCTGTCCATGGTGTTGCTGCTGTTGCTGTCTATGTCTAGGGTCTTGCTCTCAGTCTCTGCCTTGTGCTGGGGTTTATGAAGTGGGTGGAAAGTTCTAGATGCCAGGATTCTCAGGACAGTCCTAGGTTGCCACATCACTGCCCCACATCTGTCCCAACCCTCCTCCATAGCATTCTGTGACAATACAACATGGGCCATCAAGTTGTCCATGTGCAGAGCTCCTCTGAGGTCCTCCTCTCCACCCCTAGCTTACACTGTCAAATATTGTTCCACCAAAACATCAAAGAGGAGTTTCTCCTCTGTTGGCTCCAAATGTACTGGTGTCCTGGTTTGTTCAGTAGGCCTGAGCTATCCCAACCAAGGTGCAATGAGACAGCTAATTAACAGAGGCAGAATTCCTGCCCCAACTATTCCTTCTAAGAAACTGAGTCAAGCCCTAATAATTGTTCCTTTTGTTTGGGGAGGACTTTGTTTTCTCTGCTAGAGAGCAGATTAAATAACTTGGCCCAGCAAGGGGAACATAAGGCCTGGAATTTTACAACATTTCTTGTTGACCCATAAGATGTAGACCTACGTTATTGTGACCTGCATATTCAAACTTGGCATGCATTTTTCACTCCAGTTGTACACATCACAGGACGTTGTCGGCCTACGTGGTGTGAAACTGCACTTCAAGGCAGATTTCAACTACTTGTGATATACAGTGACACTAAAGATAATCCAGTAAACCCCATTGAGCTATCCATGAATGCCCGCTAATACAATGAGGTCTACCCCAAAATCAGCATCTACCCTGTTATAGTTCCTTCTGTACCAGGCCACCTGCGCACAATTACTGGGCTGTGCATGACAGTAGTCTCACATGCACGACCCACACACAGGTGCACATCTGTGATCACACATGTTTCTGTGTGACCGGCCAATTATCCCTTACCCTAGTTGCAACAATGCCGCCTTTTTTAAAAGGCAGGCACTTTCAGTAAATATGTACAGTCCAATTACAGTGTAATTAACATGATTGAGACTTGAGTAGTGAGAATCACACCTAGCAAAAGTACAAAAAACATGGATATCAAAAAGCAAAAAATCTGGGTGGACAAAATGGGCAGGCCAGATTTTGCTACACTAGACATTCCATTTGCATTGAATGTGTGTTGGAAAGTATACATAATATTTGAAGGGATTACAACATTCTCCAAGTTAGAGCCAGTATCAAGGAGGTGTTGTTTACTTTGTTACAAAAACTATCAACCTTTCTAAGTAAATTGTGCAATAGATCAACAAATTTGATCTACCCATGTAATACCCCAATGAGTTAAAGTGGTGCAGATCCGTACAAAGCAAAATATACACCAAGGAATGTTAGGGGTTTGCAAAATTAGCTTTTAAGTAGTCTGTAAAATGTATGTAAAAATCCACATACTTATGCACAAATAATTTGGCACTATATTCAAACATGCTCTGCATCCTTGTGTCCATTTTGCAGATGAGCATGCATTTCTTACAAAAATATAGTGCATAAAACACAAAACACAAGCACACTTATGTTTATATTTATTTATTTGATTTATATAGCGCACTATAACCCAGAGGTCTCTAAGCTTGTCAACAGCCACTCTCATTCTGGTCATTTGTATTGCTCTTGTGCATTTTCTATTTATTTTACAAACAGTGCATAATTAAGTGCAGAGGCATAAGAAGCATATTGTAAAATAACCAAAATTACAGGAGATTACACTGGGGTAAACAACAACTTTGCCTAGGTCTAATAAATGCCCTGCCAAGGCTTTGTGCAAGTGTGCATCAGTTTATACCCGTGTAAACTGATAAATCTATTGTTTTGTCCCCTTCAACGCGGTTGAAACAAGAGTATTTTTCAGTGACTCCAGTACTGGTGTTTTTAAAGGCATGTGTCTGCATGCAACAGTGTACTTAAAAAGTAACCAAGGGGACCCGAAACATTGGCTGAGGACCATGGGTATCAATCATAACTTAAAAGAACAACGGTCCTTAGCAATTTAGAAAAATTGGTAAGCAATAATATATAGACCACGATAGGCTACTATATAGTTACCATGTCCAGCCGGACAAGGGTATTTAATTTTGTATTGATTCACAAAATAAAGTCAGGGATATCAAGACAACAACAGTTGTAGTAGGGCACAGTCCTGTACCATACTAAGAGAGGGAGTAAAAAGGGGGAAGAACAAATGACAAAAAACACTTACGGGGTTACAGGCAAAGACTGAGCATAATGGTTACTTTTTAGATCAGTATCTCAAGTATACCCAAAGTGGGAATCACAACAAAATGTACATATTAATTTGTGAGGCCACTAGGAAAAGTCGACGTTTCGATCCTGTGCTCAAATCAAATTGGGATCATCATCAGGACTATACCATTCATTTTGTCTGGTTTAAACATTTAGAGCCTGTTGGGAAGGAACAGGAAGAGAAGGAAATAGTACCTAATTAGAAATTAATAATGGCATGTGAGCAACAGAAATGATACAACACACGAATGGTCTAACCAATATTCGTATTCGAACAATCAGGTGAGTGTAGAGCGGCAGTAATGCAAGTGTGACAGCGGTCAAAAATAGTGTGACTTCAAGAAACATTTGACTTTCAATTCCGGCAACACAATGAAATTATTTGCCATTTGAGTAACCTTTGACATTAATTTCCGGCAGCACAGCAAAATTATTTGCGGAAAAAAGGTGCAGTGTGCGCGCAGAGGTGGTGTGCACTGGACATGCATGAATAAAGAATCGTGGGCCAACCTGGGCAGTAAGAAGACATTAGGTGGTGCTTTTGACTGATGGTGGCATTGCTTACCAATTTTTCTAAATTGCTAATGGAAAGGGGCGACCACTCGGTCCCCCCGAACGTATGGTTGAGTGCCCTGATCCCCCCGGGAAACCATTTTGGGCGGGAGGCGTGGCTCGGCTGGTATGCCCGAAGTGGCGTAGCCGGGGCGCGCCTTTTCCCCCCCAGGAGGAGTTGTCCTAGACACCCGCACGGAAGACCACGCCCAGTAGGCGTACCGGAGGAGGGTCCCCGCCCTCCCGCAGAAGGATAAATAGAGCGGGAATCCGAAGAAGCGTCCTCTTGTTCCTGTGCTCTGAAGGCTGCACCCACTCGTTGCTCATGAGCCCTCGACAGAACAAGCGGCAATTTTGAGAACTTGTAATCTTGTTGTTTCTCTTTCAGTTATTTGGAGTACGAAGGATCCAGGACCTCGTTGATCAACTAGAGCAGAGTACTCGAAGCCATGGCCGGCAAGAAAGCAGGAAAGGGCTCCGAGATGGAGAAGGTATTGCGCCATTTGTCGAACCGAATGGCGAGCATGGACCGAAAGCTCAGAAAAATTGACTCAATCGGCCGGGGTTTGGCCGAAGTTAAGAAACAGTTAGCGGCCCAGAACAGCTCAGGCCGCCCTAAAAAGGTAATAGGCCCGGCCTTGCCGGGAGTAGTCCCTGAGGGTAGGGGGAAGAGTGTGAAGAGGAGGGCGGTTTCTGGGGAAGATCCGGTTCCCGAGGTACCCCCAGTCGCCCCCATTACTCAGGCGGTCAGCTCGGTACCAAACCCAGATATAGGTTTACCAATCCCGGTTGTAATTACCCCTGTTAATGATGAGGAGATGCCCCCGGAACTGGCCATCCAGTTAGCGGCAGTGCTACCCTGGCTCAACAAGAAAGCGGGGGTGGCAGTGGCCGCGGGAGACCCGGCCGAGGAAGCTAGGCTAATAATCGAGCAGTTACGGCAGTAGAGAGAGGCCGCGACGGCGAAAGTTCCTTTTGTTCCTCCACAGGTGGCGCCGGGAGGACCTGCAGTTAGCCGGGAAAAGGCGGCAGACACGACGGTCGAACCTGGTAAGCACACATTGCCAATGGCAGGGGAGGGTTCATTACCTTCAAGGCGTGAAAGGGTGGCCCAGCACATCCCTGCGGCCACGAAGGAACTGATATGGGGGAGAAATATGTGAAGATGTTTTCCTTGTTGACTGACCATCGCGAGATGGAATATGCAAAATCCCAGAAGGATTTATGGCACCCCAGTGTATGGCGGGCCAAGATGGCGGAATTTAGGGTCGATGAGACTGTAGCAAATTGGGTCAAGGCCTTTTCGATATTTATGGCAGTCATGGGGGATCGTAAACCAGAAGTCATGACCGAGCTGACCTGTTATCAGAATAGAATTATGGATTTTTATACCATGTATGAGGGGGATGAGTGGAAATGATATGATATGAAATTCCGAAAAGCGAAAGAGTTTGATGCGACTTTGACCTGGGATTGCCTCGACTCGGTGTCATGGCACAAGCAGCTCTTGCCTGGGGCAGCAGGTACGTCCTCGCTGGTCGGGAGCGGGTCAGGGTCAGTCCGCCAAAAACCTGCGGTGCCCTTTCGAGCGGGCGCCGGTGGGGAATATCAGCCCAAGACCGGCGGGAATGGCGGCAAGCGGGGGGTTTGTTGGGGCTTCAATAGAGGCAACTGTAGCAAGGCCCAGGGAACATGTAGGTTCCGGCATGCGTGTGCGGGCTGTGGGAACTCCTCACACCCGGAGAGTAGCTGTAGATCAAAAAACAGCGGAACGGGCGGAAAAGGGGGGTCTAAGCAGGAGTGAGGTGGTACTTTGTACCCGGTTGCCTACACCTGTCGATATCATGGCACTGACTCCCTGGTTGAACAAATACCCTGATCATGTGTCCGCCGGGGTGTTGAGGAATGGATTCCTATATGGCTTCAACATCCCGGCGAGGGATTTTCGTGGTGACTCTTTTTGTAAAAATCAGTTATCTGTCCAACATAACCCAAGTGTAGCTGCAAGAAAAATCTCCAAAGAAGTCAGCTTGGGGCGGGTGGCGGGGTCTTTTCATCGCCCGCCGGTGGCGGATTTCGTGTGTTCTCCGCTAGGGGTGGTCCCAAAGAAGGACCCGGGGGAGTTTAGACTCATTCACAACTTGTCTGCCCCAAAAGGTTCTTCGGTGAACGAAGCCATCGACCCGGATATTTGTTCAGTGCGGTACGCATCGTTCGACGATGCCGTGGCCATGTTAAATCACCTGGGCCCCGGAGCGCTGATGGCGAAATCAGACATCGAATCGGCATTCCGGTTGCTCCCGGTACACCCGCGAGATCAGCGATGGCTAGGTTTTGCTTTTCAGGGGAGTTATTACATGGATAAATGCATGCCTATGGGTTGCTCTATTTCTTGTGCCTATTTTGAAATGTTCAGCTGTTTTTTGGAGTGGGCATTCACCGAGGCCACAGGGCATGGGCATGTTATGCACTATCTGGATGACTTCCTGTTCTTGGGAGCAGCCGGCGATACGAAATGTGCGCAGGCGCTGCAGGACTTCTGCATCCTCATGCGGGAGTTTGGAGTCCCATTGGCACCAGGTAAGACGGTCGGACCATCTACTTCACTGGAGTTTCTGGGAATTGAGCTCGATTCTGTGGAGGGATGTTTCCGTTTACCGATCGAAAAGGTGGCCAAGTTTAGGGCTTCCTTGACACAATGCCTGGGCAAGGAGAAGGTGACCCTGCACCAGTTACAGCAAACAGTGGGTCAGCTTAACTTTGCCTTGAGGGTGATACCAATGGCCCGCCCCTTCTCACGCTCTATTGCACAAGCTATGGTTGGTCTCAAGGAGGGACACCACCGTACGAGACTGTTGGCAGAGGTTCGCCAGGATATGCGCATTTGGTTGGCATTTCTGGCGGACTTCAACGGTCGAGTTGTGTGGAACAAGCCACCAGCGTCTTCAGAGGAACTAGGTCTGTGGACTGACTCAGCTGGGAGCGTGGGATTTGGTGCCATCTTTGGTAACCGATGGTCGGCGCAAGTATGGCCGACGTGGTGGCACTCCAGCGGTCTGACAGGTAACATTGGGTTCTTGGAACTGTTCCCCATTTGGGTTGCTCTGATGGCATGGCCAGACCATTTCAGGGACCGCTCAGTGGTGTTTTGGTCTGATAATATGACTATGGTTGAGTGCATTAACCAGCAGGCAGCCCACTGCAAGTGGATCTTGAGATTGTTGAAAGAAATTGTACTACTTTGCATGAGATTGAATGTACAGTTCAGGGCAAAACATGTGCCAGGCGTACTGAATCATGCTGCTGACGCACTCTCTCGTTCACATATGCAGGCGTTCAGGGGCTATCTGCCCACAGCGGACCTAGTGGCGGCACCGTTCCCCGAAGCACTATGGCTAATCGGTGCCCCGGATTACAAGACCTCGTGGCAGCCAGTTTAGCCCCCAGGACAAGGAAGGCATACGAAGGAGCGTTTCGTTCCTACTGCACATTTTTGGGTCCAACAGGGAGACAGAGCTGGGGTCAGGAGGAATCCTTGCTGGGGTTCCTGGTAGCGCTGCACAGAGAAGGCCGATCAGCGGCGACGGCCAATAGGCATAGGGCGGCCATTTCATTCATGGCGCAGGTGCATGGCATAAGAGACCCGACAGGTTCCTTTTTAGTTAAGAAGGCGCTCCACGGCTGGCAACGCCTCGAGGGTCGCAAGCAGGATGCGAGGCGCCCGATTGGTTTAGACAGGTTGTCTCTACTTGTAGCAAAGCTGGATTAGACGTGCTCCTCCCCTTTCGAAGCAGTTCTGTTCCGGGCAGCTTTCGCCTTGGCATTCCATGGGGCTATGCGGGTGAGCGAACTCGTTGCAAGGAACAAGAAAGATATGGAGGGAGGCTTGTGCAGGGATCAAGTCCAAATAAGGGGTGATTCGATGGTGATCTCGATAGCCAGGTCCAAGACTGACCAGGGAGCTATGGGAAATAGTGTTATCGTGCAGCGCGCGCGAGGGTCCCCCACGTGCCCGATAAAGTGTTTAAAGGAATATTTGGCACTAAGGACGGCTACATGGGGGGGGAGTTTGCTTAGGCACAAGGATGGCACCCCACTGACGAGATTTCAGTTTCAGAGGGTGCTAGCACTGTCAATCACTGCCGCGGGCATGGACCTGTGCGATTTAGGGACCCACTCCTTTAGGATAGGGGCTGCTACTGAGGCTACAGCCAGGGGTCAGAGTGCGGAGGAAGTAAAAAGCTGGGCCGTTGGTCCTCGAATTGCTTCAAAAGGTATGTGCGATTGCACATGTTGTAAAGATCAATTGACATGCACTCACGCTTCTTGTCTTTTGTTTGAATTACAGTTTCGCGAGCCTGTCACGCGGGGCGGAATTTGAAGTCGACCCAACACCAGGAAACCAGCGGTCAAGGATCACCGACTGGAGAGAGAGTGGTATGGGTCGTGGGCCACTCATATGTGAGGCGCGCCGGGGACGTATTCAAGGCAGGTGACGCGACTCACGCATCTGGGGAATACGGGTACAGAGTGACCTTCCATGGGAAGGGCGGGCTCTATTTTGACCAATTCGAATCGTTTTTTGAGGGTCTTTTAGGGCGGCAAAGGTCACCGCCATCTGTAGTCATAGTACACCTCGGGGGCAATGACTTGGTGACACTGGGTAGACGAGTGTTATTAGAACACATCCTGTCGGCTGTTAGCTGGTTGGCTAAAAAAGTCCCGGGGTGCACGATTGCCTGGTCCCACATGATCCCCAGGAAGGTATGGCGGGGGGGCCTTTCGGTGTCAGCGCTGAACCACTCAGTGAAAAGGGTTAACAATAAAATTGGTAAATTGTTTCGTTCTTCGCAGTTGCATAGCATTCCTCACGGGTGTATTCGGGGTGATCAAATGTATCTGAATGATGGGGTTCACCTGTCCAGGGAGGGGAATGACTTACTCATAGGAGACTTCATAGCATGGCTAAGGGGTTTGAGGAAGCATGACCTTTAGGAGGAGTAGGGGGGGCCGGATAGTCGGTCAACTATCCGGCCTGTGGCGGTAAGGTCATGATCGGTGAGCAGTAATTTCAAGGTCCCTAGATGGGGGCGCCACCCAGAATGGATGGGAGCGCCCGGGGGGAGGCGGCCATTGGCCCCTTCCACGGGGAGGCGGCACCCACTAAGGATGGGTCACCTAGGGGGAGATGGCCAGAGGCCCCTCCCAGGGGGGAGGTGGCTAGATGCTCCTCCTACGAATTTCCCGGGGGCCGGATATCCGCGACGGCGGATAGAGAGTGTGGGGATGGGGGGGAGTCCACGCTGTCCTTCCTACAGATACCTCACACGGGAACTCGGACGACCTTTAAGATGGCGTCGAGTGGAAAGGGGGCCCCCACGACAAGGGAAGTTACAGTTGGCAATGAGGGTAGAGTCCTCTGCGCATGCGCCACTCACACCGCGAGGGCGAGATTTTGGTAGTAGGGATCTGACACCGGTTAAGACCTTGCCGTCGGCCCTTAATGCTAGGATGTACAATTTTAATTTAGAATGTATGCATTTTCAGGATGCTAGACTCGGCTAGGAAACCTTTGTATTAGAGATCTGTTAAGGTTAGCCAAAGAACATGTCTTCATCGAAATGTAATAAATGTAAAATTGTACATAATTCATGAAACTTTTATTTAATGTTTTAAATTTTGTTTCATATTTTAATAAATACGGCCGGGGGGGTAACTCCCCACCGCCTTCCAAAAGTTCAAACCTGTGTCCGACTTCTCCCATCTATTGGGGATTGATGTTGGGAGGGGGTGGCGGGCATCCCGGCCATATGGAAAGGGGCAACCACTCGGTCCCCCCAAACGTATGGTTGGGTGCCCCTATCCCCCCGGGAAACCATTTTGGGCGGGAGGCGTGGCTCGGCTGGTATGCCCGAAGTGGCGTAGCCGGGGCGCGCCTTTTCCCGCCCAGGAGGGGTGGTCCTAGACACCCGCACGGAAGACCACGCCCAGTAGGCGTACCGGAGGAGGGTCCCCGCCCTCCCGCAGAAGGATAAATAGAGCGGGAATCCGAAGAAGCGTCCTCTTGTTCCTGTGCTCTGAAGGCTGCACCCACTCGTTGCTCGTGAGCCCTCGACGGAACAAGCGGCAATTTTGACCCACCCACCAGCCCCTTATGGCAATGTTTGTTTCAATAAAGTTTTGATTAGAGAGAAATATATAGGCCTTTTTTCCTTTGTAGAGAAGTAAAGGAATGTTTTAGATAATGATGTGACTTCTGCCTTTAGGATAATGTTTCCCTTTGTAGGAGAGAGCAGTTGATGACACATCAAGGCTATGTCAGAATTTTTTCTTCCCTTAGTAGGTAAACAACTGTCGTCTTTATTTTTTGGTCGGGCGGTAAGGTCATGATCGGTGAGCAGTAATTTCAAGGTCCCTAGAGGGGGGCGCCACCCAGAATGGATGGGAGCGCCCGGGGGGAGGCGGCCATTGGCCCCTTCCACGGGGAGGCGGCACCCACTAAGGATGGGTTGCCTAGGGGGAGACGGCCATAGGCCCCTCCCAGGGGGGAGGCGGCTAGATGCCCCTCCTACAAATTTCCCGGGGGCTGGATATCCGCGACGGCGGAAAGAGAGTGTGGGGATGGGGGGGAGTCCACGCTGTCCTTCCTACAGATACCACACACGGGAACTCGGACGACCTTTAAGATGGCATCGAATGGAAAGGGGGCCCCCACGACAAGGGAAGTTACAGTTGGCAATGAGGGTAGAGTCCTCTGCGCATGCGCCACTCACACCGCGAGGGCGAGATTTTGGTAGTAGGGATCTGACACCGGTTAAGACCTTGCCGTTAGCCCTTAATGCTAGGATGTACAATTTTAATTTAGAATGTATGCATTTTCAGGATGCTAGACTCGGCTAGGAAACCTTTGTATTAGACATCTGTTAAGGTTAGCCAAAGAACATGTCTTCATCGAAATGCAATAAATGTAAAATTGTACATAATTCATGAAACTTTTATTTAATGTTTTAAATTTTGTTTCATATTTTAATAAATACGGCCGGGGTAACTCCCCCCCGCCTTCCAAAAGTTCAAACCTGTGTCCGACTTCTCCCATCTATTGGGGATTGGTGTTGGGAGGGGGTGGCGGGCATCCCGGCCATATGACCATTGTTCTTTTAAGTTATGATTGATACCAGTGGACCTCAGCCAATGTTCTGGGTCCCCTTGTTTACGTTTTAAGTACATTAGCGCAATTGCTGGATTGCAAGGGTTTGCTCAAACCTTCCCAACCCCCTCCCTGGGGTGGGCCCTCCTAGTACCTTTCTAAACTCACCTCCCCACTTTTCACACCTTAGAAATGTCAGCACATGTACCCTTATACTCGGATGATTACATCAAACAAATCTGTTCAGGACCCTCTCTTCTTTCAGATACTCCAGATGCACCAACCCTAAGGTGCAGAAAAGCACACTCTACTTTATTTCCTTCCTGGTTAGGCAAGTAAAGTTCAAATGTTGCAAAGGAATGTGTTGATAATGAAATGATTGAGCACAAAGTTAAAGAAAAGCAATGGCGTATGAAAGAACATTTTGATAAACGAAATTGTTTGGGAAAGGTGGAAATTTCAGTAGGTGATTGGGTGATGAAAGGATGGTGGAACAAGAGACAATTAGTGAAAGTGTCTCAAGAGCAGGCCAAGTTTTTAGTAGTAGAAAAGACAATTTGGAGGTAGAAAATAATGGGTGGACACATTGGTTACAGTCAGATATGAGGGCTGTTCCTGTTTACGGGAATGAAAGATTGTCCACCAACGGTTCTGTCAGAGTGTCAGCAACCATGGATACACCATCATTTAGTCGCAGTGGCTGACTGAGAAAAGCTCCTGTTAGATACAATGATTTTGTTACATATTGATTTGTTTTTATGTTAAAGGGGGAGGTGATGTAGTGGGTTATTCACTTTGCTCATACGTCTTACTTTGTTATTCAGAATACTATGTATGTAATTTAGAATGTTTTACTTTGAATGTGCACATGGAGTGTACGCCAACTCGAGGTTTGATGAGCTGTGGCAGTTGCTGATCGAGCTTCATGCCAGAGACGCGCGCTATGTCTTGGGTGAAGCTTTTGGAATAAATACTTACATTTATTTGGAAGACAACTCTTGAGTGATAACTTGATGAATCATTACAGCCTGTCAGTGCTTTCCCCTTGGTGACGTGAGAAAACTGCTCCCTGAGTAGAAATGCGCCTTTTGGCATGAAGCGGTTAGTGTGATGATTGTGACTCATCCTCTCCCTTGTGAGGCAGTTGGGGAGCGTTCAGGGATTCAATAACTTGAAAGGGACACCATCGTGAAGCCTGTCCATTTGTAGTTAAAGGCAAAGTGATACATGGCAAAAAAGGATCCTTTGATCTCAGGACCATCAGGAGCCAGCCTTGCTCCATTCCAGTGGGAGGGGAAACTAGTGCCAGAATCATTTTGGTATGGTTGAGGAGGAGGCACTCTTCATTTTCCCATACACATGCTGAGTGAGTTATCAGCCTCCTTTAGGGCAGAAAAGGTTCTGCTATTTTAAGTTACAGTGAGAAGTGGTTTGTTGAATACCTTGTAGTTAACCAAACAGGATGTGCTACAAAGTTTGAAGGTTTGCCCATGGAAACCTTTTGACCATTATGTATAGATTCTCCAGGATTCACCCCTATCCACAGACTATTCTCTTTTTTTATTTAGGCATCTCACTCCATCATCTTAGAACATACCTGGAAATGTGAAAGAACAGAGGGAGACCTGACTCACTGTGTGAGGAAGTGGAGGGCTAGACCTCCTCCTCATACTTCAACCCAGAACTGAGAAGCAGCCTGCAAGAGTCATAATACTGACAACCAAAAGTTGCAAGATGCTTTCTTCTTGCGTGACCTGACCACCAATTACAAACATCCCCTGACTAGCCCATCCTGGTTGCCTCTGTGGAAATTTGTCTTTGTCTATAAGTGCTAACCCTGAGGTCTTAGGAGGTTTAGAAATGACTGAGATGAGCCACTCCAAATGTTCATAGAAGTGGGCATTTGGAAACATGTTCAACTTTCTCACCTCCAGAGGACTGGGACCAACTACCACAAGCTATCTGTCCAAGGTGCACTCTTGGTAGGCAATTGAGAATAGTTGGTCCTGTTCAAACCTTTTTAACACCTAAAAGAAGAAATCATAAGTCCCTTGTGGCTAAGGTATGTGGCTTCAGTGCAATCTGCCTGTCTACGGCTTCCAGGCAATTGTGTATTCTGAATTTGTAAATGTTTTGGTTTTCTTTAGGTTAAGCCTGTTTGCTCTATGCTATAGCTACCATGGCTTGATCCAGTTTTTGTTTATTGAACTTGTGTGTTAGACCTGACATGATTTAGACATATTACTTGGATAGGACTCACATACTTCCCACCTATTCTTGCAATGATCAAACAAGATACCCAGTATTTAGACATGTTCATGTATTGGCATGGGAAAACTATCAAGGCATGAATATTGTGGAACCCAATATTGCGTAAAAAAGGTAAGTATAGCAAAATATTCATATGTATATCACTGTTACATCATTATTTACAATATTAAAATACAAAATAACAAAATAAAACGAATAGTTTCATAACTAATGTAAAATAACTATATACATGTAAATATGATTATATTTAGTCTCTAACAAATATAAAACCAATCATTAAACCTTTTTTAAATAGCATTACATTACAGTTTTAAATAATTAAATTTAATGTAACATTATTTCCGATGGGATTTAATTTTAAGTCCCTAGCTCTGTTATTTTAAATGGGATGCTGTTGCAGAACCAGTGGTCGGCCATGTGTGGTGCTACACTTACTCCAACTTTTGAGTACATTTATTACTGTTTTGAGTCCTTTTTGGCTGTCTTAACTTTAGTAGTGAAGTTTGTGAATAGGAATGGGCTTACTCTTTTGTGTGAGGGTTCATGGCCCTCCCTAAACACTTCACTAGCCCTCCATATGCTCCTTCTCTTTTATAGTAAGCCTTCCCCATTTCCAAGCCAATCCCCTCTGTTCCTCCCACATTTACTATTAAAGCATATACTTACACGTGTGGAGATTCCTCAATCTGGTTGAGATCTCTGCATAGAAAAAGATAGGAGTGGTGAAGGCCAACTTCCACATGTAGGTTTGTGAATAGCATGTTATTGTATGTTAGTAGTACTCCCCTATGTACTACAAAATTCAGTTTGTGAACATTTCCTTTAAACCTTAACGTGTCACAATTTTGTTCCTTAAGCATCCAACCATGTGGGATTGCATGGCACACTTGGCGATGATTTAGCTAATATGTAAAAGTAAGTGTTTTCGCAGAGCAGATTTCTCTGACTTGTCACTGGGGTGTTTTAAGGTATGGTTATTGTTAGGAATGGGAGGGGCATATTCACAATTAATTGGTGTAGGGCAGAGCCACAAGTCAGTTTGCTGTGTTGCCCTAAGCCAATTTAAAAGGACAGAAATGTACCGCATTGGCAAGATATGATGCATTCTTTTCCTTTCAGCCAGCGCCTGCACAAAAATTGCAACTGTGCGCCAATGCATGCACCATTGCACCATGGTGCGATGTTGTCTGTGTTGCTACATTATTGTTTTTGTGAAGGAATAGGCACCTTTCTGCACAAAACCAATCAGAGAGGTGTTTTCCTCATTCAATGTGTGATGCAGAATGCAACACAGGTGGAAACAGGAAAGAACTAGGAGAAATGTCAACATTTCTCCTCGTTACACTTGCTCTGGGGAGACATACGTTTTTGGTGCTACTCCAGATTCACGCTATGTTGTAAATCTGGGACCGTGTCAAAATTTATGGGCTTGCATTGCGTCGTAAACACCACAGCAACACCCACAGCATGCCACCCTGACGCAATGTAAGGCAGTGCAGCAACTTGGGCTGTGTAGCTGTACACCTCATCTACAAGGCAATTAAAAGTCTTGCAGGGTGGCTTTGCGTGTCCTTGTGGATATGGGCCTGCACTGTGTGCCAGCAAAGCTTAACAAAAGTGACGCTCCAGTTGCACAAGGGGCTTGTAAATACACCCTGGGTTTCTGGTTGGCTAGAGTATGCATTTAAGCGAGGCAGATCCCACCATTCTATTCAGGGCAAGTAAGTTACACACCGAAGATAACCTGTGCTAACCCCCTTGGTAGCTTGGCAAGAGCAGTCAGTATTATCCCAGAGGCAATGTGTAAAGCCTTTGCGCAACACACTCGCACCAGTAACATAATAAATATACCAATAAATATACCAAAACAGAGACCTCACACTGAATTATATAAAAATGCTGTATACATTGTGCATAAAACATAGACAAAAA
Organism: Lissotriton vulgaris; assembly: GCF_964263255.1. NCBI lineage: Eukaryota > Metazoa > Chordata > Amphibia > Caudata > Salamandridae > Lissotriton > Lissotriton vulgaris. Next base: position 605,858,729 of record NC_141685.1, on the reverse strand, counting down.
TGTATGTAAATCCAGTAATTAATTTACCATCCAGGGAATTGCGAAATATTACAATGTTAGTGTGGAGTAAAATTTGGGTTTGAATCATGAAAAATGACATCATCTCTAAGCATGGGCGAATTTTGCGAATCTCGCGTTCGCGAATTTTGCGGATTTGCGAACTCGCAATCCGCAAAATCCGCGAATTCTCGCGAATTTGCGGATTTTTTTTTGTGTTCGCGCTGGTTTCTGCCAGTTCGCAAGGGTTTTGTACAATTTCGCAAACGCGAACTTACCTGTCGGGTCGCAAGTTTTGCGAACTTGTTGTTTCTACGTGTCCAGCCTGTTTGGGACAATCTTCTTCATCACTGCCACCCTCTGTCACCACTGCCACTCTCTGACTACTCATGCCACCCTCTGGCCCACCCATGCCACCCTCTGTTTCATCACAGCACCCTCTGGTTGTCCAGTGTACATTATTGTGGCAAAGCAAAGCACACCTTCCCTGCCTCAAGTGACCTGAATTAATTTGGGGCTGATTAATGTGTCACAGAATATTTTTTTAGCTGGCACCTGCTTCCTTAGTGCTTCCTGATTAGTGATCTTTTGCACTTGCTAAGTGCTTTCATTGTTGCAAAATTAGTTACAACACCTGCCCTGCCCCAACTGACAATAATGAATTAGGGGCTGATTAATGTGTCACTGGATTTGAACTTCCAGCCTGGCTCCTGCTTGTCTCCCTTAGCTGTAATTCAGGACCTTTGTGGCATATGTGTAACTATTCTGAGGGTCAGAGCAGGGTCACATATTAGTTGCAAGTAGGCAACTGAACTCTGGAGGGGCCCCTCAGGAAGCACTACAGGAAATGGCTACTAATGATGAGCTTGAACTTTTGAACCTGGTAAGTAGTTTCAGTTTTGCTAAGATCGTATTTCTGCAATTTAGCGCTTATTCGCGGGGCGCGAAGTTGAACTGGGAAGCCGCGAACTCACGCGAACAGTGCGAGCAAGCCATAAAATCCGCTGCTCGCGGATTTGTGGATTTTGCGGGAAATTCGCGAATTTCGCGGATTGCGAATTTACCGAAAATCCGCAAAATCCGCGAGCGGAACGGATTTTCCGCCCATACTTAATCATCTCGCTTTAATAAAGTGTTTGAAGTAATGAAAAGCATCAGTTTAATTTTGAAGTCAAATCATTATCAAGATGCAGTATTATAGAGTGGTCACATTAGAGGCCTGTGGACCATTAAGTTGGGCGCTGTTGGCCTGGCCCAACTATTTTTAGAAGAGATTTAACCTGCCAGGTCGACATGGTAGTTTAAAACTGCACATACAGGCACTGCAGTGGCAGACCTGAGACATTGTTAAGGGGCTATTTAAGTGGGCAGCACTATCAGTGATGCAGGCCCTCTAGTAGAGGTTCTCTTTACTAGGGACTTGTAAGTAATTTAAATATGCCAGTTCGGTAGTAGCTAATTTTACTAGTTTTAGGGGAGAGAGCATGTGCACTTTACCACTGGGTAGTAGTGGTGAAGTGCTCAGTCCTAAATCCAACAAAAATGAGGTCAGAAAAAGAGAAAGAGGCAGGCAAAAAATGTCAAGTGACTTTTCAGAGAGGGCCATTTTCCAATGGTACAGAAGCAGTAATACGGTTAGAAATCCACAAACAGTCCTAAATCAAATAAGAAAAACACATGTTGGAAATGGCCCTTTTTGCAGTTACCCATAAACGTTTTGCTTATTCCTCCCTTGTTTTTCCTGACCTGTGGTTGTTGGCTATAGGACTCTGGGCACTTTACCACTGCTGATCAGTACTAAAGGGCATATGCTCTCCCTGTAAATTGTTATTGTGGTTGGTTATCCATGATTGGCATATTTGTTTTACCAGTAGGTCCCTAGTAAAGGGCACTGAGTGTGCCAGGGCTGATAATTCAAATGCTACTAGTGGGCCTGCAGCCCTGATTGTGCCACCCACCTGGGTAGCCATAAAATGATGTCTCAGGCCTGCCACCGCAGTGCCTGTGCGCAGTCTGTGAACTGCCATGTTGTCCTGGCCAGTGTACACACTGACCAGGCCTGACCTTTCCCTTTTGGGTGAATCATCACTAGGCTGAATAGACCCATCTACATGTAGAGTGGCGGAGGAGTAGCACCTGGGTCTGAATAAGGCTGTGCCTGCCTCCCACAATGCTGGCTCCACCTCTGTGGTGTGTCTGATAGCCCTGCCCTTCACTCACATAGGAAGAACACATGCCCTGGCCGAGGGCACCTAGAACTGGTTTGGACTGGATCCTGGACCCCTCACACATGTAAGAACAAAGACTTTTGGGGTATAAAAGTAAGAGCTGAAACCCCAATAAAATTAGACTTCTACAATCAAGGGGAACCTCTGTTCAAGGAGATCAACTGAAGAGACTGGAAAGGAAGACTGCCCTTGCTGTGTGTTATGGGGCTGACCTGCTGTTTGCTGAATCTACTAAGGGTGAGGACAGGGATTTTGCTATGTACTGTGTCCCACCCCTGCTTGAAAAACTAAGGACTTTGCTGTGTGCTGTGTCCTGAGAGTCTCCAAGGGCCAGAAGAGAGCTGGCCTCCTGTTAAAACTCAGGAACACAAACGTTTACCAGAAGAAACCATGTTTATCAACATCTTAGTGCGTGTCTCTTCACCCTGACTGTGGCCTCCTGAGCCTGCACCTTAGCGAAGCTGCCCATGTGCTCCAGATTTGGTGTGTTCATCGGCACACAGCTGAGGGCCTGTCATGAAGCGATGTTCCAGGAAAACATCACCGCTGCCGGCCCAGGGGCTTCATCAGAAACTCTGTGCCAGGAAAACATCACTGCCGTCGGCCCGGGGGCTTCATCAGAAACGCGGTGCAGGAAAAATCACTGATGCTGGCCTGGAAGCCTCGGAACACTGTGTCCTCTTCCCTGCTGACGTCAGGGAAGAGCCGCGCTGGGATTGAACCCAGAGCGAGGCATTGCCCAGCAACCAATGGCTTGTCAGCTGCGAGAGCCGTGCCGACCCTTGAAGTAGGGAGTGTCCCAGGGAGCCGCTGCAGCGTGATCGGCAACCCGACAGAGACCGCGCACCCAGGTAACAGCCCCCACCAATTGGCAGAGAGTTACCATTGGGGACAGGGGGCACGACTCTGTGCACAAAAACGTAGGGTCCTTGTGGAGGAACCCCTTACTCCCCGGTTGCGTGGATTCTGACTTCCTAATTGCTGAGAAGTAACGCGGACCACAATAGAGCAGCCAGGGCTACGCGCACCTAGACAGAGGGTGATTTCAGAAGCCAGCTAACGAAGCACTCTCCATGCGTGGTCCCGCGAGGACCGGTGATCGTGAGGGCACCATTCTTTTGGTATTAAAGGCATCATTCTCTTAGTGACTAGCACGTGCCCGCGCATTTGCGAGGAAGGTAGATTCCTGAATTAGAGCTGACTCGATTAGTGGAGCACATGCTGTGCTACTGGGGGAGGCACTTATTTGAGAAGGACACCGCTATTTGAAGTAACTTTCTACAAGCTAGAAACAAGGGTGCACAGCTGTACTGAACCCCCCTGGAGTATTTTGATCCTTACTAGAATATTTCGTTTTGCAAAAAGAGAGCATTCAAGGTGAATTTTGAACATACAAATTTGGTTTTTGCTGAGAGAACTGTGAATAAGTGAAACAACATCAGAAGAGAGCCAGTGATCTGGCCCAAGCTATATAAAGATATTTATGTTTTTATAATATTTTTATATTAACTGGTGTAGTGTCCTTTTGTGTGTTCACTGTGTTGCAGTGAGTGTTTGTACAAATACTTTACACATTGCCTTGGGGATATGCCTGTCTGCTCGTGCCAAGCTATCAAGGGGGAACCCCATGGGTTTTCAACAGTGTGTGTTTCCCCCTTAACCTGACTAGAGTGGTGACTTCTGCCTGGCTTTGGCACAAGCCTCAGCCAACCGGAAATCTCATTTCTAACAATACAGTAAACTGAATGTAGCTCAAAATCTTGAAACTGTATCTGAGGATGTAGAACCAAAATCTGCCACCTTTGCAGCAAGGTCCAGCTGATGGCTCTGGAGGTCTTAAAGTTGAAAAATACTTTGAGTCCCAACTTTTCAGGGTGTTTAGTGCAGTTCCCCAGGGCCAATTCAAAGGCATCCAGGACCCTGGTAAAGGACTTAGGGGCCAGGTAATACTTCTGCAGAATCCAATTGGCAGTTGTAAACTGGTGACTTCAGGAAAAATTCACCTTGTTTTGTCCCTGTAGCCACACTGGAAGACAACCAACTGGCCAATGGAGTCCACTTTTTGTATTAATTACAAGATAGAGTTGATCCAGTCCTTCAAGGCTCCTGTCAGGTCAAAGACAGCAGGTCCAGTCCCTTTCTAATCTTTCACAGTTTCAGAATGTGTTCTGAAAGGGTTCCTTGGGGAGTCACATTTATGGTTTGAAGTAGCCAGTAGGTGGGGTGAATCCTAGACACATCCTCATTAATGGGGGAAATGTTCCCAGGGGCAAACCTCCCCACTTACAGCCCATCCAATCTCCTGTAACTGCAAATGATCCCAAACTGCACCCTTCAAAGGGACATCAGGGATGGAAGAGGCATTCCTTCCATCTTTGGAGGAAGCCTGATTGCAAGCCAAGTGTGTGTTTAGAGAAATGAGCAATACCTTCTTTTTGTCTACTCAAAACTGGATCTGGAGCTTCCCTATGACTGGGGTAAGAGCCAGCTTGGCTAGGGTAGGGCTTAGAACCAAGAGCATTCCCTCTTCAGGTCTCAGCCTACATGAACCATGAATAAACATGCTTCACCGCTGATGTAAATTAAGCTATTCCTGCAACCAGGAGAACAGGGGAAAACGAAGGGAAAAGAATACAATTGTCCCATGCTGTCTCTTTGTAAAATATATGGGCCGTCAATCAGGGAGATTTCCTAAAGGTAAAAAAAAAAGGTGCTAATGAGTGTATGACAAGGAGAAAGAAAATACAATGTTTTAAAAATGTTTTTGATTCTCTTGTTGTGTGTCGATTTAGATACGGTATATAGATTTCCTGATTTATGCACTTTATGCAATTCCCATTGCCCTCATTTAGGCATAGAAACCCAACCCTTATTTAGGCATTGCCCATGCTAACCAAATACAGGCATGATCAACTACATCGTCCATTCACGTCACAACGAGTTCTTGGAAAACCAGACTCTTAAGCCTTTAGTACTTCCTCTTCATTCATGACGTTCCTCTGTCTGACTTTTACGTCAATACTGGCATTCCTAAACACCTTCAAGGTATAAATATACCTTCACTTACCATGGCAAGCCATGGTACGGCACAGCTCGGCTGCATACTTGCACGACGCGGCTCGCCACAGCAAGTTCAGAAGGAGATCGAGTCCCCACCTGACGCACTGACCAGATGCTGTCCTCCTCCTCGCAGAGAATCCAGCTCCAGTGTTTTTGACTCCCCTTGCGTGATGTTAGATATCGAGACCTGGAAGGAAATTCCAACCTCTCTCATTCTAAGGTAAGGAGCAGACTAGAACCTAGAGAAACTTTTGGCAACTCTTGGCAATACTAAAATATAGGTAACTATACTTTAGAAAACGGCATCTACTTCATACCTCGTACTACACTTAGGTAAGGTACTCTGGGGTAGAACTAGTTAGAAGCACCAGATGAGTATTCACATTTTAGCCTGTGTTATTTATGTATGTATTTTTATGAATATATGTCGTAGCTACAGACCATGCTATTGCAGTATTATTTTATCTTACTGCTAACGCTGTATGTATTATACTTTGCATTCTGTCTTTCGGTTGTAGCAGTCCATATCTCTTGCATGAGAAATAAGACTGTTCAATAAACCCTTTTTATTGAAACACCCGTCTCTCTATTTCTGTGCAACTCTAAAGAAACGAGGCATGCATGATTGACTGAGTGAAATTGTTATCTATTGTTTCCACAATTCTGAGACTGTTCTGATTCTAAGGGAAACAAAGTTGTCATGTTTATGCGGTTGTCAGTAACGAACCCATCTTGTTTATTCAAGAAGTTTCTAGTGACCTCTGAGTTATCTGGCACATACAAGTAATTAAGTTTATTGTACTCGATAGAGACATACTGACCTTAGTCTTATGTCAAATCTATAGTGTCTATCATTCCAATGTGCAAAGCCTATCAGGGGTATATGAACTACACTACACTCTTACTACCTGAGTGGTTTCCCTCTTACTTTATGCAACAAGTTAAAGTGTCTTGGATACGTTCATTCACACTGGCTATGAAGAAAGGGAAAAATACCAATGGGAACTATGCCCCAAGATTATATAAAAATGTAAAAGAGGTCATGGAATAGTACCCACCTAAGCGAATCTGGGAGAAACCGTCTGAGATCAGGTAAACAAAGGAACGTGTTAAGCAACTTGCTGGTTTAAATGTGAATACCTTATTTTATCCTTAACTTCAGGATGAGTGAGGAGGTATTCTTATATTTTATCTTCATAAGGACATTCATTAAAAAAAGAAAATAAGAGACAAATCTCCAAGGACAAAGATTAGTATTCAAATTAGTATGCCTTTGTTTAGATGCTGGAAGCACCATTACTGTGCATGCTGAATCACTGAATAACTGAGTTCTTTCTTTTTTTTTCTTTTGTAGGTAACTGGGAACCCAAACGAGGAACTGTAGTGTGGACTGGAACGAGGATAGGGGCTAGAGCCACATCAAGGACTGGAGCGAAGAACCCCGGGAGGAGCCATGCCCAAAACCAAAGCAGGAGCCATGCCCAAAATCAAAGCAGAAGCCACATCGAGAAGCAGGCAACACAGAGAGACTTGGAGGTAGAAAGCTGTAGAGACCAACACCGGACCCCTGAAGAATGGAGGAGAAGACACCAAAAAACGGGTACGAACCGGAAACGCAATGGTGAGTCACCCGGTAATGGAAGTTCTTGGACTCCCAAAACAATAGAACGCAAAATGCTCTAGTACAGGACGAAGGAAACTTTATACTCGTCCTCTGCTGAGCCCTGCATGCTAATCGTGGAGGGATCCGCTGAGCTGCCGGGGCTAGAAGGCATGACATGACCTTCCTGAGCTTATAGGAACCACATACCCAACTTCCAACCCACTCTATCACCAGAAATAGGCAATTGTTCTGCTCTGGAAGCTTTTTCACACCTCATTAAACTTGAGCACAGGCTGGGCAGCTGCTGGCAGGATAATGCAAAAACCTCCAGGAGCTTCAGGCAGGGTAAAGGTAACTTTTCCAAAATATGTATTAAACATATAATTTTAGACGGGGCGCTAGAGGGCGCACAGCAGGATGGCTGCCTAATACAGACCTCAACTTGGCATATTTTCTACCGTTTAACAGACCGCACGATGCGGTAAAAGGACGGAAATGGCCATCGGAATATGTCCAGCAGCCACGATGTGAGGTAGGCAAACTATGGTGGTCGGAATGCAGACGAATTGATGATAAACCGCGACGCGACAGCTGGCTGCTCCTAAATTGGCACCCACGAGACAGATAAAGAACAGATCGTTGACCCGGGTACTGCGGCGCTAATGAAGGATATGTGCGGTTCCCCGTCATCGGAAAAATAACGGACAGAGATTGAGGTCTGTGTAGTGCACAACGGCGCTTGCACTATGCAGAGAAGTAATTTGAGCGCGTAAAGGCACAGCATTGTTGAAAACTTAAAATGGCGACCTCCACAGAAGGCTATGGAGAGAAGCGCGACTACAGTTAGAACAGCACCTCCACTATCGGAGATGTAACCGACACAGCACGACCTTGGGGTGTAAAGCAGCGCTTGAAGGGAGCGACAGCTGACAGGCATTGCTGGGGTACTGCGTTGCAAATACAGCGCCGCTATGAACTAAAGTAAGCAGCCGAGTGTGAACGAGACTGGTATACTATGCTGTAACGACTCTGGCGCTCACTGGGCTAATACTGGAAGGCGCGAAATTATAACGCTGTGCAAGTGCGTTTCTGCGAAGCTGCAGTAACAACATGTGTGAGGTTGTGTACACTGGGAATGTACTGAGCTAGATGAGCGGACAGTGTGCGCGGCAAAAATGAGAGCAACGAAAAACACAAACCCAGGACGCAACCATTTATTTAGGAGCAGATATTGTACACTCTATGTGTATCATGGAACAGCTCTTTCAGCAACTGCCACCCGGACCGATCGTGGCGAATTGGTGGACTGCCGGACACCGCACTCCTGAGGGGTGCTGACCACGTGGGTACACCTAGGCCCACATACTGCGGGCGCACCACAGTTCCAACGCCCTGCAACTGTCCTTTGAACCAGAGGCCGGTACACCGCTGGAGCTAACAAGTTTGCATACATCTCGCCTGCACTTCGGGTATGGTCCATCACCACCACTTTGCACAACAATCCACTTACAGTCAGTAATGTAAGGGAAGGTGAGCGCCAGAGGTTGGATACGACCGGCTGCCTGGGCAATTTGCTCTTCACTCTGCGGTGCAAACGCCACCGCAGAGTGCGGTGCACAGAACTGATTTGCGAATCGCACAGGTACTCACCAATGATGGTGAAACCAGATAAACAACAGCCAAAGCTGACCTTTGAATCGCGCAGAACCAATCGCGGTAAAATAGCACACTCAGATACGGAAACAGAAGGGGACACAGCCACGACAAGCAGCATGGAAGCTATTCTGAAGGCCATACAGGCCAACCTACAGGATATAAATGGCAAACTTGATCATCTTACGTGTAGGGTGGAGAATACGGTGGCAAAATTGGACAAACAAGGAGAGCGCATAGATACTGCTGAAATCCGTATATCGGCGGTCGAAGATGAAGCGCACACCACTACCGACAAATGTAAAGGTATGGAAAAAGTACTGGAGGTGATCAGAACCAAGGTAGAGGATTTGGAGGCCAGATCACGTCGAAACAATATACGAATAGCGGGTGTGCCAGAAACAACCAACACAGGCCGCATAGAGGCCTATGTGGAGGAACTGCGTCGGGCGACATTCGGTGAGGAACAACTATCGCCGATTTTCATAGTCGAACGTGCACATAGATCGCTGGCACCACGGCCTCCACCGGGAGCAGATCCTAGACCAATAGTGGCTCGGATTTTAAACTACTGTGATCGCGACAATATACTGATGATGGCACAGGAGGAAAAACAAGTCACGTACCAGGGAAATCAACTGGAATTTTACCCAGACTATACTATGGCAGTACAACAGGCCCCGAAGGAGTTTACTAATGTCAAGGCAAAATTGGGAAGTATGCAGATAGAATATGCCATGTTGTATCCAGCCTGGCTAAAGATCATCTGGGAGGGTAAACCAACCATCCTATCCACACCTAAAGCAGCTCACGATTTCCTCAAAAAGATTGTTAGTAAACACAACAATCAGAAACGTGCTTCACAACAGCAAGACTCTGACTGATCAAAATACTCAACATGGACAAAGACGACCTTCTTGATAACATCGAGTTGGGTGATATACAGTGCCTTTCTTGCAACATTCGAACTATACAGGTCACACTGGCTGAACACCTGAGACAATATGGGTGGTCAGTGTGTAAGATTGTGGTGCTGCATAGTGTGGTGATGCAGGGACTCACGGGCACTGCTACAGATTCAAGGTACAGTTCCTAGCACGTGACTGAGTGATTTCCAGGGGTTAAGCTACTGCCCCATCAAACTTACCAGACTGGCTTTTGTGACCCAGGTCCAATTTGTGTACTGCATGGCACATCTCTACAAACCTTTAATGCACAGAGAAGGCCATAGACGGCGATAATAGACGTATTGGTCATGGCGACCCTCTCAGATCATAGTCCTATACTACTGTCCCTCCAAATACCACACTACACACCACCCCCATATAGATGGAGATTCAACGCTAAAGCCCTTACCGACTCGATCTATGCAGACACTATAGCCAAAGCTATCACTGACTACTTCCAACTAAATGCACAATCTACACAAGATCAGTGTCTCCTCTGGGAGGCATTTAAAGCCACCATAAGGGGAGTGTGCATTAGCAAGAACGCTGGGATACTCAGAGATATCCGCGTGCAATTGACACGCTGTGAATCACAGCTGAAGTCACTTGAGAGACAATATGAGCGTACACTGGATCAGTCTGTTTTGGGGGAGAAAAGACAGGTTTTAACTGAATACCAGTCTTTTGCCAATGACGAACTTAAATATATAAATAAACGACCTACAGCTAGAGCTTTCGGAGAGGGTGGAAGAGTGGGGAGAGTATTGACATCTAAAATATGCAAAAGTCGTAGCTCCCAAACGGTGTTGCAAATACTGAAGGAGTATGGGAGTATATGCTCAGACGCGCAGGGTATCCTGGACGGGTTTGTACATACATATGGCGCGCTGTATAAATCGCATCCCACGGCGACATCGTCGGAGGTAATGGAATATCTAGAGGACGTAGCCATTGCGCGACCTATCACAGTAAAAGAAGTGGTGGAGATTATAAAATCATTACCCAATGGCAAAGCCCCAGGCCCGGAAGGGTTTACGGGTGAGTTCTATAAAACCTATGCTGACCTTCTTGCTCCGCATTTGGTCGAGATGTACGGGGAAGCCTTTGAGAAATCGGAATTACCGCCAACAATAAGGGAGGCAGTGGTGATAGCTCTACTGAAGCCTGCTAAGGACCCAGAACTCAACGATTCATACAGACCATTGTCTTTAATAAATGTTGATCCTAAAAATTTTAGCAAAATTACTAGCGTGTAGGCTACAGCCACTTATGACTATGCTGGTCCTTCCAGACCAGTCAGGTTTCATACCAACTAGAGCTACTACACATAATACAAGGACGCTATTCGCACTCTCCCATTATCTGATACCTAACACCAAGGCAGTGGCGGTCATGCTAGATGCTGCTAAGGCTTTTGATTCCATTGAATGGCCATATTTGTTGCAACAATATACTACCCAAGCTACACCAACATCCGTATTGTCATGTGGAGGGGCGCATGGATATCTTTACACACACATCACTTTTTTTTCACAACGCCCTATGTCCACATAATCCATGAAAAATCTCAATGAAACCAGAAAAAGTCCAATCAAAGCTTCTGTCTTGAAGTCTTTAATTTCCACAGATTCGTGATATTCCAAGTTACAGCCGACACGCGTTTCGCCCTCTGGGCTTTCTCAAGGCTTCTTTGTGTTTGAATGGCCTGGAGGAGATGGGGAATGATTCCCTTTACTATAATGTCCCTCAAGATTATGTAGTATTCCAATGCGCATATAGAAGAGGGTACATTCACGAATATATAGTGAATATTCAGGCTTCAATCGATAAGTTAATGTAGTTCAGAAAGCAGTATGTCTTGATATCATTCGAAGAAATTTACTCGATTTACTGCTCAGTGTTCATCATATTGGCCACAATTTCGATGGGATTATGATATATCCCGAGTGTTCCCAACTGAAATTATTAGTTCCTGGCCATGGTGTGTTCCCGGTCAGTTCTTCCACTGACTTTCATAATGAAGGCACTCGGGGCTCCAGATAAACTGGTGAAAATCATCTATCCTCCCCCTGATGGACACCACCTTGCCACACACTACAAAATTCCCTCTCGAATGGCAAGAAGACCCCATTCAATATTTAGGGATAAGGTATGACAGAGACCCTGAAATTGTTATAAGAACGAATCACGGAAGAGTACTGTCTTCCCTGGATGACAAAATCAATCGCTGGATACAATTACCACTATCACTTGCAGACACGATTGCTATTGTTAAGATGGTAGTACTTCCTATGCTCCTCTATCTTTTTAACAATATCCCGATACCACCCCCAAAAGAGGTACTCAAGAGAATACCATTGGCAGTACTGAGGTTGATTTGGGCGGGAAAACAGACATGTGTAGAGCTACGTACCTGAACTTTACCCTACTCCAAAGGTGGGCTGTGTGTACCTGACTTTCTCCTTTATTACCTTTGTGCCCTGGCCCAATACGCTACATACTGGTATCATCTAATCCCATACCTGACACACACGGCAGTAGAGGAAGGGGACGCCTTACCTATTCCTTTGTCATCTATCATAACGCATACCCGTCCTCCTCTACATGCCAAAGACATTAACACGATAGACACCACCAATAAGGTGTGGCAAAAATTGGGACAACTGCGGGATAAATTGCCCCTATATGCACCAGCCCTGTCGATAAGTCATCATATTGAGCTCTCTGTTACCAATGAAGAGGTGGGTATGAATCTGGTACACCAGATGGGGATAGACACCATGGGGGACCTCTATAGCAATGGGGTGTTTAAGAACGCGCAGGATCTGACATATATTACAAACCAGACACTGCTGTTCAAATTCACCTACCACAGGCTGCAGTGGGCAATTAAGAATGTCTACCCTGTTTCCCTGCTGAACCACCTCAACTAGACATGCTACAACTAATTGTGTCCTCACCAAATACTACACATTTAGTATCACGACTATACAACACAGCGCAGAATGAGATGAGGAAAACGATGGACAGGGCGCGTGAAAGATGGGATAAAATCCTTGATGACCCACTCACGGAGGAAGAATGGCGCACGGCCTGCGCCCTGACTCCAATGCTAACCCCCAACAGAAATCTCTGAATCCTGCACTTCAAGTATTTACACCAAACATATTATACACCTGTGAAACTGTATAAATTGGCCTTCGCAATGAAGCGTGCTGTAGGCTTTGTGGTGCTGATATGGCGGATTTCATACACCTCATCGAAATGTTTGAAAATACAAGTTTGTTGGGTAGAGGTCACCTCTTTGTTGACAGAAATGGTGGGGGTTGATATTATATGCGATGCTTGAACCTGTTTACTGGGTATAATAGGAAATGTGCGAGCCATGAAGCGAAAATTCTGTATGATAGCACTTCTACTTGCCAAGCGGAGAGTTTCCTTATGTTGGGAGAGCAAACTGGTGCCAACTAGCAAACAATGGATTTGTGACGTGGCTCATTGTCGTGATACATTGCATACATATGAAGAGGAGTTACCAGCGCGATCCCATCCTAAAGATTATTGGAAATATCTAACTACTTATTTGAATGAACATCCTTCTGACCAATAGCGTTAAACATGATTGCTGTACCATCTATATGCATTCTAGGTATTGTAGTGTACGAGTTTCAACTATACTACGTTTTGTATAATGGGATGACGAATGCAGTAGTGCAAATGTTTTAAATGTTTCCTATGTTTATCTGCCTGAACATTTAATAAAAAGAAGTTAAAAAAAACAAATAATTTTACTAATTCATTAGTATTTTAATATATATGAAAAATGTACTTTGAATGACTATTCATTTTTCCCTTTCCTTCAAGAGTTGCAGATTGTAGTTTCGAATCTATACTTACACGTCCACTAGGATCCAGAACTGCCAGTTAAAATAACTTTTGGGGTGCCAATCATTGGAATAACATGCAATTTTTAATTTCACACATGTTCCACTTTAAAATACCAGGCACCCTTCCTTGGGGACACCAAGGTGTACCAATTGGTGACTGATTAATATTTTAAAGCAAGCTTTCGTGCCTGTCAAAAATTGTTATTTTACTGGTTTGAGAGCAAGATTTTAGGCTGCTGCAGTCAGGCTACTGATGGCAGGTCTGAACCAATATTTTACATGCCAAACTGTGGATGCCCGATTAAGCTCTGCAGACCACAGCTGTAATTTTACTTCTAGACCCTGGGTGTATTTTCTACCCCTTACACTAGAGATTCACTCCGTGGAGTTCTGTTGCGTTCCATAATAACTCCATGAGATTCCATCGAGTTCTGCGAGTGGGCGAATCCTCACATTGCTCTGATAATTAATGCCGCGAGCTTGTTCAGTGCTAAAAAATTAGAGCATACGACACCATGCGGCATGCCAGAGGATTATGTTTCTTTGCTGCAGCTCAAGTAGATTATCCACTCGAGCATCAGATTTCTCACCGCCTGCTGCAGTTTTCTCACCATGAATGGTTGTGACCGCTCACTGGGTGCTATCCTAGTACACAAAAATCGCACTAGGGTACCCCAGTTATCGCTCATATTCGCCAGCTTAATGTTGGTGAACTGCACGTGAGAAAGAAGTCTGCCATATGGTGTGGCAGTTGGTGGAGATATGTCAGAATTCCGTGTTACAAGCATAAAACAGAGTGTTCAAAACTCCACTAGCTCCACTGGTGGAGAAGAATTAGTAGCCCACTCCTTATAAAATACAGGAAACAGAAGCCAGAATATTCAATAGTTCATCTTGGCACAAGGAGCATGCCCTAGCCACACCTTTACTAGGGACCTTACCATATTGCCTTGTAAATTAACCAATTTTTGCATCCAATTCCAGAGTTATGGTCAATTTCTAAGATATTGGACCTTGGGCACTTCATCATCATTTTAGATCTAGCATACCTATCCACTTGCATCTTGGCCCAAATGTATTCAACAATTATCTACTGAGGAGGCCACTCTGCTGAATTTAGATGCTAAATTAACTCAGACTTAAATATTAGAGTACATCTTGCATTTACAATTACAATATGAGGCTTATTCCCAGTTTTCATCTTTTCCAGGGCATTAGTACCATTATCAACATAATTGTAATAATTGTCATTGTCTTAGTATTCATTGAATTTATGTGAAAACACATCATAGGATCTCTTGTGTGAGCCTCCCACATCATTACAGACAATAGGGCCTCATTTATGGCAAATTGGCCTAGAGCAGCGTAGCACAGCACCTTGAAGCACTGATGAGAGAGCGCGAAACTGAGTTAGAAATTGTAGGGGTGCATCATATTCACCAGTAGTCAGTACCAACATATATAGAGGATTTTCTAATTGTGTTTAAATGTAATGTAGGGCTATGAGTTAATGTGTTAGAAACACACATAGAGCAAAGTAAAGTGTTTTGAAAGCATTCATGCCATGTTAACCTAGAAATGTTGTTTTGCAGTGAAGTATTATTCAGTTAAGGGATGGTCAATAGATCATCATTGTATTAGCTGCCTTATTAAAATTAACCATTGTATTCATATAACGTAATAGAATTGCTTAGGCTAGAAAATGTATTTTGCTTTAAGGATGAAGGTCTAAAAGAACGAAATGTATTGCTCGTGTTAGGATGTGATACACATAAATGTGCAGAGGCCTAGTCATGAAAATTGTGTAGGCCAGATTGAAAATGCTTTGCTTGACAATTAGCCATAGAAATGTTTTTGAGAAAGCTGCTTTTAGTTAAAGTCAATTGCGACATTATGAAATGGTGAGCCGATTCATATGCGTTCCTTTGCAGGTGCAAGACTAAGTAAAGATTGTAGAAGAAGGGCCCATTGTGTATGAGTGTTAGGATGGTAGACCCGGACATGGAGGAGTGACTGCGGAATTTAGGAAATCAACTTCAAGAGAAGAAGAGTCTGGGACCCAAGGACGTTTCAACGGACAAGGATGGAGAGATGCCATAGTGGAAATTTCTGAAAGTCAACACTTTCGAGAGGGGCGTACCTTAGGGCGTGTCGTCTGTATTGTGGGGTTTTGTATTAGGGACAGCACCCCTGGGGAGAGAGAGAGCAGATGCGCATGACGGCGAAGAAAGCGGTTGATCAGGCAGAGAGCTTTGCTATGAGGGAGCAGTTCTTAGGCTAAGTCCGAACAAAGTGAGTGTACTTCTTTGGAAGTCACCACGGCTGACACCTTTGATAGGAGGGAACCTTGTTGAGTAGGGATGTCACTTAGTATAGTGTAGGGACAGATTAATCTGGATTTATTTCTTCCTTTTCAAATGCCTACTAAAACTCAGGTCATAGCAATTCTTGTTAGCCTGATGATTCTGGAATTGATTCTGGTATTGTTTCTTAGTCGACTGAGACTTTTCCCTAGGACTATGTATGCATTAGTGCCTGTTTATCTTCCGAAACTTTTGCTGAGGTGTTTATACACCCAACTGTTTTTGGCTTTATAATACATCTTTAAACTCGATCCTTAGTCAGTGGTTCTTTGGGGAAAGCAATGGGAACCGTTGAAATTGATTGTCAACTGTTTAGATAGATTGCCTTCTACACTCTATGACAGGTAAAAAGGTCTAGTCGACCTGTGACGGGATTCTGGAGGATACTATTCTGATGGAAGAGAAATAATCCCGCCTTTCCAGTTGGTAACATAGTAGGATGGTTTATCTTCTGGAGTGAGGGTAATCTAGAGTAGGTTAAGGTTTTCCCAAGGCCCATAGAGATCTGGAGATGAGTGTCCAGAGGACCGCGGATTGAGGATGGCGTTCCACGGAGAATGATGGAAAGTGACGGTGTGGCAGAAAGCAACAGGTCGTAAGAGAGTGAGTATGAAAAGGGTCCTGCGTGTTAGATTGCGGTGGTCATTGTATTGTTGAATTGTATTGTCTTGCGGAGTAGAGTGCCTGTAGTGTGAAAGGAGATCAGGTTGTGAGCGCGCGCAACCGGTAAAAATCTTAGACTCCAGGAGAGTTTAAGTGGTTTGGGTGTATCGAACACCTATAGTAATTGTCGACCATAGTAAGGGGGTCATGAGGTACTATTGATCGCCCGCAGGACCGAGATAGGGGGAACGAATGTGTGAGTGTGTGGGTAACGGACGCTGGTCGGAAGTTGCAGCGTGTTTGTAACCTATCAGTTGAGGCGATTGTCCGGTCGTTTTGTGGACAGACATTTGCAGGTTCGGTGACAATTACAGTCAGACTGTGGACGTACAGTCAAAGAAGTGGTTGCTTGGTCGGAAGTGATCATTTCAAGTGTATGATTGGGACGCATGCGTGACCGGGAGACGAGCTGAGAGAGGAGGGAAACTGCTGCGAAGCGGAGGCGAGTGACGTCAGAAAGAGCCGCGCTGGGATAGGACGGTTAGTGTGGAGCCGCACTGGGATTGGGCGGCTAGTGTGAAGCGAGTGACGTCAGAAAGAGCCGCGCTGGGATTGGTGGATTGTCATCAGGAAGTAAATGAGCGCTGTAAACAAAGAAACTTTGTGATTTTCATCATGAAATGCTTAAAAGTGTTGCGAACTTGTTTCAAGGGAGAAAAGAAGTTAGGACCTCGTGGTAGGGAAGAGGCTCCACCCGAGAATACGCCAGCTCATTACATGGCCACGAATGTTGGGTTGCATATCATATTGTGGCTTGAGAACTGGTGTAAGATGCCTGACAGAAGTGAGGAATTGACTTTTCCTAGATATGGAACGTTTAGATTGGAGGTGTTGTACCAGTTAAAAGCAACTATGGCTTCTTTGCGGCCTTTACCTAGACCAACGCAGTTTGAAGCATTAAATGCGTGGATCAGGGCAGCATATGAAAGGAATAGAGATAGAAGACAGGAAAGAGTGAAGAGATCAGTTAGGGCGGTACAAGACGCGAGATGGGATGCACTGGCCAAAAGATGGAGAGTGCAGACCATCGAAGGAGACAGGCTATACCCGTTGTTGGTCAATGTAGGGGATGCGCAGAGAAAGAGCACAGAAGATGACAACAGCGAGACAGACGACAGCCTGATAGAGAGACTGTTGTCGGAGAGACCACCTCCATATAATCCTGAGGTAGAAGGGAGGTCAGCACCACCAATGGGCAGGGAAGCATCTGTAGTGGACGGTGGCGTCTTAATGGAGAGCGACTTGGGCCCAGTAGGGGACAGGTCCGGCTCGGTGGAAGTAGAGAGGGTATCTCAGCCTTCCCCTGAGACTAGAGTACTGGTAACATTTACGGTGCAGAAACTACTCTGTGAAGAAGGGGTCAGTTCTTAGAGACTACCAGACGCTCTTACGGTACCTGTCACCATAGGTCCCATAGTATCAGTGTACAACCCAGAACAGACACAAAGCGAGAGTCTGCCACAAATATACAGGGAGAGAAGTACCAGCGAAGGAAGGAGTAATGTGGTGGATGGGTGGAGCCAATGGCCAAGACCCATAGAAAGGAGCACCTCTTTGGCAGCATCGGCAGACTCATCCGGTGTGCAGGGGGGTTTGAGAGGACCGATGGATCTGAGAGGACCAAGGCCAAGGTCGATTAGGGAATTAAGGCCAGATTTGCAGACTTGGGAGACAATTGTGGATAACCCAAACGACAGATCGAGGGACGATTGTGTCCATGGAAGTCAGAAGAATAGGGGGGTGTCTCATGGCACGTCTAGTGGAAGCAGGCACGAATGGGACCGTGGGAGTGAGGAGAATAGGGGAGCGTCAACATCAGTACCTACCGATAAAAGACAGGAGTGGGACCACAAACGCTGGGAAAGAGGAAGGGTTCCCCATAACACACCTGAAGAAGACAGACGAGTGAGTCAAGATTGTAAAGGGAGGGACTCTAGTGAAACCTCTAGTCAAGGTACATTGAGGGCGGCAATAAAGGTGAGGAGAATTGATGTGCTGAGACTTAAATCAGAAGTGGAGGAAATAGTGGAAGGTACATTGCCTCTGGAGAGAATAGAACTTTATGAACCAGACGAACTGTTGTTTGTAGCGAAAGATGTTACTCGCAGAGCTAGGGCAGCCCATGAGAAACTAACGGAGTTAGCAAACAAATATACAGTGGATTTGTCCAGGACGAAGGCATTACAGGGTGGCCATAGGCTGCAGTATTCAGACCAAGATCTAGAAGAGAAAATAGTGATCGGATTAAAAACCCACATCAGGGAATTGATTGTGGGACTCCGAACATGGGTCCAACTGGACAAATGGGAGGAAAGGTGGTCGAGGAAAAAGAGCATTAGGCGGAGCACTATTGAGACATCTCCGGGAGGAGGGTTGGTGAATGTAGAGGCTTACCCCTTGAGGGAGGTGGCTCATGGAGGATATGTGCATGTACCCTGGAGTAGGGTAGATTTGGCTGCCTTTACGAACACATTTCCAAAGTTGCGGGAGAGTCCAGTAGAATGGTACAAGCAGGTAGAGAGGTTCCTCAAGATCTCAAAGGTACTGTGGGTTGATCTGAACACGTTGTTTGACATTGTGGTTCCAGGAGACCTGTGGATAGCATGTAAGGTCAGTGTTGAATGGCCCACAGAGGAGCCAGACCGAGATGCTGCCACAAATGGACCCTCACCCAGGGTGATGGTAAAGTATGAACAGGCGATCACATGGTTGAAAACTAAGGTACCACCACAGGACATAGACTGGGTGAAAATAGATCGAACTAGGCAGGAACCCAAGGAGACAGTCCATGAGTACTATGAGAGATTATTGCAGATATTCAAGCAGTAAAGTGGCTTGGATGTGATGGATCCAAAGGACATGGGACAGTTTGTGTCCAAGTTTGTTCTGGGACTGAGACCCGACATCTTTCTCATGATACAACAACATCTAATTTGTTGGCAGAACATGCCTCTGGACGAGATCTTGAGGTATGCGAGGTACTGCAGCGATGAGATAGATTCAAAGACAAGGAAGCTTAAGGATAAGCTGATGTTAGTCCAGATGCAACCGGGAGGACAGGGTCAGTCAGGAAATGGAACATTAGGAAGAAAATCGGGGGGTCAGAAACGGGACAGTGAGGACTGTCTAAGGCCAAGGGTAGACCTGGCGACTTTGAAGAAGATGACTAAGTGTCATCAGTGTCATGAGATAGGACATTGGAGACGCGAGTGTCCCCATAACCCGGAAAACCAAGTACAGGAGGAAGAGGAGGAGGAGGCTCAGGCTCCTCCGGCGCCAAAGGCAACAGTAGCTAAGTTCAAGGCGGCTAAAGGGGGGACTTCAGCTCCTAGAGCTCCGGTTCCCCAGACACCGAAGATTGCGGCAGGGAGCAAGGTTTATCATCAGATGCCTTTCATAGTAGAAGGGGACGAATACTATCATTTTGACCCAGTGACAGGACGGTGCCTGAGTGGAGAGGAGGACTGTACCCTTGGGGCGGTACTGGAAGTAGACCAGAGGAGACCATTTGTAGAAGCCGATGTGGATGGACACCCCACCACCTTTCTGGTGGATACGGGGGCTACCCGTTCTACTGTACGGTCTGCAGTAGTCCCTAACTTACCACTTTCCGGACAGACTATCCAAGTTGTAGGAGTCGCAAACAGGAGGATGACAAACCCACTGACTGAGCCAGTCCTAGTAAGAATAGGAAACTTCAGGGATAGGCACCAATTCGTGGTGTGCGATTCTAGCCCTGTGTGTCTGTTAGGAAGGGATCTTTTGTGTAAGCTTAACTGTACCATCTACTGTACACCTAAGGGAGTAGAGTTACAAACAAATGATGACGATGCTGCCTTTAAGATTGCAAACACACATGTGTGCATAGAACTGTATCCTGCGTTAACAGTGGAAGAACTCCCCTGGGATTTAAGGGAGACAGTCAGACAGGAGGTGTGGGACTTTACCGGAGAGGAGATCGGCTTGATCAAAGGAGTAGAACCAGTTAAGGTCCAAGTGAGACCTGATGCCGAATTCCCAAGAACACCCCAATACAAGTTGACACCAGAAACTATTGCAGGAATAAGACCTGTGATCGAATCTATGATTAGACAGGGAATATTAAAGGAAGTAATGGGCAGTCCTTGTAACTCCCCGATCATGGGTTTGCAGAAGCCTAGTGGGAAGTTCAGGATTGTGCAGGATTTACGAAAAGTGAACGACATCGTTGTTTCCATGCTGTCCAGTGGTCCCGAATCCTTCAGTGATATTGTTTCAGATACCGGCACAGGCTGAGTGGTTCACGGTGATTGATTTGTGTCAAGCTTTCTTCTCTATACCATTACATGAGGAGAGCCAATTTCTTTTTGCGTTTAAGCTGGAAGATCATGTGTTAACATGGTGTCGTATCCCTCAAGGGTATACAGATAGCCCATCGATCTTCAATCAATTATTGAAAAGGAATCTTGAGAGTCTAGTACTGCCGCAGAACTCGGTTCTCGTACAGTACATAGACGACCTCCTTGTTGCGTCAGAGACAGAAGATGCTTGTAGAATAGATACCATTGCTTTGTTGAACCATTTGGCAGAAAATGGTCATAAGGTATCCCCCAGCAAGTTACAGTACTGTTTGTCTGAAGTACAGTATCTGGGTCACAGGATAGAGAAGGGGAAAAGGAAAGTGTCTCCTGACAGGATAGAGGCCATAATGAAAATGATGGTACCCTCGACCCAGAGAGAGGTTAGAATGTTCTTGGGGATGGTTGGCTACTGTCGCCAGTGGATTGCCAATTTTTCCCTGAAGGCAAAACCATTGCAGAAACTGACACACAAGGGCGTGAGTGATCCGGTACCATGAGACACAGACTGCATGATGGCTTTCCTTGAGTTGCGAGAGGACTTGTGTCGTGCTCCGGCTCTGGGAATGCCTGATTACAACAAACCATTTTCATTGTTCTGCTGCGAGCAAGAGGGTTGCGCGTTGACAGTCTTAACGCAAGATCATGGAGGTGTCCGTAGACCAGTTGCTTATTTCTCGGCTACCTTAGACCCAGTAGCCACAGCGTTGCCCGGATGTCTCAAATCTGTTGCCGCAACAGGTGTCAGCATTGAAAGGTGTGAAAGCATTGTGATGGGCCATCCACTGATGGTACATGTTCCACATTCGGTAGAATTGTTGATGACCAAGACCAAAACGCAGCACTTGACCAATAATAGGCTCACACGCTACGAGCAGGTCATACTTGCCGCGGAGAATGTGACCCTTAAGAGGTGCTCGGTTTTGAATCCTGCTACACTAATGCCATTGCCAAATGCCCTAGATGATGATTGTGAAGACCACGATTGCCTCGAGGTGACTGAACTATGCACCAAACCTAGACCGGATATTGTTGATGAACCATTGATGGACCCTGATGAAATATATTTTGTTGATGGTTCATGCGTAAGAGGCAATACTGGTCAGCTGAGAGCATCTTTTGCGGTTTGTACGATTCATGGGATAGTCAAAGCGGCCTGCCTGGAAGGAGTACACTCCGCTCAGGTGGCTGAGATAATTGCGTTGACACGTGCCTGTTTGGCAGCCAACAAAATTCAAATCACCATATACACCGACAGCCAATATGGGTTTGGTGTGGTTCATGACTTCGGTCAGTTGTGGTCTCAAAGGGGCTACATGACTTCGTCAGGTTCCCCTATCAGGAATGGAGAATTTGTCAGGTTACTGCTGGAGGCTCTGCAGGGTCCAGCAGAAATAGCTGTGGTGAAATGTACAGCACATAGCAAAGGTGCTGATATTGTGTCCCTGGGTAATCGTTATGCTGACGAAGTGGCACGCTACTGTGCCGAGCAGGGATATTCATTCACTGAAGAAATTGTTGAAGGGACACAGGGAGGGACCGAGTTAAACATGATACTTGAAGTGGCTGATACCTGGGATGAATTGTGGAAGATGCAGGAACAGGCGTCAGACTACGAGAAAAAACTATGGGTGACAGCTGGTTGTGTCAGAGGAGAGTTGGACTTGTGGATTTCGGCTGATGGGAGAGCTGTGTTGCCGAATGAGCTGGTGAGTCCGATGGCACAACAGATACATGGTCCTGTGCATCTGGGAAGAGATGGAATGATGCGAGTGTTCAGGCAGACTTGGTACAATCCCAAGTTTCGAACGGCTGCGGAAGCAGTATGTCAGAGGTGTGTTACGTGTCAACAGATGAATGTTGGGAAAAGGATACCAGTCACACTGAGTCACATTGGAAGGTCTGGTGGGCCTTTCAACAGGATGCAACTGGATTTCATTGAAATGCCGAGGTGTAATCGCCTTAGATATGTCTTGGTGATTGTGTGTGTGTTTTCGAGGTGGGTTGAGGCATACCCAACTCGTAGGTGCGATACACTCACAGTAGCAAAATTATTGTTGAGGGAATTAGTGCCACGATTCGGGATCCCGACCTCTTTGGAATCGGACAGAGGGACACATTTTAACAGTGAAATTGTGAAAATGCTCTGCTCTGCACTGAACATTGACCAGAGACTGCATTGTAGCTATCGACCAGAGGCTTCTGGTATAGTGGAGCAAATAAATGGAACACTCAAGGCCCGAATGGCGAAAGTGTGCTCATCTACGTCCCTGAAATGGCCAGATGCTTTACCGTTGGTGCTAATGAGCTTACGTAGTACACCAGACAGGAGGACAGGACTCTCACCCCACGAGGAGTTGATGGGGAGGGCTATGAGATTGCCGTCCGTCCCTTTAGCAGCCTTGCTAAATATCTCAGATGATCTGATTCTTGACTATTGTAAAGGACTATCTGATGTCATCCATTCTGTGTCTCTTCAGGTGCAGACTGCTGAAATCCCGGCTTCTAGAGACCTTTGTCACGACCTGTGTCCAGGTGACTGGGTCCTGGTGTGGAAGCACGTGAGAAAAAGCTGCCTGGATGTGCGCTGGCGAGGTCCATTTCAGGTTATCCTGGTGACGAACACTGCTGTGAAGTGTGGTGGATTGCCGAACTGGATCCATGCTTCTCACACCCGAAGAGTTCCAGCACCCCTGGAAGAAACAGCTCCTCTCATTGATGAAAATCCAGCTGGGGAAGAAGATCCACTAGAAAGGACAAGCCAAGCTGTGGGGGTGTCTGAAGGAGCTGGTAACTCATCCGCTCGAGCGGAAGGAGATCACGACGACAGCGACACGGAATCTGCCTTTGAATGGGGAAGTTGCTGTGATGGTGACTTTAATACAGAGCAAGCTGAAAACAGTGATGAGCAGGGTGTGCAAACGAGAAGCAGAGGAGTGAGCAGCACAGAGGCAAGTTGGCCTGAGAGGCGGAGACGACTGAACGTAAGGTTGGCCTCCGAAAGGGACCTTGCACCTGTATCCGAAGAATCAGACCCGGAAGAGGGAAACCAAGAGACAGAACAAAACGGTCCGAGAAGGTCAAGGAGGGTGAGAGTACCTTGCCGAAGATACGCCACTCCTGAGTGGACCTACCCTTTGACAAATGCCAGGTGTACTGAGATCCGGGAGGGTGAGGTCAGTGACTGTGACCAGTACGATCCCAAACGTTAAGTTGGAAGTGATACTGTTGGTACCTGGACTGGAAATTGAAGGTATACTGACACTCACAATTCCTAATCCCCCTTACCTAAGCAAGATTTGTGATTTAATCCTGGATAGACTGATTTTTCCTACATTTGGTCCTGAGATACCGGCTTATGAATCGGTAGTTCTTCGAATGGAACTTTTGGATTATGTGCTATGTGCAGTTTGAGCAAGTATCATCATTGATTATTAAAGACTTTGTAAATAAGCTGTTGAACTTACCTGGAGCCGAGTGGAAGAAGAAGAAATTTAGGGACTTCCCTTAGAGGACGGAGAAGGATTAGGTTGCCCGGCGTGGATGTAATTGAAGAACCTAGAGGGGATTTCTGCTTCCAGAGGGGGTTCGAGAACTTTCAAAAGGCAAAGAAAAGAGACTTTGTGTTGTTGCTGAAAACGAAGCACACTGTTCTGAGACCATGGAGGCTGGGAACCCGACTCGTAGGGCTAAGTGTATTATAGGCACACTAATAGGTGGAGTGATATTCTTTATATTCTTAGTAGTCATAGTTTCTTATTTAGCACCACAAGAGCAGGCAGTGGAGGTTGAGGGAACCCCTACACCTACCACTCCTAGCCAGAAAGAGGTCAAAATAGGAGCTGAGAAAGCTTTGCTAGTAGAAGAGAGTCGTAGATTACATGCAGACCTATCTAAAGGAAACTTTGGGAAAAATGCATATGCAAAGTTGTTGTATGAATATATTGATGCGATGGATGCGAAAGATTGTTATGTGTGTATGCAATTGCCAGCTTCAGTAGACAAGGGTATTAGATACCATCACCCTCCATTGACATAGGGAATTTCATGTAGTTTGCTGCTTAGCATATTTTATGGGCGGAATCATTTTGAGTATTTCTTTTCGAATTATGATGCTGTGCTTCCGGAAGTCCCTGCTTATAAACACTGGAACAAGTGGGATTATTATAAGTCGGAGGATAGACTTAGATATTTTTTCATTCCAACACAGGAGTTAGACACCTCATATGCTCACCGACACAATTTGACATGTTCGCTATCTGAGGTAGAGAAGAAGTTCATAGAACAAGTGGAAGATAGGTATCAAAGGCAAAAACAGTTGCAGGCATCAGGGCAAAGTAAAGTTGATTGGACGGATGAGGAGAAGTTACATAAGACAAAGGGGAGCTATGGTCCGATAGCTTTAGATGAGGTGCAGAAAGGGAAGTTGTGCCTTCACAGACCACAGACGTATTATGAAAATGTGTATGTGGGTTATACAACTTGTGAGCACACTTTCACATTGGAGTATTACACCAAGGATTTCCTGAAGAGTGTGGTACAAGTGAACCCTACTGTGTACTTTGTCTGTGGGAAAAATGCGTATGTGAGGTTGCCGGAGAAGTGGTATGGGACATGTTACCTGGCGATTATTTTTCCCAAGATATACCATACCGAGGACTTTGCTCTCTTGGAGGGTGGACACCTGACAAGAGTGAAGCGGGGAGAGAGTGCTGGTGTGATAGTAGGTGATGTGTTTGGAGCAACGATACCAATGTTGGGAGTGATTTTGAATGACGTGAAGATACGGCGGTTGGCAACTGTGGTGGATGAACTGTCAATGAGTACAGCCAAGTCATTAGTGTTGATTGAGGGCGAGATGTTGTCGCTAAGGACAATGGTTTTACAGAACCGTCTTGCCTTAGACGTCCTTCTAGCAAAAGAGGGAGGAGTCTGTAAACTTTTGAAAGTTCAGGAATGTTGCACGTATATTCCAGATAACTCCAAGGATCTGAAGAAATATATACGTAACATTACTGCTATTCATTATGAACTTTAGGATCTGACGCAAGAGAACGTGTGGGAAAAGGTTGACAAGGGATTTGGGAATGTTGAAAACTGGTTTGCAAATCTGGGAAGGAGTTTCCTTGGATATATATTGAAACCCCTTATCATCATAGTGGCATGTGTGAGTGGTTTGTGGGGTTTGCTGAGACTGTACAAGTGGTATAGGTCAACTAGGATGGCAAGGTCGATGAGGGAGCAAGAGCAAAGAATGGAGAGACTGCAGGACAGTCAATATCGGAGCTTGAGAGCGTTGGAAATGCTCAAGCGAGGGAAAGTGGCGACAAGTTCTGTGTGACTCGGTTCCTATCCTGAGGGAGGTTGGGTTGATGGTGATGACACAGGTCATCAAAGGGGGGACTGAGAGAGCGCGAAACTGAGTTAGAAATTGTAGGGGTGCATCATATTCACCAGTAGTCAGTACCCACATATATAGAGGATTTTCTAATTGTGTTTAAATGTAATGTAGGGCTGTGAGTTAATGTGTTAGAAACACGCATAGAGCAACGTAAAGTGTTTTGAAAGCATTCATGCCATGTTAACCTAGAAATGTCGTTTTGCAGTGAAGTATTATTCAGTTAAGGGATGGTCAATAGATCATCATGAAGTAGTGAAGTAGTGTGGCTCACTGGTTAGAGGCGGCAGACCCGAGAGCAGAGGACGGCCCGGGACCAGGGTTCGATTCCCGGCGCGGCAGGTTTCTGGACCAGGGTCAGCGGACTCGATAATTCTCTCGCCTCGGTGCCCACTCTGATCAGCGATCACATTCGGCAACTCTGGGCATTAGCTTGCCTCATCTTCACTAACGGCCCCACCTGACCGCCGGGGATGCCTGGTCTCACCCTGGAGATACCCATTAAGGGACCATCTCTCAGGGAAGCCAGGAAGGGTTTCGCAGCGGTCGAAGCGCCTTGGACCCTACGGGTAAGTAGTGCGCTATATAAATGCCAATACATTTACATTTACATTTACATCATTGTATTAGCTGCCTTATTAAAATTAACCATTGTATTCATATAACGTAATAGAATTGCTTAGGCTAGAAAATTTATTTTGCTTTAAGGATGAAGGCCTAAAAGAACGAAATGTATTGCTCGTGTTAGGATGTGATACACATAAACGTGCAGAGGCCTAGTCATGAAAATTGTGTAGGCCAGATTGAAAATGCTTTGCTTGACAATTAACCATAGAAATGTTTTTGAGAACGCTGCTTTTAGTTAAAGTCAATTGCAACATTATGAAATGGTGAGCCGATTCACATGCGTTCCTTTGCAGGTGCAAGACTAAGTACAGATTGTAGAAGAAGGGCCCATTGTGTATGAGTGTTAGGATGGTAGACCCAGACATGGAGGAGTGACTGCGGAATTTAGGGAAGCAACTTCAAGAGAAGAAGAGTCTGGGACCCAAGGACGTTTCAACGGACAAGGATGGAGAGATGCCCTAGTGGAAATTTCTGAAAGTCTACACCTTCGAGAGGGGCGTACCTTAGGGCGTGTTGTCTGTATTGTGGGGTTTTGTATTAGGGACAGCACCCCTGGGGAGAGAGAGAGCAGATGCGCATGAGGGCGAAGGAAGCGGTTGATCAGGCAGAGAGCTTTGCTATGAGGGAGCAGTTCTTAGGCTGAGTCCGAACAAAGTGAGTGTACTTCTTTGGAAGTCACCACCGCTGACACCTTTGATAGAAGGGAACCTTGTTGAGTAGGGATGTCACTTAGTATAGTGTAGGGACAGATTAATCTGGATTTATTTCTTCCTTTTCAAATGCCTACTAAAACTCAGGTCATAGCAATTCTTGTTAGCCTGATGATTCTGGAATTGATTCTGGTATTGTTTCTTAGTCGACTGAGACTTTTCCGTAGGATTATGTTTGTATTAGTGCCTGTTTATCTTCTGAACCTTTTGCTGAGGTGTTTATACACCCAGCTGTTTTTGGCTTTATAATAAATCTTTAAACTCGATCCTTAGTCAGTGGTTCTTTGGGGAAAGCAATGGGAACCGTTGAAATTGATTGTCAACTGTTTAGATAGATTGCCTTCTACACTCTATGACAGGTAAAAAGGTCTAGTTGACCTGTGACGGGATTCTAAAGGATACTATTCTGATAGAAGAGAAATAATTCCGCCTTTCCACTGACCTACACCAAAGTAAAGGGTTAGAACTGCACAGTATGTAAGCAATATGGTGCATTCCTGTCCGTTCTGTCTTTGCTAGCACCATTCCGACAACCTAGCAACAATGCAGGCACTCTTGCACCATGCTGCAAGGGTGCCTCCAAAGCAGGTAGAATTGTTTTTGTGCAGGAAGGGGCACACTCCTGCACAAAAACGATCCTATGATGTGTTTTCCTCTTTCTATGTGTGTTGTAGAATGCAGCACTCATGGAAAGAGGAAAAAACAAGTAGAAATAAACATATACTTGTTATGCATCACTTTGGGCATAAGGAGCTAGCGCTTCCCCAGGTTTACATCACTTTTTAAATTTGTTGAAGTGTCAAATTCCATGGGTGTTACATGAGAAAACCTACCACAATGCCCATGGAATGCCTCCTGGGTGCTGGCACACATATAAGGAGAAAAATGCCATTAATGATTTTTTTTGTGCTGGATGGTTTCCCTTCCTTCACAAACACAATCATTACTGAAATTCAGGCACCCTTGCACGGGTGTTTGCGTTCGCGCACAGTTGCTGTTTTAGCAACTGCATAGGGTAGAGCACAGGGGTGCACCATATTCCTGTAAATAAGGCACATCCCTTCCTTTCTTAAATGACGGAGCTCGTGCAGCAAAATTGCTCGCACAACCGCGATGTCGCATTTCTTTGTAAATATCCCCCTGAAATATCCAAATTGCCTATAAATTTGTAAATGTTTATCTTAACAAGCCATCACCCTACGAGCAACCATTTTAATCGGCAAACAACAAAGAATTGATCCCCCACAATATTTTCTTTGCGCAAATTATATTAAACATATTAAACCAAGCATTAAGAACAAATGTTATGCCTTCAAATGACATTCACATAAAGTTGAGCAGCTGCTTGCATAAACACTTCCCTAGGCAAGCGTTTTCTGTGCAGCAAATAATACAATGTTTCTGACCATGAAATAAATATAAGCAAACCTCCCAGCAGCCATGCACTGCTACAATGTAAACACCAAACAAACATTACATAATTACCACACTCTCTCAGTTTTTCCCTGATCGATTCCAGGAGGTCAATCTCACTGAAATGTGTTGATGGGGTGGAGGAGATCTATGAAAAGGCAAAACATGCTTAAGTCAGTACCCTCATTTACAAGTTAAAATCTCGGACTAGGGGTATTTACCCTATGTGGTGAATACTTTATCATGGGGTAAAGGTATTACCATATGAGTGGTAAATACATTACCCTGTTCCGTCTAACTTTAAATGTGGGTCTTAGACTCTTAATTACAAATGTATCAAAAAGTTGTGTCGCCTTTGCGTCACACAACGGGACTCAGGAGCAATAAAACTCGTAAATTATATTTATCAAGCTACTCAAGGCCACCTTGCATGGTCCTGCATGGCTTGACAAATATAGAGTAACACAACACAGCACAAATCGCTTGGTTGTGTTACTCTGTCCCACTGAGGCGTTCCATGGCTGGAGTGTGGGCGTTCCTTCGCATCTACCCACAGATTTTGTTGCATTCTCAGTTCCACCATTGCTGGTATTCCTGCGAATGCATCAAATGTTGCACCTCTCAGGGGAGGCGTAACAAGGAGAAATATTTTCATTTTTCACATTTTTTTCTCCTCTCTGTGTGCACACATATAAAGAGGAAAATGCCTCATGGGATTGGGATTGTTTTTGTGCAGGAAGGTATCCCTTCCTGCACAAAAACAATCTTGCTTACAACGCTGGCGCCCATGCATCCTCATGCCAAGGTGCTTTCTTTAGCGCTAGGCAGAACATTGTACGTCAGCACCGGGCACAGACAGGAATGCGCCATATTATGTTAAATACGGCGCATTCCTTGCTTTTCCCTATCTCTCAGTGCTGCACAGCAAGGTAACACTGCTGCACTGCGTGATTGTGTTTTATATATGTCCCTTACCCTCTTTAAAACAAACGTTAAGCGGACAAACTTTGAGCCTCATTTAGGAAAATTTAGCATAGAGCAGTGCTGAAAGTCTTCCTGCTGTGCTGCCCCATGCCAATGTGAAAGGCAGGAATGCACTGTTTTTATGAAATGGAGTGTATTCCTATTCTATCCCCCTGCACTGGCGCACATGTTGCTGCCTAGCGCCAAGGAAGCAAGCAGGATTGTTTTTGTGCCGGAAGAGTCACCTTCCTGCACAAATACAATCCTGAAAAAAAAAAAATATCTCGAGAGGCATGGGAAGAGTTAGGATTGAGGAGAAATAAAAATATTGCTCTGGAGAGGTGTAAAGTTGTGGAGCTGCCTCAGGATTACGTGATTAAGTAAATCTGGAGCAGCATCAAAATCCATAGGTGTTGCTTGGAAAAACCCACCATCCTCCTTGATGCAGAGTAAGGCAGTGCTTGGCGCTGCTTTGCCTTATTCCATATCTATGAGGGCATGCAAAGCCACGCAGAGTAGCTTTCCATTTCCTTATAGACACCACACTGTCACCACACTGTCAAACAAATTGTGACGCTCCAGCAGTGCAAGCCTCTCATAAATAAGCCCCCAATTTTTAAATGCTTGCACGAACTTTACTGGAGCAAACTTAATTGAAAACATACTTCTTGTTCATCGCTATTTTTTTAATGTAAAATAAGATATTCGTGTTTATTAGTACGAAGCCTCTAAAACATCGACTGACTAGTAGATCAAAATAAAAAGAACGTAGGTGTGTCAAAATGCAAGAAAGTGCAACAATTTCAAGGAAAGCTGAATAGGAAGAAAAATGGACAGTGTACACTGAGAATGAAGGGTAAAGAAAAAGAAACAAATTAAGAGCAAAAAAAATGATAAACTGTTTTTACCAGAATTAATGAACAATACGAGCAACATGAATCTCACGATGAAAGGGGGAGACCTTTTATGAGTAATATAAAGTGAGGGGAAATGTTCCCTGCCTTATCCAATGCTGCCACCCCGTGGTTTTAAAACGAATATGTTTACACGACAGCAGGACTGATAATATAAAGTTCGCAGTTCCGTACGTGCCACTCTCGAGTATTACTTTTCGGCCAGATGAAATCGTTTGTAACTTTCTGAATTACACGATGACCAGAAATAATACACTTTAAAAGTGGGACACAAAATTGGGCTAAAACATTAAAAAGCACAAATTGCGAGACTGAACAAAAATACTACAGCATAGTTTCACCATTGGAGAAAGTGCAATCAAATATTTTGATTCAAACACTATTATTTTTTAGTATGAGCTTGGTGTCAGAGGCGCAAGCTGTATAACCCCAAAATGAAGATGTAATAGAAAAATGATCAATGCAAAAACTTGGAAAAAAGGCATCACCAGAATTTGGAAACAGAAAATGAACAAAGTCCACTGGGACTACTGTCAAAACAAACAGCTCAGCTCCAAAACACCTGTGATTACAGCCCAAATGACACATCCCAAACATTGCAGTCATAAGTACTTAGGAACGGGATACACCCCTCTACACACAATCAAATGTTAACAACTCCCTTGACAATCAGTACAGCAATAAATGTAAAACTACACTGGACAAAACGAAATGCACACACGAGGCGTCCAGTACGCGTCTGACGTGTAGAAAATACACCGGTGATTTATAGAAATGAAGGCGCCCTCAAATAGAAGAATAATATACAGGGCACAAGTTTGCGCGGTAGACAAAGAATGGATACAATGGCCACATACCAGAGGCATGAATCACCACCAACAGACAGGCAGGTTTTTTTTAATGAGAGGCACAACGATCAGCAGTCACTTTTCTCTGTACACAATAAAATGTCAATTTTTCTATGTGAAGAAGCGAAGCTATGCAAGCTGGAGCACAAAGCCACCACAGACATGTAAGCCACTTACAGAATACCCCTGTAAACGTGGACCCTTGTGCGCAGGCCTTTACCGGGCCTGGACGAACACCAAAAGACTTGGCCCACACAGTCAGTAGAGGTCATGCCCCCTGTAGTGTCGTCGATCCCCAAATCAAGGCAAGAGACCAGTGCTTCGTTAAGGTAACTTCTTTATTTGTTATTCGGGTCGTCACTCGTCCAACGTCCTGCTCCTTGCCCTGTTCTCTCAGCTCTGCCCGAGCTTGCCCCCTTGACCGGAAGCAGTGTCTGGTTTTGGCCCCCTCCCACTCTTCTGCCTCGGGGTCCTAGTGCCCTCTCTCCAGGGCACGGCATCTCCCCCCTTGTTGCAAAACAAACACTTTGGTGACACCACCTATTGACATTTGCAGAGAACTGAATGAGAGAGAGAGAGAGAGAGAGAGAGAGAGAGAGAGAGAGAGAAAGAGAGAGAGAGAGAGAGAGAGAGTTCTCTGGGTGGAACTCGTCACATCACATCTCTTCGAGCAGTCTCTTTGGCCTCTTGCACTCCCTTCTCGGCTGTGTTTCTCCATTGTCCATTTGTGCACCTTCGTCCTGTCTGGTTTCTTCCCTTACTGGTGACTGCTTGTCTTCTTCTTTGATCTTCAATTCTTTGAAGTGCGAGCTGTTTCTTGTGATGTGGTAACGCCATGATGATGCAGTTATCATGGGCCCTTTCACTCCAGTCACTGTCAGCGGATCCTTTAAGAATGGGCAGTCTGACTTCCTCAGCTGTCTTTGCTTCACTACCACGGTGTCTCCTTCTTTCAGCCGCGCCGGGCTGGCATGCCTCCTGACATCAGCGTACGTTTTCATTTTTGTTTTTGCTTTTTTGTCCTTGGGGGGATGCTATCTTGCTCCTTCTTTGCTGTCTCTTCCATCTGCGGTATCCTCGTCCGGCTCACGCGACCTAGCACTAGCTCAGCGGGGCACCGTCCTGTGGAGCTGTGAGGAGTGTTTCTGTAGTCCCTTAATGTCTAGCACAGGGCCTGCCCTAGTGATAGCTGTGTCATCTTGGCTGATAGTACAGCTTTCTTAATCATTCCCATGAACCTTTCTGCCATGCCATTTGCGTGTGGCCACAGCGGTGTTATTTTACGGTGTCGTATCCCTAGGTAGTGCATGAATTTTCTGAACTCCTCCCCCGAGAAGGGAGGACCATTGTACGTCTTTAGTGTTTGTGGGAAGCCCCATGCTGCGAACACATCATCCATGACTGGCATTTGTTTTCTCCTGCTTCTTTTTCAGTTGCTCGTGCTTGTTTCTTTGTTCCTGAGCTTTTATTGGCCCTTGTGTAGTTTTTTCTTCCTTTCCTTATTTTGTTTGCTTCTATTTTGTTATTTATTGTTTTTGTACTTAATTCTTCTTTCTTTCCTGTTCTCTTGCTATTTTCTGCTTTTCTTTGCAGGTGCTTGTGCTTGTTTCTTTGTTCCTGAGCTCTGATTGGCCCCTTTTGCTGTTTCCTGCCTTTCTTTGCAGGTGCTTGTGCTTGTTTTCTTGTTATTTGTGCTCCTATCGGCACTTCCCTTTAATTTTCGAGCTTTCCTGGCTTTAAAAAGGCCACCAGTATTTCCAGCTCTCTTATTGGCCAATGTTCCTGACTTAAAGATGGCTGCCAAAATCTTGCACGATTTCGGGGCCAATCCGGGTGTTGCCTGACCTTAAAATGGCTGCCCGATCTCCTGCAACGCTGATAGGCCAAATCCGCCTGACTCAAAGATGGCTGCTCCCGCTCTCGACCTCGAGCGGCCAGTCACCCTTTATTTAAACTCCCTCCCCTTCAGTTTGGTGAGCAACTCATAGGCACTCCCGCCGTTCTTTATCACCCCAGAAATAATTTACACCAAGACCTTTTGTGGTGTTAGAACAGCAGCAGATTCATTCACATCATATACAGCGTGTCGAGGCTTCAACTTGCAACCGAATATCTGGAATTCATAGCCCCATAACCATGCCTGGGCTGCAAGTGCCATGTCCGCCCAGCGCAGACCATTTCTTACCCTTTGTCTGCCCTCAAGTATCCCTCTGTTAGGCGGCCCATCCCAAAGACCTTGTCCTGGCACTTATCTCCAGAGTTCCTGCCATATGGCATCCCAAGGACTTTGTTCGGCTAATTGCACTTGTTTCAAGAGTCCCAGCCGTAAGGCATCCCAAGGACCTTGTTCAGGCAATTGCCCTTTTACGACCTTTTGTGAGGACTCATTCTTGATAAAAAATCTCGTGACTCCATGCCACGTTGGAGGTGGTTGATCGACCACTGACAGCTCCCCCACCACTTGTCGCACCTGAAGTCGAGTGTCATTGCAAGGTATAGGGGGAACGTTGCTTACTCCACTGAGCGAATAAACGCTGTTGTATGTAAAATCTTCCGGGACACGTTCACAGAGGAAGGCGCATGCTTCTTTGGAGAAAGCCCCCAACTCCCTTTTAGCCCTTGACAGGCCCAGGGGGGGGTATAGATAATTATCTGCAATGAGAAGGGGCTGCACCGATTTAACCTTGTGGTGCACCCAGGGGTCCCACGATTGGTCGCTTTAACCTAGTGCACCAACCAGCACCTTTATTTTTTGGCATGGATGCTGCCTGCTAACTGCCCCCCAGTAGAGGTTTGTTGCTTCTCTGCACCCGACTTTACTGCACTTCCCCGGCCCGCCTGCTACTGGACCTTGCTATCTAAGGATCCACTGGACAGATGAATCTTATCCTCCTGCATGTCCCCAGGGAGATAGAGCGCATCTTTGTTGCCTGGGAATGTCTTGTCTCCCTTACTGTGCATCAGCTTTTATGACAAAGCAAGTTTAATCCTGCTACATGGGGAGCTCTTAGTTTGCGGTGCAGGAATTATAACAATAACCCACTCTTGTCAAGGTGCGTATTGCACGCCCCTGACACTAGGGCCGCCAATGGCTCCATTAAAAGGGATTGCTGACACCAATGTATCTTTCGCTTCTACAATCCTTTCATATCCCTGTGCAAATACCCATGTTGTTATGCCAAGACAGCTGCATAACCAGAAGGACAGTTATGACCACTGGGACATCAATAACTAATTGTCTTAAATAGTACCAGTGGCTGGCCGGTTTAGCTAGACACATCCACTGAAGAAGTCACAAGAGCAGAGTCCGAATTTACACCATAACATAGCGCCAGTGTTGGTAAAAGGCACGTTTACCCAGGAGTATCTCGGCGCTCAGGTAACAGCTAGTGTGGCCCAACTCACTGGTACCCCTTCTTTGATCTCAGAAAGAAGACACGCTGAGGGGACCCCACGATTTGAACCTGGGACCATGAGGTCCTACACTGGTTCCTACAGCGGATGAGTTAGGCTACTAAGCCAGCATAAGTGCGCCGCTGAAGCTCGAATGCACAACAAAGTGTTACCGGTAGCAGAGGTGCTTGACATTCAAGCCCATAACCTCCTCTGCACAAGAATGAGGTGCCATCTGTACCCCAGCGCCTTGTTTGTGCTGGACCCAGTTTTACTTCTTACTGATGTAATAATAATAATAAAAGAAATTATAAAGCGCCTGGTTACACTATGAAACAGTGTGTCCCCGCGCTGTGGCGACAGAAACCAAGCAAGCGCCATTGACTGTCAGGTATTAAGCTCAAAGGCCCGATGGCAGACAGAGACCTAAACTACTTAGGAAAAAGGTGAGTCTTCAGTTTCTGATGGAACCTCGTCTCCGATGGTTCCATACGAAGCTCAATCAGAAGAGCATTCCACTGTTTACTGGCCAGGTATCTGAAGGAGCGACCACCCATCTGTGCTCTGTAGATACGCGGCACCCGGAAGAGCATACTTCCAAGGGATCTCAGAAGCCGCTTAGGATGGTACATGGTCAGCAACTTCTGAAGATAGATAAGTGCCTTTCCCTGAGCAATGCGCTGAGCCATGCACATCGTTTTGAACACAATACGTTCTTGGACAGGAAGTCAATGCAGGGTGGCTAAGGCACGACTCCCAGAAGACCTTCGAGGAAGGTTCAGCACCAGCCTGGCGCCCGCGTTCTACATGCTTTGCAGTTGGTGCAGTCCTTTTTTGCTCAATCCAATGCACAACGAGTTCCCGTAGTGCAAGTGGGAAGTGACAAGGGTGTGAATTAGTGTTTTGCTACCAGTAACGGGGAGTAAGTCCAGGGTTTTACGCAGACTTTTTAAAATGCCATAACATTTGCCGGCTACCCCTCTAATGTGGTGTTCAAAGGACAGGTTGACGTCCAGTCAAACTCCCAGGTTTTTCACCTGCTCCGAGGGGTTAGGCGTGGGCCCAGGTTCGGGTGGCCACCACGCTGAAGACCAGATGGACGGAGCTTTCCTTATCACTAGAAGTTCGGTTTTACTCGCATTGAGGCGCAGGTAGTTGTTATTCATCCAGCCTGTCAGTTTTCCTTGACAGGCGGAGACGTTCGCTGCTGCCTCTTCCAGGGGCTGGGATAGTGTCACCACCAATTGCGTATCGTCCGCGTAGGACACAATCTCCACCCCGTAGGCTTCCACTATCTTCGCCAGGGGTTCCATATACAGATTGAATAAAGTAGGGCTCAAAATAGAGCCCTGCGGAACCCCTTGCTTTAGAGATCGTACCTCCGATTTAAAGGGGGGACAGTGGAATTGATACCTTCTGTCTGCAAGGACGAGCCCAGCCACTCATGAGCCAGCCCTACAACCCCTGGCTTACTGAGGCGGGAGAGTAGTAAGGGATGCGAGACGGTATCAAATGCCGCACTAAGATCTAATAGCAGCAGAGCGGCCGTCCGCCATTCATCCACTCTCCCACGCATCAGTTCCGTGGAGAAAAGCAGTGCCGATTCCGTAGAGTGGTTGGCCCTAAAACCTGACTGTGAGAGGTGGAGAAGTTGACACTCTTCCATATATTTAACCATCTGGGCATTGACAATTTTCTCTACCACTTTAGCACAAAAAGGTAAGAGCGAAATGGGACGAAAATTGTCCAAATGGGACACATTAAGGTTGGCCTTCTTTTTGATCAGGATAACCTGAGCTGTTTTCTAATCCTGAGGCACATAGCTTGCTTGAAAGGATAGTTCTGCCAAACGTCCTATGTGTTTTATAAGAAGTCCCAACAGATTCTTAAGATCTTAGGTTGAGCCGCGTCTGTTGGGGAGCCTGACTGGATACTGTGGACTATCTTCATCAGTTCAGGATTTTCAGGGACTACAAACTGATTGAGGCCATTATCACCCCTAGGTCTCACTTCTCTGGCTTGTCCTGTGGGTGGATCCACCACTCCCATTGGAAAGGACCTATATATGGTTTCGACCTTTTCAACAAAGAAGTCCGCGAGCGCCTCGCAGATCTTCTCGGAATAGGTATCAGGAGCCAGAGTC
Source organism: Lissotriton vulgaris (assembly GCF_964263255.1). NCBI lineage: Eukaryota > Metazoa > Chordata > Amphibia > Caudata > Salamandridae > Lissotriton > Lissotriton vulgaris. The sequence continues at coordinate 605,821,582 of NC_141685.1, read as the reverse complement.
CTGTTGAGTGACGTGAGCTCCTTGTATATGGAGAAGAGCTCCTTGGATGAACTTTCTGCTAGCTCAATTTTATTATTTAAAAATAATTTTTTAGTTCTCCTTATCAGGCGATGGTACTCTTTTATACTGCTCTTATATTCCAGCTTGGCCGTCTTCTCATAGTTTTTGCACCAGGCGCGCTCTAAACCTTTGCATGCGGATTTGGCTGCTCTTAAGTCAGGATTAAACCACTGTGCCGTCTTAGTGCACCTCGCGGGGCCTTATTCGTCCACGGCGCAGCCCTATCTAGGGCCCTGGTCAGCCAGTCCTCGTACTCCTCATTCCTCCATGCCTCATCAAAGTTATCTCTCAGCGGGGGGCACCCTAGCCTCAAAGCAAGCTCTAATTCAGCCTGGTTGAGTTTCCCCCATTGCCTACGTTGTGCGCCATTGGCCTAACTTGCGTGGGATTTTGAGGCAGGCCTGGTATAGAGAACTGAACCAGGTAATGATCTGACCATGGTACCTGGATCGGGGGCCGAACCTCCACTTCCGCCCAATTAGCAAAGATAGGATCAAGAAGGTGACCCGCCTGATGAGTGGGCATCGAGGATTGGAGTTTCAGCTTGAATAGCTGCAGCGAGGTAATCACCCCTTGCGCTTCCCTATTGCTTTCCTCCTCCAGGTGAAGGTTGAGGTCCCCTAAAATTAAGAGCAAATTATAGCGTAAAGCAGGTTGCGCGACCACCTCCATCAGGCTATCTATGAATTGTGATGATGACGGCCCAGGTGGGGGGCAAATCAGGTAGCCATTTATAGTCATATTAGGCCCGAATTTCATTGAGAAAAAGCCTGCTTCGCTATTTTTAATGCTCACTGCTTCTAGGGTACATGTCACCTCTAGCTTATGCACCATAGCGATCCCCCCGTTGCATTCTAAGCATACCATAATCATGGGGGAGTGCTTCCAGGATTTCTGTTGTGGACCCCTCGTCTAACCAGGTCTCCGTTAGAAAGAGTACATCTGGCTGGTTGTCGTTTAGAAGATCAAAGATTTCAAGTTTAAGTTTCTTTAGGGAGCGACAGTTCATCTGTATCATGGTCAATGTCTCCTCCTTACTCTCGTGCCCCAGCAATTCCCTAGGGTTGTATAGACAGACCTTACACCTCTGGGGCATACTTTCCGCCCACATACCATGCTTACAGGCCTCTTCCATAGGTGGACACATTTGTTCCATCTGTTCTTTAGAATACTTTAGTCGCAAGGGGCCATCCATAGATTTTTGGGCAGGGGTTTGGGCCCCTAGCCCCGTCTGGCCGAGGACGGGCACAGACGAGCATGCCTTTGGCGCGCCTGTGGCGCACCACCGGCGCGCCCGCTGCACGCGGCCGCTGCGTGGCCGCTGTACTCTCTGCATTAAGTAGGGGGCAGGAGGGCAAAAACTAGACCGCTACCCTCCTTCCTGTCAGCCCGGAAGTGATGGGCTCCTCACCCTCCGCAGCAAAAGCCCACAATGGACGCGGCGGGCAATACAAGCAAGTCACACAGATCAGGTATGTTCCCCAGGCAACCTACAATTCCCCCAAGTCAGTTGTAAGCACTGTACAAATTTTAAAAAGATTTCAAGGTTAAAATACGATTTCCTCAATGTCACCAGCGCTCAGGCTCTAACATCGGAGGTTTTTTTTTTTTAAATGGTACCATCTGTCACTGCCACCGACAGACCTGTCTCCACTGCGCGGCTGCTGTCCTCCCCGCATTAAGTAGGGGGCAGGACGGCAAAAGCTAGACCGCTACCCTCCTTCCTGTCAGCCCGGAAGTGATGGGCTCCTGTAATGGAAAAAGGGTAGTGTAAACTCCTAGGATTTTGCAAAATGGCATGTTACGTAGCAAATTGCTGTAACCTAAGCATGTAAGATAAACAGGAAAGGTAGATAATAACCTGCATACAATTAATATGAGAGAGAAGAAAACTTAGGTAACAGAAGGCATAAAAGTGACCAAGAGAACTTGAAGACGCTTCACGCAGAAGTAAACTACATTTCCCAGTTGTGTGAGAAAACAGTTTTTTTTGTGGGCTAGAAAATAGTGCTTCTGGCCACCCTGTCATTAAAACCTTAAACATTGCAGGCACTGGAACTTGATTTGACATGCCTGCAAGTCATGCCCGTTTAAATCATTAGGCTATGCATCCCTCAGGTTGTCAGCCAGCTTCACCGGTGGGAGCGAGGTAGCTGAGACCCGGAGAATATATATCAAGTTATTAACTGTTGCCTAATCCCCACTTATAGCTTTGGGGGTGTTGCAAATCTAGAATGTCACCTTGTAGCTGGGTCTTGGCTGGTAGCTATGTGGGTACTGTACGTGACAGCGCTGGCAGTGGCAAATGGTGGTGCAAGCTGCACCGGCCTCCTGGCGAGTGCCCTGAGACTTTTCCCATTCACTCGAGTATAGGGTGTCCGTGCACCCTACACCACACACCACATTACTGAGACAATCGATCATCTGTGTTTAAATCCTTGTATAGGTTACGTTAAGTAAGTCAGGCGACTCCAAGGTGTCTTAGTTACAAGCCATCCACACTGCCAGCCAGTATAGTTTTAGAGTGCTTGTTTGAAGAAGCACTAGCTCAGAATTCAAACATAACAGTATGGTTTATCTTTATTGTAACCTCTTTTTGCAACATTACGCTAATAGGTTGGGGAAATAAAAACACTCTAAACAATACTTTGCAGTTTCATGCATCTCTTTGGCGACAGGTAAACACTCGCTGTTCCACCTGAGATTTTAACCTATGAACTGTAAGTCACACAAAGTATCAGCCTGACCAACAAACCACTGACCTATTAACCTTCACAAACTGCTTGGTAAGCATCCTTTGCCGCGGGTATATGAAGCGTCTGCACTCTGCACTACCTGCGATGAACTAAAATAACAAACACATTTCCAGTGGAAATAAAGGCTCCTGATTGCTGGACTCACAACGCACATTTCAAGTATAGTGTAACTTCTGATTGGACCATTGTAAGTCTTGGCATCTTCGGCGTGGTTTACCCTGACTTTTTGCCTCTACCTCCTGTATTTTTTTGATGCTATACTGGAATTAGTTTTTGCTGGCTTAGATGCTTTGGGCACTTTGCCACTGCTGATCAGTGACAAAGTGAAAGTGCTCCCTGTGTAAAGTGTTGTTACAATTGGTTCTCCCTGATTGGCATATTTGATTTACTAATAAGTCCCTAGTAAAGTGCACTGAAGTGTGCCAATGCCTTTAAATCAAATACTGCGAGTGGCCCTACAGCACTGATTGTGCCACCCACATGAGTAGCATGAAAAGGTAAATCAAGCCTGCTACTGCAGAGTCTGTGTGCAGTTGTTAATTGCCTTGTCGATTTAGCAAGTTCACCCACATACCAGGACTTAACCTTCCCTTTTTTCAGATTTAAGGCACCCCTATGGTAGGCCCAAGGTACCCCCATGGGCAGGGAGTAGTGTATATGAAAGGTAGGACAGGTACTGGTGTGTGTGACCTGTCCTGATAGTGAAATACTGGCAATTTCGTGTTTTGCTATTGAAAGGCTGCCTTGCTCCATAGTATAGAATAGGACATGCTTTGTAACATCTTACAAGTATAAATTCCAATTGGGACAAGATAAAGAAATAGAGTTTAGGCTCTCCGAACTCAGAATTTAATACCACATTGAAGTAAGTAAGTTCAGGAGACAAAGGTAGATTAAAAAAAATGTGGGGTTATTTCAGTAAGGAAGTTTCCCAACTGCCATGTCCAACTCCCCTCAGCTCAATGCCCAACATGCTACAGCACATTCCCTACAGTTCTAAAGAGGAACCAAAGTCCCAGCAACACAGGAGTCAAACATACCATTGTAAATAACAAGGAAGAGGCATAATAAATGTTATGTCATGTTAGTGACATTTCTAAAGAGCAGCGGCTACCCAAGGGTGTCCTGGCGCTAGCTACTGTCATCTGAAAATGAGCATTGTAGGCAGGTTTACATGTCAAAGAGCCATGTTTTTAATCCCTTCCTGAAAGCCAGGATATCTCATTCCTCAGATGAAAAGGAAGGTCGTTCCAGGCCTTTGCAGCGCAGGCAACAAAACTTCTCAATCCCCACATTGCTTCTTTAGTGGGTGGTACAATCACCAATTTTCTTCCACGAGAGCAAAGGTTCCTTTTGGGTGAATACTATTTGAACTGTTGCTACAAATGGTCTTTGTAGGGCCTTGTACACACTGCAGAGGGAATTATAGTACACCCGATCCCTAACGGGTAGCCAGTGAAGTTTTTTAATTTCCCTGGAAATTAATACAAATTTGGGAGTGCCGTTAAGCAATCTAGTGGCCACATTTTGCAATAGTTGAAGTTTGTGCAGAAAATTATCTAGAATATTCAGGTAAAAACTGTTGAAGTAGTCCAGCCTTGACAGGATAAGTACAGTAACTACTGTTCGCCGACTATCTGTCTGCAATAAAGGCAGTATTTTCTTAATCGTTCTGAGAACGTACGAAGTGGCAGATGCCACTGCATTAACATGGTCACCAAAGCTTATCCTCCACTATAACTCCCAAGTTTTTTATTTTCCTGGTGGGTATAGGAAGAGTGCCTATAGTATCTGGCCACCAATTTGGGGTCCAGAAGTTGGTATTGTTGCCAAACAGGATGACCTCCGTTTCGCCCGAATTGAGCTTTAGGCTGTTTTGTGACATTCACCTCCCAACCACTTCCATGCAATCATGGAACAGTTTGCGTTATTTCCCTGTCCTGCCCTGTCAGCAGAGACACCAAAATGTGTGTGTCATCTGCATACGAGGTAAGGCAGAAGCCAAAGGAGCTGATCAGGGGGGCCGGAAATGATACATACACATTAAAAAGTGTGGGCTCAGAGGCGACTCCTGTGAAACTCCACAAGGCAGGGAAAAAGGGTTGGAAAAATGTTGCCCAGTGACATGATTTGTGATCTGTCAGTTAGGAAGGATTTCAAAAGTATCCACGCTTTATCCTGGACCCCGCGTGCCATCAAAAGATACATCAGCAGATCATGATGGACCTTATCAAAAGCAGCGGACAGATCCAACATAATTAGAGCAGCCTTGCCTCCCTGATCCAAGGCTACCCTAATCTCTTCAGTGGATTTTATGAGAGCAGACTCTGTGATGTATCCTTCTATGAAACGATATTGAGTGGGATCTAGAGCTTGAGTTTCATGTATAAATGCACTGAGTTGTGCATTCATTCTTTTCTCGGCCAGTAGATGCATATAAATATATAAACATTTAAATGGAAGATTACAACACATCTCCCTTATCACAATTTAAAGGAGAGAAGGAAACTGCAAACCAAGGGACAGAGGGAGAAGGAAAGAAAATGAGGTTACAAATATTTGCTACAGTTGTGTACATGAAAATCAAAGAACAATACCAGGGAGGCACTCAGGGAGTACGTAATTCATGACAGAGTCCTCGTGCCACTTTGGAGAACCTGCTTTACTTTTAATTAGTTTGACATCACAGGTAGTGGGCAGTTCATTGGCACTACTGACACTCTTGCTGTGAGTGTATTGCGCAGGATGTGGAACCAATCTATCCATGCTCCACATGTCCATCTGCCATTATGACAACAATTTTCCCCACTACCTCTATTCTCTCCGGACCATAGTATTTATTATGCTTGTTCTGGTTTATGTCAGGTTCCTTAATTAGGACCCACTGTGGTACTTTCTATTTACGTTGTTTAACTCTTCATTTGTTATCATAGTCTTGCTTGTATTTCTTTTGATGCACCCAGATTTTTCTCCCTGGCAACTTGCCTATCCCATTCAAAAGAGTTGTTTTCAAACAGTCATTTGGGTGTTAATTTGGAGCCCTGCATGCGACCTCTCAATAGACAGAAAGGGAAATAACCTGTCACACTGTTGGGTGTAATATGATATGACCATATCATGGCTTTGATAGATTGAATAATGGGCGTATGTGCTACCATGGCTAATTGCAAGACATCTTTGATCATTCTGTTGCAACGCTCCACTAACCTACTTGAACAGGGGCAGTATTAGCATCAAAGCGCACCTGCCGGAAATTGGAGAACAATTGGCACAGCGACAAGACGCTGGACAGTCTGGCTGCCCACAAAGACACCATCCGCAACCACCACCACCTCATCAGGACCACCAAAAGGACATCCTTCAAAGACCGCCTTGACAACAACGCACACAACAGCAAGGAGCTCTTCAACATCGTGAAGGAAATCTCCAACCCCAGCTCCAGCGCCAATGACATCCCACCATCGCAAGCCCTGTGCGACTCCCTCGCCACCTTTTTTCACTGCAAGATCACCGACATCCATGACAGCTTCAACCCCCGGACGACCCCTACAGGCCTCGACACACCGGACCCACCGCCCCCCATCGACCACGACTCCCTGACAACCTGGGCCAACGTGAGCATTGAGGACACAATCAAGACCATGGGCACAATCCACTCCGGCTCCCCGTCTGACCCTCTCCCACACCACATCTTCAACAAAGATGGCAGCTCCATCGCAGTCCCACCTGAGCAGCATCATCAACCTCTCCTATGAGACCATTACCTTCCCTGAGAGCTGGAAGCACGCCGAGATCAACGCCCTACTGAAGAAACCCAAGGTGGACCTGAGCGACCTCAAGAACTTTCGGCCCATCTCCCTGCTTCCGTTCTCAGCAAAGGCCATCAAGAAGATAATTAACACCCGTCATCTCGAAGACAACAGCATCCTGGACCCATCCCAATCAGGATTCGGCAGCAACCACAGCACCAAAACCGCCCTCATTACTGCCACAGACAACATCAGGATCCTGCTAGACAACGGCGGCCCTCATCCTCCTGGACCTCTCCGCCGCCTTCGACACCGTCTGCCACCGCACACTACGCACGTGCCTCCACGACGCAGGGATCCGAATCAAGGCCTTGGACTTGACCACCTCCTTCCTCTCTGGCAGAACTCAGAGAGTCCACCTCCTGCCGTTCCGGTCCGAAGTCTCCGAGATCATCTGCGCCATCCAACAGGGATCCTCCTTCAGCCCAACGCTGTTCAACCTCTACATGGCACCACGCACACGCATCGCCTGACAGCACGACCTCAACATAATCTCCTACGCCGATGACACACAGCTGATCCTCTCCCTCACCAAGGACCCCCCCCACCGCCAAATCCAAACTCCACCAGAGAATGAAGGCTGTCACCAACTGGATGAAGGAAAGCCGACTTAAGCTGAACTCAGACAAGACGGAGATCCTCATCCTCAGGCCCAACCCCTCAGCATGGGACGACTCCTGGTGACCCGCATCACTGGGGACACCCCGGCTCCTACCAACCATGCACGCACGCAACCCGGGAGTCATCCTCGACTCAAAACTCACCATGACCAAACAAGTCACCGCAGTATCCTCTATCTTCTTCAACACCCTCTTTATGCACCACAAAATCTGCAAATGGATCCCCACAGACACGAGGAAAACAGTCACCCAGGCCCTAGTCAGCAGCAGACTCGACTACGGTGAGGTTCCGTGACAATTGTAAGTGATGTTTTCGACTCGCACGAATATGGTCGAGTCTGGTATCTATGAACCGCAAATGACGAGTTTAGTGGGTGTGTGCAGTTTCGTTGTGCCAACCTAAACCGTTCGTCTGTTATGTGGGTTATTCTATCTGTACCCACGGGTTCCATCTTAGATACGGCATCCATTTTGTCTCTTGCCCTCAAGTAGCCAGCGAACGGACGTTGTCCGCTTCGCGACCCTGGGACTCCCAAGATACTTGCGGAAGCCACATGTCCTTTGAAACTGTCTTTATGACGAGGGGGATGATACTGTAAGGCAGATGGCCCCGCTCGAGGCTCATCTTGCCGTGCCGGTCTATTGTCTCAGCCGTGCATCTCATTAGGCACGTCCCTTTTGATGCCTGTAGCTCGCGTTTCCCGATACCTCCCTTATTGCACCCTTTTCAATCACCCACTGTCTCCATCTTCCTCCACACCTGTCCTTGTTCCTTCTTCAATCTGTTTTACTGCTGATTGGAATGTACTAATGGTGGGAAGATGGGTTTTTACAGTTGGGAACCGCCAAATGTTTCCGCACTTATGTTCCGGACCTTGTGTGTATCAAAGTGACTGAAACGACCCCTCTGGGGGATAACTATGGGAACCAAGCCATAAACCTTTGTGTACCATGTAAACCTATGGGTGGATTGTGTATAAAAGGAGCGATCCACAGAACCAATTTGAAGCAGTCTCCACAAGTAGCACATGTTGTACTTGCCGTGATTTCTGTGTTCCCTGCAGTAAATAAAGCTTGAATCTTTGACGCCGAAGGAAGTGTCCCGTGTCTCTGTCACTTGTACGCCGGAGCAGGTTACCCACGAAGGTTTCAGGTGTTGTTCCCTGGCACCGCTGGGTCTTAAATAACCCAGTCCTTCAGTTGGTGCCCAACGTGGGGCTGCATCAGTGGTACCGGTCCAAGCCCGACGATCGTGAGGAACTTCGTGTGAAATCTCCGAGGGAAGGTGCACTCCGCTTCATCGATCCTGTTGTCGAAATAAGTGGCCCGAAGACTTTTCCCGCGAAGATTCCCGCCTCCTGACGGCTGCGACGGACTGCTGCCCTGACTGTAGAGCTGTTTTGGCGCCTGGCGTAGACCTTGGTATAGCGAGACGATTGACGGGCCTTCCTGGTGACGCCATCGATCTTTGAGTTAAGTATTTGTGGGTCGCTCCCAGTGTTCTTGGTTGTGGTTCTTAGTTGTTGCATGGTTCCATTGCATTTGTGGTTCTTGGTACTTTGTTGTGATATTTGACGACTGCAGACGCCAAAAACCGAGGGTTTTCGCTCTTTGCTGGGACTTGGTAAATCCCGTAACCCTTGAAGTTTGTGAAACTCGGCTAGTGTGCAAGATGCCTGGTCGTAGTACTTTGTTTAGTTGTTTCAGACGTTGTGGTACGGATTCCCGACTGGAGGACTCGTGTCCGATACCTCCGGTTGGAACTCCCACTTATGAACTGTACAGTAAGCACGGATTGGGCCCGATTACTTTTAATGATTACTGGATTCGGTATACTAAGAAGGATGGTGTCCTTAGTTGGCCACCTCATGGTAGTTTTGAGACTCCAATCTTAGATAATCTAGAGGCTAAATTATTTGCGAAAAAGTCAAGGCCGGCCATGTTTGATGCCTTTCGGTTGTGGCGTAAAGAAGCCCGACAGAAAGAAATTAGACAGACTAAACGAAATCAGAGAGATGGTGTTGCTACCATTGTAAAGAAAGCAGAGCAGTTTCAGCGTGATAAGGAGGATAAGGAAAAGGAAGTGTTCGATAGGCTACAGCGTATGTCCATAGATAAATGCTATCCTGTTTTGCCTACGGAGTCGGATAAGAAGGAAGAACCAGTTGAGGATCCTTTAATGTCTTATCTTCTGAAGTCACCACCCCCATATGTACAGGGTACCGCAGTTCCTGTGGTTCCCCCTGTACCTATTCTTCCACCTATTCCCCAGCCTGTTCCTCAACCTGCACCCGTTCTTCCGACTGTTCCTGCTCCTTTGTCTGTTGCTATCCCTACTGCTCCTCCACTTCCACATACTCCTGCTCCCGCTACTGCTCCTGTTTTGTTAACTCCTGTTGTTGCCTCTGTTTCTACCTCTTCCCTTGTTAGTCCTGTGTCCTATACTTCTCCCTCTGTTCTTAGTCGTACTTCTCCTGTTGCGGCTAACTTCTTTCATTCTCTCGGACCTGTTCTTGGGTCCGCTGGTTCAGATGGTCCTCAGAGACGTAGTCAGCTTCCTGGTAACAGGGAACGCGCTTCGCTATATAATATGGCGATGGATTGGATGACACATCCTCTTAGAAATCCACCACGTGTTGTACTCGATACGTTCTGTCAATTTAATATACCAACCCAAAGATTTGTGTTCGAAGAAATGTGTAAGGTCCTTCGTGATCAGATATCTGCCGATGCACCTGACGAGGTGCTGTCCGCTTTGTCTGATCTACAGCTCCAGTTCTCGAATGGACTGATAGTGGATACCAACGTTCGACGTGCTGTTGAGCGGTTGCTATCTTTCCGTCCTACTCCTATACCTCAAGCCTTGTTTGTTGAGGATGTTGAAAGGCAGCCAGATGAGTCTGGTCAATTTCCTATGCGCGAAGTTCCACCAGTATGGATGCCAGGTAATCCTGCAGCTGCTCCACCGATCTTGCCATATTTCCAGAGAGTGTGGATACACCTCCCATGGAAACGTTCAGAGGTGTTACAGGTGAAGCAATCATTGCCTGACCCTCGCAAAAATCCTACAGGGTATTACAAGGAATTATCGCAGCTCGTAGATGCTACGATAATGAACCTTGCTGATATTGATATGCTGTTCGGCAATGTTGTACCGCAACCAGTATGGGCTAAAATCCGTCAGGAAAATCATCCGAATGAACTAGGTGGTGATTGGGCTGCCATTGTAGCGGCAGATGGTCGACAAACTGGTGGTGCTAAACCCGAGCAGTTGATTGCTGCTCTTCCTCAACGAATAATTACGCTAATGAAAACTCTTATGCCAGCTATGAGGGTGAATTGGGACAAATTGTCGGCTTGTAAACAGAAGAAGGACAAGAGTGTCTCCGACTTCTTTACGAGATTCGAGGAGGCATTCATCGACCATAGTGGTCAGGATATGGGTACTGAGGGTGGCCAACGGTTGTTTGTGGATAAATTTGTCTCTAACTTATTGCCCGATTTGAGCAATAAATTGAAGAATTCAGAAAGTGCATGGGCCGTTTCTACCTCAGCTCAGATATTGGCCTCAGTACAATATTATGAGAATAGAGAGAAAGAAGAGAATGACCGCGCTGATAAAAAGACGAAAGAGCTTAAAACTAAAGTGTTGTTACAGCAAGCGTATCCTCCACGTTCGAATCAGAATGCTTCGCAACAAAATAGATCGCAGTCGCAATCGAATCGACCACAATCTAGAAATTACTCCTCTTCCCAAAGATCCTCTTTAGGGTACAATCAGTGTGCCTATTGTAGACAGGAGGGTCATATAAAATTCAATTGTCCTGTTTTGAACGACCGTAATAGTGGTAATTTATCTAGAGGAGGTCGTGGTGGTTCTCAACAGACATCACGCGGTAGTGGTCGTGGTGTTCAAAATGATCGTTCAGATAACCAATCGAATTCTAATAACTGTTTCGATCAACGTGGATCATCGCAAGGACAATCTGCGCAGTACAATGTAGACGATTATTACGTCGATCAGGGAACTGATGACAGTAATTACTAGGACAGCCATAGACAAGGAGAGGGAGTGGTATCAGTTCCGGTTGATCAGAGAGGGCCTTACGTCGCAGTTGCTACATTGGGCGTCGTTGAGCCTTTTCTGTTGGACACTGGTGCAGCGAAAAGTTCCATTATGCATTCGAAACTCCCTGGCGCACCTTTGTCTGGCTTAACAAATGTTTCCGTTGGATTCTCTGGCGCCCCCGTTAGCAATCCAGTTTCACGCCCTTTGCCTCTTACAATTGGGCCACGTGAGCTTGAAGCTCCGTTGATTTTGACTACTGGTTGTGGTGAAAATCTCCTGGGTCTGGATTTGCTAAAACGTTTGTATGCAACTCTATATTGTTCTCCTGCGGGTGTAAAGCTTACGTTGGGAGAGAAGGTTGTCTCTCCTATGTACTTGTCTCTTGATAAGCTTCCACCGGAATTGAGTTCTCTTCCTGAATCTTAGTGGGCAACAGGTCCCAATGATGTGGGCCTGCTTGACATCTCCCCTTATGTTGTTCAGTTGAAATCCAATGTGCGATTGCCACGTATTCCCCAGTATCGTATTTCTCTTGATGGTGAACGAGCACTATTAGCGATCATCTATGATTTGATCGACAAAGACGTTATTGAAGAGACTCGAGGAAACGTGTGCAACAGCCCTGTACTGCCTATTTTAAAACGTACTGATCCTTCGAAACCACCTGTTTATCGTTTTGTTATCGATTTACGGGAGGTTAATAAATTTGTGATTCCTCAGTTCCCTGTTGTGCCTGACATCACGGCGCTACTGACTCTGATTCCAGCATCTGCGTCTTGGTTTTCGGTGATCGATCTGAAGAATGCGTTCTTCAGCATCCCGATCGCAGAGGAGAGTAGAGACCTTTTCGGTTTCTCTCTTGGTGGACGCAGCTTCCGGTTTAAATGCGCTCCTCAAGGCTACTGTGAGAGTCCATCGATTTACAGCCAAGCCTTGAAGGGTCAACTGGATGCGTTCACGTTGCCGGCTGGTGCGGCCTTAATCCAATATGTCGATGACTTATTGGTAGCTGCGGATACTCAGGACATTTGCAAAATTGCTACGGTGTCGTTGCTGCAACATCTCTGCGACTTACATCACAAGGTGTCACCTTCTAAACTCCAATATTGTTGTCAAGAAGTAACCTATCTAGGTCACTTATTGTCAAAGGAGGGAAGGCGGTTGACCCCAGAAAGAATTGCAGAAATTGCGCGAATGACTGTGCCAGCAACACAAAGAGATGTGCGTGCCTTTCTAGGTATCACGTCGTACTGCAGGCAATGGATTCCAAATTTTTCATTGCTAGCGAAACCGTTGGTGGCTCTTACGTGCAAGGATGTTTCTACTCCTTTACCATGGACGGAAGAATGTCAGAAAAGTTTTTCTGAACTGCGTGACTCATTGTGTTCGGCTCCTGTGTTAGGTACTCCTGACTACAGTAAGCCATTCACGTTATATGTTCACGAGAGGGAAGGTTGTGCTTTGAGTGTCTTAACGCAACCTTTAGGTGGTAAGCAACGTCCATGTGCATATTTTTCCTCGACCTTGGACCCGGTAGCTAGAGCATTGCCGAGTTGTCTGAGAGCAACAGCGGCAGCGGCGGTGTCCATCCGACAATCAGCAGGATTGGTCATGGATAATATGCTTACGGTGATGGTTCCGCATGCAGTCGACACTCTTTTAAATCGTACGAAAACTCAGCACTTGACAAGTGCGAGGTTGTCCGGATACGAGTTGACGCTTCTGGCAAGTCATATTCAGATAAAACGTTGCAATGTTCTGAATCCGGCAACTTTGTTACCCATTAGTACAGAGTCAGATGAAATAGCAGCCCATGACTGCTATTTGCGAACAGAGGAGGAAACAAAAGGTCGAGTGGACCTTAAAAACACTTCTTTAGAAGATCCAGATGGAACACTGTATGTAGATGGTTCGTGTTTTAAATTGCCGAATGGTGATGTGACCACTGCGTATGCTGTTGTAACTTTGAGTACTGTTGTGGAAGCTGCGAGATTGAATCAGAATTCTGCCCAGGCTGCGGAGCTGATTGCCTTAACTAGAGCGTGTGTGTTAGCAAAAGATAAACGTGTGAATGTGTATACTGACAGTCAGTATGCATTTGGCGTCGCTCATAGCTTTGGACGATTGTGGAGAGAGAGAGGTTTTCTGACATCGGATGGTACGAAGATTCAGCATGGCCAGCTTGTCAATGATCTTTTGGATGCACTTACGTTGCCTAAGCAGGTAGCGATTGTTAAATGTAGTGCACATCGTAAGGTGACGGATGATGTTGGTCGTGGTAATGCGTTTGCGGATGAGACTGCTAAGGAGACTGCCCGGAACCTTAGCACTCGAATGTATGTGACGAGTTCAGTTAGGTGGCCTACAGAGTTGAGTATGTGTGAAGACACTATTGAGAGTGTGAAGGCGATACAAAATGAGGCCACTAAGACTGAAAAGAAGAAGTGGAATGAAAGTACGGGAAAGTTGGATGCGAATGGTTGTTGGATTGATTTGTCGGAGCAGAAAAGATGGATGTTACCAGATGCGTATGTGCTGGCTGTTGTGACAATGGCACATGGGTTAGCACATATTAGCGTGAAAGGTATTTGCAAGTTGTTATCTCCTGTGTGGAAGAATGATGGTATCACGAAATGTGCTGATCGCTTGGTTTAACAACTGTATGGTATGTATGTTGTACAATCCTGGTAAGGGAACCCCAACTCCTCCTGGTAGTTTTGCTCCCCCTTCGTGTCCCTTTGAGGTGATTCAATTAGACTTCATCCATATGGAGAGATGCAATAACTTGAAATACGTTTTGGTTGTGGTTTGCGCGTTCTACTGATGGGTTGAAGCCTATCCTCTCATGGACAACACCGCTTTGTCAACGGCAAAAATCCTACAGAAGGAATACTTTCCTCGGTACGGAATGCCTCGGGTTGTATGGTTTGATAACGGAAGTGAGTTTGTGGGGAGTGTGATGAAGAGTGTGTGCAAAGGCCTTGGAATTAATCAAAAATTCCACAGCGCCAATCATCCCCAGTCAGCTGGTTTGGTTGAAGGGTATAATGGCACCCTTAAACTAAAATTAGCGAAGATTCAGGCTACGACTGGTCTTTCGTGGCCTGACGCTTTACCCTTAGCTTTACTATCAACAAGGGCAACCGTACACTCCCGAGTAGGGCTCAGTCCCTATGAAATAGTGTTCGGTCGTCCTGCAAATGTTTGGGGGGTCCCTAGACCGGCTGTGTTCTGTGATCTTGAGTATCCAATGTTGATCGATTATCTACATGACTTGACTGCTAAACTGAGGTTAATTCACCAACAGGTTTACGAAGCACTGCCGACGCAGACTGAGGGTCCAGGCCACCAGCTCCAGCCTGGAGACTGGGTGGTTACCAGAAATTTTTCTCGGAAGAAGAACTTGGAGCCCAGGTTCAACGGACCCTACCAGGTCCTCCTTGCCACGAGAACTGCTGTTCGTCTTGAGGGGCGGAAAAACTGGGTGCACGCCACCCATACGAAGAAAGTCCCTATTCCGTTGCCGGCAGACTCGTGGGTGAGGAGAGGCATTGCATCAACTGAAACCGAAGGATTGCCGGCGTTTGTTTCTTTCAGCGACGCACAACCTGTCGGAGAATCCTCAGTGCAGCAGAAAGACACTGTTGAACATTTGTCATCAAAAGACTCAAGACCAGAACATTCGACTGATCAGCAGGACGCTGTCTCTTCAACGGATCCTTTGTTTGACGAGCAGACACGTTCTGGGTAAACCCGATACTTTTTGCGATCTCGCACTAAAGACTAATAAAAAGATCCTGTTCTGTCCCTTGACAACTGCATTATCCCATTTTCCATGATCAGTCTGAACACCTGTATCATTGTAATTATTCTTGTACATATTGAAGGTTTTTCCTACGTATTTTTTGCTTCCACAGCTGAGAGACATTGCACATATATTATAAATAAAGGCCGTAGGGCCGCACGCGTACTTCTTTCTGGTTAGTAGGTCTTGACGCTAGGTTAAAGACCGTCGGTTCCTGGGAACTCCTGGGAATTGACTACTGCTACACAGAACGAAGTGCGTCAAGAAACGTTGCGGACGGTCATAGGGGATGGCGTTTTCAAAGCTGATGGATGTGGAATAAGCACAGGCACAAAGATTTGAGCTGCAGCGACTTAGTCGTACGAAATGTTTTATGTTTCAGATATTTGTATTGTTTTTGATTGTTTCTGCATTTTTGGCGGGTGGGGTGTACTATATGATGTCGTACTTCTTACCTTCTGCCATACCTACACCTATTCCTACTTCTGACTCTAAATTCACCTCTACTGCGTCTCCTCATTCCTTCCATATCTTACCCGAACACGAGCAGGCTAGACGTGCAGAATTTCGCAACAATTCCTTTATTCAGCTCCTTCACCAGCACCAGTTAGTGGTTAACACTACTAATTGTTGGGTGTGTGGGTTGATGCCACATACCACAGATAAGGGAATTCCATATTTGGTTTTACCGTATAGTTCCCAGGGTTCTGCTCGAGCATTCGAAACAATGTTCCGAAGCGCACTAGGTTTCCACCCCATTCGAGAACCACGTTCTCCCTACTCTGGCCCTGGCTCGTATCAGAAGCCTTTGTCTATAGCGATAGAGGATTTAGATAGCGATATCTATGATCCCTCGCTTATTCCCGAAGAAGAGGTACAAGCCTATAGGGTCTTGAGTAGAGGCGAGTATAGTGTGTTCACTAGTGAAAAACAGCGTAAAAGCTCGCCTCCGATATGGGTCGTACCCCACATTGGTAATTTTTGTCTCATAGGTCGTGGCCGAAGATCGAAAGCCCGACTTGGAGAGAGTGCTTGCACTGAAAATTACATATTGCCGATGGTCTCGTCCCCTGTGTTTCTAGCTGCCAAGGGTACATACTTTATCTGCCATGATCGTGCGTATGCATGGTTGCCCTTCGACTTTGTGGGCTCATGTTTTATCGCAAATTTGCTGCCTCCGACGTTCACTGTAGATGCAGATTATCACAAGACTAGAGTTGTGAGAGGCGTAATTAGCGAAGAAGACACTGCCGGTCAAGAGGCAGGAGACTTTTTCAAGGGTTTCCTCCCGTTTTGGGGGCCTATGGTTAATAGTAGGAACCTGAGACAGTTGACTCGAGTGGTGGAATCGACGGCTAATATTACTGCCAGTGCCCTTGGTAATATCACCACAGAACTTCAGGTGGATAGACTTATGACGTTACAAAACCGTATGGTTTTAGACGTGATCTTAGCAGATCGAGGTGGGGTATGCAAGGTGATCAATTCGAGCTGCTGTATTTTCATTCCTGATAATGCTCCGACTGTCTATCAAGTCATCTCAAAGTTGCATAAAATCTCTGAGTCCATACACGTGGACGTAGGGGGTTGGACGCTACTTGGGTGGTTTTGGGGCCTGATGTCGACTTGGGGTTGGAAGATTCTGATGATTGTCGGAGTTGTTGTGGCGTTCCTGTTCACGTGCTGCCTTTGCGTGCAGTGTGGTCCTGCCTTATGTGGCCTCTGTGCTACAACGTGTATAAGACAGCCGCCTGTTACCAAAGAAGCTCGATTGGACAGAGCTATGTTACAGCAACATCTAGATGGTCTAGTGAATAAAGAGTATGATTCCGACTAGTGCTTGCCTACATGAGGGCAAACGGAGCGTCTGAGGTTCCGTGACAATTGTAAGTGATGTTTTCGACTCGCACGAATATGGTCGAGTCTGGTATCTATGAACCGCAAATGACGAGTTTAGTGGGTGTGTGCAGTTTTGTTGTGCTAACCTAAACCATTCATCTGTTATGTGGGTTATTCTATCTGTACCCACGGGTTCCATCTTAGATACGGCATCCATTTTGTCTCTTGCCCTCAAGTAGCCAGCGAACGGACGTTGTCCGCTTCGCGACCCTGGGACTCCCAAGATACTTGCGGAAGCCACATGTCCTTTGAAACTGTCTTTATGACGAGGGGGATGATACTGTAAGGCAGATGGCCCCGCTCGAGGCTCATCTTGCCGTGCCGGTCTATTGTCTCAGCCGTGCATCTCATTAGGCACGTCCCTTTTGATGCCTGTAGCTCGCGTTTCCCGATACCTCCCTTTTTGCACCCTTTTCAATCCCCCACTGTCTCCATCTTCCTCCACACCTGTCCTTGTTCCTTCTTCGATCTGTTTTACTGCTGATTGGAATGTACTAATGGTGGGAAGATGGGTTTTTACAGTTGGGAACCGCCAAATGTTTCCGCACTTATGTTCCGGACCTTGTGTGTATCAAAGTGACCGAAACGACCCCTCTGGGGGATAACTATGGGAACCAAGCCATAAACCTTTGTGTACCATGTAAACCTATGGGTGGATTGTGTATAAAAGGAGCGATCCACAGAACCAATTTGAAGCAGTCTCCACAAGTAGCACATGTTGTACTTGCCGTGATTTCTGTGTTCCCTGCAGTAAATAAAGCTCGAATCTTTGACGCCGAAGGAAGTGTCCCGTGTCTCTGTCACTTGTACGCCGGAGCAGGTTACCCACGAAGGTTTCAGGTGTTGTTCCCTGGCACCGCTGGGTCTTAAATAACCCAGTCCTTCAACGGAAATGCCCTCTACACCGGAGACCCGTCCTAGCTCATCAACAGACTGCAAAGAATCTAGAACGCCTCATCCTCGATGTCCCCCGCTGCAACCACATCACCCCCCACCTGAGGAACCTGCACTGGCTCCCCGTCGACAGAAGAATCTCCTTCAAGCTCCTAATCCAGGCACACAAGGCACTCCACAAAACCGGCCCAGCCTATCTCAATAGTAAACTCTCCTTGTACGTACCCAACAGGAAACTCAGCTCCGCTGACCACACCCTGGCCACGGTCCCGCGCATCCGTAGAACCACTTCCGAAGACAGGTCCTTCTCCCACCGTGCCACCAAGACCTGGAACACTCTCCCCCTCAACCTACGACAAACCAAAGACCTACTTACTTTCAGGAGACGACTCAAGACCTCTGGCTTTTCGACCAGTAGCAGCAGCAACCCTCCCCAGCGCCTTGAAACTCTTACGGGTAAATAGTGCACTTTACAAATTAACTCATTTATTGATTGGAAGCCAAATGAGTTCAGTTCATCAAGAAGTTTGTGGAAGTTTGCATAAGTGTGCAAGTCTAGGTGGAAATTAAAATTGCTAATGATGATCAATTTGTGGAATTGAAGGGTAAAATGTGCTTGTCGTTTAGCAGGTTTGGAGCGAAGTCTTTCCTTGGACCATGGTGTCACATAAAGGTTGGAAATTGTCAGTGGAGAGTTTGAAGAAGATATATGCTAACCGGTTCTCAGAATGGGAGTTAAAGATAGAGAAGGTAACATTGCCTTTGGAGATGATGATGACCCAACCATTGTGTTTGTGGTGTCTGCAAATTTTGTATCTGGAGGGCACAGAAATTAGGTTGGTAGTATTGTTGAGCCATGTTCAAGTGATGATTACTATCTGGAAAGAACGATTGTCCAGACTATCCCATAACTCTATCTAAAGAGGAGGAGGGAGCAAGCATTGATATAAAAACAAGATAGGCCTGTGGGATGAACAGCTTTGGTGGAATGAAAAGTGATTGTGAAGGCCAGAAAGATGCATGGGAATGAATGAGTCTGTGTGCGTCCACTGTACTTCTGCACTCTCCAAGAGGAGGGGGAGGAAGTTGTCTAGAAGGCGGTAGGAGGGGGTAGCAGACACTGGGAGCGGGCTCACTCAATAGGGTAGGGTGGCCTATCCTGGGCTGAAGCAGAACATGACCAAAAGAAAACTTAAAACTGCAAATAAAAGATATTAAAAGGAGAACCCTTTCAAGCCAGTTCTGAAAGCCCTGACAGTATATAGATTTCTCATGTCTGTTTTTACTGTATAAATGTGGGATCCTACATAATGTTCAATTTCATACTTCTCTATGACAAAGAAAGGGAGTGGTCCACTGAGGACTCAGTGGACTATTGTGCAACCAGAACTGGCTGGTGTGTGCCTTACAGCTAGCTTCCTAGATGTGAACAAACATGGTGGACATGGTAGGATTGGCTAATTTACTTGTAAGTGCCTAGTAACGTGGTACTACATGTGCCCAGGGTCTGGAAATCAAATTCTGCAAGTGGGCCTGCAGCACTGATTGAGCCACCTACTTAAGTAGCCCTTTAAACATGTCTCAGGCCGGCCATTGCAGTCCGTGTGTGCAGTTGTAAATTGATGTTTCGACCTGGCATGATAAACCTTTTACCAGGCACAAAATTTCAATTTTAATAAATCAGTCAACCTTAGAGTAGGCCTTGAACAGCCCAGAGGGCAGGATGAAGTGTATTCAAAAAGTTA
The DNA here is from genome assembly GCF_964263255.1 of Lissotriton vulgaris. Classification (NCBI taxonomy): domain Eukaryota; kingdom Metazoa; phylum Chordata; class Amphibia; order Caudata; family Salamandridae; genus Lissotriton; species Lissotriton vulgaris. Next base: position 605,801,925 of record NC_141685.1, on the reverse strand, counting down.
CCTCCTACTTTTGAGTTTTACATATCCTGGTAGTGAAAAACTCTTAAATACATTTATCACTACTGCAAGACCTCCCTCTCCCATAGGACAACCTTTAGAGTTACCTGTTTGCATTTAATAAGCTGTAACTTCCAATGGGGAGTAGATGAACAGCTTGAGTTTGGTGCCTAAAGAATTGTAGTTAAGAGACCTCTTTAATGGAAAAGTCAGATTTCTAATCACAATTCTGAAAATGACACTTTTGAGAAGTTGCCATTTTCTTGTCCTAACCATTTGGTGTCTGCAGTCAGTGTGAGCTACATTTTCTTTCTAGCCGCTACAGGTTACAGCAATGTGTGTTTTGGTTAGCCCACTTCAGCTATTGGCTAACTTCACTGTGGGTGAAAGCATTCTGCTCTTTCACAAGATATATATCTGCCGACAAAATCTCTTAATTCTAGAGACTATTATGAAAATGTGAACTTTTTATGAACACCAAAATAAAGGTTTGCTAATTTCTTTCAATAATGATGTGGGTCAAGCAGCTCCCCAACAATAAATGTTTTGCAAAAGCAATGTAGAAACATAACAAGCAATGACAAAGTTAAAAGACTAGCATGAAATGCAGGACCAATTAGCTTTGTAAATGCTTGTTGTCATTTTTATTGAGTATGATGGACTGACATAACTGATTGGCATTATTGTTTTCAACGCGAAATCTAGCAGAAGCACATTAGGTTTTATGATGTAGCCTGTTAAACCTGGCATCCTTGGCGTCCTTTCCCCAGAAGGAGTTTCAACCGCCCTGGTGAAGATCAAATCGGGTTCTCCAGTAGACCAGGTTTCACCCCATTTCTTTTCAACTATTTCCCCCCTGCGCCTCAGTAACCTTACCAACTTATTTAATATGTCATTAGCACAAGCAGCCGTCCCTGTTAGATGGAAATCAGCTAGGGTTAAGCCCTTTCTGAAAAAACCTTCTGCAGACCCCAAGGTACTTAGCAATTACCTCCCAATTTGTCTGCGTCCTTATTTTGGAAAGGTATTCGAGTCCTTGGTCAGCAAGCAGCTTACCACCCATCTGGAGAGTCATGGACTGTTGGATCCTTCACATTCGGATTTCAGGGCTGCCCACAGCACTGAAACCTCGCTAGTGGAGGTGGTCGACAATATATGACTGGCCCAGGACAACGGGCAGTCAGTTATGCTTCTGTTGGATCTGTCGGCCTCTTTCGACATCATCTCCCATAGCATTATTTTGATGGGCGTTGTAGGGATAGTAGGGGTGTTGCTCACTTGCTGTTTTTGTGTATATTGTCTTCCCTCTTGTTGCTCCATGTGTGCCAGTAATATGCCACGTACCAAAAGAACAACACGCCAGTACCCTGTTTCTGATAACATCGAGCTCCCCGACATTGGTTGGCTAATGCTTATTAATGATGATGTTTTTGATTAGTACGTTTCCCTGTCCGTAGTTTGGTGTGTAAAGACCCTACCTTTTGGCTAATAAAGGCTGCACTCATGTTAGCCACAATCAGGCTAAAAGGAGGGTCTAATAGGTTTAATTTCCTGATGCCCCACCCTCTCTTTTACATAAATAAGTTAGCCTGATGTGTCTAACCAATGAGTTATTCATTTACGCATTTATGTTTGTACTCTTCGTTTAATAATTCATTTATGCATGTAACCATGATTCATTTATGCATGTAACAAGATCGAGTAATCTTAGCTTAGCCTGTGTGCCACCATTTTGGGTGCTTCTCTCAGTGCGCGAGTCGCACTCGCTCATCCCCCCTCCCGTAGGAATATAAAAACCCTGAACGCAGCAGTTTTCGTTACTTAGCTAATTGTGACCAAAACTGGCAACAAACTCTTATCTATAATGTTCGCAGGCTCTGGAGACGCTGAGGCCTGGCTCGGTGGCCTTGGGCAGAGATAACCAAATGTTGCTATTGCAGGTGCAGATGCCTCTTGTATGAGGCCATTGTTCACCCTTTCTTGGGTCCAGTACTTTTCCAGTATGGGTGTGTTTTACTCTGCTGTACCATGTTAAAATGTATTGCTGTGGTGAAATGAGTCAGTCCTCTCGGCGCACTCTTAGGGGTGAGGTCGGACAGGGCCCTCTCATATGGGAGTTTGTGGCCTAATAAAATACTATGTTATTTCTTCTCCACTGTCCGGCAGACTTCTTACTTGGTAATTATAGTTGAGTGCGGTAAGTCACTCGGGTGGATTTGAGCCACACTTATCATGGGTCTCAAGGATGTGGCCCTGGACTGGCTCATAAACTATCTAACTGACCGAACCACCACTGTACAAATGGGCACCCTGGTCTCCCGTAGTTGGCCAGTAAAAATAGGAATCCCTCAAGGCTACAACCTAAGTTCCATGCACTTCACTCTGTATGTGACACCTCTAGCCAAAGTGATCAGGTCCTACAATTTTGATGTGGTGTCATACGCTGACAACAAACAGGTATTGATTACCCCAGGCTCTGATCCCACTGACACAAGGATCCATTAAAAAACTGCATGATCCACATAGATAACTGGTTGCGTACCATCCACCTACAGCTTAATGTTAGTAAAACAAAGGTCATTCTTTTTGGTAAGACACTCGAATTTTGTTTGATTGACTGGTGGCCTTAGAATCTGGGCCCCTGTCCATCTCCCAAACCTGTGGTGCGGAACCTTGGAGTGATGATTGATGATCAGTTGGTAATGAAAAACCATATAAATCACACAATCAGTATCTGTTATGGAATAATGCTTAATCTATGCAAAATGTTTCAATGGATCCCAATTGAATTACATAAACCACTTGTCCAGTGACTAATCATAAGTCGGATCGGGGTGGGGTGTATTTAAAACATTGGCATTAAACTCTTAAGTTTGACATGCCCCAATAGTGAAACACTCTTAAATTAGTTTTTCACAACTCCAAGCCCTACATCTCCAATAGGATAACATTGGAGTTACCCTATCACATTTAGTGAGCAGTAAATTCCAATGGGGAACAGGTAAACAGATCAACTTTGGTGTCTAAAGAATTGTAATTAAAAACACTGGCTAATGACAAAGTCCAATTTTTAACCACAATTCATAAAATGTAGCTTTTAGAAAGTTGACATTTTCTTGTCCTAACCGTTTGGTGTCTGCAGCCTCATCCATGGTCACATGACTCGGTATAGCTGGCAATTGATCTTTGCATATTTCTCCCAGACAATGAGACAAAGGGGAGATACGTGTTGGCAGGATGGGCCAACATGAATTAAGGAGAAACTTTCACCTACCTCACTTGCACATGACAAAGGCTTTGCCTGATCACTCTTACAAAGGCTCTGTACCTGGTCTTTTGACTAGCTGGTGTCCAAAAAAAGTGATGGATGGAATGCTTGCCTTAAGCTCAGCCAATGGTAATTACTTGGTCCATATTCAAATCCCTTGTTCTTTTACACACTATGACACCTCAGCTTGGACCCAGCTATATGCAAATCAGTCTTGACCCTGCTCCAATCGGACCCATTTAACCTGAACTGCCAAACCATGTACTTCCTGAACAGGAACACGAGCAACCCAGGACTGGTTTTGCCCTAGTTATGGGCTCATCAGCTGGGTACAGCTTGATTCCTGTGACAAACTGGGGCCATGTCAGGGAGAATATATAAGTGAGACAGCTCTTCCTCTTGCTGGAAGAGCTGTATTCTTGACCTAAAGTGCCTAGAAGGCAGCCTGCCTAATGAGAAATGGAAGATTCTAACCAACCCTACAGGAGGATTGATGGTCGAGGATGAATGAGGCACTGTGTGACGCTGGAGCTCATTAAGTTGTGTACCCTGGTGTTGGTGGCTTACAGTCTCTCCATGAATGGCTCCTGGCAGGAACCGTGATGAAACAACCTGAAGATTGCCAAAACCCAGTAGATCCTGAGATCCAAATTCAGTGTGGCTTGCACTAAGCCATAGTGGTCAGAACAAGTGCGACCAGTGATAACTCATAGTGTCCAAAAGAATCCCTGCCTGAACTAAGTTGCATCAGGCAGAAGAGGTAAGGTGAGTGCACAGCATTGTTGCCTTCAGGATGCCAAATGGTTCATGGGTGCACCATTAGTTTGATATCAGCCTGTGTTTATTCAGTTCACTAGTTGTAAGGTCGGAAATAGCAATCAGCTGATTCCTTCATGCAACTAAATTGCATTTGAATTGTTAATTTTTCTGACTTGATGTGCACTGAATAAGTCTAGAAGCAACTGTCATCGACATTCGGGTACCCGCAATTGAGGTGACCGAAGTGAGTGAGGGATGTGGTTGCTGTGTATGGTGGTTTTTCCAATGGAAACCTGATAGTCAGTTCAACAATCTCTTTGTGTCTTCACTTCTGTGTGTGGTGTATACACGACACAACCATGCGTAGATTAAGCTAGAGTGCTGGTGGATATTTGGAAAAGTGTAAAACCTTACCTTAGAATTTAGATATTTCTTATCGTTCAGTTGACGTCAGTGAGAGCTTAAGATGGAGTGAGTTGAAGCAAAAATGTAGACTGGAGAATGAGTGCCAGCTAGCAAATTGAGTCTCTAGGACTGCTAGGTCAACACAATAACTTTTGCTGATTTATTCTCATGAAGTGGGAACCAGATGTAAAAGGTGCAAAAGTACTTGGTAAATGGTACACGTAGCTGGCAAACATTTACCTGGCAAAATACATATTGCCTGGGTTGTTGGGTTCCATATCTTTTCAAAAGTGTTTCTTCAAGTTATTACACAAAACACAAAATTACTAGTTTGTTATCATTTCTCACAGAACCAACTAAACATGTGCTGCAACCAAATGAGACCTGTTTAAATAATTTTACTTCAGGGTCAAATCCCTTAAAACTTCCTAATATTCAATTCATCTATACAATCCCAAAAAAAGATTCACATATAAAACAACAGTAATACAACAAAATAGAAAACTGAAAAATTGACTCTTTGAATAAAAAGTGTCTAAAATATTGCCACTTATAGTTCTTTGGCTTATAAAATTCATGTAAACTAGGATAACAAACAGGGTTGATAAAATCAGTTTAAAATATGCAAGAGCCAATTGATTAAAAATACATATTGAGAGCCCCAACTTCTTCCTATGGAACCAAACATAATAATAAAGAATGGCTGAGGAAGGAAACTGTATCTGTTTAAAGAAAGTGAGAGGTAGCCATGAACTGAGATGTATTCGTATGCTTTCAAAAATACCAGCAAAAAGAACAATAGATGGATGGAATGCAGAACAATGTCATACACTCACCCCAGTACAGCAATCTGGGCCTAAATCCATAGTTTTTTTGCTCCCCATGCCATTTCAGTTTGAACCCAGCCTTATGCAAATCAGTATTGCAGTCTTGCAGAACTGCCAGTCCAGGTCCTCCGTGGGCTGGAAACAAGCCTCCTAGGACCAGTTCCGGGGTTTCCTGTTTGAAAGTAGCTGTAGTCAAATCAGACTTGACCCTGCGACCACTGGGTAAAGTCCAGCCCGAACTGCCAAGCCAGGTCCTGCCTGGATTGGAAACAAGCATCCTAGGACCGGTTCCGGGGCTTCACCCCTCATCAGACAGGATAGCTTGACTCCAGTTGGATGGAGAGCACAGGACCCACGGTTCGGCATACTTGTCCCTCTCGGGGTGACAAATGCAAAAAAGGACAATAGATGGACTGAATGCAGAACAATGTCATACATTCACCCCAGTACAGAGCTCTGGGTCTAAATCCATCGTTTTATTGCTCCACATGCCATTCCTGTTTGAAAGTAGCTGTAGTCAAATCAGACTTGACCCTGCGACCACTGGGTAAAGTCCAGCCCGAACTGCCAAGCCAGGTCCTGTCTGGATTGGAAACAAGCATCATAGGACCGGTTTCAGGGTTTCACCCCTCATCATCCAGGATAGCTTGACTCCAGTGCAATGGAGAGCACAGGACCCACGTCTGGGCATACCCCCGTCCCACATGGGGTGACAAATGAAATAAGAACAATAGATGGAAAGAATGCAGAAAAATGTCATACATTCACCTCAGTACAGAGATCTGGCACTAAATCCATTGCTTTCTTGCTTCCCATGCCATTCTAGTTTGAACCCAGCCATATGCAAAATGCTTCCTCACCCCCGTTCCCTGCCAGTTGGTACTGGGTAGGGATACCATATGGTATGAACAATTGACTACTACACATTACATTTATCCATGAGAATAGTAAGTGAAAACATTATTCTACTAACACTTGATCTTTCTAGTTCCATACATTTTGATAGTCTCAGATTTCAGGAAACACCATTAAAGTATTTGGTATAAAGCAATGGCAAAATAAAGCTCTTTCAAATTAGGGAAATAAGGTCATCTAGTTTACAAACAATCATGCATTGTATTGCATAAAGTGAACTCTGGCAGAACTAAATTAAGACACAGTGCCTGATTTATTTGGCTGAAGGATACTTTGTCACAAAAGTGACGGATGTCCCATTAAGTCTGCCCTATTGCAGGTGTATTATCCCAGAAAGCACTTGTAATAAGGCAGGCAGATTGTCCATTATGCATTTAATAGAGTACAAATCTGTCAAACTCTAAATCACACCGTTTTGTGCTGACTGGTGAATTAAGTAAATGAAGACCTGAAGCAAAGGCTATTTTACAACCTCCAACAGTGGTAAATGGTTGTTTGACAAGGCATATGCTGATGTGGCTTGAGAATATAATCAAATAAACAGCAACCTCAGTACAACACAACACGATTGCATTGCAGTAACGCAGCATAACAACACAGCAGCACAAAAAAGGCCACACAAGAATTGTGCAAAATATTCTAGTCGCATATTACCACCTCCAGAATCTTGATTTCATAATACTTTAGTAAAAGGTGTTTGCAGTAAGCACTGCATTCACCTATCACCATAGAAATGAAATAGTGCAAAACAGTGTTTATGGTCAGGCTAGGGAAGATTGAAAATAGCTTAGCTTCCTAAACCACACTGGTGGCTGATAATAACTATGTTGCTGCAGGGGGCTGAAGGTAACGTCCACCTTCCAGCCATTGAAGGAATCTATATATCAGGAGAAGAAGGGTGTTCCCAACAACTAAGGTCTCTTTGTAGGTCAGAACTCACACAACCAGTTGATATCCGAGCGCGAGCAACAAAGAACTTAGGACTTACCATCCCTACCGAGTCCACTGAGGGGGGCAAGAAATAAAGGGAACTGCTGCATGCCCATTCATTATGGTCTTGGCAGATACCCCAACATTGAGGAAGGCTCAGCAGGAGACAGCCGAGCAACTTATGACCAAAGATCACATAGGCTGACAAGATCTATGAGGGGGGGCGGAGTCTTTGCCAGGCATATCATTATGGCAAGGAGAGTGGAATGGGTGAGTCGGTCCCCCAAAGCCTCAGCCAGTTATTGAATAGTCCTTAAGTTTAATGACAGAAGGGTGGTAGGAAACTTACTTGGGGTACTTCCTAATGTACTCTCTTAAGGGTCATGGATTCGCACCCTCCCTTTAGGGTATTTTTATAGACCCATCAGGCCAATGACCCTGAGATGATGAGGAATATTATCGTAACGCATCCCCTACCCTCCTCCATGTTACAGACTTACGGCCAGATTCATCAACAGAAAATCGGCTCACAAAGGGCCAGATTCTGAGAATCTGGCCGTTTGCGAGCGCAATTTTTGCATTTGGGATTCATCATCCCAAATGCAAAAATCGCTATTATAGAATTTGCAAATTTGCGAGGAATTGCATTTAAGGAATCTCTATTTGAGATTCCTTAAATGCAATTCATGAAACATTTAAAAATTGGGAATTCGCAATTTTGGGCCGCTATTTACTGCGAAGTCAAACCTTGTGATAAATAGCGGAAACTTAGAAAAATGCACTTAAGTGCATTTTTCTAAGTTGTATGTTACACACACACATGTCCTTGGGACATGTGTGTGCGTAACACCAGCATCCAATATCATTTCAGGGGTGCAACAGGGTGTCCTTTGGACACCCCTGCACCGTTGAAATCGCAAACTCAAAATGCGAATCGCTAATAGCGATTCGCACATTGGTATGTCTTCCCATTCATTCCTATGGGCCTTTAGGCCCATAGGAATGAATGGGGAGTTATTCCTTATTTGCGATTAGCAATTAGCTAATCGCAAATAAGGAAGCTGTAGGAATCGCAATAAATATTGCGATTCCTACATGAATTCCGTTTTACGAGTCTGTAATAGCGATTCCTTATTAATCGCTATACAGACTCGCAAAACATGCCGATGATGAATCTAGGGGTTAGTCAGATATGAAGTAAGGATTGACAATCGCTTTACCCCTCTGCAAGATCTAGAATCTTGTGATTGACTGAATAAAGTCCACATGGCCAATCCTACGTACACTCTCCTACACAACTTATCTCAGGCAGGGAGGAATAGTAAGGAGACAGTCAATCACACTTTAAAAATAGTTACCTGGAATGTAGCTGATTTAAAACAAAAAATAGGAAGCTTAGCTTGGAAAGGTTTTGTAGTAAAACATGATATCTTGTGTCTCCAGGAAATGTGGCGAACAGGGCAGATATTTTTAGAAGGATATAGTTCTTTGCAAACTGCAGCAGTTCCTTCCTTGATGGGTAGAGCGAAGGGTGGAATTATGACACTAACAGGCACATTAAGGTTAAATGTTATAACGATTTTTAGATCTACTCCCCATTTCCACATTTTATTATGTGAATGTTTAGGTGATTGGGACTGGCTATTGATTAACTATTACAATAATAATTTTGAGAGAATTTGGCTTTAATGGTAGGTCATTTGGAAAGGGAAATTACTACCATTAATTAGCAAAGCACACCAAAAGTGTTTTGATAGCCTGTGGTTGGGTGACCGCAACGCACATTGTTGGGAGAATATGACAGTACATGTGTGGAATAGCCGATGGAGAGGGTGATGCCATTCCCCATTTCACTCATAGTGAACATAGTAATTTGCTTAATGGGCTTTTGATTACTACGAATCTTGAGATCATCAACAATCCAGATCCTGACACAGGTTTACTTTAAAAGACATTTAGAGCATGGAGACTTGTTCTACCATAGATTTTTATATTAGATTGAGAACCCCTGCGTGGCAGAATAACCCAAGCAAAACCATATTTTTCCCTGTTGAGGGATCATGCAAACCTTTGTTGCACTATGCTATGGGAGGTGGGTAATACGCCTGCAGCAGATAAAGTACCCAATCTAATTTTAGCAAGAAAGAATAGGAATGGGTACTTATTAAAATGGATAAAGAATAATAAAGATCAAGTTGTTCCATTGATAATCTCTAAAATGCTGTCTGTGGTTTTGATAAGTTTAGATCCAGATCACAAACCAAAAGGCTTAATACTGGTATTTTTAGATATACTGGCCGAGGTAAAAAATAAACTGTTTCGGTCGAACCTCCTCCCTACCCCCCCAGGCATCCCCAGTGGCCTTCTGGTTTGATGAGGCTTGCTCTAAGACCTTAAAACATGTGCATGCTGCTCTTAGAATAATTCCAAGAGATAAAAAATTGGTGAGGACTTCAGACATATCATATAATGAGGTACGAAAATCCAGAATCAGGGGCCTGAGGGAAGAAGCATGGGAGAACCTGTCTCAAGCAGTGGTCACAAAAAATTCCAGGGATTTTTGTAGAGTGATCAATGCCCCTTTTCTCAAAGATTACACCGATCCCGTACTAGACATACACGTTGATGAGGATGCTTGGGTGGGTCATTTTGTGCAAACCTTTGGGGCTGCCGATGCACCCCCAGTATTTCCTACCAAATTTTACCAGGCAACTTTTAAGGAGATACTGGTCTCGATGTACCAAAGGTGAGATCGGGACTGGCTTGAGGCAGTGTCACAGAGACCACAGGTATGGACGGGATCCCAATGGATTTTTTCCTAGCCCACCAAGAGCTTTGCGCTCCACTTCTATTCAATGTTAGTAAGGTGGCTCATCCAGCCTCACGGAATAGCACAATAAAAATTCCCATTTCCAAAAGAGAGACAAGTTTAACCCTCAAAATTACAGACCCATGTCACCGTTAGAAAGCTCTGCAAAACTGATGGGGTGCCTTTTGTAGAACAGGCTGGAGGACTGGACCAGTGAGAGGAATATCTGATACCATCTCAATATGGTTTCCAAAAAGACAAGGGAACCATAGAACAATGCCACAATCTGAGTTTGACAATTGCCAAATGTGGATCTGTATGGATCTGTCGGACTCTTTTGTTTGGTTACCCACTCTAAGCTATGGATTATTTTGGAAAAGAAGGGCATTATGGAAAAGAAGGGCATCTAGGTGGCTATATTCAATTTTATTAATCAGTTATATGCCCAAGATGCTGCCTGTGTCCGTTATGGCAGGGATGGGGAGCACACAAGGTATTTCTTGATTAAACATGGTATAAGAAAGGGATGTGTTCCTGCCCCCTTTTTATTTTCAATTACACTAATGGGGTGCAGGTAGCCAATAGTGAGTCAACGAAAGCTGAACCAGTGTTTAATGCAGTGCCCCTCCCTATACTGCTTTATGCAGGTGACACAGATGATGCGGTACTTATTGCAAGATCTGAGGTGGCGCTACAAAAACTCATGAAAGCCTACTCAGAGTTTATGATTAGCTGGAGCTTTGTGTTAATGAAGCTAAATCATTTATTTTTGTGTCAGGGGCCCACCCCAACAGAATTCCAGTGTTCTATGTAGAGTCATGCATCTGACAGTGGTGGACACCCTTTCTTACCTGGGGGTCTAGTTTAATAGAAAATACACATGGTCAAATATTGCGGACAACAGAGCCCCAGTTATGGGAAAAAGTGTAAGGGTCATTTTTAGCTTCACTAAGAAGCTTGGACATAAGACTATCGAGGTAATGAAAAAGGTATATGCTGCAAAAACTGTCTCCACAGCGACGTGTGGAGCAGGGGTGTGGGTAATGGTGGCAATTGGCCCCTTTCAAAGAAGAGAGGATGATTTTTATAAAAAGTTATTAGCCCTCCCACGTAATTATTCAAATTATAACTGCCATACTGAACTTGAGGCCCCATATTTTACTGATATCATGAGGATGGCACCCATTTTGTTATGGCACTTGATTTGGAAGAGAGACACTGTCAACCTGACCTAAAAATTTATAAGGGACTATAGAGCCCTAGAATATGCACATAAGATCACTTGGTTGCAATATGTGAAACCTATGCTGGGAATTCTGGGTGTGGAAGATGTATATGATAATCCATCCAGCTGTATGACTGTGTCTAAAGCAAGAATCAAATACATGTTTTAGAGAAGACTGCAGGAGCGAGAGAAGAACCATGTCATCATAAACAGATATTTTTGTCAGTAATTATCCACTCACTCTCAGGAAAGCATATTTCCAAGGGTGCTGTTTCTGCACGGTAGAATGAGTGTGTGTAGTACAAGGCCTGATGGGTGATCTGGACGTTACAAACACTCCTCCTCCCACCCAGCACCAAAAGCCTACCATGGAATCATGAGAGTGAGGGAAAATGTATGGTCAAAATGCCTGAAACTGGAACCAGTTTTTTGGAGCACAAGGCAATGATGGGAGTTGGGATCGACTCTGACATCAAGCACCTCTGTCAGACATCTTGGAAGTACACTTCCACTCACTATCAGGGACAGCATAGTTCCAGGTGTGCTGTTTGGGCTGGGTGGGAAGGTGTGTCTAGGACAGGACCTGATGGGAGATGGAGTCAGTGCAAACACTCCTCCTCCCACCCACACCAAACAGATCATCTGGGCTTATGACCACCCAACAGTGAGGGATGTGTACCAGCAAGATGGCTGACACTGGGGATTGCTGTCTGAACCTATCACAACTACCAAACTTGCCTTTGTTCCATAAACACCAGCCCCAAGTGACAACCATCTTGCATGTACACTTACTAGCATTGTCTAGGTAACACTATTCCTGGTGGCCTGGTTAGGATGGGTGGTAGGAGGAGTGTAGGTTTCACAAATAGAGCCTAAGCAATCAAACTTTAGTTCATTAAAGTAGTCTGCTACAAAATGGTACAAAGCAAAGTTTGTGATCTGAATGAATGATGAATGATTACACATTTCTATAGCGCATGGTTACCCTGAGGCATCCCAGCGCTTAATGGACTGACTATGGAGAAAATGGACAAAATGCATGATCTGTGTAGGCACAAAGGTAAGCAGCCACATATTTGGCAACCATTCACTTGTGTACAATGAGAGGAGAGCAAGAAGCACCTCACTCACACCATTCCCACACATTACTAGGTAAATAAACATACAAGAGTGTAAAGGCAACCACACCTATGTGACTGCTAAGGACATGCACGAATCCCAGTACACAGAAATACCAACATTTAAAGATAATGAGTACGTATGTCACCATGAAAGTTCAGATGTGGAAAACACCAATCCACCGGTGTCATTCGCAGGGTGTAACAAACCAGTCAATGTCTTTGGCCATGTACTGTGTACTAAACACAACATGCCCATCTAGGCACGTAGCTGGACATGTTCATTAATCCCCATGTTGTCTGAATTGCATTGTCCCCCAAAACAAAGGCCAGCTTCATGGATTAAGGAGTCCCATCTATGTACTTGAACTCATCATTATGTTCAGTAGCCTATGTAATGGGCATGATTTGAGGGGCAGTGGCCATTCAAATCAATAATTGAGTCTTTTACACAGGACAAGCTGGAAACACCCCAGAACTGAACAAGACAGCCGGTCCCAGACTCTAGTCTACCAAGAGCTCTACGGTGTTGATGTCCTTGAACAATCAAAAACAACCTGACCCATCAGATTTGGGTCAGGCCACAGCACCTGCAGTGGCTACAGCAGGATCCTCTGCGACCACTCCTGCATCAGCAGTCAACACCTAGCTGACCCCTATCCTGATAGACACCGCAGCCCGAGCCACCACCAACGGCAAAGCAACACAGGGCACTCTGGAGTTAGTGGACAACAAAACCCCTGTCAACAAGGAAGGAGGCTCAGTGTTGACTGCGCCAAAACCAACTGGGCCTGCTTGGGTGGGTAGAGGTGGTTAGAGGGGCTGTAGGTACCAACACAGTCATGCAGGTGGTGCTGCAGATGAGGAGCACCTAAACCTCTCCCATATCCTCAATGCCTCCGAGGGTTGCCAGGGAGATTTTGGCCAGGTTGTCTGGATCCTCAGGAACATTGAAAAACGGCAGGCAGGTCAAAACCAACGCTGTACACTTTCATATCTAAAATGACCTGACTGCGGTGCAGTGGGACTTTGTCGCTTGGCTCCATCAGATTGCTAACAACATGTCCACACCTCCCTGTGTGCCCACAACATCCGGTGCATCAACATCAGCACAAGCCACATGGAGGGATGTGGACTCTGGTGGAGAGTCCCCAGCACTGCTGCTGCCTGCACCAGAGGGTCCCCCATTAAATGTGGAAAGGGTCATCCAAGAAAGAATCTCTGAGAGACAGATGGCTATGCATCACCCCCAGGCAGTGACAATTGGCCCCTGAGATTCTCCATTGTATGCCAAGCGTTCACTTTGTTGACTGTCATTGAACTGTCCCACATTGGATGGAGGGTCTTAGTTGGACTTTGGACTCAAATAACTGTGGACACACTTTTGAAGACTTCTACAAACACTACCAACTCCTATCTGCACTTTGTTTATTTTATTAGCACTCTGCCATTGTGTGGAATTATCTCCTTACTTCATGTACTAAAATAAATCACTTTTCACAAAATACGTGCTGATGTCATGACTGAATCCCAAATGTACAGATTGAAATGATGCACAAAATAACAAAGAAGAAAGTGTAAACAACATTTGTAAGACATGTCAAGTAATAGCTTGTGAGTAAATGAACCTTGTCACACAAATGATAGACACAATCAGGTTATCACACAACCTGAAGTACATGGCACTGATTCAATGTAAGTCTACTTTGGACAAAAGGTTAACCATTTGCAAGCACAATCAACTATTATCTTCAGCAAACCACATCATCATGGTACATGTTTTGTTTCAAAATAATATTTGGATGTGTGAAAATACCTCAATGTGGAGCACAGGTTTATTCTCCAGAAACAACTTGGTGCCTTAAGCCAAAGTCAGATCACATCACACAGCAACAAAATACTCACAAGAAAAAAATTGACCATCTGTTTAGAAGGACGTGCATGCTAGAGATTTCCACAGCAGTTCAATGTTGCAGTATGTCACAGCATTGAGGGTCTGGTGAGGTCACAACTCTGCAGTTGACATGGCAAAGTACCCTGGTAAAGAAAAACATAGAACAGAGTCAGGAACCCAGGACTAAGGTAGTTACATTTTTGAAACACGTAATCTGAAGCATTAGAATGCCAGTGTGAATACTAGCTAGGATTCACGGTAACATTGTACATGTTAACCTGCAAATGTAATTGAACAATTTTAGTAAGAAAATCAGTACAGTTATCATACACTCACAAGCATACATTCACATAGTCCACCAGCAACACAACAACAACCAATTGGGATAGTCACCTCCTCTCATTGCATGCTTACACTCATGTGAAGAAGTTGTGGATAAGCTGTTGTCTCAAATCCTCACAGACATCATCGTCACCACTGTCGTCATGGCCTAGTCCTAGATCCTCCCTCGCTGGTGGCTGCTGGTCTCAGTCATCCTGTATGAGAGGTATTTCCTTCCCTATAGCCAGGTTGTGGAGCATGCAGCAAGCTGTGATGATCTTGCACACCTTCAATGGAGCATATTCGAGGGCTCCTCCTGTGCGATCCAGACAGCGGAATCTGGTCTTCAGTAGCCCACATTTCCACTCCACGACTTGCTGTGTCCTACCATCTGCCTCATTAACCTGCACTTCTACAGGGGTGACAGGTTTACGGAGTGGGGTCAGAAATGTAGGAGACATCTGACATACAATTAACACACACAACAACATACACATACAAATATAATATCACCTACCAACAAGCCAGGCATGGTCACGTTGCAGCTGAGACATCAACTGGGGAATAACGCTGTTCCTCAGGATATATGCATCATGTGCCGATCCAGGGACACATGCGCGGATGTGGGAGATGGAAATGTCAGCCAAACATACCACCTGGACATTGATGGAGTGGTATTATTTTCTGTTGTGATAAATTTGCTCATTTGCCTGTGGTGGGATCAATGCAATGTGGGTGCAATCAATAGAGCCAATGACATGGGGCATCCGTCTGACAACCCACCAGGTATTGGGAACTTTTTGTACTGGTCCGGGTAACGGAGGAATGCCTCCAACACATCACGAAGGACATGGCTGAGCATGATTTGGGACATTCCACCAGATGTTGTCACTGTGTCCTGGAATGAGCCGGTGGCAAAGAAATGTATCGCTGCCATATCCTTCACTTTGGGTGTCAGTGCAGTTGCATACGTGCAACCAGGCTGCAAATGAGGTGACAACTGCTCCGACAGCTCTTCAATTATTGGCCTTGTGTATAGGTATTTCCTGATTGCATCACATTATTCCATTGTCTGTAGGTGTGGAAAGGACCTGTAGACTGGAGGGCATCTGCAATGCCTGTGTGTAAAGTGTAAACACAGTTGGTGTTATGTCAAAATGTACAAAAAATATGCATTAAATCTGAACACAACTAAAGCTACAGAACATTGGAAATACCTGTTCAATGAAAAAGGCTGACCTTAGATACTTATCACAGCATTAGTAACCTCCCCAGACATGTTACCAAGGTATAGTGACACAGCAATTAGAGGGCTGTAGTGTAAAAATTGTCTGACATCATTCATGTGATCAAACATCACATACTCAATAACTCCCCAACTAAGCCAAGATTTAGGCTTGTGAGAACAATTACATGGTTAAAAGATACCCACAATAGGATCATGCCATGCCATATATGTGTGGCACCTAATTCACACAGTGTTTCACAATGTGAATCATGCACACTACTGTCACAGGGTGGATACTCTCATTTTGTCATTTCTGCAATACACATACAATCGCACACACAAAACATGAACAATGTAGGAGTTGCACATAACGCCATCATCCACTTAAATCTGGAGCACAAAGATAGATCAGTAATTCACATAAACACAAGCTGGTGTGGCTGCAGAATGGGTGGTCTACTCATTCAAAGGTAAATGCTTTATCCATGACTTACACACCAAACATTTACAGTCAGAAATAACAGATTGCACACTGAGTCACACAGTTCCCAAATGCAGTGAATATGTCAAGAATGAACTTGTACATTGCCAAAAAGTCATTGCACTATGACCAAGCCTAGGAGGGTAAATGGAGTACGTTTGCATCATGTTGGTATTAGCCTCAAAATCAGTACGTCAGGTGCCTCTCAAGTATAGCTCCTCATGGGAGTGTGACCTATTCATTTAAAGGTCCATTTCATTTTGAAAAACTGCCTACACACATGTTATGCACATAAATTCAACATTTAAAGAAGTGTCTGCTCTGCCGACCGATAATTGAAAGGATGTGGTAGCCACATCCGAACCGATTGTGACAGAGCCATAGGCTGCAAGTTGTTATGGTGACAGACACAGGCGAGTATTCAAAGGATGTGGTAGCCGCATCCTAATGGATTCGGACAAAGCCATTGGCTGTAAATTGTTATAGTGACAGATGCTGTAAGATTTCAAAGGACATGGTAGCTGCATCCTAACTGATTCATGTTGAAAGTAATGGGGTAACCCAGTATCTCTCAGAACCTGGGCATATATATCATATTCAACAATTTGTTCTTTCGGGTAAAAAAAGGCTTTTTAGTTGAAAGCATTTATGTAATATTAATGAATCTTTGATAGAAGTTGGAACACATATACAACAAAATTTTTTAGGAAGTGTTAGATATGGGGATCTCTAGTTGGTAGAGGTAAGTACCTTGTCCAAGTAGGTACCCTTCCTTCTAGTCAAGATAAGGGAGCTCCACTCCTAAAATAACCCTTCTCACCCCATAGGTAGCTTGGCACGAGCGGTCAGGCTTATCTTAGAGGCAGTGTGCAAAGCATTTGCACATAACCAACAGTAATACAGTGTAAGCACTATAAAAAGACACCACACCAGTTTAGAAAAATATCCAATATTTTTATTTACTCAAAACAAGATCCAAAACCATAAATTCTAGAATACACTAATTGTACATCTTCAGTTTTCAAAATACCTTTAAATACAGTTCCTTGAAGTCGATAGCTCCGTCCAGGGCTATCACACCATCGTGAACAAACAAATCCAAACAGTTTTGTCTGACCGCGTCATTGTGGGCCAACTACGTTGTTGGTAAGACCCGCAATACAGTACCTTTAGAAATGCGGGGCATTGGTGGCCTCTGGTTGAGCTCTGAAAGCACAGCATCTCCAGGGGTCGGTTCAGGAGGTCAGTACAGGAGCCGTCGGGCCCTTGAGGTCACACACGTTGCATATCGAACTCCTTGCGCTTGAAGTCAGAAGCACTGGCATCGGCGGGTGTCAGGTGCTGCAGTGCGAAGTGCAGTGGTGCAGCGTGCGAAGCCCTCAGGTCGTGGTGCGAGCAGCTGTTCGATGGCAGCGTCAGATGGCGGCGTCGGTGAGACCAGGGTTGGGATTCAAAGTCATGTGGTGCTCGTCACAAAGCTGGCAGGTCATGGTGTCGGATGACGAAATGGAGTCGATGGCGCCGGCATCGGTGGGCCAGGGCTGCGATGCAGGGTGAGGGCGGTGCATCATGTAACTTTACGAATGGTGTCCTTGAACCACTGTGCAAGTAGCCGCATCAATGTTGGTGTGAAGCGAGGCAGTGCGGAGTGCGGTGCGAGCAGGTCCTGGTGCGAGCAGCGGCTCAGTGGTGGCATCAGATGGCATTGTCGGTGAGACCAGGGTCGTGGCGTAGCATTGCGGTGGTGCCCTCTGAGGTATCTTCATGACATGGCGTTGTAGACAGCGTCGGGTTGCTTTTTCTTCTGTTGCAGCACAAAACACACAGTCCCATTGCTGAGGGCAGAAGAACGTGAAGTCTTTTGTGTTCTTGAGACTTCTTGAACAGGGGGCAAGCTCTACCGCAAGCCCTTGGAGATACTCAAAGAAAGTTGTAGAAAGTTCACGCCAGTCCTTTCACTGCCCAAGACAGAAACAGCCACTGCAGTCCATCACAGCAAAGCACTCGGCAAAGTGGTAGTTCCTCCTCACAGCTTCTCCAGCTCTTCTTCTTGGCAGTCTTCTTGGTCCAAAAGAGGTCTAAAGTTCAGGGGTTTGGGCCCCACATTTTATTGCCCAAAATCCTTTGTCCTCTCAGGCAGAGAGTGTCTGTGCTCAGTCAGAACCAGTTCTGCCCTCTCTGGTGTGGCTTCCTGGCAGACGGGTGAGACACCATTGTCAGAGGCAGTCCAAGCCTATTACCCATCCATGCTTATGATGAGCCCAGCTCGTCATGAGGCACAGTGGAGCTGTGCTCATGTTGAGCTGGGCTCGCCATAACAGCTGAGGTCCCGCCCAAGCGCAATTGATTCCCTGCCTGTGCGGGAGAATCAATCAGTGGGCGGGGTCATGACAAGCCCAGCTCCACTGTGCCTCATGACAAGCTGGGCTCGTCACGAGCACCATGGCACCGTGCTCCTCCCCGCGCCCCCGCACAGTGGGGGAATTACCCCGCAGCGAAGGGGTTAAGGTGAAAGAAAATCTCCTCCCCTGCTCTAAATGCAGCCCAGGTCTATTGAGCCCTTTCCTGACCCACCTAGACTATCTGGAGCCACTGCTCCTCCCCAACCCCTATTCAAGGGCTGAGCAAGAACATATCTACTCTCTAAAAGTGGAATTTTCAAACACAGAATGTAAAAATCACCTTCACTAAAATAAGTATCTTTATATTCTGAATTCAGGCATAATAAACTTACTAAACATTATTTTTCTACCTAGTTCCTAGGGCCAGTTATGTTTATAAGATGTTATAAACAAACTCCCATTCTGTCCTACGGGAACAGGTAGACTTGTAATAGTGAAAAACAAAATTGGCAGTAATTCACTATCAGGACATGCCACACACACCAGGGCATAGCCTACCTTTCACATAGCCTACCTTTCACAGGGGTATCTTCAACCTACCTTAGGGGTTACTGACTTGTAAGAAAAGGGAAGGTTAGCACCTGGCAAGTGGGTACACTTTACAAGTCGACAAGGCAGTCCCAGACTGCACACAGGCTCTGCAATGGCAGGCCAGAGTTACATTTACAGGCTGTTTGTGTGGGTAGCACAATTCAGTGCAACAGCCCACTAACAGCATTTGATTTAGAGGCCCTGGCACTCTCAGTGCACTTTACTAGGGAATAGCAAGTAAATCAAATATGCCAAATCATGGAAACACCAATTCATAAAACAGTTTACAACACGAGCACTTACACTTTAACCTGATCAGCAGTGAGAAAGTGTGCAGAGACATTAAGCCAGCAAAAACAGAGTCAAAACCGGGGGGCCAGAAAGTAAAAACTCAGGGAAAACAAGCCAAAAGATGCCAAGTGTAACAGGCGGTATCAAAAACGTTTTACTTGTCTTTTTCATCAAACATTGCACAAATTCATATTCAAAAGGGGAGGTATCTCCTTCGCTCCAGGCACCTCACCCCCTGCCCCGGTCTCCACTGTTGTCCTGAGTGCGGAGGCCATTGACATCCTGACGCAGATCTCTGTGGGGCAGACAGCAGTGCTGAATGACCGCCAGGTGCATACCAATCATTTGACACAAATGGTATCCCTCCTGGAAGGCATTCACTCTGACATGTCTGCCCTACACAGGACCAATCAGGGTCTGGCCTCCACACTGATGGCAGAAGTGCCCCAGCAGTCCTACCCCCCTCCAGCACACGCAAACACACACATGCACATACCTCAACAGCCACACACAGCACACAAACACACAGACACAAGAAGAAAACCACACACATGCACACTCAGGAGATACACAGCACACTCACCACGAGGGACATACCCGAAGATGACAATCATGAATCCACAGACAATCCGCAGACCTCAGAACCATGTGCCTCCACACCCATTACACTTTCCTCTCCTGTTCCCCACTCGCCTCAGGCACCTCACCTTCTTCCGATTGAATTCTTCCCTTCCACATCCTACACACCCCTCCC
The DNA here is from genome assembly GCF_964263255.1 of Lissotriton vulgaris. NCBI lineage: Eukaryota > Metazoa > Chordata > Amphibia > Caudata > Salamandridae > Lissotriton > Lissotriton vulgaris. Next base: position 605,781,770 of record NC_141685.1, on the reverse strand, counting down.
AAGAAGTTTAAATTCACTCCCCTTTACCTGATATCAACATCTGCTGCCCTGAAAAACAACGAAAAAAATCAATCCCCAGAAGCAAATTCCCCCAGCTTCCCCAAAACAAATCTCCTCCAGCAACCCTTACTTCCCCAGTACTTCCATCCTCAAAACACCCCCTCCTGAAATAAACAATCCAATCACTGTTCCTGTCACACCCCTCAAAGATTTTAAAATCCCCAAGTTGGTAAAGCCCACCCACCCCACCTCCATCTACCCCTCCCTCTACAGCTGTCCCCCTTAATCTGAGTCAACAACTACAGTGGAGCTAACTACCCCCTCAATCAGAACCTGCTACTGCAATGGACCAAATTACCCCCCTGAGCCCATCCCTCCCAAAACCCAACCCAGTTTAACCTAGTTTTGTCCCTTTGAGCCTGGCATGCCCCCTAGATGCCCCTCCCAGGGGAAGGTGTCCCTTTGTAGAATAAGTGCAGGCAAGCAGTGAGAGAAAATACATCTGTGGCCCTCCAAGACATTGACTCTCATTGGACTGGCCATTGGTCTTTTTTGCATCATAGAATCAACATATATTTTTGCTGAATAACGCATTTTCTATTTACTTTTTTCATATTTCTGTGCCCTCAAAATGGATTTCTGCTTAACTGCTATTCATGTGTAATATGTGGTGTAAGTATCCAATGATGTAGGTATGGTGTGGATTGCATACGGTCCATGGGTTACAAGTACTTGGTCAGTATGTATCCTAGATTGTTATGGCTACTTTGATTTGGTCTATGTGTGTGACATGCAGTCACAATTTTCTTTTTTTTATAGGAAACCACAGTTCATCGTGGTTCATGCTTTCAGATATCAACATAGTGCAAGTTTTGCAAAGTACAACAGTTTATGTGAAATATGCTGCATATGTTTGTAATGTGCAGGAAGACCACTGTCTCATCAATGCCCCTGGATAGATATGGAGTTTGACAACAATGAAGTGAGTTTGAACACACCCATGTATAGAAAGTAATTGCACAAATGTTTTAGGTGACTTGATTAGGAGAGGCAATGTCAAGTCCTGTTTGTACATTATGTGTGTACAACATTTGTCTATGTTTGGTGATCCAAAGGCCCACAGACCCCCTTATGTGACTCAGCTGAAGGTATACCTATTCAGCATAACAATGCACAGCAACAATCCCTTTCTGGGCTCAGTTAATGGAAGCAGTCTGAACCTCAGTTGTTGGTACCAGAAGTGGTGTAGAGTGGTTTAGTTTAAGGTGAATGCTGTGTGCCTGTCTAGGCTGACAATGCCCATGTTCAGCTGCACAGAGCATCGCAAATGACAATAACTACAGAGCCCAGCAACAGAGCACTGCCTCTGCAGTGCAGTCACTGTTACAAGCTACAGGTGGGCTGACCCCTTCCTTGGGTTTGTTTCCATAGTGTATCAGGGTGATGCAGAATCAACACACAACACCCCTCACCTGGGACACTTAGAAATGTGCTAAGATGTCAATGTGTTTGGCACTTTCACACCTTTTGCTTATGGACTGGAAGGTCATATTTTTTTATACTGACTTGGCTTTCATGCCAAATTTGACTTGTGGCCCCATCCAAACACACATCATTCATAGTTGAGCATATGATTTGTGCATGACTGATGATGTAGTTCTTTTGAGTCATGCTTGATGCTATTCCAGATCACACTGAGCAGAACTATGAGTTCTGTAATGTCTATTGTATGGGTCTGTACTACATGTTTTAAGCCAAGTGGACTGTGAGTTCACAGAAGTGTTTCGAGCCCATCTGCTGTGCAGATGCTACAGGAGCCAGTGTCACATCCATGCTCTTAGTTGCCACATAGGGGAGGAGGGGGATTTTGGGATGTGAAACCTAGCTGCTGATGTGTTTAGCAATGTTCATGTTGCATGTGCTAAGCTAGCTTAAACAAGGGTAGACATGACAGGGACTTGTGCTCCATTTTTGTGACTCAAATGTAATGGGTACAGGACAAATCTTGTATTTTTTATAGTGGAAGGTAGGAGTATAGTTCAGAGGTAGTTCTTATGTAGGAAACTTGAAGTTTCCTCATTGTTGAAAAGTTTTTGGTTTGAAGTGCAGGGTTGAGAGTCAGAGTGTTTAAGCCTGTAAGACCTGTGACATCCTGTGAAAGGTATGCTAGGAATAGGTAGATGTGATCGAGGTAGAACCAGGTAGTCAAGGTTGGATGCTGGCAGAAGATGAGAGCTGTAGTGTGTGGCAGTACTGTGAGAGATGACTATACCAGGTTAGTGTAATTGGGTAAGGATAATTGTTGATGTCCAGAAGTCAATGGAAGTATGGAGCGTGGTACTGCGATATGGATGTGACAGGGCCACAGCGAGACAAGGTTTCCCTTATCATTTGTAACAAAGTGGATGTGTATCTCAAGGGTATACAACATTTGTGAAATTTAGGGTGTCTAATGGTGAAATGTGAGATGTTGTCCAGTTGATGTATGTTGTGTTTGAATATGTGGATGCATTTGCTTTTAAAATGACTATCACTACAACCTGATCAGAGTAGGGTGTGTGAATGTTGATATGCAAATGACTGGGTACATATTCATTGAGCAATTGTTGAGAGATGTGGTGATGTGTGTATGTCAGAGTTGGATGTGATGGTTCACATTCTGATATGAGTGCATTCCAAAACATTACTAAGGATACAATTTTTGATGAAAGTGATTAATATTACAAGTTACATTTAATGTCTGCTGAGGAAGTTATGAGTACAGTACATTGTGTGCATGTCATATGACAGGTGGTGTGTACATAGTGATGAAGAGTGTTGCTGTGAATGTAGATGTGGCTGTAAGAAGGGTGGCGCCAGTGTGAGATATTGAGGTTCATTTAGGAAGAGTTTGAGTACAAGGCAGGAGCTTGTGGGGCAGACATGCTTTTTCAGAGAAATGCGCCAGAGGGGGCTTATGACTTGCTTGTGTATGTATGATATTTTTGAGAGATGAACATGTACTTTGAGAAGGACGTGAGAGGGGTCATACCCACACAAATAGGGATTATGCAGGCCAAGAGGTAATGTTGAAATGTACATATGTGTAGATTGCGTTTGTAAGTAGGCAAAAACAGTTGGCTGATGAAATGTGGGGATGTAGTATGTGTTTGCTGCAGCTTGCTATCTGCCACTGAATGTTCATGACTGATCGTTGTAATGGCCGCTTTGTGTACAGTGGCACATGCAAGACCTATTGTCCTCCCATTACAATTTGAGTTGTGTGTGGGCATGAGTGGCAAGTTACCCTTTGTAGGTAGATGTTGTCACTGAGTGATCATTCTTCATCTTGGATACTGCCCTGGGATGGAGGTGGAGATTACTTATATTGTACTGTTATGATACAGAAACTGTAATACCAGTCCATTGCTTGGAGTTCGATTGCCCCCTCAAGTGAAAAAGTCAAGGATGTATGTTGTTGGGCCACCTGGGGTCAGACTACTCCTGAAACGCTTCACCACACTTCCCAGGAGACTACACACACCTGTGTGCTAATGTCATTCAGACTTTGAATGTCAGAGCTACGGGGCCACCAAGGGAGATGGACTCATTGTAATGACATCTCTAGTCGTGCTGATGTACATAGAGTGCACTGTCACAAAAAACATGTAATCTACGCCTAGTAGCTTCGGAAGGGTTGGAGGGCCTCCGAAGGGCCCTCCAACCCTTCCGAGGCGCCTCGGAAGGGTTGGAGGGCGTAGATGTGGTGAAATGGACCGAGACTCTCCTGAAGAAGGCAATACCCGAGCTTCAAGGTGACCTAACAATCATGAGAGCACACAGAGTACCTGCACATAAACCAACAAATCTTAAGTATCCACGAACCATCTTAATTAATTTCTCTGAATTTAGGATTAAAGAGAACATTTTGAGTAGGACAAGCTCGAGAAGAACCTTCAACGCCGATGAAGTAAAAAACTTTAGGCTTTTCTCGGACATGTCTGCAGCCTCGGCTTATAGACGCAAGGATTTTGTCAAAATGATTGACTCTTTCAAGGCTAGAGGGGCTCAATCGATGATTGTTCAACAGTCTAAATTAAAGGTGGTAGCTAAAGGAAAAAAATTTATATTTACGGACACTCAAGAAGCCCAGACATTCTTGGAAGTTCTTAACACATAAGAGAACCAGAACTGGCAATAAAATACCAGAAAAGTTCAAGAAAAGTTTGGTATCCTATGAAGAAATAACTTTGATACGATGGGCGGTTGTAAGATAACTCAGGGAGAGCACATGGACGCAACAAGATGGCATCCAGAAAGAAGAAGAGAAAGAAGAAGGGGATGGAAGTGGGACATTGGGGGTTTCCGTTCCTTCTAGGGGGGGTGGGTAGGGGGGAAGGTGAAGGGGGTGTAGCAGGGGAAAAAAAGAGAGTTCGTAGCAAAAGTCTCTATGATGACAGTAGAGTGTACAATGCTCGAAAAGGAGAATTCATTTTACCAAGGTATCTTTTTAGCACTAAGGGGGGCGCTTGGGTGCAACTATTGCACTTTAAAGCACTTGAAGCACTTTTGTAATTCATGGTGGATCCCTATATGGTTCTGAGATCTGCATATTTGTACATTTTAATGCAGTTTTGCACATTTATTATAGGCAAAGGCCAGATAGGATGGTGCAATATTCACAGAATCTCTATTGAAGATATTTTCTGTAGAGAACTATGTTATTCGCACATTAATGCTGATTTTGCAAATTTTGCCATTCTTATCTCCGATGGATGTTTCAGAGCTAATGCTTGCGTATTTTGAACATTTAAATAGGGTATGGCTAATAGAACTCGCAAAAGCCAATTATGTATGGGCAGTGCAGCACCATTTCATCTTATTCACTTCAGAAATAGTTAAGTATAGTATTGCTAACACTACTGTAACATGTTCAGATTGCACATTTTACATTTTTTATATTGGCTGCACTTTAGAAATCTCAGTACTGTACAAAAAGTTTGAAAATCAATGAAAAATAAGTTGATATTTCTGTCTTTAAATGCAAATAGGCTGAACAACGGTCGCAAGAGAAATGCTATAGAATGCTGGTTAAAGAATCTCTGCCCAGATGTAATCTTTGTACAAGAAACGCACCATAGTGTCTTAGCAGGATCTGGAAAATTTTTGAAGAATTGGGTGGGGTACAGTTTCTCGTCAGTATCAGGGATGGCACACAGGGGGGGTGAGTATCCTCATAGGAAAATACGTCAGGTTTGAAATTGACGGCTCACATTCAGATCTGAGTGGTAGATGGGCGCTTGTCTACGGGAAAATAAATCAGGTAAATATAATACTTGCCACAATATATGCACCAGTTATAGATGACCCACTGCCTGTTCTGCAATTAAAACAAGCATTGACGGGCATACCAGGTCAAATAATATGGGGGGGTGATTTTAACTTTTTACAAAATCCTACAATCGATTCGACTAAAAAAGACTGGCACCAAAATAAACCGCAAGTGGCCATTGCCCTGCAAAGTTGCAAAACGGATCTGGACATTTTTGATTGCTTGCGTTTTCAAAACCCATCTAAACGTGAATATTCCTGCCACTCTGCAAAATACAACTCAGCATCTAGGTTGGACTTTTATTTAATCTCACATGGTCTCGAAATTAGTAGCTATGAACATTTCCCAAATGCATTTTCAGATCATGCATTAATTAAGATGGAAATAAATATAGGCAATTTCGAAAAGGAGGGATCTAAAAGATGGTATTTTAATAAACTGAATCTCGCAGAACCACAATGGTGCACAGAAATCAAGGAGTAGATACAGGCATTTTTTAATTTAAACAGAGGCTCAGCCCCAATTAATGTAGTATGGGACGCCTTTAAGGCTACATTAAGAGGCATAATCACCTCCAAAGAAATACCGAAACAGAAGGCTAAATGGGAGGAGAAAGTTGCTCCACAGACAAGTCTGTCACACGCAAATGAAGAGCACTATAGAATTAGGTCCCTAGCTACTAAACAAAATGTATTGAACGCAAAAAAGAAAATGAGGGAATTCTATTATGACCTAGGGGATGCAGCTATCAGTCTATATTCTCAGAAGCTATAAGAAGAGAGTGAGTACACAGGAAGACTGCTAGCTTGGCAAGCCAAAGAAAACCAGGTTCGTAATAGAATTGACCACTTATATGGTTCAGTTCCCAAAACCCATGTGAAGACCACAAGGTCTATAGGCGAGATGTTCCTCAAGCATTACAAGGGGATTTACTAGACCACTGAACAGGCTACGAGAGAAACAATTTATGATTTCTTAGAGGAATTTCAAATTCCAAAATTAAGAAATGATTACAAAAAAGTTGCTAATCGAGGAGTTTACAAAAGAAAGAATTAGATGAGGTAATAAGTTCCCTACCTAGCAGTAAAGCCACCAGGGAGGACGGTATCTCAGGCGCATTTTTTACAGTATTCTCTGGAACTCTGTGCACCGAGTTTTTGAAACTTGCTAAGCATTTGTTGCAAGGAGGACCACCGCTGGAAACCTTTCGCACGGCAGTTGTAGTCAGTATTTTAAAGAAAGAAAAAGACAAAGAAAATGTAAACTCATATAGGCCAATAAACCTCTTAAATACTTACTACAAATTTTTTACAAACTGCTTGCTAACCAATTGAATAAAATGGTAGGATCACTTATTGAACCAGATCAGTGCGGTTTCATAGCAGGGTGACAACTTCACACTAATACAAACTTTCTAATGGAGGCTTTGGATTTTTTTAATGTTAATAAGGTAAAAGCACAGATTTGGTTTTTAGACGCCGAAAATGCTTTTGATCTTGTCTCATGGAACTGCCTCTTTGTCATTTTGCAGAGTTTTAATTTCCTGACTGAATTTACATCTTTATTGAAACAACTCTATAGGCACTCTCAGGCACAGATGATAATGAACTCAGTAAATGTAGGGATATGCAATATAAACAGAGGCTCTCAACAAGGCTGCCCCCTTTCTCCAATTTAATTGCCTTATTTATTGAACCGCTAGCTATTGCAATTAGGGTCAAAAGAGCTCATACAGCACCAATATCTGGAATGACTAACATAAAACTTTATGCTGATGACATTGTTTTACTTTTAAATCCAAAGTCAACCAGCCAGTTGGAAATCTTAAAAATATTTGCAAATTTCCAAAAACTAGGTGGTTATAAAATAAATAAGACCAAAACGGAAATTATTCTTTGTAATTGCACTGTAGACAACTTGTAAATGTATAGGCATTTATATAGCGCGCTACTTACCCGTAGGGTCCCAAGGCGCTTCGACCGCTGCGAAACCCTTCCTGGCTTCCCTGAGAGATGGTCCCTTAATGGGTATCTCCAGGGTGAGACCAGGCATCCCCGGCGGTCTGGTGGGGCCGTTAGTGAAGATGAGGCAAGCTAATGCCCAGAGTTGCCGAGTGTGATCGCTGATCAGAGTGGGCACCGAGGTGAGAGAATTATCGAGTCCGCTGACCCTGGTCCAGAAACCTGCCGCGCCGGGAATCGAACCCTGGTCCCAGGCCGTCCTCTGCTCTTGGGTCTGCCGCCTCTAACCAGTGAGCCAACTTATTAACTGAGTTTAAGCAAACATATAATACCCGCCCTAAGAGGTATTTAGGAATTTATAGTACAGAAAAAATAGAAGATCTTTACACATTAAATTATATGCCACTACTAAAGAGAGTGGGCTCTCAGTTAGCTCGGTGGAATCAACTCCCATTGTCAATATTGGGACGTGCCGCCCTAATCCGAATGTCTATTCTTCCACTTTTTAACTTCCTCTTTAGTGCTGCTCCTTGTGCAATACAGACTTCTTTCTTTAAGCAAATAGATGGTATGTTTTCTACCTTCTTATGGGCAAATAAGATACTGAGGTTGGCACTTAGCACTTTAAATTGCTCGATTACAGAGGGAAGATTGTCCCTTCCAAACATTAGAGACTACTACTATGCGACATTTGCACATCACAGTTTTAGGTTTTTTTTCTTAGACGACCAAGAGGCAGACATTTTTTTTATAAAAAAGATCTTAATTGAACTCAATATGATTGACCCAGTAAGAGTGACTAAGTACCCTAAGAAAGTACAATATAAGACCATACAATGGCTATTTAAACAAAGAGCCCAGCTCCTGAAATATTATGATATTTTAAGAATAAATAGTTCAACGAGACTAATGAATTTACACATAGGAGAGATGGGCACTTTAGAGAAAAACACACTGAGACTTTGGAAAGAAAACGGTTATGATAAAATCCAGGACTTCATTGCGGGGGATAGTTGGAAAACTTGGGAAGAAATTGAAATGGGGCTTCAACACTCTAACACAATTTTAAAATGGTCTTTTGTTAGTCTTCATATTATACTGTCCGAACTAGATATGGGTAATCTATTTTATAAAACCTATATAAGTGAAGCCCTAAATAGCCCCATAAAGAGGAAGATTAGCACTTCGATACAAATCTTTAACGAGGACAAATCACCCCCTCTGTAGGAAAAGATCAGGGACAGATGGAGAAAAAGAGAAGATATTGAGATTAATAGAGCACCTGGGATAAATTAAATAAATATAATAAATCTATATTCCGAGGTGCTAACTTTAAACGGATGCAATTCATGTCAAAATGGTTGATTTATAGAACACCTTCGTTCCTCCACAACATTTATCCTCAAGTAGAGGATAAGTGCTTCCGCTGTGAGGAAAAGGGCAACTAGAAGCACATTATATGGGAATGCTCAAAAATACATATCCTATGGAAGGATATTGAAAAATATCTTAGAAAGACAATAGATGCCCAAATCTCATGTATTGAATCCATTGTAGTTTTCGGTTGCACCTCTGTTTCCTCTGCCCATGATGAATCCTTATTTAGAGCAGCCCTTGTAGCAAGATCCCTTATCCTGCAACTGTGGAAAACAGATAAAGTACCGACTCTTAATGCATGGAAATTTAAAATATCAAAGATATAAGGGATGGATATGAAATATGCATTAAGATCAGGGGCAGTAAAAAAATATGAGAAATATTGGAGTGTGTTTGACTGCTAGCACCTCTGGTATTATTGTATATATACATTTTATTTTTGGTTCTGGGTTATATTATGCTTGTCAGACCGCTTGGGGTCTCTTTTAAGGTCTTATTCAAATAATATCCTGTATATTACACATTGCACTTTAAAGGATTGTGTTCTCTAATGATTATAAACTGTGTTTGCATTATGGAGTGTTTGTAATCTGCCACGTAGGTACTTTGTATATTTGGAATTTCATGTGAGATTTTTATGTATTCTATACTCTATATTTGTATCTATGAACCCTCAATGAAAATAATTTACAAAAAAAAAAACATGTGTGACACTGTAACATTACACCTAGTTCCATAAGTGTTTTCATCGTCAATGTATTTTTCCAACTGTAATCTGGTTTGGCAAGTGTAGCCCTTGTGTGAGTCTATATGAGGTCCCATTTACCACATTAAAAAGTGACACAGAGCAAGAGAACATATGTCCTTGCAGAGGGTCTCTTTGATGTTTTAAAATATAAAGGGTGCAATATTTCATTACCAAATGTAGGCAGAGCAAGCTACATTCTGCAAATATCCCTTATCCTCACATGGTGTACCCATTTCCCTTGTCTACGTCAATAATAGTGGCAGCTCGGCTTACACACTGTGCTGGACAATGGTCCATCCAACACTGTAATTGGAACCTACGTCCTGAGGCTCATGTGTACTCCTACTACTAATCAGTACACAATCTGAACATTCAGAATTGAATTATTTGTTCGTGGCACACACCTCAGCCTGAGGAGGTAGATGCTGAATTGGTGTGGATGTATGATGTTACAATGCATACTTTTACTCCGCATACCATTACAACGCGGTATTTACAACGCATACCGTTACAACGCATAGCGCTTTGGGGTGCTGGATAGTGGTAAGTATAATTTACTATTCTAACTCCAGTCCCCGTGGACCCTAGGGAAGGTGTTGGATAGTAAATTAAACTTACCTCTTATCCTAGAGCGCCCCCCAGTGCCATGCGTTGTAATGGTATGCGTTGTAATGCCTGCGTTGTAGTGGTAGTGCGTTGTAAAAAATGCGTTGTAACAGGTGCATACCATTGGGGAGCATGACATTCTCAGAAGATAATCCTAGACATATAAAGATTGAGTGTTGTGTAAATGCGCACCCAATCCACACATGGTGACTGTCAGTCAATAATACTTTTATTTGATTTTGTTAAAAATCGTGAAAGATTATAAAAGCACGTTATACACAATAATTTAAAAATGCTGGTTTAGGAGATGCTAAGGATAAAATCACTGTGTCGTCGTTACTTGATCCTCATCAACTATTGAAGTAAGAAATATTAACTTTATAATCAGTGCAATTTAAAAATGCTGGGCTATTCATTGAGGAGAAATCAGAAAAGTGTGCATTAGCGGGTGGGGAGAGGCCAGTCAGTATTGTGAGAGGCACTCAAGTTGATTCTTGTTAGCTAGTTCTTTTGCTGCCATTTCCCAAAGCGTAATGGCTTTGCAGGACAGTTGGATTGACAAACTTCCAAGGCATTCAATAACAGCTGATCTGCATGTCCTTAATTGTTTTTTTCCTGAAAATATCACGTTGTGACTGTAGCCTACATTGTTGTCGGCCCATGTATTTTTCCATTCCTGCTAAATTCTGTCGCAAGACAATTCACTGATGACTGGGACACAACAACTTCTATGTTTATTTGAGGGGCAATCACTGAAATTATTACTGAGTGGCTATGTCTGGGCACATGTATGTTGTCTGAGCCAATTTCCTTAGGGCCTTGCTATTGACAGAGTTCATCACTATGTCATCGATAGACTGTGGTTCAGTTGCAGACTGTGATGTTAGTCATGCTGACAGATATTCAAACACACCACACAAATCTGATTGAGCATCTGGGTTGCTTTTACTTTGCAACATTACCAGCTGTGATGAACACAGAGTGGGATAAGTCAAGGCAACTCGTGTCCTGCCTCCTCCGTTGCTTGTCAACAACCCAGCAAATGTTGAAAATTATGGATCACCTTCCACTGATTCACAGTTCTCAGGCAACCATCCATGAATTGTTCACAGTGTATTGTTATAGTCTATACATTCACCCCTACTTTGAACGCATGGTAGATGTTTCCTGATTCATGACTGGATTGAAGCTACCTGAACTTGATCTGGCAGCATGTGCAGTCATCCACACCCCGTTGACTGGTACAAGAGATACTAGTGGGTATATTCACAAGAACGTGTGCTAAATATCACCCAAAAATGGTAACACACCTTTACACATCGCAGCTGATCGTGGGAAAATAACCCTGTGTCAATGTGGAATTCACAACACTGCGGTACCATGCGATAGTTCGCCCAAAATACGGCCAAGGTCCGCGATACAACCACTGCGACGGAGATAAAAACACAAGCCCCAATGCGAAAAAACGCGCAAGAGCCCATTGGCGATGAGGAAAGAAGGGACATGCACCGCCAGGCCCGCAACACACACAGAAGTGAAAACCACACTGCCCGAAAGGGAGAATGGTGAGCCAAATCAGGGCCAAAGAGACATCCCACACACAATGCATCCCACACACATAGGAAGCAGAGCACCCCAACATTGAACACAATGTGGTACAAACACCAACATTTACACAAACGAACACAGGCCACAAGTGCACCCGCCTGTGGCCGGTAAATGGCCATACGCACCTGACAAAGCATTAAACAAGGACCCGAGAATGCACAAGTACAAACCCATAGTCCTGATGGGGTAGCAATGCACGTATAGCAGGGAGCAAGAGAGTCTGTGACACACACATTGACATACAAATCAAGACACAACACAGTCGGAGACAGGTGAAAGTGCTCAAACTTTATCAACAAGTGCATGTCAGTACGGCCAAGAAAAGTGCAACGATATGCAGACCAATGCAGCAGTGTGCCTGAATGAGGAACATAGCAACGCGCCGATGTCCACCTAAGGGGAGTCCATCACCAACACAAGTCTGTGCCAAGCCCTGATCGTTGTCCATGCCGGTATCATGTGTCCAGGAAAATGCAACCATGTCCACTGTTGTCTTGGGACATATAACCAGATCTACCACCTGCAAACAGGCGTAAGAACACCTGCAATGGGTCACATCCAGTCATGGCTGCAGGTACCTTGTCACTCGTCCATGAACGCAAGTACAGCAGTGTAGGCCATGGTCATCCAACACATCTGACATGTCATTGATGTAATCCATCAGCTGACCCGGACAGATGTGTTGACACCAACCGCACGAGCCAATGTGCACCAAAGCCCAATCGGGTAGTTGCTCAATGTGCTCACTGCACAGGATGGCTTGTGCAATCTCCAAGGCCCAGTTACCAGCCTGCATGCTATAAACAGGCATCATGGTGACACTCCTGGTCGTGGACTAACAGGAAGCACAGACACACGTCGAAGTCCAGGTCAGCCACCCTGACGTTGGAGAGGCAGACATCCATGGACCACTCGGATATGCATGAGCGACAATGCAACACAGGCTGAACGCAGGTGACGTCCACAAGGTGGAAGCTCAGCTGGTAACTTATCCACAGCACTACCAAGGGCAGTGTCCCCAAGACATGCAGCAGATGTGTACGGTACAGCTCCACGTGACTGGAGTCGGGCATGTGTCCGGGATGGTCAGCCATTGCGTCAGTGTCTCTGCTTGAAGCGGCACTGCCTTGCCCTGCGCCAGAACTGTGGATGAAATGGCACAGCTCGGTGCAATGAGCAGTGTCTGTGTGCAACTGGTGCAGGTCTGGGGTGGGGTCGGAGTATGTGTGTAGGCTATTTCATGCACGTTAACTACGACCAAGGACTTCTTCGTGTTTGATGTGCACACATTGGTCCCACGTCAGGCAGTGAGTAGTGTGGGAGACACAAGCAAATGCAATCGTATCTGTCAGGGAGTGCTGGCCCATTGCAAGTTCCTGCTCGGAGCTGCAGATGTGCTACCACCTGATAGTGCAGACAAAGGACCTTTCATCCCTACAGTAACTTCACCATCTGCATGCATAAAGGATGGTCAGCCATTGCGTCAGTGTCTCTGCTTGAAGCGGCACTGCCTTGCCCTGCGCCAGAACTGTGGATGAAATGGCACAGCTCGGTGCAATGAGCAGTGTCTGCGTGCAACCGGTGCAGGTCTGGGGTGGGGTCGGAGTATGTGCGTAGGCCATTTCATGCACGTTAACTATGACCAAGGACTTCTTGTTGTGGGATGTGCACACATTGGTCCCACGTCGGGCAGTGAGTAGTGTGGGAGACACAAGCAAATGTAATCATATCTGTCAGGGAGTGCTGGCCTCATGCAAGTTCCCGCTCGGAGATGCAGATGTGCTACCACCTGATAGTGCAGACAAAGGACCTTTCATCACTACAGTAACTTCACCATCTGCATGCATACAGGAGATGTGCAGAGGCCTGTTGTGGGTGTGATGGGATGTCTGCGACCCTGGGAATCTTGGATGGTATGCCCAGCACGTCCCACTGTGTGTCACATTGCCACACAGCTGCTCCTCCCTCCAACGAGCCCCCTCACTTGTGTGCACTGCACTCCTACATGTCCCAGTCTGTGCTGGCCAGCCCTCCTGGTGCATGCTACGTTGCAACTTCGACTACTGCGGCCCTCGTGGCGACTACACCCCAACACAGAGACACACTTACCACACCTCCTGCACGAGGCAAGGTCCAAGCCACGTCCTGCTGCTCCTGCTGAATCAGCACACCCCTGCGGTGACCTGACATCAGACCAGCACACGCTGCTTGTGCATGCAGGGGGGGGTGCGTGCGCAGCAACATGTCCATGGCCACTGCCAACGCTGAGGTGACATGGTAACGTCCATTGAAGACAGCACACTGTGACGTTGCAGGACCAGTGCCCATCATGCTGACACAATGACTACACGGAAACACTTGCTCAGATGGTGTAAATGGCTATGTGCACGTGTGCACGACCACATTTATTAGCAGGCACACAAACCAAGTGACACCTGCGTTGGATGTGTGTGGGGTGTGTGCACACCACCCGGCAAGGGCTGCCTGGTGCAGTCAGAAATCAACAACAGTGTACATCATAAAGGTTATAACCATACAACCACAAAGGCCCCATGACTTGTGCTGCACAGAGTTAGTGACCCCGGACGCACCGCGGCAGACACAGGATCACTGCCACTGGACGCTGACCTGCGGGAGACTGGGTTAGAGTCACAAGTGCAGAGCAGGTTCCCATAGATGTGAAAGGAGCTTGTTGCTGAGTGTCTCAGTGGACAGATGGAAGGTGTATCCCAGGGCATGATGGAGAGAGCAAGACCATGCTGTAACAGTCACTATGGTGGAGATGAATGGAACAGACACATGTCGGGCACCAAGTTCGGTCCGGCTAGATGAAGATGCAGGAGACCACCATGCCATAGACTCAGCCGCCACCAAGGTCCAACCAGAAAGTGCCCATGACTCAGTCACCCCAGAGTCCAAACAGAATGTGTCATAGGTCTCGGGAAACAGACTCAGTGGCACCGGGGCTGAAAGGGGATGTAGTCTGCGATGAGACCTGTACAATGACATCAAGTTTGCCATAAATGAATCAAGGCTGAATTCAAAATTGTGTGTGACTTACTCGACTGCAGTGTAGTCCAGAGGCTGCCGTCAGCATGGGTCCTTCACTGCATGTCGCCGGCTTAGGTAGGATGGCCCCACTTGCCTGCGTAGTTCAGGTTCAGTGGCACCACGGGACGCAGACTTGCGGTGGACAGGGTTGATGGCACCAGGTCATTTGCTGATAGTGTTCGATCACCTCCGTGACTCTGATCCGGCTGTCGTCCTGACTGAACTGCATCTTCCTCTTACACCTCCCCGTGCGATCACTAGTGTGGACTCTGCCATTCATGATTCGAGGAAGAGTGCTGGATGTGTGACCTACTGCTCCGCAGGGTAGGCCTGGGCCCACATCCAGGTGTCACTGGCATGCGTTGAACAGGGTTAATGGTACCATGTTTCGCCGGCTTGCGTTGAACAGGGTTAGTGGCAGCACGTGTCACCGGCTTGCGTTGAACAGGGTTGGTGGCACCACGAGTTGCAGGACTGCCATATGGAATTATGCCTCACTGATCGAAGGGGGTCTGGTGCTGTGGCCACTGCCAAGGACTTGGGCACACAGTCATTCAGGACTCAGGACACAGTTCCCTATGTGAGGCCTACTGGGCCGATGAGGACGCCGGTGGAGTCTGTAAATGGGAAAGGAGTAATGTGGGCCAGCGTCGGGGGGCCAACGATGGTCTGCGGAGGCGGCAGAGGTTGCGGGCCTGGTGCTTGGCACTTGCACCGGCACTTGGTGGGCCCTCTTTGTTACTTAACAGTGTAGGTAGGTGTTCAGAGCCTCGTTGGTGCACTAGGGCAGGCATGATGGGTCTGGGGACCAGCGGCCCGGGGTGCAGCAGGTGCACAAGAATGCAGGTCCCACCGCGCTTGGCCCAGGACTCGTGGTGGGCTGGGAGGCTCCGCCCTGGCAGACGTGTTGTCCATTCAGAATGAGAACCATCAAGCAGTGCGAGGGCGTTTTGTTCACATCCCTACGCAGGACTGGCGTACGCAGGTCCAACCCACTATGCATGCGCATGCAGATGGAGATGTAACATGTGACATTTTTGCTTTCTGCCCCACAGCCCATGGGGAAATGGTAGCGTCCACTGGCCACTGCACTCCATGCACCAAAAGTAGCTCACCACATGGGTATTTCCGTGGTTTGCACTCAGTGGTCGGTCAGGCACCTCCAGGCCACACCTGGCATTGGTTAGGTTCACATTCCTTGGTCATTTGCCGTTCTCGCACATGCCTGCTCTATGACTCTCCTCACATCCTGCTATTGCATGATTATTGTCTCCGTCGAATCTGTGGGCCTTCTGGTGTGGCTCTTGGCTGGGTTCCTTTTTATGCTGTGGGTAGTCGTCCTGCTTAACACCAGCAAAAGGCAGGTGTTAAAACCCTGCTGCTACCTCAGCTTATCACCTGTTTTTGTCGCGCTTCACGGATCTGGCATTTCGTTGTGAAACTGTTGGTTTTTTTCATCTGTTTTTGCATGGCAACACCTACTCTGCATCTCTTTAGGGTTAGTTGGTGGTGTCCACCGCAGAGGTAAATTTGGGGAAGTTATCGCTGGAATACTGGCGATGCCCGCAGTTTGCACCAGCTTGTGAAAGGTGTGTTAAATCTATCTCCGCTTTTGTTTCGGTAAGGTGGGGATTAATCGGAGTTACGTCCTTGTGAATATACCCCTCTAAGTGATTCTGCACACTGCCATATTGACACTCATGCATTGGACAGCCACCCGCCCAATCTCAATGATGCCTATGAGCTTTCACTTGGACACAGAAGACTGCATCTCTCTTGGGCCACCTTGAGTGATTGGAGAGACCTGCAATCCATGTCGAAATTTCTGCACTGTACATTGCTGAAAAACAACAGTGCCTTGCTGGCTGGCCTGAGTGAACAGTGGTGGTTGCGTGGCATGGGTCCACCTGGGGCATATGGACCTGGCCTGGTAAAGCATGGTGCACCCCAAGATAGTTGTGTTCTTTATGTATTTGAGTGCAGAGTGCATGCTATCTGATCTGTGTGCATATTTGCGATTGTATGTAAGGCATTAATCTCTCTGGGTCCTGCTCTGGATCTGTGCTAGTGGCGGCTGGTGAAGTGTGAGAGTGGTGAGGCTGGGACTTGTGGTCATACAGTCACTCACAGTCGTAACACACGTCCCTGTCCTCCAACCCACCCCACACAGCCACGGTTTCGCCTTGATTTGAAAACCTGTTTGCCGTGCCCTGTGCCGTCTGTCCTGCAACAAGTGCCTACTTAGTAATTCATTTGTTAATGATTAATAAGAAAAGTCAACTGACGGGCTCCACTTTCGGGTGTACTTTTGTAGAGACAGCTACCATTTGAAGGGCCCCCTGTTCTCTCCCACACACTGCCTGAGCTCATGACTGCTGTCCAGCTGGGCTTCCGTCTCTCTCTTTGCAGCGTAATCACAGAGCTCAGAGCTGACTGGCAGCTTGTGTAGGAGGGCCAGTGAGGAACGGAGTGAGTGAACAGCAATGGGAGGGGGAGGAGAGTCGTCATCTTCGGACCGCCGTAGGACCGTGGGAGGAAGAAGAGAGTGTGGGAAGGGAGACATGAGGCTAGGCCACAATGAAAGAAACTTTAAAAAAAATTATGAGACAAACTCCGGAAACAAATTGATTAAACTCGCCTGCTCATGACAGCCCATGAGACAAGGCCTAGGTCCACAAGTTGATTTCTGGCTGCTCTAAAACCCAGGTGTGAAGCGCTGGAGCTCAAAGGGGTCACTCACAACGTGCAGAGAGGGAGGCAGCAACCTTGAGTCTGCGTAGACTCTATTTCTCTGCTCCCCCTCTGTTTGCAGCTTCTACCCCGCCCTTTCCCAAGTCGTCACAGTGACGAGTTGGGAAAGGGAGGTGTGACCAATTCTCCACTCCCTGATTGATGTGAAGCCCTGGCACTGCGGGCTTCACTGTAAAACGCCTGGTGCTAATTTAATCCCCGCGGCATCAGGGGGTGAAGACTGGTGCACAAGTCTATATTTTTGCCGAGCTCATGACATCACAGGCCTCAGGGCTGTGCGATCGTGAGCACTGCAAATACTGTAGACTTTGTCACTCAGCGTCACTGCAGACTGCCTCATCGCACAGTTAGTATCAGGCAGTGTGCAGCAGCCCCGGCCCTGAGAAAAAGAAACTAATGATGGGTGTTTAGGCTGTGTGCATTGATTCACTGACATAAAACAGTGAGTAAAACACGTTGCTTTTTGTTGGCAGTGCCAAATAAAGTAAAGGGGGCGGAGCCCCAACGCCCTCAATGGGAAACCGCCCCTTATATGTGCTAGTCCCTTCCCATGCTGTTCTTCCTGACACATCCGACATCCCATTCTGGTTGTGTCTCTCTATGATGCCCTTTTCTGACACTGCTGTACTCATCATGACACAGGATTTGAGACTGTGTGATTGGTCTGATGGGGGAGTGGAGGTCCAGGTTGGACTGTAGTAGTCAATTTGTTGTTTGTCGACATGTGTTGATCTGTCAACAATTTGTGCATTGGGTAAAGTGAGGTGTGAGATAGTAAATAAGCTAGGCCTAGATTATCCTTCTGATTGGGTGGATGTATTGTCTTGCTACTTGGTAGATCAGCTACTGCTTTTGACTTTACTTTTCCTGTGTGATTTATACATGTTGTATTTTCTTTGGCAGCTATCCAAAGTAAACCATGTACTTCTTCTAGGGTGTTTGAGAAATGGCAAGGAAATATGGATGAATGATGTAACTTCCTACAATGTGACTTCCTATGACATGAGATGTAGTGGTCTTTGTATACGTTTCAGATTTTAGGATTTAGTCTATGTAACAGATGCATGTAGGTGTGGGCATAGTGCCAGTGAATATGTCTCTGCGGACATACTTTTATGAGTACATTGGAGTTCTGTTGCCCTGCTAAGTTTCGTTGTGTGTTGTGGTGGACTCATGCATTTACTTTGTGATATATACATAACTGTGACTATAGACATTCCGGTTGCAACGTTAAATATGGTTTTCTCCATATATTTAGTGGACTGACTGTACCTACCTGATGATGACATTCCCTGATTTGACATACACAATATGATATGGAACCAAGGTCGGGTTGAGATCCCAATGATGCTCGGGCACTCTCAAAGTCGTTGGCACACATCCTGATCATCCCTTTCATTGTAGCCTCCGTGCAATTCCCCTTGCAAGGGATGTTTCAAAAAGCATACTGCTGCTGATCAAGGGGGTGTGGGGTAGGTTAGACTGTCCAAAGGAAACTTGCCTCCCTTCGAGGCCCCTACATGCAATGCAACCTCCCTGCACCTGTCATGACCTGACAGTGATGGGCGTTTGTGGGAGAGAAAACAGCTTTTGTCAGAGCACGCAAACATTTGCTGCCACAGTGTGATAATTATTTTTGCCCAGCAACCTTAGGCTATGGTTTTTTTTCTGTTTTCTACAGTTTGAACTCTACCCAGAGGTATTGAGGTATTTGCATGAGCATCACTTACATTAGTGAAGGACACATTGCTGGTGGTATTTGCCCCCCAACCCTCCAATTGGCTCAACATTACTGTGGGTATTTGCCCCTTAAACCCAAAATTGGATAAACTTTGCTGTGTGTATTTGCCCCCCAATCCCCAAATTGGCTCAACATTGCTGTGGGTATTTGCCCCTCAACCCCCAATTTGGATGAAAGTTGCTGTGGGTATTTGCCCCTCAACCCCCAAATTGGCTCAACATTGCTGTGTGTATTTGCCCTTCTACCCCTAAATTGGATGAACTTTACTGGTGGTATATGCCCCCAACCCCGAAATTGACTCTGCTGTGGATATTTGCCCCCCACCCCAAATTGGATCTACATTGCTGTGGGTATTTGTCCTCCAACCCCCAAATTGGATGAACTTTGCTGTGGGTATATGCCCCAACCCTGAAATTGACTCTACTTTGCTGTGGGTATTTGCCCTCACCCCCAAATTGTATCTACAATGCTGAGTGTATTTGTCACCCAGCCACCAATTTGACAACTACTTGCTGTAAGTATTCTGCCCCCCCACCCCACTTTGGCTGTAGTTGTGCCCCTGCTTTCTCTTGGATTGTCTTTCGCAGGGTAGTTGCGTTATTGTGTAGGGGTAGGTATCTAACTTACCATCTGCAATGACCACGTGGTTGGGGTGGTAGTATTCCTCGTAGATGTAGAGTATAAGGATATCATGTACGATGGGGTACATAGCTGCACAGTCTTGGTCAAAGGAATAGTGTTGTGGCACGATTTGGAGCTGAAATACTCCCCTTCTGGCTGCTCTGACGTGTTGGTTGTGCCGACCGATTTGGCGCATAGGAAGTACGCATCGTACTTGGGCGGTGGGATTCGGACTGTGAAGTGAGTCCAAGGGGCTCCATTCTGTGTTTCTGGAGGCTTATCATCAGGAAAATCCAGTTGGATTCAGAGTGAACAAGTTGTTCCGTAAGTAATGGGTTTTGGGTATTGTAATGTGTTGTTTGAGAAAACCAGATCCCAGTATGAGTCGGTGGGAGGGTGCAACTCCAGACAGCTCTGGGATGGCCTTCCTGACCAGATCGCAATCGGCCCCTTAGTATTTGTGTTAAATCCCCAACATCGTTCTATTTTAGTGAGGTTCTACATGAATCTCTTTCCTCTGATGATGCGATTTCCAAAGAATATGTATTCGCTAAACGATTTGCCAGTTTGTCCCTGTGATGAAAGGTCGGCCCAGTCAGGTTTGCATTTATTGTTCTTTTGCAGTTTTTACGATCTACAAAGGAAAATATGTATTCTCCCCTTTTTTTCGTAAATATCATTTTAAGCAATGCCGCCCTTCTCTTCATTTTATCAAACAATTGATTAAACCCTTTGTGTGTCGTGCCACGGCCTCGTTTCTCTTGTCCTCTCTGAATATTAGAAGGGCCATGACAGAATGGGAGAGTGAAGTACAAAAGTGCGGCAACTGTTGATTAATCTTTTTTTTTCAATCAATCAAAAAAAAAAAATCAATCAAAATAAACTTTATTGTATAGTTATTAAAAACCATTACAAAAAGTAGAAAGAGGAGCATTGGTTAAAATAAATTATCAATGTTCATCCATGATTTAGACTTAGTAGCATTAAAAAACAAGATGACATACAAGGAACATCAAGTGCCAAGGCAATTCAATGATATATTGTCCATTTACTTGTTGTGGAACGGTGAGTGAAACTCATCTTCCATTGACTGGCAAAGAAGAAACAGCAGGTGCAAATCTTACGTAACATTACAAAAGAGAAAACTAAATCTTGTTTACTCTAAAATTAACGGCATATCTAAAATAATTTCAACCTTGTGCGGTAATACCTCTTTTGTTCTCAAAGTTCATGACAAATTTGACTAGTCTGCAGATTAATTGTGGATCCGCTGTACACAAGGCTTGTATGACAGCGGAGCGACAGGTAAGTACTCTATATTCAATAAACTTTGTCTTTAACCATTACCGTCGTTCCTGATCCAGTGCAGGACCGATGCAGAGTAGGTTGGTAAAGTCTTGTTTTGCATCGCCACACAGATCACACTCCTTAGTGTCTGGTTTCCTCCAATCCGGTTTGTCTGCATTTGTCGGCAGATTACCCATCCTTAAATTAAGGTATTTCGTTTTGACATATGAGGAAAAGGAAAGCCCAAGATAGGCTGCAGGTTTAAGCACTTTGTATGATTGGATTATCATCCAGGCATGCGCTCGGTAACTGAGGGTTAACTTGTCATTGATTAGCGAGTGCCTGTTTGCAGCCTTTTTAATCGCTAGCTTGGATGATGATACCGGTAGCTTAGTTTGCCACAAGGATGTAAGTTCAGTAATGTCGAGGGATAGTTTTAGATACTTAGCGTACTGAGAGTTGGGATTTTTTTGCATTGCTTCCCACGTGGCTTGGTTGATTCCTGTTTCCCTGTTCATCCAAATATTGTACCAGAATTTAATGGTCTCTTACTTTTTTTGCAGGTCTTGGGATTGCAGGCCGAACTCCAGTCGGACCAGCGCAAGTGAAGCATTGGACGACACACTAAAAACCCGCTTGTAGACTCTAATTTGGATACGGCCTAGAAGCTGTGCACTTCTGCCATGATGTAACACACTGCCATAGCCTATTGTGGGTAGTAACTTGGCTTTGATGACTGTCAGAAGTGGATTAAAAAACGGGCCTTTTAGCTGTTTGGAAATACTGTTAAACGCATGTAACAGGGCTATTCCTTTTTTTCTGATGACATCGAAGTGCAGGGAAAAGTTAAGGCGACTGTCCAATTGTATTCCCAGGTACTTGTAATTGCCCTGTTAGTATATCAAAAGGAGACTAGCTAGAGATAGGGTTAATCTAACATTATTATTATTATTTGCATAGCGACTCAGTATCGTTTTGCCAATTGGCAGTGGCACCTGTTGGGTGTCTTTGGAAAGCCCTCACCCACCAACCTAGTTGGTGGCATGCTTCATCATCGGGCCCACCCAGTGACACCTAGCGTGTCCCGGGTGTGCTTCGACGCCTGATTACAGCGGAGCAGGTATGTCACTGTGTGTGCGGTGTAGGGTGTTCAGGTATGTGAAGTTAAAACGGCTTGGCGGATGGTCCCTGGGGTGAGGATACTTTATTAAAAGGGCCTCCGTCAGCGATTAAAAAATAAGGCTGTGGGACGTTAGAGGCGCCTCTAACGTCCCACAGCCTTATTTTTTAACCGCTGACGGAGGCCCTTTTAATAAAATATCCTCACCCTAGGGACCATCCGCCAAGCCGTTTTAACTTCACATACCTGAACACCCTACACCGCACACACAGTGACATACCTGCTCCGCTGTAATCAGGCGTCGAAGCACACCCGGGACACGCTAGGTGTCACTGGGTGGGCCCGATGATGAAGCATGCCACCAACTAGGTTGGTGGGTGAGGGCTTTCCAAAGACCCCCAACAGGTGCCACTGCCAATTGGCAAAACGATACTGAGTCGCTATGCAAATAATAATAATAATGTTAGATTAACCCTATCTCTAGCTAGTCTCCTTTTGATATACTAACATATAAACCGGGGATCTGGACTAGCTTTCTGGTCCTCTCTCTCCCTCTTGATTCTCGCACTTGTAATTGCCCACCACTTCCAATTTTTTGTTGTCTATGACGAAAACCGGCAGAGTGTTACGTCGACGTGTCAGTATCATAATCTTTGTTTTCTGACTGTTGATTTCAAGAAGATTGAGTTTTGTATATTCTGCCAATTCATGCAGGAGGCGTTGCAGACCTATTTTTGTCTGACTTAGGAGCACCACATCGTCGGCATAGGAGAGATGTGTCAGTCGTAGTGTTCCTAGCCGCGGTGGGTGAGCATTGGTCCCATCCAGCCTTGAGGTTAGGTCTGCCAAGAACAGATTAAAAAGAAGAGGGACCAACACACAGCCCTGTTTTAATCCGTCATGTGTGTTAATCTTCTGTGTCAGCCGGTGCCCATTAGCGATCTTTACCTGCATCCAGGTGTCTGTATATAAATCCATTATAGGGTTGAGAATTGCATCCGGCAAGCCCTGCTGCTTTAATTTGGACCATAGTAGTTGACGGTTGATACGGTCAAAAGCCGCTTTGAAGTCGACAAAGCAGGAGTATAATGCTTGATGGTTTTGCATACTTTTTTCGGCGATTAAACTTATTGCCATGGCGTTGGTCATGGTGCCTGTACCCCTACGGAACCCAGTCTGGTTTACCTGGATCTTTTGATTAACCTCAGACCATTTTAGAAGGTCAATTAACACCAAGGATGTGTAGTATTTTGCTTCAGCATCAATGAGTGCTATTAGACGGTAATTTGCTGGGTTTTTACGGTCTCCTCCTTTGTAAATTGGGTTTATAATCGCCCCTCTCCAACTTTCTGGCAGTCGACTCGTGTCATTTATTGACCTAAATAGGATGTTTAACTTGCGTGCCCAGAATTGAGGGTCCTCCTTGTAGATGGCCTGGGGGACGCCATTTGGCCCAGGTGCACAGTCTTGTCTGCTTCTCTTAACTATTTGCAATGTTTCGAATTCCACATATGATCTTGATGTCTGGACTCCGCCTCGCTGGATAACACTCAAGTTGTTAAATTCTGCAGGGACAGTGGTCTTCACTTCCACCGTTTTTAATATTTTGTGAGCTGGTTTTGTGGGTGGCACCAGTTGGTTTACTGAAAAAGTATCAAGTAAATGTGGGGCCCACGCATTTTCCATAACACAGGTCATACTTGTTGTTTGTACTGATCTATTTAGTGAATTTACTTGTGACCAGAATGCTCTGGAGTCGGATTTTTTTATGTTGTGTAGCAATTTGGTCCAAAAGTCAGTGACTTTGATTTTATTTTCAAGCCATATTTGTTTTTTGTATTGTTTCCTAATTAATCGAAATGTTTGCCATACGTGCAAATCCGAACTGCGACCCTTTGCTTGCCTCATGGACACCCGCAGACGCCTTCTTAAGGACAATATGGTCTTGCTGGTCTGACCATATTTCTTTTGATTGGTGTTCTCACGCAAGTTGACTCCAGTTTTTGGTAGCTTCTCCAAAAAGGCAGTCCACGTTTCAGCACACAATTCGCTTTTATTGGTTATGGTTTGAAGTAGGTGCTTAGCCTCATTGGCTATTTGAGGTAGTGAATTAGTCGTCCACCTTAATCGCTTCAGGTTGGTTGTTGTTATTTCCCCAGCTCTTGATCGGGCTTTTAAGTGTTTGAGCGGTGCCAGATTAATCTCAATATGCTGCATTGAATGATCACTCTCCGCTGAGCATTGAATTTGGAATCTTTTGATTTGCCCCAGGAGGGGGAGCGAGACGATGGTGTAGTCCAGTATTGTGCTCGTGCTAGGGCCTATGTGGGTAATTGAAGGGGGTTTATCTGATTTGATTCTTCCATTTAATACTCGCAACCCCTGATTTTCCAGGGCCCACATCAACTGTTTTCCCACTCGGTCGGTCCTCTTGGCTGGCGGGATCTCCTGTGTTTCAACAGCCCAGAATTCGTTTGCAGCCATGATATTGTCTTCCTCTTCTGGGAGCTGTATGAGATTTGCATTGAAATCGCCCGTCAGGATTATCTCCCATTCTGGTTGGTCAAGGCGGAAACCTGATATTGCATTATTAGTTCCGTTGAATAATCCATAGCACTGAGCGCGAATTGCACTGACATGAAAACTGATTCTACCTGGAACATCGATTGGCTCTGTTAGCCAAGTTTCCTGCAGGACAATGATGTCATATGTATCCCAGGTGTCCATTTTCCTATTGTTGTTTAAAAATTCTTTGGCACCGGCGATATTCCAGGAAAGGACTTTTACTATACTATGTCCAGTGATGCGCGCCCTGCTTTTAATTCAGTATTCCGTTTGGTCTTGCATTTGTCTGTTCTGTTGGTCGGTTTTGGAAATGTCTACACCCCTTGCCCCTTGCAATACCGAATATGTACATCCGCTAACCCCAGTGTGATCTCTTAATTTGGTGCGCTTTCTTAATAGGGGCGAGGGATAACCTATTGTTGCCTCTTCCTTTAGCTAGATGCCCCATTCTTCAAATTTCCTAGTTTCGTTCAGTAACTGTTTGACTGTTTCCGCGCTCCTCCAAGTCGTAAGGGTGCCTTCCTTTGGTGTGTTGTTTGCGAGGGTGATGAATTCAATTTTCAGCAGGTCAGTACATGTTATGTGGTTGAGGCTCCGGATAGCCGATGTTAGGTGTAAGATGTTTCCTCGGTTTAGATAGTCTTGTGTACCTTGCATTTTATAGTTGGGTATGAAAAGTAGCCTTCCAGATATTATAGGTTGTGTTCCGTGCGTGTTGTCGTGCAGCCGAGTTCTCCCTGCTTTATAGCTTCCGTTGTGTTTTCCCTCATCCCTTGTGCTATTAACCTGTTGGCTATGAGCTTCGTTCCCTGGTTGTTCTGGCAGTATACTTTCCCTAGTTTTTACTTTCGATATTATTCTTTTAGGTCCGCCTAGTTCTGTGTTAGGCGTGCGATTGTTCACGTTATTAACTAGGTTGGGACCTGGCCTTGTGGCCTTTTCCGGTCCTTTGCTTTGATGTTGTTGCTCGGTAGTAATCTTTATTTGTAGTTGGTCTTGTTTGTTTTGGTCAACTTTTGCTATAACTTGTCTTGCCTTTATTTTATCGCTTTTAGAGGCGATGTTGATACTCATAATTAATTCAGGTTTTGAAGCAGCTTTGTGTATATTATCTGGACCTTTGATCACTACCCTTTGGGTTCCGTGCTTGATGGATTTGTGTCTACTGTACTCTTGTTTCCTTGTATGCTGGTTAATACCTTGTTGATTAGGTCAAGTTTTTTGCCTTACGTTATTCCCATTGTTGATTGACTCGTCCTTAAGACTTCCTAGTGTTTTGTTTAGGTGTGGATGATCATAATCGATACTTTCCAGGCTCCAATCCTCCTTACTTGAGTCCTCTGTGTCTGTGCTTGTTGCATAGTTGATTTCCTCAAATAGTGTTGATGCTCTTGTTCTTTTTCTCTGAGTCATTACAACAATCCCCTTTGACGGTTAGATGCTGCCCTTTTTCTTTTACACTATGCTTCCGGAGGCTGCCTAGGGGTTTTGGCTATGTTGGCGACTGACGTGACCCCTCCGCATCTCCCTCTTGGGTTTTAGCAATTGTTTTTCGACGGTTGAAGATCGGGAAATTGGTCAAGGCCTGCTTGGTTGCAGGTATACGGTTTAATAGTTGATTTCTATTTTTCCTTGCACGTTTTTTCTGCCTTTTAGTTAAAGGTTGCTTGATATGTAGGTTTTTTTCGCCGTCCTGTTTGTGCTGTTCTTTTTCTAGAGATTCGTAAATAATGCTATTCCGGGCTCCTGTGTTGTTCCCTGTGATGTTTTGTTCTTTCTGTTTATCATCAAAGTTTTTTTTGTATGACAAGTTATGTTTCGGTTCATTGTCTATTATTTGTTGTAATACCGATGCTGTCAATTCTGACTTTCTCTTGTCCTGGGTTGATATTGCTTCTTTATGTGCATCCTTTTGCTGAGCAGTGTGGTCTCTTTCATTAGATATGTTATTTGCACCCTGATTTGGCATACTTGCATTCATGTAGAATGTCTCTGAGTATTGACGGTAAGTCTTTTAACTTTTCCAATATTGGGCTGCAAGCGCAGTGTGGGGTCTGGATCCCGGAACGGGGCTGCTCCTGAAAAACGTCAAACAGATTTCCCAAAGTATCCATTTTTTTATTTATGGTGGCTATATGTTCGGTTATTGTACTCATTAAAAGAATTTGAATGTCAAGTTTGTCTGACTGCATGTTCAATGTTGATTAATCTTGGTGGCACAATGCCCTTTACAATTTTTATGATGATGGCCTTTTTAAAACTAGGACCTTAAATATGGATTTCAATTTTGTTTTTATGATGTATAAAATTTTATATACATATTTTCATTACAGCTGTTTTCATCTTGTGTACTTTATGTGCATTGGAAACATTGCAAAAATAAAGAATTATGACTGACTAAGCACAGAGAAATCTGATGTAAATATATAATTTACCGTCGTAATTTCTATGTAGGTAAGTACTTAATCAATAATAACTCAATCGGAAAGAAAAAAGACAGAGTCCGTGGTGTTAGAGTTCTTAGGGGTTTTATTCCTTAAAAAGGAATGGTCAAGACCAGGATATCATGTTCTTCCCACCACAGGGGTGGAAGAAGGGATAGAGCAACATTTTATTAACAATACATAGCTTATATACTTAATTTACATCATTGGAAGTAATAGAGTAGGCGTAACAGCTGAGAGTAGACAAGATAACAGCACCCACGTGTTACTAGTGCGTAATCAGAAGGCGTGGACTAGGCGTAACTGAAGGTGTGTGCTAGAAACGTCACAGATAGGTGTCACAAAGGGGTGGCACTAAGCAGAAAGTTGCAAGGTCAGCAGAAATCAGAGGCTTGGATGCGCGCGCAGCTGCATGACGTGTGATTGACGTGAAACTGGAGGGTGCAGGGGGTTTGACATTTGCACTGACGGAAAGAGACAGAAGTCTGGCATGTCAGATCAACTTGTGCTTCTATCATATCTGATATCTGGTGTTTAGGAACTGAGCTATCTGGGCGGAAAGGTCTCTGGGGCAGAAGCTATTCTATACTGACTGTGAGTGCGTGTATAAGCGCCTGAGTGTCTGTATGAGAAGCGAGGGGGCATGGGCCTTCCATGGGAGCATGGTAACAGAGGCTATGAATTACTTGCACGGAGACAGGCCGGCCCTTTGGCTCTGCAGCTGGGGAATGTTTACTGAAGCTAGTAGGCAGGAATGTATTTTCGAGGAGCGGAACAGATAACTCGAAGGTTGTAGTCAGTCTTGGCAGGCAGCAGGCTGAGCTAAGCGTGGTGGGCCGCGCTAGAAGTAAGGCAGAGTTCACGGGTACGGGGGCAGCCTGGGCTGAGGCTTTCAGAGTCAGGAGGAAGGAAAAGGCTCGATGGCAGAGATTCTGGGCCTACTTTGCCAGAGCTGAAAAACATGTAGAGTACACTACAAAAAGACGTTGGCATAGTATACTTAGGAACGGACTATCCAACCCATTCAGGGTGGGTCTGAAAGAGGACATGTTAACGTTGGACGCAAATGTATTTGCGTCTTCATAGTTGGCACAGGAGGGAAGTTACATGCACTTTAACTCGTACATGGAGACGGTGGGGTACACGCTAGGGAACACAACTTGACCAAAATTTATATTTCCTCATTCCCTCCTTGTTCCCTACGGACCCTTCATGATATATCGATCATCATAAATTGATCAGTTTGTTCTTGTAGCATAATTTGTTCGTCTCTCTTCCGTTGTCTGTTTGAGAAAAAACTGGAATGTTCAATGCATGAAGTGGCACATAGTCCACATATCGCCGGCCCACACTGTAGGCACAGGCAGCAGCTGAATACTATGACAAGGCCAAAACCTAGGAAGGATAGGATCTTCCATCCCCAAGCAGTTAACGTTGTCCAGAACCAACCGGACCAAGTCCAGGTGCCTGGATTCTGATGTATCTGATTTGCAATTTTATGCAGACGTGTAATAGCTTGATATACAGATGGCGCGTTTTGTGGAATGAAAACACAGCAACTTGACCCGATGACCTTACAGGCTCCACCTCTATCTGCCAAGATGACGTCAATAACAAGACGATTCTGAAGGACAACAACCCGTATGACAGATTGCTCCTCTGTTAGGTTACCTAAGGCGGAGGCAGTTTCACGTACTACAGCTTCAAGCGTTCTAGTTAATCTACGTATTAATTTACTGTTTTGGACGGGACCTAAAAAGAAAAAGAATCCTTTATTAAAATCGGTGTATTGCTCCCATGCCGTTTCTGTATAGTCGACAAGCGGGAGATCTCTTCGGAGTCTATTCTTTACTAGATTTGTGTTTCTGTGGTAGTCAGGAGGGGCTAGAAAAACAGGTGGCAGAAGGAATGCAATATAACAGGTACCATCCCAATCTGGAGGCAGACGTATGTATGCGGTATGACCACAAACAAAGTAGGAATGACGGGTAACTTTAAAGGATGATTTACCATGATCACTGAATTCGACCACAGTAGTACATTTACTGTGACCTAAGTGTACTGAACCTTTCTTTCTGACACATAATTCACCAGTGACTGGTAGTACTGGCATAGCGGGCAGGACTAGTGCAGCTTCGGATTCAACAGTAAGAATCATAAGGTTAATTGTGTAATTACTCAATCCATATACTTCATTTTCTAGATCAGTTCCTTTTCTAATAGGGAGTCCCTCCTTATCAGGGTAACAGACGTTGAGCAGGACTAAGTTCAGGTTTCCCCAAACCCAGCTCCCGTCAAGGACAGCAATATCAGGATCCAAGGAATTAATTATTTTGAACCATGCACCACAGGAGCCGTTGTGAGTGAACGGGTACGGAAAAAGGGGCAGAGCTCCCTTGTAATTCTGGTAGGGAGGGAGTCGGCCACATTTCCAGCAGTTTGTAGCGTTATTGGTCTGATGGGAGTGGTGTAACATACTAATGAATGTGTTGTTGCGCAGCGCAAGTCTGTAAGAAAGTTCGTGTGGAGGTAACTCGCTAAAAGAGTGTTCAGCAGAGACGTTGTAAGCAGATTGTTCACGCTTGAAAATAGGGCAATAGATTGGAAGAAGTACACTTGCAACGATGATCAGAATACTTAGAAAAAACATGATTAACAATGTCACTATGCAGTGACTACGCAGTGATTTGCAGTATGTACGTTTCTTGAATTCTCTCTCTCTCTCTCTATCTCGATCTAGGGGATACATGTCAGAAACTATTTAACCGATTCACCTAGGGGAGGACTTAAACAATTAAACTGTCTGACTTGCTAGATCGAAGCTTGAGTCTGTATTCCTCTTGGGGAGTTTTCTCTCGTTTGGAAACTTCAAAGTCACTGGGCTCGATACAGTCTTTGGAAGGGGTGGACGAGCCTGGATCGGATTTCAGTCCATTGCATAATTTAACATGGCTCATGTGGATCCACCCCTTTCGGCCCTCAACTTTCACCGCTGTCCTCGTAGTAAGTAGAACGGTCTTCGGCGATTTCCAGCGGGGCTCCAGCGGACTTTTCCTGTCGAAGTTCCTTATGAGAATCAGGTCACCTGGACGGACATCATGCAGCTTTACATCAGTGTTGTCAGGAAAGGCTGCGGCAACCTGTGAACGACATGATTGGAGTGCAGACATCAAGGAGGCAAGGTAATCTGTCAACATGCTACAATCAACATCAGTAATTTTCTTAGGAATGGGCGTCCCCCACATATTCGGTGGTCTACCAAAGACCACTTCGTACGGGGATAGTCCTGATCTCGAATGGGCAACCATTCTCATATAGAACAGTGCCACTGGCAGGGCGACTATCCAGTCGACCCCTTTCTCTTGACATATTTTAGCAAGACGTGTCTTTAGTGTCTGATTATGCCTTTCTACAAGGCCTGCGGCTTCGGGGTGTCGGACACAATGGAATTTCCATTGATATCCCAGCAGCAAGGAAACCTGTTTCATTAATTCGGATGAGAATGGCTGACCGTTATCTGAGTACACGACACGAGGCATGCCGTACCGTGGGAAGAATTCACGAACCAGCTGCTTGGCAGTGGTCGGAGCAGTGTAATCTGGGACTGGGTAGGCTTCGGTCCAACGGGACAGTGCACAAACTACTACGAGGACATATTTAAATCCTCGACAACGGTCCATCTGGATATAATCCATCTGGAGGATTTCAAAAGGATGATCGGGAGGATGAAATCCACCTTGCTCTACAGGGACGCTTTTACCTGGATTGAACTGACAACAGATCATGCAAGTACGCACTTTCTGTTTTGCCGCTGCTCGTAAGTGTTTATTGCTCCAGAGATTCTGTAAACTGTCTAACATTGCTTTTTCTCCTAGATGTGCTGGACTATGTGCTGTATTAATTATGACTTGAACCATAGAGTCAGGGAGAAACCATGTAGATTTTCCCTTCGTCATCCAACCTTGATCTGTCTGGATCCCTCCTAGTTCAATCCATTTCTTTATTTCATCTGGGGTAGCATGTGTCTGAATATCGATAACATCTAGTGCGGGATCCCTAACTGTCATACAATTTGTCGGTCCTATTGTCTTTGTCATGTCAGTTGTCTGAGTGTGAGTCAATGCTGTATGTTTTGCTGTCTGGTCTGCCAGGTCATTACCCTGGGAAACAGAATCTGTAACTTTAGTATGTGCTTTACACTTCATGACTGATATGCCTGAGGGCAGATGTATTGCTTCTAACAGTGCTTGAATGAGGGGACCGTGTTGTATCTTGGCACCATGAGAGGTCAAGAAACCCCGTTCTTGCCATAACATTCCGAAGTCGTGTACGACTCCGAACGCATAACGGGAATCAGTGTATATGTTAACATTTCTGTTCTTGGCTAGTATACAGGCTCGGGTCAGAGCAATGAGCTCTGCCGCTTGAGCAGACAGTGTGTCAATACGATGTGTTTCTTTGACTTCAGTTTCAGTGGTCACTGCATATGCGGCCACTAACTCTCCTGTACTTGTTCTCATGCATGAACCATCCACATAAAGTGTCAGGTCTACATTAGTCAATGGAACATCTGTTAAGTCTCGTCGTGGCTTTGTTACTGCATTAATGATCTCTATACAATCATGCGGGGCTGGATCTGTCATAATTGTAGGTAACAGTGTTGCGGGGTTCAGAATGCTGCAGCGTCTGATTTCTATGTGTGGCTGGAATAACGTTAACTCGTAACCTGTCAGTCGTGCTATAGTCAAGTGTTGAGTCTGGGTTCTGTTTAAAAGGATCTCCACAGAGTGTGGAACTTGTACGGTTAACTGATGGCCTAAAACAATTGAATCGCTCTGTCTGATTGCTAGTGCTGTTGCTGCTACTGACTTTAAGCACGCAGGGAGTGCCTGGGCTACTGAATCTAATGTACTTGAAAAATAAGCGCAAGGCTTATGTGAACCTGCTTGGTCTTGAGTGAGGACAGACAATGCTGTACCATCACGTTCTGTAACAAAAAGTGTAAACGGTTTGCTGTAACATGGTGTCGCTAAAACTGGTGCTTGACATAATGCTTTCTTTAATTCCTCAAAGGCTTGTGTATGTTCCTGAGTCCAGGGAAGGACAGTCGAAGTCGCTGCCTCCTGCGTTGTTAACTGAATCAGTGGTTTAGCTAGAAATGCATACTGAGGAATCCATTGTCTACAGTACGAGGTGAGGCCTATGAAGGCCCGCACTTCTTTTTGTGTCTGGGGTTGTGGCATATTTGCAATTAACTGAATGCGATCGGGAGTGAGCTGTCTCCCCACTTTGGACAGCAAGTGACCCAAGTACACAACTTGCTGAACACAGAATTGTAGCTTCGAAGGAGACACCTTGTGTCCCTTGTCTGCCAGAAAATGTAAAACTGTCAGTGATGCTTGTTCACATTCGGGTTCACTTCGTGCGGTGATCAGCAGATCATCGACGTATTGTAGTAAAGCGGTGTTAACTGGCATTGTGATACAATCAAGTTGTCTTTTCAGTGCTTGGCTATAGATGCTGGGGCTTTCTGTGAATCCTTGAGGTGCGCGTGAAAATTTGAAACTGCGTCCATTTAAACTGAATCCGAAGAGATATTGGCTCTCTGGATCAATAGGTACGCTGAAGAAGGCGTTCTTGAGGTCAATTACAGTAAAGAACGTTGCTTCTGAATCAATAGCAGTCAATAAGGATGAGATGTCGGGAACCACAGGGTACTGTGGAATAATGCATTTGTTCAGTTCTCTTAGATCAATCACCAGCCGATATACTGGCGGTGCATTGGGATCAGTACGTTTAAGAATCGGAATGATGGGTGAATTACAGATATTGGAGTCGGTCTCTACGACCACTCCCTGAGTAAGGAGCTCTTCAATGATTTCCAGTAAAGCCACTACAGCATCGGGTGGTAATTTGTATTGTCTGATTCGTGGTAGAACTACACCTTCTTTGAGTGTAACACGGTATGGGGTAATGTGCATACACCCTACATCAGTTGGGCCTTTTGCCCACAGGTGGTCTGGTACATTTTTCAACCTGACATCAAACTCACGCAACATATAATGACCCTTGAAATCCCGCAGAAAGAGTCTAACTCCCTCCGGGGAACAGCAAATTATGGCTCCTAGAGCCTTCAATGTTTTAATTCCTAACAGATTTTCTGGACATGATTTCGTAAGTAACAAGTCTGTAATACGTGATAATGGACCCACAGCCAGGGGGACAGGTTCAGATACTTCATTTACAATGGGCTGTCCTGAAAAACCAAGGGAAACATTCTGTGAGCCTGAGAGGGGTGCCCCTGGGACTTCATTATGACTGATTGTTGTGCGGCTTGCCCCTGTGTCAATTAAAAACTTTCTGTCTTTTCCCAATACTTGACTGTGTACATAAGGACCCTCTTGATCTACAGGAATCTCAATAAGAGGCAAGCCAAACTCCCTCTCTAGGCTGTTTCATGTATATCGTGGATAATCGGGGTAAGCGGACTGGGCATACTGGTACATCTGCTGTGAAACTTGCTGAGACGCGGCAATGGGCTGCGGCTGTGATACCGCTACTGTCTGTGTTGTAGGTGAAGAAGCATGCGTAGGCTGTGTATTCTGCATGGGCTGCATGTTCTGTGAAGTCTGATGCTGGTTGTGGTCTTGTCTAGGCGGATGCGGTCTTTCTTTAGTTTTACCTGTCGCTATGTTATGTTTCAGAACGGGGCATTCATGTACGTAGTGACCTGGCTGCTTGCAATAGTTGCATGTCCCTTTAACGGGAGCTGCGGCGTGACCTGTCTGGGTCGTACCCTTTCTATTCCCGTCGGTATGGACCGACTGGGCTACTAACATTTTCATTTTCGTGTCTTTCATACGTTTTTGTTCCTGATCCTGTTCTTCTCTAATTCTGTTCTGATGGTATTGTAACATTTGTAACATCTGTGATGGCGTGTTTGCTTGCCATGTACTCTCAACCTTGTACACACGATTCTTAACTGCTAACAGGGAATTCTCAACTAACTTGGATACAAAAAGATGCGGGTACGACTCGCTACTTGGTTTAAGACCACTATTAATAATGAAACATTTCTCGAATCTTGAATAGAAGTCACTGGTATCTTCGTCGGGTTTCTGTTTACATGCTGAGATTGCATCCCAGTCTTCTTTTCTAGTTGTCAATAATCTTGGCAGAACCTGTACTATCAGACCTGGCAGTGCTTTAGTTTTCTCCCCAAGGCCTACCCCTGGGACCCGCTTGTTCTCTTCATCTTCTATTTCTGCCCATGCAATCTTTGTGTCTCCCACCTCCCATTCTTTTTCCTTTAATTTCTCGTAGATGCCCGTGGGCAGTAATACTTTTAACATTTTCATGATATCGTCATACGTATAATCTCCCATCAGTAACATATCTTTAAGCTCTCTGTGAAAGCCTGCAGGGTCTTTATCATGGCTTGGTACTAGTTTCTTCATTTCTAACAGTTCTAATTTAGTCAGTGGCATGTGTACATACACGCGTTTCAAGGTACGATCTTCACCCATAACTGGATGTACTTCTCGTAAGGGGTTCTGACTTTCAATGCCATGCCGACGTTCCATATGATACATTTTCCTTTCTGGGGGCGGGGCGGGACCATATTCGGGGCTTATGAAAGTGTCATATCTATGGCGTTGTTCTAGAATTATTTGAATTAATTTGGTACTTAAACCTCTCCATCTATCCATGAGTAATGCTTCTAATAATTCGGGTAAGGGACCTGGGTCAGAATGCTGGGTTCTGTACTTTGTAAGGAGGTGCTGAATCATGTATACACCTGCTAATTTCTGCTCGTCTGGGGAGAGGTTCAGAAATGTCTGCGCTACAGTGTCATCATTATATATGTCTGGATTTTCGGCCCATGATATGGCTGACCGGGCTAGTTCTTGTTCATCCATAGAATTCAGT
The DNA here is from genome assembly GCF_964263255.1 of Lissotriton vulgaris. NCBI lineage: Eukaryota > Metazoa > Chordata > Amphibia > Caudata > Salamandridae > Lissotriton > Lissotriton vulgaris. The sequence continues at coordinate 605,746,650 of NC_141685.1, read as the reverse complement.
ACATGGTACCCTACTCGATCTCAAAGCCTTTTATCAGTTTCCTGGAACTGATGTTCAGCAGAATTCGGGTTTGTTAAGGCACAGAAAAGAACTCTCTTGCTTTCTGGACGGATGCCTTTCCTAAGGTAATTTCCTTTACCTACATATGCTATAGTGTCTACAGTTTCTTCTGGTACTTCATGTTCTTCTTCCCCCTCGGAGGAAGCCTTTTCTTTCTCTTTTAGGTGTATTTCTATCACTGCTTTTCTAATTTTCTTGTACATACTGGCTATGCAAGTCCCCTTGTCGTGTTTTCCTTCAGATATATTTTGACCCCACTTATTTAGTGCATCTAATTCACTCTGATCGGTCCCAGGCCTATCTCGTTCTCTTATTAGGCAGTTAATGAAAAAACGTAGTATCTGTGCTTGAACGTCAACTTTCTGATGCTCCATGGCATCCTTAATACTGTCGGGGTCCTTCCCAGTCTGAACAAACTCATATATTCTATCTAGGCGCTCCTTCATTCCTGCATAGCACAGCAGGAAATCAGTAGCAGATCTTAACCGTAGTGATGCCATCACCATTATATCGTCTTTACCGGGTACTGGATCATATCTGCAAACTGAGATGTTTTCTTTAAACATGTCAAGACGGGGTGATTTGAACGAAAAAGGATTTCGCAAGTCCCCGAGCGGTAACCTGCGTGTCGGTGGCGGGGTGTGAAGACCCCCGGTCGCACCCCCTGAGGCGGAAGCTTGAGCATTATTTCGTTGTGGAGTCTGTGCCTGAACTTGAATTTGTCTTTTAGTAGGATCAGGTGGAAGTGGTTTCGGTAGCTCAACTTTAGGTACGGGAAGTGGTGGAGCTGGTGGAACAGGGGAAACCTGTCGTGATACTGGCAGAATATGATTTTGGGGCGGGTTACCACCCCCGTCCCCGTCGGTAGGCAGGGCGCGAACAGGCAGGTTGGTGTAAGCGGGTGCTACATCCTCTAGATAGGAATTCAGGAATATGTCTTTAGTGGTCCTATGAGTTACTTTAGTTGGAACCAATGGTGGTGGCAGGTCTTTCGGTATTTCTGAAATGGCCTCAGGTGAACCCTCGGCCGCGAGATACATACCGTTTACGAGATTATTTCGTGCGCGGTCTATTTGTTCTGATTTTACTCGGATCCCCTCGGTAACTAATTCGTTTTCTTGGGCTTTCTCTGATTCTTTAAGTCTGTCTACTCTACGTAGTGCTCTTTCAGCACGCTTATGTGATTCCTTACGCCAGAACTCTATGGCGTCTTTCTGAGATTGTCTGGCTTTCTTTTTCCATAATGCTTCCTCTACCTTCATGATGCACTCGGCATCCCATGTTCCGGTAACGGGCCATCTGTGCCTTTCGTCTAGGTGTTTAGTATAGTCGGCCCATAAATCGAGATATAATATGGCATCTAGGCCATGCTTATGGTACATAAAGTTACCTGGGGTGTCCCTAGGGGGGATAGGAATTTCTTCCTCTAGTATCCCTTTCCTAGTTCCTATCTGCTTTAACTTGTTGAAAAACGGCATCTTGTTTACTCGGTACTGAACGCTCGATCCTCACTACTTAATACTGAATGCAGCTAGTTATACAAGAACACATTAATGCACATTAGGAAACAGTCACACTCATACCACGACATTAATCACATGAAAAGACATTTTGAAACATATATGACTACCCCCTATATCAGATGGACTGCTAAACAGCACAGATACACTGCTAAAGCGGTGCAGAACGGATATACTGCTAAACAGTACAGATACACTGTCTAAAAACAGTGCAGACCGGACTTGTGTACCCAAACCCGTCTAGATACGTCCCAGCAATGGTACTCACCGGGAAGCACGGAAACAGAAGGCCTCGGAAAACTCGACTGGACTCGACACTTCGGAAAACTTCGGAAAACCTCGGAAAACTTCGGAAAACTGGTGGGCCTCTTGACACCTCGGACCTTGCTTCTTTCGGCTAGGCTCTGGTCGGGATCCTCCGCACTCCTCACCGCCTCGTCTGGGTACTGATCGTAATCTTCGTCACCTCCGTGGGCCAGAGGGAGATACAGGAAATCCTGCCGGTACGCGTAGTTTCCTTCTAACTGATGGCAGGGGACAGAGCTTACAACGCACCAACCGGCGCGTGAGGTGGGGGAGGGGTCCCTATTCGGGCGCCAAAATGATGTAAATATATAATTTACCGTCGTAATTTCTATGTAGGTAAGTACTTAATCAATAATAACTCAATCGGAAAGAAAAAAGACAGAGTCCGTGGTGTTAGAGTTCTTAGGGGTTTTATTCCTTAAAAAGGAATGGTCAAGACCAGGATATCATGTTCTTCCCACCACAGGGGTGGAAGAAGGGATAGAGCAACGTTTTATTAACAATACATAGCTTATATACTTAATTTACATCATTGGAAGTAATAGAGTAGGCGTAACAGCTGAGAGTAGACAAGATAACAGCACCCACGTGTTACTAGTGCGTAATCAGAAGGCGTGGACTAGGCGTAACTGAAGGTGTGTGCTAGAAACGTCACAGATAGGTGTCACAAAGGGGTGGCACTAAGCAGAAAGTTGCAATGTCAGCAGAAATCAGAGGCTTGGATGCGCGCGCAGCTGCATGACGTGTGATTGACGTGAAACTGGAGGGTGCAGGGGGTTTGACATTTGCACTGACGGAAAGAGACAGAAGTCTGGCATGTCAGATCAACTTGTGCTTCTATCATATCTGATATCTGGTGTTTAGGAACTGAGCTATCTGGGCGGAAAGGTCTCTGGGGCAGAAGCTATTCTATACTGACTGTGAGTGCGTGTATAAGCGCCTGAGTGTCTGTATGAGAAGCGTGGGGGCATGGGCCTTCCATGGGAGCATGGTAACAGAGGCTATGAATTACTTGCACGGAGACAGGCCGGCCCTTTGGCTCTGCAGCTGGGGAATGTTTACTGAAGCTAGTAGGCAGGAATGTATTTTCGAGGAGCGGAACAGATAACTCGAAGGTTGTAGTCAGTCTTGGCAGGCAGCAGGCTGAGCTAAGCGTGGTGGGCCGCGCTAGAAGTAAGGCAGAGTTCACGGGTACGGGGGCAGCCTGGGCTGAGGCTTTCAGAGTCAGGAGGAAGGAAAAGGCTCGATGGCAGAGATTCTGGGCCTACTTTGCCAGAGCTGAAAAACATGTAGAGTACACTACAAAAAGACGTTGGCATAGTATACTTAGGAACGGACTATCCAACCCATTCAGGGTGGGTCTGAAAGAGGACATGTTAACGTTGGACGCAAATGTATTTGCGTCTTCATAGCTGGCACAGGAGGGAAGTTACATGCACTTTAACTCGTACATGGAGACGGTGGGGTACACGCTAGGGAACACAACTTGACCAAAATTTATATTTCCTCAAATCTGCAGCAATAAATCCCTTGCAATTAGAGGGAAGTAGGAACTCTAAGCCATGGTTTGCCTGGTAAGTTTGTAAAAGTACACAAACATGTACCTTTTGGGCTTTTACACACTATGCCCCAACCCTTCCCCAACCTGAAAATGGATTGAAATGTATTCCAATCAAGATCTGGAGTTAAACGGGTTTGGATTGGGAATGGATCACCACAGATTTGCTGGTGCAGCAGAGGTCTTCGTCCAACTAGAAAATGATTTTCCTTAAGGCTGTAAGGAAATAAAATTGCTCAGCAGGCTCTATTATCACCGTGCTTAAACTACAGAAGATTTTCCATCATAATAGATTTATACTTTGGGATTCTTTCCACTAACGTCCTAACTCGAGCACAATTTTGATTTTCAGGAAATACTAGTCAACTTAAAAAACCTCCTTACGTTATATCTAATAATAATTATCAACCAAGACAGCAGAATACACTCTCAAAGTGGAGGCGTCTAGCAAGATGTCCCACAATTGGCTGTTGTCAAATTCCTTGAGAGGGGCAGTGTATGCCACAGGCTGAGACACCCGTCAAATCATGCATTACGTGCAAGCATATAAGAAATGTATCCTGGTCTTCTGAGCAATGCATTGCTGTTGTTAGGGTTATTTTTCTATCCTTCATGATTTCAGTGCTATTAAGAATAGTCCGAGGACTTTCAAGGTCAGGCTTTCTGGCGTATTTCCCAAGAAGTAGCTGTAGTCAACTGACTGGAACATGCCACTGGCTCACACAATGATCAATACACTTCCTTTGTCAAGTCTGTCTGCATTTGGCATGTGACCCTAGTCATCCTATCATCCTCTCCCATTAAATTCACTTACTTCATATTTTCAGTATTATTTTGAGCCTCAGTTATTGCTCATGAATTTCAGTTATCCCCAAAGAAAGAGTTTTCTGGTAAGAGCCATATTTTAATATTGAGGTGTTTAGCTTTTCATCTCATATGTTTCTACCTTAAATTGCCTTCCGAGGCTCTGTGTGTGCCGCTGAGAAAGACAAACCTGAATAAATATTCTGAAAACTGCGACTATGCATCACAGGATGGTCCTGGTTTTCAAATGCACTATGGTAGAAACATTATTTATTATTTATTTGCTTGTTTTATCATTTAAGTAACATTTTGGGTTTTAGCCAATAATTGCAGCGTTCAGCAATCACTTTTCAAAGTTCACCATTGTGTATCCTAGAATCAGTAATTTATAACAGTTTCATATAATTTGTAGGTTCAATGCTGCTCTTTTTATGTCTGGCGTTAAAAAGGACTTTTGATTCTACAATATTATATACAAATAATATACTAACTCATAGGGATTTCAGGAAGCTCTCGTCATCCATTGGTCTGCTGTAGTGTCATTCCCGTTTTGCTTCCGTCCACCACAGTATACAGCAGAGGACACTGAATCAGCCCACTACAGCCATTGGCTCTGTGCACGGTGAGTGACAGCATTTTGCTTATGCACATATGTATGCCCACCAGCAAAGTAGTGTTTTTCAGGGCCAAGTCCGGTGAGTTAATGTATCTCCTTTTATTTAGTTTATTACATGTTTTGGTTACTTTTGTTTGGTTTTGCTAATGCTTTTTTGGCTGCACTACTATCATTATCATTTTTGGTTTTCAATGTACACCAAGCTTTACTCTGCATGCAGAATACATGTTCTCACCAGTGGAAACCAGGCGCTCCATGTATGATCTCTGGTCTAGACATACATACCACATCTTATAATGGTAGGGCTCCTGAAACTTCAACCTTGAACGACTGAAAATGACCAAATGTGCTGCACATTACTCCATCATTCTGTTCTTTTTTTGAGTCAGTCTCTTCCCCAGGCCAGCTATCAGTGCTGTAAATGTTTAAAACTGCACTCACTCCCCAGTGTGCACTTCCTTGGTCACCAGTGGCCAAAATGGGAGACAGCAAGGAGGAATGCTGCGTTTTCAACGCAGGGAATACAGTTCTGCTCTGTTATCTGCACATCGGACCCACGATAAGCATGCACTTGGAAGGGAGCCGCGCGTGGCAAACAGCCAGGAAACGAATGCACTGATAAAGAATATGTTTAAGAATTACTCGCACCATTGTTTAAGAAAATTCAGTGCCTGTTTTCAAATTGCATTTTTGCATGGATGTACAAATAAGAATTTCTCGCCTTTTGCCGTGACAGGGTAGTTGCAGCGCAACCACTGTTTTTATGTAGTGCCTGAAGTTTATTTTGCACTTTTGTACATAGCACAAACCCCTCTGAAGTTTTTGGAAGGCTTTACTTGAGCAGGGTTACATTACACATGGTAACATTAATTTTTTTAGACAAGGAGAGATTAATGGCCCAATTCACAAAGGGACTGGTGACTCGTTAAATTACGAGTCTCCCTACTCAGGGCGGAGACGCAATGAAAGTCCTGCAGCAGTCTCCAAGCTTTTTACCTTCGCCTGATCAGTCCTTGTGCCCCTTCATGGGTTCCTCTGTGCAAATCCAGACAAAAGAAAGTCTGATAGTTACAATGGCAACTTTATTGATGGAGCTATGAACAGGCAACATGGCAATTACAAGGAATTGTTTTGTCATGTTTAAAAACAAATGGAGACCAAGCCACATGCATCATTGTTGGAATTTGCGATTCCTAAATTGCAAAAATTAAGGAATCGCAAATTCCTATGCATCAAGAAATCACAAAAGTTTTTGCGATTTCCTAATTTTCCTTATTTGCGATTCCTTAATTGCGAATCGCTAATAAGGAAACGATTTACATTGATTCCTATGGGCCTACAGGCCCATAGGAATCAATAGGAAGGCATTCTCATTTTGCGAATTCGTAATTAAGGAATCGCAAAATGAGAATGCAATTTCAAGGGTGCAGGGGGGTCCCTGCACCCCTGGAATGTCATGTAAGTACATTTTACTCACACACATGTCCCAAGGGCATGTGTGTGTGTAACATGTAAGTTTCAAAAATGCATATAATTGCATTTTTGAAACTTTTCGCAAATTACCATGAAGGTGTACTTCATGGTAATTTTTCCCTTTAAAATTGCGAATTCGCCAAAAAAATAATTCATGCATAGCATTAAGAAATCGCAAAATTTGCGATTTCTTAAATACTATCGCAATTTGAGAAATCGCAAAAAATTGTGATTTCTTAAATTGCGAACAATGTGAAATGAATGATGCATCCCAAAAAGTGATTTTGGAATCGCAAACAGCCGAATTTTGATGTGCCTGTAAATGCCTTCTGATGTGCATATATAGAGCCATGACGACATGCTGTTTACCATCTAAAGATTAGGCCACAGCACAATGGGTGTCACGCTGGAATATTTAACGTAATTTCTTTAATGTAGGTAATTTTGTGTTAATCAGAATTCTCAAAATCACACTATTACACCACATAGTGTATATAAGCAAAGTTTACAGTAAAAATTTCCAAGAAATGCCCCAGTCACTGTTAAGCTTTAACATAAATGCACAGGAATAAAATGAACTCTAGAGAATAAAAATTATGTTTATGGTGTTTTTTTTCTTTTTTACTATCTATAACATAGTGTACGTGAGGATGCATTTGGAGCTAAAGTAAATGGTCAAGTGCAGTTTTGCGTTTTGTTGCATAATTGCACATAATTTTGCCAACATTTTTATATAATTGCGCAAAAGGAAACTATGAAAAATGTGCACTCCTCTAGTAAAGATGCATCTTACTGCAGGGTAGATTATATGTGTGTTTCACCCTTGGCCAAAATCAGGTAGATGTGGAAGTGCTCTGCAGGAGTAGTAACTGCTCTGTACGTGTGCCTGTGAAGGATGCAGTAGAGAGTTAGAACAGTTATGCGCAGTTTATGGATGATAAGTGTATGTACTGGATGAAGGTATGCCTCTTGGAATACAATTTATTAACATTGTAGTGCTTTGCAGAGCATGTGCAAGGAAATCATGTGCTTGGTTTAAGTGTACTAGCCTGAAGTACAATATGTGAAAGGTCAAAAGTTGTGCAGCGCCCACAGGGTGAGTCTGTGTGAGTTGGTAGTGTGTGTTTGCAGCAAACACCAGCTGGTATAAAACAGAAAAGCTGCAGTGCTGAACAGTAAAAGCAGATTAAATGTGTGTGCTGAATGTATTTGCTTCTATACTAGTACAATGCGTAAAAGTAAAACTGCTGTGCTGTAAGTGTCCTGTGAATGCACTCTGAACATTATTGTGCGTTCAGTGGTACATTACATGTGGGACCCTAGGTCCCATTTTAAGAAGCCCAGGCCTACTGGTGAAGCGATGAGTGGTAGATGAATCTCCTGCAACAGATTTGTGTATTGCTGAATCTGTGTGAGCTGGGTGGGACACACTAGAGAAAGGAATTCTTCCTTTACACTTCAAAAGATTGCCCTTTGATTCAGTGACAGATCACAAGGAAAGGGCCGGGATACATCTCTGGAAGGGAGATGGGGCTGATAAGTGAATCATAAATAGTAGGGCTAGGACCCTGGGATTCCCACAAGAATTCCCTGAGTGAGGTATGAGGCTGAGCACTCATTTGATCATTGCCCGTGGCAGTATGGGTTTTGTGACCCGTGTATGTCAGGAGAGGGCCCCCTCGTTTTGAAACATGCTTAAAGGGATGTGCAGGAAGTACCAAGCTCTTGCTGCCATGCCACAGTGAACCTGTATTCTAAAATGGGGGTGCAGCAGTGAGCTGCTTTTGGGGCCAGGAGCACAGGACATGCTTGTCGGAGAGAGACTGCGCTGCCGGGTGCTAACTGTGAGCGGCTAGAATTTACTGTTTATGATCCAGACTTGTGAACCCCTGAGGAGAGATCATTCGTTCACCATTAAACACTGCAATACAGATGGAGCTGGTATAATGGGGACTGGGCCTTTGGGGTCCTGTGGGCCGGCTGCTAGCAGTGCTGTGGCCCCATCAACACTTTTGATTGAATTCCTAAAATAGTCAAAAGGAAAACTCTTGAGAATGACCTAAAGGTTTGCATTCTCTAGATGCAGCCACCAGTGGATTGAGAATAATTGTGGACACGTTACACTAAGCAGGGTGGGACAGAGATTTGCTTGACAACTATTTGAGCTCTGAACTCAGGAGGGATTGTGTTATTGTGTCCAAATGCTGTACACCTTTGCATGTGTAGAATTAGAAATAAAATACTTCCCTTTTTATAAAAGAGAGTATTGGTCTTGACTTTAATTTATTAGAGTATGTGTCATCTTCACTGACCTGTATCTACATCCCCTACCAAGGGAGCCTTGATTGCTCGACCACAGTTACCACTTAGAATCAAGTGCAGAATGGGTAACTGATAACCCTGGGCGGAGCGGGACTAGGTGGAGGTTCACGGAGCTGGGGATAAACTCCGTGGACCTCCGCTCCGCCGCCCTAATCCCACCCCCCTTATTAAGAATTAATTAAAACTACATTAAAGGTATAAGAATAAAGACTTAGCTTGACTGTGGCGTCCATGGCCTGCCGTCCTCCTCTTCATTGCCATCTCAGGGTGATCTGTGCATGCGCGCACGCCCGCGCATGCGCATTCCTTGCAAGAAATCTGCATGCGCGGGCGTAGCGCATGCACAGATCACCCTGACATGGCGATGAAGAGGAGGACGGCAGCCCGGGGATGCCACAGTCAAAGTAAGTCTTTATTCTTTTGCCTTTAATGTAGTTTGAATTAATTCTTCATGGGGGGGCGGAGGCGGGTGCTGGTCAACTCCGCTCCGCCGCGAAGTGTGAAGGGGTTTGCCTACTCTGCGTTCTCCACGGAATTCGGAGTAGGCAAATCTCTGGACACTCCGCGGGCGGTGCACAGCACCCCGCCCACAGTTAGTAACTGACCTAGTTGCTTAAGACTTATTGTAGGTCAAGCCCTGGGACTTCAGGAGAAAAAGGTCTCAACCACCACGATTGGACCCAGTAGCTGCAGCATGCTCCATGGTCCACAGAAATGGGTTCTGACTCCTTGGTACTAAGACACCTCTTTTTTTACCTGTCTTAGGCCAAATGATTAGGGTGATAGTCCAACTTTATTCTGTTATCCAAATATAGAGTGAAGTTCTTGGATTCTGATTGCATTTTAAAATCAAATCAAAATCAAATCAGGTGTTTGTTAAGCATGACTACTCACCCATAAGGGTCTCAAGGTGCTGAGGGTGTGGGGGGGGGGTGAGGGGGGGGGGGTTTGCAGGTTCCAGTGGGGAGTGATGTTATCTGTCTGAGATGGAGTGGAATGTCATTCCAGGCACTGGCTGCATGGAAGGAGAAGGAGCAGCCCCCCGAACTGGTCTTTCTGGTGCGGGAGACCATGGCGTAGGAGAGCTGGGCTGATCGTAGTGTCCTTTGGGGTGCGTGGAATTGGAGTCAGCTGTTCAGGTATGCTGGATGGCCTTGTGAGTGTGGGTTAGCATGTTAAAGGTGACTCTAGCTTCGATGGGGAGCCAGTGGAGTGTACGCAGGTGCTAAGAGATCTGGCAGTGGCTTGGCAGGTTAAGGACCAGTCTAGCGGCGCATTTTGGATGTTCTGTAACTTGTGGTGAGGTTTTTGTTTATTCCGGCATTGAGTGCGTTGCCATAGTCGAGCCTGCTGGTGACGAGGGTGTGAGTGATGGTCTTTGTGTGTTCGAGGGGGATGCATTTGAAGGTCTTACGTAGGAGGCGGAGGGTGTAGAAGCAGGATCACGAGACCGAGTAGATCTGGTGGTCCATTTTGATCTCTGAGTCCAGGATGATTCCCTTGTTGTGTGCGTGGTCGGTGGGGGTGGGCGGGCTTTCAAGGGTGGGGTCCACCAGGTGTCATTCCATGAGCCTGGGTTTGGGCCCATGATGAGTACTTCTGTTTTGTTTGTATTTAGTTGTAGGTAGCTGTTTCTCATCCATTTGGCGACGGCTTCCATGCCTTCTCAAAAGTTGTGTCTGGCGGTGTTGGGTTCGTTGGATAGGGATAGGATGAGTTTGGTGTTGTCTGAGTATTAACACAATGTTGAGTCCTTAGGTTCTGATGATGGGGGCGAGCGGAGCCATGTAGAAGTTGAAGAGCGTAGGGCTGAGGGAGGACCCCTGGGGGACTCCGCAGGTGGTAGGTGTAGGGTCTGAGAGGAAAGGGGGGAGTCTGACCCGCTGCATTCTGCCGGAGAGGAAGCAGCGGATCCAGTCGAGGGCCTTGTCTTGGATCCCTGCGTCGTGGAGTGTGCGTATTAGGGTGCGGTGAGAGACTGTGTCGAACGCCGCTGAGAGGTTGAGGAGGATGAAGGCTGCTGTTTTTCCTTTGTCCAGTAAGGTACAGATGTCATCAGTTGTGACAAGGAGGGCAGTTTCCGTACTGTGTTTTTTCTGAACCCAGATTGGGAGGAGTCAAGGATGCTCTTCGATGAATGTGGTGAGTTGGCTGTTGATGGCTTTCTCGATGACTTTCGCTGGAAACTGGAGCAGGGAGATGGGTCTGTAGCTTTTGAGGTCGGTGGGGTCCGCCAAGGGTTTCTTCAGGAGGGGGTTGATCTCAGCGTGTTTCCAGTCATCAGGGAATGAGGCGGTTGCCAGGAAGCGGTAGATGGTGTGGCAGAGCATGGGTGCAATGGTGTCGGTGGTTCTGTTGAAAATGCGATGGGGGCAGGGGTAGGTGGGGGCCCCGGAGTGGATTGACTTCATCCTCTTCAGTGTGTCTTCGGTGGTGAGGGCTGTCCAGTTGTCGATCGCTGGCTTCAGGGTGTCGGGGTGGTTGGTGAGGGTTTAGTGTGTTGGTTGTCTTCGTTGAAGGTGGCGTAGATGCTCTTGATTTTGTGGTGGAAAAAGGTGCTGAGTTTGTCGCAGAGGTCTTGTGAGGGAGGGTTGTCGGTGGATTCTCTGGTGGGTTGGGCAAACTCCTTTTATGATGTTGAAGAGTTCTTTGCTGTTGTGTCCATGAGTGGAGATTCTGTCTTCAATCGCTTTTTTCCTTGTTTTTCTGATGAGTTGCTGGTGGGCGTTGGAGGCGGCTCTGAAGTTGTTGTGGGCTTCTGTGGATTTGGTGTTCCTCCAGACCTTTTCGAGGCAGCGGCAAGTGTGTTTGGTCTCTCGAAGTTTGCTGGTGAACCATCTAGCTGTCTTGGCATGGGTGTTGTTGTTTTTCTTGAGGGGGCTAAGGTATTGGCGCTGTCGGAGATCCATCTGTGCAGGGTTCGGGCTGCAGTGTTGGCATCGTCTTTTTCCGCAATGGTTTGGTTGGAGTTGCTGAGTGATGCGATTAGCTGGTCATCTGTGATTCTTGTCCAGTTACTTCGTGGGAGCAGGTGCTGGTGTCTGTGGTTGGTGGGTGTTCTGAAGGTGAAGTGGACGCATTGAAGGTCAGTCCATGGGAGTTCGGTGGTGTGGATGAAGGTGATGGAGTTTCCTGTTGTGAAGAGGGGGTCGAGGGTGTGTCCTGCTGAGTTCATGGGTTCGGTCATGGTCTAGGGGAATACAATGTTGTGGTGGTTGTCCAGGAGCAATGGGGTGGTGGGGTCCAGTTGGTTGTCGAGGTCTCCCAGTAGGGTGTATTTGGTGGATGCAATAGCATGGGGGGAGAGGATGTCCGTGATGGAGATGGCAAAAAGTCTGCGGGGTCCAGGGGGTCGGTAGATGAGGGTTCCACAGAGGGTGGAGGTAGGGCTGGCCAGTATCTTGAAGTGAAGGTGTTCCATCAGGCCTGTGGGCTCATCGGGGAGAGTGCTCAGGCGGAGGGTGGATTTGTGGACAATGGCGATTCCTCCTCCAGGACGGGTGGGGCGGTCCATCCTGGAGATCTTGTATCCTTGGGGAATGGCGATCGCGATGTCTGGTCCCGAGGTAGTATTGGTCCAGGTTTCGGTAAAGAATGCTACGTCCGGGGTAGTGCTGTCGAGGAGGTACCAGATTTCGGTGGCATGTTCGTGGAGGGATCTGATGTTGAGGAGGATGCATTGCAGGGTCTTCGGTTCGGTTGTGTTCTTGCGGGCAGATTGTGCTGGGTCAGTGGTCTTGGTGGTGCTGCAGGTGTGCCGGCAGCAGTGACAGCTGAAGGGTTTGTGGGTGTTGGCTGGTGATGTTAGCTTGCAGTTGTTGTTGCTGCCAGGGTTGAGAGCGTGGAGTGCCGCTGGGTCGTAGCTTTGGCGGTGCAGAGATCCAGGGTTTCTGGCGCTTGTCGTGGTCGGCTCGTGGAAGGGCGCAGGCGGGCTTGCCTTTGGCGCCCAGGCGGCGCAGCCACACTGCGGCCGTGCAGTTGCCGCCATTAAGTAGTGGTCAGGCAGGGCTGGACAGCTGGGAGGCGGGAGCTGGATTGCCCTGGTTGCACAGGTCGTGCTGGGGGGGAGGGGCCGTGGGGGCAGCAGCGGCGGGGAAAAACAGGTTAAAAAAAGCAAAAAGGAAAGGAAAGTGCTAATAATGCAGCAAAAGTGCAAGAAAGATTGGAGGAAAGACACAGAGGACACAGGAGAGTGAAAGGGGGAGATTGAGATGAGGGTAAAAAATGAGAGAAAAATGGTCGAAAGTCACAGGAGAATGAAGGGGGGAGCTTAAAATGAGGGGAAAACGACAGAAAATGGAGGTTAAGACTCAGAAGGAGAGTGAAGGGGGAGATAGAAGTGAGGGAAAAACCGAGTGAAAAAGGAGAGAAAATGCAGAGCAAGAGAATGGAGACAGAATGGACCACCAGGGATGAGGCGCAGGGGAAACCGCAGGTGGAGGACGGCCTCGAACACCAACACTCGAGAGTGCAGGGGCTCGGGGGAAGGCCTAACTTAATGGTGGAGCTACGAGGGAGGGAGAGCATTTTCACTGACAATGAGTCAGTGGTCTTGCTCCAATTATTTCTCCTCATTTCAAATCAGAGATTAGACATGTGTGATCCATCTTGTCTTAGAGGTATCTTACAGGTGTTCTTGTGAAGACAAGGCTCTAGTAATTAAGTTGCCTCTAAAACAATGAAATGTGATATTTATTATTTATCACCCTTCATAATTCCTTGGCATTCTAAGGAATTGAGGACTATTGATTTCCTTTTTTTTTGTTCTAGGCCATGAACTGCCTCTTCAGCAGAATTATGAGCACTTTTTTGACTGTTGCCTTTTCAGACCAGTTGACCAGCCGTGGTCAGTAAGGGAGTACCTGCCGGGGCGGTGACATGGGGAGGAGGAGGGGCAGGGTGGGTGGTAGTAATGTATGGATAATGGAGGTTTGCAGGTAAGTAAACATATAAATAAATCAAACGAATTTCGTTACACGCACTGCATTGCATTTGAGGATGCAGTGCACGCAACGAAATTCGTTTGATTTATTTATATGTTTACTTACTTGCAAACCTCCATTATCCATACATTACTACCCCCCACCCTGCCCTTCCTCCTCCCCACGTCACCGCCCCGGCAGGTACTCCCCTACCGACAGCGGCTGCAGTTGACTCTTCCTTAGCAGCAGACATTCCCACCTCAGTGCACTGATTTGGCATTAAATATCAAGGAAAATGTTTTTGCTCCTTTCGGTTTGATTGGGAGACCAACATTCTCTTCCTTGAATGTCTACAGGGAGTATAGGAGTGTTTTTTTTTCAGTATCTCCTTCTCATCAGTGGTATCCTCTTATGATTCTTGATACCCTACCCGGTTCAAACTATCAGTCTAGTAATTACAATTGTGAGCTTCCTGAAGAGAAAAATGTATGTCAGCCTCTAATTCTCTACTTGTTTTTTAGAAGAGAACAGTATTTACTAATAAATCCTGTGATTGGGCTTCCTCTATGCTTTGTGTAGAGATAAACACGTTCTACTATTGTTACTGCAACTCCTAATATTTACCAATTCTGACAGGGAATCCTTGTTAAGGCATTGTCTGTGGCTCTGCGGACGTTATAGTGATCTGCAATTATGACACAGTTCACTTTGAAGTTTCCTTTTTCTGCAGAATCTGCACTAGTGAACTTATACAGAGTCTTTGCTTGAGACCAATTTCTTCCTGCTGTTTTTTCATTTCCCCAGGGAACTATATTGAAGCTCCTGGACACTAGGACTAAGGAGTTTGTCTTTCTCAAGGAACTCTTTTTTTTAAATACCTGCATTTATTGCTAGAGGATAGCTACGGTTGTGTGTGTGTGTGTGTATCAACACCCCTGTGTTACCATCATATGTAATTCTCCTTAGGCTCAGGGTCTGTAATGATTTTCATAGGAATTAGGTGATTGTTCACCCTGCTCTTCAACCAGACAGTATCAATAGTGTCACGTTCATTCATTGTCTGGAGTTGATATCCCTTGGTATCCCTTGAATATAGATGTGGATCCATCCCAGCCTGTCCTTCCCTTGACATACTAAAAAGGGTCCCTTCGCCAGCACTGAAATACAGTCCTCCATCAATTCAATTGTCCAAGCAAAGGCTCCTGGACACCCGACTGCATTCCCGGTGATTTGTTTTTAAATGTTAGTGTAAGAAGCCACCACTCTAGTCTGGGCAAGGGAGTTACACACTGAAGATAACCCCTGCGCACCTCCTTGTTAGCTTGGTAGAGCACTTAGGCTTATCCAGAGGCAATGTGTAAAGCGTTCGCGCAACACACTCACACAGCAACGACACACTAGGCACACCACAAAAGAAACTCAACATAAGATATAAAAATAGGCTTTGTAATTTCCGTAAGAGCACATTAGAACATTATCACATACACTGTGCCACCAGACACTTGTCATAACTTTACAGATTACACAAATCTCTTAGCCAATCGGGCAACTGTAAAAACACATTACAGTAAGTGAGGACAACCAGTAACTACTGGCAAGAGTGCACTTAGCACAAAGCATTTAGGAATAAGCATCGTATTATGCAAATATCATAACCATCAGTGCACCTCAGTAAACGCTGACAGCCTGCACCCTTTAGAATATCACCATTACGGTACATGGGGTGCCAACCTTGGCAATGCAACCCAACATACATGTGAGCATCAGGCATTAGGCATGACCATCATCACTAAGCCTGATTCACAATAGGCAAAAATGATGCAGCAGTGCTCATATCATACACCCATCATGCCCAGCTTAGACATGTGCAGATCACCAATACACAGTTCCATAAGCATATTGCCCCACTTCCTAAGGCGATCTGGCCCATCACTCCGGTGCCTATATTAGGGCCTGCAGTACTTTTAATGATGGTCCTCTGTCGAGGTCTCACCTTGCTCTTGTGCTCAACATCGCAAGCAAGGGGGCGTGGGAGTGCAGCTCACCCTGTCTCCTTTAATGGAGTATGCCCCCGGTGCTGGAGATAAGAATGCAGCTGGCCTGAACCATGCAGTGCAGCTTCGATAAGGCCAAGAGTGTAAACAGGGCTCCTCACAGGCCCTACTCACCGGGGCCTTTCCAGTCTCCTCAGTCTATGCCGTGAGATTGTCTGCCACTGGTGGCCTGCCTATCCCTCTAACAGGCGGGGGAGGCGGGAAGCTGCAGAATGGAGCCTGCGAGGCTCTGGCACAAGCCTGCACCACAAGAGCCAGTGAGGCTCTGGCTCAGTTGCTCCTATTGGCCCTACCCACAACCAGGCATCCTCTGCCTGACTTCCGGCAGCTTCACTTCATGGAGGGAAGTCTCCCTCGGGGCTTCTGTCTTCCTCCCAATGCGGACCCACTCAGCCCCCACCGCAGCTTTTGAGGGTTGAGCTCTTTCTCTTCCTCTGAGGACAATTGTGGCAATGGTGCTCACCACATGCTTCTACTGTGGCACAAGTTTAAAAATGAAAATTTAATCGCTCAGCATGCTCTTTTGAGGCAAAGCAAGTTAACCTGAGTTTGGCCCGAAAATTAAAGCTCTCACCATTGGCTGAATTCAGAGGTCACCATCAATAAAGCACTCAGCCTGTCTTCCACCTGAAGACACCAAGAGGGAGCAGGCAGTGCACTTCACCAGAATTCCACAAGGGCAGAGCAGGGCACAGGCAGGCCAGCACGCAGGACCTCCGAGCAGGGGGCATCCACTCCAACCCCTTCAGGCAGCAGCTGGGTCCCACTGTGGTTCCTCCTGGCAGAGTGCTCTTCAAATCCAAGCCTGATCCCATTTGCTCGCCATGTCTCCATTCTAAAATCCCCCAAAATAGGTGGCAAAATTAGAGTAGAGTTTATGTGAGTATAGTAACAGATCTCTGTTAGAGCAATTCTTTTTCTCAACAACTTCCAAATTTTGAATGCCGCAATGACCACCTTAAAGTGAGTTTTCTTATAATAACTAAACTCCAAGAATTTAAATAAACAATTTCTCTCTTCTGATCCCAAAAGGAGCTGATAGATTGATGGAGTTCCTGCTATTGCATCCACCTCCTCTCTTGTTAACATAACCCTCATATTTTGAAGGAGACGGAAATAATAATAAAAGGCAAAGTTAGGAACAGCCCACTCCGCACGATCCTTTGGTAACTTCATGTACTTAAAAGCTCTCCTTTGACCCCAGAGAAACCTATCCCCAATAGCTTGCATATTTTGAAGTTGCAAATATGTTAACTCTAAGGGCACTGCCCTAAAATAATACATATGTTTGGGCACTACACACATGGTAGGTACATTGCATCTTCCCACTAACGTCAAATGTAGACACTCCAGTTGATCAAGCGATTGCTGTATTCCAACAGCTAAATTCCTCCAATTTACTTCTATTAAGTGTTGCAAACCCATTCTAATTTTAATACCCAGGTATGTAGCCTCTACTACTACCCTGGGGTCTCCAGGGCACTCCCCCTCCGTAGACACAATCTGAGTTTTTGCCCGATTCAGTTTCAATTCAGACACTTCGCCAAATTCTTTGGCAAGGTATTATGTCTCTTCAACTGTTTGACGTGGATTTGATGTTGCCAACGCAATCTCATCGGCATACGCGAATACTCAAACTGAATATTGACCACAGGTCATGGACATAATCATATTGCTAGTTTCCAACAAACATAAGAACAGGTTTATATATAATGCAAATAATAACGGGGAACATGGGCATCCCTGCCTTATTCCCCTTGTTATAAACACCTGATCAGATTATTTACCCATTACACATATTCTTGCTCTTGGTGACTTATACATAGTTTGGATAGCTCAAATATATTGCTGGCCAATCCAATTTTTTATAGAACTACCCATAAAAAAGGCCAGGAGACACGGTCTCAGTGTCTAGAAATATCAACCCTAGTTTAACTCGATGAATCTGTGTGTAATCTACCAGGGTGACTATGTAGTGTAGTTCCTATATTCCCAATAGGCTCTGCGCATTGGAATAATATATACTGTAGTTTAGACGTAGGACTGATGTCTACTAGGTCTCTACCGAATATATTAAACTTAATAGTGAGTGCCAGCTAGCTCAGAGGTCACTAGAAACTTTCTCAAAATCACAAGAAGGGATTAGTTTCTGACAACCGCATAAACATGACAACTTTGTTTCCCAAGAATAAGAAATCAAATCTAGGGAGTGGCGGAAACAATAGATAGCTATTTTACTCAGTCAATCATGCATGCTTCGTTTCAACAGAGATGCAGAGAAATAGAGAGACGGGCTTTTTCAATAAAAGTATTTATTGAACAGTCTTCTTTCTCAAACATTCGAAATGAACTGCTACAATCGTAATACTGGTTATAAAGTACAAGGCATATAATACACACAGTATTATAAAGTAGTTCTGTAAAAGCATGATATGGTTTCTAAGCCATAGAGTGCATAAAATGTATAAAATACATACAGTAATAAATAATGACCAAAAGTACTCAACTGGTGCTTCTAAAATACGCCTACCCGGTGTACCTAACTTAAGTCTAGTAATAGGGAAGGAGTAAGTGAGGAGTAGCCTAAGTTTAGTAGTTCTCTACCAGGAATCTATTCCAAGAATTCTCTAAGAGGTCTAATCAGCTCCGTACCTTGGTTTTAGAATGAAGGATGTCTTGTATCTCTCTCTCCAACACTGGAGCTGGATTTCTCGGCAAGAGAAAAGACAGCGTCTTTCTCAGTGCGTCAGCTGAAGAGTCGGCTTCCTTCGGCACTTGCTGCTGCAGGGCATCAGGCAAGTATATAGTTGATCTGCTCCAAACCACTGTGTGTTTGACTGGGCAAACCTGAGCATATTTATACTTTGAAGGTGCCGAGTTTGACGCATGTTTGGACTTATATCATCACTCAAAGACTAAATTCTTGGAAAACGCCAGGAGTTCTTGGAGAACTTAATATTCAAGCAGGGGGAAGTTCCTAGCTGCTGAAGGTTTTTCCAAGAAATTGTTGTTAAGTCTCGGAACCTAGTGGAAGTAGCCATGCCGTATTTGGGCTGTATTACTTAGACCAAATAGGGTAGTGATTTCTATGCCTAGATAAGGATATGATAAAGTATACCTATATAAGGTCATGAATCAGGAAAATTACACTAGGGGCCTAGATTCGATTACAACAACTACTCTATTAATATGGTTGACCGTGTGCTCCTGCCAGTTATAAACCCATGCTGATGTATAGAAACCAATGGGGTAATCATTGCCAACCTTGTTGCTAATATTTTAGCATATATCTTGCCATCCGGTTTAACAATGATATAGGCCTTTATGACACTGGTAACTCTGGTGGTTTATCTTTTTTTTAAAAAAATACTACTATGTTAGCCTCATTCCGTGAGGGCAGTGACTTCCTTATCCAAGCATCTTGAATGACAGCTAACACCCTTTTTTAATTCTTGAAATAAAATGTGATATATCTCAAGTGGTAATTTGTGAGGCCCTGCTGCCTTTCCTCTGGCCAATGATCTCACTGCTTCCTCCAGCTCTTCCATTGTTATCATGGTTTCAAGTGCTTTCTGCTCCTCTTGACCTAACTAAACTAATTCAACTTTTTGCAGATACTCCTTAATAGCTTGCTCGCTGCTTTCCTCCTTTGCATATCGCTCTTTGTTGAAAGCATGAAAAACTCCCAATATACTCTCCATGCTTACTACCACATTTCATGCCAAATCCTTCAATACATTTATTTTCTGTAAGGAGCATTTAACACGTAATCTCTGTGCCAAACATCGACTTGTAGCTTCACTAAATTCATATCTCTCTTCTTTATAGGTCTTATGCTGGGCGGCAATTTCATTGCTCCACAGTTTTAGCTTTGCAGCAAGCAATCTTAGTTTGTGCTCCCTTATTTATGTCCCCGTTTCCTTATTTCTTGGATAAGTTCCTGTTCCGCTCTTCTTAAGTCATCAAAGAGTCCTGGCATCAAATCCTGCTGTTGCTTCCTCTTCCCCCATCCATAACTGTCTCTCCTTGCAATCCAGCTTTTAATGCACCCCATATCATCGCTATTGAAGCTGATCCTCTATTGATTTCTAAAAATTGTGAGCACCAGATTTTAATATGGTCAATAAAAGTGCTTTCTAACAGAAGCTTCCTATTAAACGTAAATTGTCTACCTACTTTGAACACCTAAATCGAGATCTGATAACAGTGGGCCATGATCCGCCGTGATCCTAGGCCATATCTGTATTTTTGCCCCCACCAAATGGCCTCTTGACATAAAGATGTAGTCCAATCTTACTAGCTTATGATGTGGGTGCGAATAAAAAGTGTACCCCGGATCTACACCAATTAACGTTGGCCACACATCCACAAGTCCATGGTCTAAAATAAGCGGAAGCAGCCCTTTAAACACCTTAGGTTTCCGTCTAACATATTTCTTCTTATTAAGATCACATTCCTGCCCTTCCACATTTATATTAAAATCCCTACATTGAATCAATGGTGTGTTCGACATTGCTAACTCAACATTCAATTCTCCTAATACTTCTGCTTCATCCAAATTTGACCCATATACTGTACATATAACAACCTTCTTTCCATTTATTACATATTCTACTATCGCCCATCTCCCGAAGTTATCCACCTTGATCTTCCCAGTCACCCCTAGTCCAGGTCTGGTCATTATGGCAACAGTCCTATTCATAGCTGATTGCTGGGATGCCACTACAAGTCTAAATCCCAATTCTTTCAACACCATTTGTCTAGCCCAGGCTATATGAGTTTCCTATATACATACTATGTCTGGTTTCATTAGCACAAATCAGCTGCAACCCGCTGTCTTTTACTATTAATATTCATTCCACAGACATTAAATGAACCTACACGTATTACATGTACCCTTATTTTATCTACCATGCCTTACACAGTAACCAACCAAAATATTCAACATATACATCATATACATCATGATTTGTATCTCAGACAGGTATATATAAAAAAAGACATCCTTTTATCCTCATGGATTGAATTTGTATCCATCCTCTTACCCCCATCTGCCCCCCGTGACCCACCCCATCCCTATCACTCACCACTTGCCCCATCTAAACACCTCCACCTTCTCCCAAAAATACAGGCAATAGGGCGTATGGCCCTTGTGATGGAATGTGATTTAGAGTTCTGTGTTCCCCCATCCTCCCTCCTTTATTCTAGGTATTATACAAAATCAAAACAGATCAGTCATTTGTTAAGTCTGATAAAGACATAAATCTAATCCATAACCCAGATTGCCTATGTTTTACTACCCCTTAACAATGTCCTTATATCATTAATTCCTTTAGTTCCACAGAAAAAGAGAACTTATTATATTACCGAATGCCCCTTTAGATGGACAGCATATGCTCTTTGGCCTGCCCCTCTGAAGTGAAGAAATGTGTTTGACCTTTATATATTACTTTAAGCGTGGCAGGACTTAACAGAAAAACGTGTGCCCCCTTTCCCTCAAATAGGGTGATTAGCTGACGCAGCCGCCACCTCAACTGCAGTAACGCTTGTGGAGCACGTTTTTTTGATAAGTCACCTATCATAGTGACCAGAAGAAGATTTGGATTTTTGGAATGTACTTTACATATTGACCAATTTGCGACGTGTTTTAAGAGACAGTGAATTTTCTTGCAAAAGTGGGAGACCAATGGAAAGTGTTTCCTTGTGGATATTCGTACTCAATAGATTGATGCCATACAGTTTTTTAAAGTGTTGAGATATTATGATCCTGGGACTGCAGTGATCGGTATAAAGACTCGAGCGTTGTGAAATTTGCCCTGAGGAAGCCCGATTTGGGGCAAAACGCGGTGGCTGTACCATTCCATGAATTTATGCTGCCAGTGGTCCAAGAAGCTATTAAAGGATCATCTTTTGAAATCACCGAAGAGTCCAGATTGATTGATGTTTTGTGCATTTATGCTTTGAAATATCCATGTTGCCTCTCTTTGCATTTTGTACTGTTTTACACCTAAAATTATAAGATTGCTGCTACGCAGTTTGTTCTCTAAGTCCACAAGCTTAATTTGTGCATCGTCTCTGTGTAGTCTTACATCTTCTGTTACAGCCTTCTGTGCCACCAGTTCATCTTCTAATGTAGAGATTCTTGCCTCTACCTCATTCATCCTTTCTGTAAATTCTGTACACGTTTTCTCAATTCTTCTAATTGCAATTCTGTAGTTTGCGACACCCCGTGTGGGTTTTGACGTTTTCTGTGCGAGTCTCCAGTCTATGGTCTGTAATGCATCTATAAATCGACTCGAAGGATACCTCATGATCTAATTTTCCATGAAAGTCCACCCTCATCAATTTTAACATCCTTCATACCTTCAGGGGACATTTCAACTGTAGAAGAAAAGTCCCTGTCCAGATATTAGTGCCTTCAGCTCATTCCCCCTTCTCCTTATTTTTCTTTTGCCTGCGCACCATAGTTATATCCAGGTTTTCATCTTCCAAATTCGTATTATTCAGATCACTGCCTATGCTCATTACAGACCCTTCCAGAGAGCCAAATTTGCCGCCAAATTCACCATCTCCTTCCTCCGACGAGTCCGAAGGTTCGGATAGGAAAAATAATTTCTCCCCTGTCTCCCTACTAGTAGCTTCAGTACTTAACGCAGTCTCTAATTCCATTGTCCTGTTCTCCACTTGAAGTTCCCTTGTAGCTACTACACTTTCTCCTATGCCCAAGGTAACATCTATAACCTCTTGTTGCAGTAGGGCCCCTTTCGGCCCATCTTTTCGCGGTTGTTGCCCCTGTTCTTCTCCTTTAGCCTCATAATTGGTAACTCCACTTTCCTCTTGCAGTGTTAGATCTTGAAGTGCATGCGGGATATGTAGAACTGGCTGTGGAGCTGGCTGTTTCCTTCTATTACCTACAAGAAATATTTGGGGAATTTTTTTACACATTGTCCCTAGTTCACCCCCTTGCAATGGTTCCTCCCTAGGCTCTTCAACTACCTCCTGCGATCCCTTAAGAGCACGCCCAGCAAGTGACGCCCTGCTTATAGCTTCAGAAACAACTTACTTTTTCCACCCACGCTGTTTTTGGAGGAATATTACCTCAGTACCACACAAAGTCTACTATATTTTCCCCGCCACAGATATCTCTTAATTTGAAGCCGGTATTGTCCCCTCCCCGCCACTTAGAAGCTCACTGCCTTTCTAATTGTTTTCAAGCCTTATTTATCACCTTCCCTTCAAGTCCGCCAATTTTTACAGTCCTCAAGCCAGTCAAATATGCGGTGATTACGTCTATTCAGCACCGCTTCTGAGCACATACATAGTGGTCTTAGCACGCCTCCAACAGCGATGCTTTGAAATTGTTTCAAAAACAGCCTTCTATTACCTCAGAGTCTTTAAATCCACTTCTCACTGCCTCCGGCGCTCCGACAGTACCGAAAACACTTTTATCAAGAAAGGGCGATACATTATCACCGCTTTTTTTGGCAGGAAACTGCCGCTAAAGCAGCAATAATGGCTTGATAATATGCCCTGGTGAATTCCCATAGAAGCCCAGGTTAACACCAAAACCTGGGATTCTATGGGAATTCACACGGGCATATTATCAAGCCATTATCGCCGCTTTATCGGCAGTTTCCTGCGATAAAAGCGGCGATAATGTATCGCCCTTTCTTGATAATATGGCCCTTTTTTTTCTTTATTTCACACCACTTCCACTGTCCTGCCATTCACCAACGCCGCCTCCGCTGACATCCACTTCGATAACTCCGGGTGCCTGCAGCCACAGACACCAGGTGAGTGAGCTTGCCAATGAAACATTTGCCGCCCTTTTGCTGGTTCACGCGTTAATCTCTGAACCGGATTCACACGTTCAGTCCTCCCGGAAATGAACAGCCTGCAACTCCGGCTTTTTCAGGCTATCACCGCGGATTTTGTCGGTTGGGGGAAAACAGACAAGAGCTCCCCAATCACACGTCCGACCTGCAGACACCATTTTGCCCCCGACCAGTGTTATTTCGGCAGAAAATATGGTCAACTCCTGAGTTAAGCTCTTATGCCAAGGCCCTTAGACAAGCAAATCAAACTAGGGTGGCTAAAGAATGTAAAGTACTTGCTAGCTAATATAGGGCTTAAAGATCTTTTGGAGAATAGGGACCCAGCCTCATTCCCCACAAAAGCCCAAATAAAATTGCAGCGCTGGGGCTGGGTCTTCCACCAAGCTGCTGCCAAGTCTAAGAAGTGAGTTTACAGATTTTGAATCTGTTCCTTTTTTAGAACACTTTTTATATATTATTAAGTCTTTATTGGACAGAAAACTGTATATGTAGTTCAGGATTGGTACGCTCCCATTAAATGCACACACCCGCTCATGGCGCAATTCCACACTAGCACCACATTCCTGCCCTCCTTGCATTGCATCACCTGAATCACCAGCGCACCTCTTGTTTGCCTGTCCTGCTTATTTTTGCCCTAGAGCAAAATGGCTCACATTCCTATGTAAACAACTGGGGACCAGCAATCATAGGGAAGCCTTGTGCATATTAAAATTAGACCCAAGAAATGTGATAGCTTGTTCAGTCGCAAAATTCCTGGGCCATATGTGGGGAATAAGGAGGAAGATGACTTAAAGAGGAAGAGACTGTTAATTCTGCATGTTATTTGTTAAATCAATTCAAGAAATAGCCGCATAGCTTTCTGTGATGGAATTGTTGAGGTATGAGTGGTTGGTTCCCCTGATCATTGTGGCAACAGTGCAGTTATGACTAGTTGATCTTGTAACAATGAGGTTCACAAGCCTGGAGGTGAATTTGAGAAATGGCCTTCCAGCATGAAGATAATGAACTACTTTTTTACCCTTGGGCTTAAGCTCAGGCCATGTTTTTAATATTGTATCTCTTTTTTACTAATACATTTTTGGACGTAAATAACTGAATAATGTATTATCATGAACTTGCAATGCATTTTATGTTTCATCTAATTCCTGAATCTGATGTGTATGAGCACATTGTATATTTCACTTTTATGGTCTTATGTCCAACTAAAGTTGAATGAGAAAGGTATGAGTAGTAGGGACTGATTTAGGAGGATGTCAGTGAAGATAGAAATGATCTCATAAGTTAGACCTGGCAGCCTTGGTGTGGCTTTCCCCTGCATTTTTTACCTTTGTCTCCTGTATCTTTACTGTGTGATGGATTTTGTTTTGCTGGTCTAGATGCTTAGGGCTTTTGCCACTGCTGATCAGTGCCAAAGTGCAAGTGCTCTCTTTGTGCATTGTTATTATGAATTGGTGTTTCCATGATTGGTTTATTCGGTTGACTGTTAAGTGCCTAGTACAGTGCACTGTATGTGCCCATGGACTGTAAATCAAATGTTGTTATTGGGCCTGTAGCACTGATTGTGCCACCCACATGAGCAGCCTTTCAAAGGGTTCTCAGACCTGCAATGTCTGCACACAGTTTTTACTGCCATATCGACTCGGCAAGTGCACCCACTTGCCAGGCTGTACCCTTCCCTTTTCTTACATGTTATTCACCCCTAAGGTAGGCCCAAGGTACCCCTGTGGGGAGAGTGCAGTGTATGCGAAAGGTAGGGCATTCCCAGATTTGTGTGGAATGTCCTGTTAGTGAAATACTGCCAATGTCATTTTTCACTATTGTAAGGCTATCTGTCCTATAAGATAGAATGGGGAGCTTGCTCATAACATCTTATGAGTATTACTGCCAAATGGAACAAGATGGGAAATACAGTTCAATATGCTTCAACTCAGAATGTTAAGATGCATCTTTTAGTGAGGGTGATTTTTACATTCTGGGATTTAAAATACCACTTT
This sequence comes from Lissotriton vulgaris, assembly GCF_964263255.1. Taxonomy (NCBI): domain Eukaryota; kingdom Metazoa; phylum Chordata; class Amphibia; order Caudata; family Salamandridae; genus Lissotriton; species Lissotriton vulgaris. Next base: position 605,721,186 of record NC_141685.1, on the reverse strand, counting down.
TAGAAAGTAGGTATTCTCTTGCCTAACCAACCAGTGTGCCCCTGCCGGTTTGTGTATTGACTGTCTGGCTTTGGAGTGATAGGGGCTGGGGATGTGCATTCTCTCAGACAGACTCCATGGGTTGATGTGGGTCCTGCCTTTCCTGAATGAGTCAGTGCTGGGCTGAACAGACCTGGGCTGCATTCAGAGTAGGGGGAGGAGTACTCACTAGCACCTGCATAGGTCCGGTCTGCATTCAGAGTGGTGGGAGGAGATTTCCCTTGCATCTGAATAGGACCTGTGTGCCTTTGACAATGCTGACTCCACCTCTTGCCAGGAAGCGGCGCCAGAGACGACAGAACCGGTTTTGGCTGGGCAAAGAGCACTTCAGCCACTAGAGAACAAAGGCTTTTGTGCTATAAAAACTGGGACCCAGACCCCTGAGCTTTAGATCACTTCTAGGAATGAAGAGCAACCTTTGTCAAGGAGAAGAGCTGGAGAAGCTGAGGAGGAGTACTGCCCCTTCAATATTTGCTATATGAGGTTGGCAGTTTCTGCCAAGGAAAGGACAAGTACTTTGCTCTGTGCTGTGTCCCCTGCTTGAGCAAGATCTCCAAGGGCTTGAAATGAAGCTTGCCTCCTGTTCTCAAGTCTCAGGGACACAAAGACTTCACCACCAGCTCCCCTGAACTTCCTTGCTGAGAGTTCTGACCTGCTAAGTGGTGCCTGCTGCAGCTTTGGACCTCTGGAGGCTGTTTACCACTGGGAGCTGAAAAAAGTAACACAACTTTGAGAAGCACAGCCCATTAACATCTGTTTCTGACACATCGCCAAAGAAATAAATGTGGCGCCTGCCTGCGGCTCGAGAAATTACTGCACGGCGCATGGAGTGCACTGATCTACAAAGTCCGAGATCACCGCATCGCACCGATTCCGATGCAGGCACTTGTGTCCCACTGCAAGAATCAATGCACCGTGGAACCGCAGCTAGAGAGAACAACGCAGTGCTGTTGCCACCGCTGTATCAAGTACCCACGCATCCTCGATCCTCATGCATCACATCTGGCACCACGCCGCCAAGGAAACCGGTGTCGCAATAAGAAACCGACGCTTCACATTCCCGCACAGTAAGAAACTGACGCATCACATCCCCTTCAGTAAAGAACCGACACATGACTGCCCCTGCGTGGCAGTAAGGCATTGACGCATTACCTCTCCCGAAGTAAGGAACCAATGCATCACCTTCCCTGGGTGAAAGGAACCGACGCATCACCTTCCCTGCGGCAGTTTTTGTTCATGTGTGTGACGCATCCACACACTTTGTGTGAAAAGTGTTGCATCTGCAATTTGCTTCGAACAAAACTTTGTTTACCTTTTGAAAGTCATATTTTGATTACTGTATTGTGGATTTGTATCATGTTGGTCATGTTTGTTTTAGATAAAGATTACTTACTTAATTTGTAGTGCTTTTACTGTATTACTGTATGTATTCACAAATGCTTTATACGCTGCCTCTGAGATAAGCCTGTTTGCTCATGACAAGCTACCAAGGGGGTGAGCAGGGGTTAATCTCCCTTCGCCTGACTAGTAAGAAGGGTCCCTACTTGGACAAAGGCACCTACCTCTGACAACTAGAGACCCCCATATCTAACTCTGGTGGTCAGCAGTGAGTATCTGGACTTCCATTTGTGTCTTACATACAGTGATTGATGTACACTACTATTAGAGTGCAGATCATCACACAACCATATACAATTGGTGAAACTTTTTCTTTGGGACTATACATTTTTCATGCAATTAAGAACTGCCATTCTTCATTATGGAAAAGCCAGCATCAATTGCATCTATGGATATTGAGTTCAAAGAGGTTAGGATTGAAACTTACACTGTTCCACAGTTGAGAGCTATCAGCAAAACGTTTAAAACCTCTGGAAGAGGCCTCTCCAGAAAGGAGGAATTCCTAAAGGCCCTGAGGGCCTCTTTGGAATCAAGGGATGCCAGTGAGCCTATCGAGCAGCCTATGGATCAGGTGGAGAATTTAGATGAACAGTAGGATAGACTATTGGGTCTGCCTGGGGGGAGGCTACCATCCCAGGGGGTAGGGGAAGCAGTGTATCTTCAAAGGGGAGAAAAAATGGATGCATGAATTGGCGCTCACTAAGCTCAAGCTGGGGAGAGAGGATAAAGAGTAGGAATTTCAGAGGGAGAAATTAGCCCTGAAAGAGAACAAATGTTCTTAGAGCATGGGAGAGTTTTGAGGGAACTGGATCTAATAGGGTCCAATCCCAAAGGTGGCAGCGCACCATCTATGTCTGGATAAGGGTAGGTATACATCCCCAAGGAGATTACTAAGGAGTTTATGTAGCATGATGGCATTGGTCAGTGGTTCAAAGCATATGAAGTGGCAATGAGGTCCTACTGAATCCCTGAGAGGGACTGGGGAGTGGGGCTGTGAAGCCGTTTACTAACAAAGAGGAGTGATACACTGCTAGTATTGCCCACTGGAGATCAGATGTCTTATGCCCCCCATAAAGGAAGCCATGGTAAGGAGGTATGGTTTGACCCCAGAACTATACAGACAGAAGTTAAAGGCTTGTAGGAAGTTGGAGTCAAGCACTTGGGTGGAGTATGTCTCTTATTTATGCAGAGCACTGGGTGGATTGGTGATGAATAGCCAGGTGAATGAGTTTCAGGGGCTCTATAATTTGGTTGCATGGGAGCACTTGTCAAATAGTTATTTTTCAGAGCTATGCCAGCACTTGATTGACAGTAAGCTGACTGACCCCAGGAAGCTTCCTGTGGAGGCGGACCGCTGGGTCAGTACCAGGGTCCCAAAAGGTCATGTGGGAGACTCTGCCAGGGGTGGGCAGGGTCCACAGCAGAAGAGTGGGGGGACCAGGGTAAACAAAAGGAGTTCCAAAAAGGGCCCCAAAGTAATTCCCAAAAGCCATGGGTCCCTGCAGGTAAGCAGGCCCAGAATGGCCCGACGCATGTTATGCTTGTGGCCAGGTGGGTGACTTCCATAGGGACTCAAGGTGTCCCAAATATATTACCACTGCAACCACCGGCGGACCACCCTGGGAGATAGCTAGTGAAGCCATGGGCAAGGGGTTTGGTGCCCAAGGGGGGCGGGTGCCCAAGAGATGACCCTGATCTCTTTAGAAGACAGTTAGATTGGTCCCATCATCTGCCTGAAATACAGGCAGTGGGTGACAATCAATGGCATAGCGTGGACGCTCAGAGAGACACTGGAGCAAGTGTGGCAGCTGTCAGTTGTTGGCTAGTGTCTGAGGAGCAGGTGGTCCCCAACACATTCTACTGAGTAGTTGCAGATGGCAACTCACAGTACCTCTGCAAAGTGGCACAGGTTCCAATTGAGGGGGCGGGGTGGTCTCTGGTACTTTAAAAGTTGTGAGGCCAGCCATGCCTGTTGACTGTCAGCTTGGAAATGATCTGGAGAGTTCCCCTTAGGAGGAAGTTGAAGGTAAGTCTCATTTGGGGATGTCGGGTCTACCTGAGTGGGCGTGTGTGACCACTCGGTCTATAGCAGCCTGTAGGGGCAATCAAGAGGACCTGGAGCCTGAAAGAATGGCCCAGGAGCCTGCCAGAAAGAGAGGAGGCACAGGGCACAGGAAACCGGCCCGAGGTATCCATGGTCCAGGAGGAGGCAGACCTTGAGGGGGATGCCCTGGAACCTAGAGAGGAACAAGTAGCTGAACTGGGGGATGTGCCTAAAATGACCTATTGGCAGCAGGAAGGAGGCCCCTCTGGGGCAGTTCTGTAAGGAGCGGCTGGAATGCCCCTCTCTTGTTGGGTTGCTGCAGCAGGCTGCATGCCAGGCAGCAGGTGATCAGTCTGGGTCACATTGGGTTTACTGTGAGAATGATCTCCGGTATAGTGAGCCAATGGCTGCTGAGCCTGGGTCAGCCCATTTGCTGGTGGTACCCCAGAGCTTCAGAGCCTTCCTACTGGCTCATGATATGCCTTTAGCAGGACATCTGGGGCAAGACAAGACCTTTGAAAGGCTTGTCACGCACTTTCAATGGCCCCGGATACGCAAGGATTCTGACACCCATTGTCGGACTTGCCAAACTTGCCAGGCAAGTGGCAATAGTGGGAGAAAATGTAGGGCTCCTCTCCAACTCTTCCCTGTTGTTAGTACCCTCTTTGAGAGGGTGGGCATCGACATTGTGGGGTCTCTGGAGCATGTTTGCTGCTGCAAGATAGTAAAGTAAAGCAATTTTGAGAAGCGTGAAGCATCCGCACCGATAACAGCACAGGCCCTGCTGTGTGGCTGCAAGAACCAACGCATTGTGGGACTGTGGCTAGGGAGAACAACACAGTGTCATTGTGGCAGCCGCATTGAGAACCGACGCATCTCCAATCTTCACGCATTGCATCTGGGCGCCAAGCCGGCAAGGACACCGGCGTGGCAGTAAGAAACCAATGCATCACCTCCCAGCACAGTAAGAAACTGCGGCATCACCTCCCCTTCAGTAAGAACCCTAGGCCAACAAGAGACCCCCATTTCTAACATTAGCCTTTTAGAATTGTCGTGTGATCCATTTTACAGTGAAGTTCATTCAGCTTGGGGGGTGGGTATCTCTGGGCTTTTTGAACAATATTATCCATCAAGGGCATTTTTACAGCTGTCTTCTGGTCCTCATTTGTTTACAGTTTCATTGCAGTTCACACGTTTCTAAATTTGGCTTGTTTGTTTTCAAACTCTGTTTGCATCCATTAACGACCTAAAATACCTGTTTTTGCATCACATATGTGTGTTGATATCTGTTGATAATATGGAAACGTAATTTAACTTTCTGTCTTTTCTCCTTTATACAGTCTGATTATGGTCTCTTGACCGATGAAAGATGATGTTGCTTGGGTGGTCCTCATAGAGAAAGCAGTGGGATATGGAAGAAAATGGGGAGGTCATGCTCAGATTATCTACAGATGATCTTCATTTCCCCGATTCTTCTTGACTCGCCCCAATATTTACTACCTTCCCTCCCACCCCGTTGCGTTCATCAGCCTCTGGTCAAGGGCTTGGTATGGATCAGGAAGTGTTGAGGGAGGAGAAGTGGTTTTTTTGCTAGATTCTCTACTTCAGTAATAGAAACAAAAGTTAAAGGGGATTGGCACATTCACTCATAGACTGAGTAATGGGCCGAGCATGGGAGAATCAGAGAAATTACTTACCCGTAAATAATCCGAGCCTTCTGTCTTTTTCATATATCAAAGCACAACCCGTACATAGGATAACTGACAAATTACCATTTAAACAAATGCCTAAATTAATTTCCACAAGAGTATTGCAGAGCTAATGCGTACGTGCAAATGTTTCCCGGTTTCAATCAGTTTAGCAAACTCATTGTGCAAGCTGTCAGACGGGCTCCTCTTATCGCCTTGCCTTTGCCAAGCCCAACTTTTCCCTAGTTATGTGCTTTATTCAGTGTTACCTGAGGCCTCTTGTGTGTACCGTGCAGATATCACATTGTGTGCACTGCTCTGCTCGCAGATTATCAGGAAAATAATTGAACCTAGATTATTCTTTTTTGGCAAGGTGACAGAAGTCTTCAGGTGTCGATAGAAACAGCGGGACTCTGGATTTTCATGACAAATTACGTCTTGTACGTGCCATGTTACTACCAACATGACTCGAATTTCACACGTACGCATTTTCCAAGGTAGCTGGAATGTGACAAAAATGAATTTAGTTAATCGTTTATCTTACCTTCTTATCATTATGGAACACCCAGGGGATTTTTCTGAATTGATTTTGACGTGTTTCTTTTGGACTCAATGTGTATTTATATATCGCACTTCAGTATTCTAACTCAATCTAGGCTTTAGAAATCAATACTGCCAGGGTCAGGAAGATTGATGAAAAGGGGCAAGGCTCCCATAACGCCGCAGCGTAGACATCCACAAGCTGCACTTTTATTATTTCATTTTGCACTTTTATATACATAAGACGGAGGTATCCCATGGGCATTAAAGCGCTTTATATGAGAACCAAACAACATGGCACTAGGTCAGACTATTTTTTAGGCACAGAGGTTAAACAAACATCAGCTTACTTGTAACCTATTTGGTGGGAGGTATTATTACATCTCTTCCGCGTTCTCATTCCCAAATCGAACACATCAGGTGTGCATATTGTCCTGACAGAATGTATCTACTGGAGCTCATAAAGTGATAGAAAGGATTGGTCAGGAGAAAAGCAAGACTCCAGTGAAAGGAGGAATTTAATTAAGTCATTAGAAGATAGGTTAAATAAACAAGCATTGGCATAGCCAATAGGTCTCGCATTTTAGACCTTAGAAGTGTTTCGCCATGCAACATCTGATGTTGTTGCACCAAGGATATTGTGCTGGATAACTAAACACTTATAATGTCGCAAAGGCGAGACCTATTGGCTATGCCAATGCTTGTTCATCTTGTCTCTCTCTGTGATTTCCACTATTCTCAACATTTTATTGTTTCTCTTTCTCAGTTTGCTTTATTACAGCCCACCTCCAAAACCCCTCTGTCGTGGTATTCCCTAACTGTATTATTTATGGGCACTTTTCCTGAAGACATGCAGACAGAAGAGGCCCATAAACAACAAATTACCTTTTTAGTAGGACTTAATTCACCGGAGCTATAGGGCCCAATGATGTCTCCGCTTAAGCTGCTGAATTGCATGGTTTACTACACCACTGGGCACACTACCAATGAATAGACTCATATTCACAGCCTGGACTGTCCAACATTCTCACAGTGGACTTTGCAATCCGGGCAATGAGGTTTGGATTCTAATATAGAGGGGTCGCACAGTGCTCCACATCCAAGAGCTTCTCTGGGACACTCTACCTTTCTCCAGATCTGGATTGGTGGGGCCCATGTTCACTTTAAGCTCAGCTGAAGGCTAGAGGGTACCCTGGGTCATGAAGTGAGGGCAGTGTGACTGCCACTTTACCAAGACATGACAGGCAATTGTTCATCAAGAACAAAAAAATTAAACACCATGTTGATCATCCATAGGAAAATGGGCAGCATGAACGGCTGAAGGCCACACACAGGTACTGCACATAAAAATAATGGGTCAACGCTATTGGATCGTAGTGAAAAAACATTCTGAGCCTAAAATAACTTGTTTGCCGCTGATCACACACTTCAAAATTATTCTAGAAAAAACCCAAAAATAATTTCTCATCCTCAGAGTCCATGCACAAAAGGGTAGCCCTCGACTGTCTCCATCATAGTTATATACAACGGTGTGCTTAAAGATTGCGTTGTCACCAAAAGCAAACCTTAGGCATCAAACAGTCTGGTCTTAGTATTATAATTACTCCTGCTCCCTCAAACAAGACGAGCTATACACAGAACTAAAACAGTGGGTTCTGACGTACTTCCATTAAACATATTTGGAACAGTGGCCCACGTAGCTGAACTGATCTGCTCAGTAAGAATCACACGTTTTTTTCGTCACACTCTGGGATTCGCCAACCAGCCCAATGCACGCAGATGGGCTTGGCGCTCGCTGCTGCACTTATGCCCGTTGCTCGGCACTCCGCCGGCTCTTGTTATTTAATGCGCTGTACGTGTTTTCTTGTGATTAAGTCTGCACTGTGCTCCCGGTTAAGTGGTTTGTTATGTAATACTGGAAAGCAGTGGGTATCTCCATACCCATTAAGAGGATCAGTGGAGGGCACATGCAGGAAAGGACTGGCGAGGGAGAGGGCTGCAAGTAGGTAGAGCAGGAAGTAGGCTAAATACGAAGCGAAGAGTAGGCTAGAAAAGAGAAAGAGAAGAAATTAGGAAATTTAGGGAACCAAAAGGACGCGGGCTGGCTTCCTCTCAAGACGGAATCATGGATACCAGCTAACTCGGAGACACAGTGACACAAGGTGCACACCATGACAAACAGATCACCTCAGGATGGCCGGGGTAACCTCTCTCACACACAGACACACTCGGAGGCACAAGGGCACAAGGCGCACTTCCTGACAAGCAGAACACTACAGCACGTCAGAGTCAAGCTCTCTCCGTGGCAGTGAGCAGCCTATGGACCATGTTACGGAAGGAATGTCATCTAGTGAGCGGCGTTGTTCTGTTTCCATGGTAGCGGATGGCGGGGACTGTTAGAGTCTGACATCCGTGGACGCTGTGCTCAGAACTGGCTGGTCGATCAGCTGTTCGGGTATTAGCACACCGGAGAGAATGTAAGCTCGTTTCATTGCATCTCCAAGCTTGTTTCACCAGCCTACGTCCACGTAACAAGACCAGTACTCTATATGTTATTAGTAAAAAATCAAAAAGTAGAGCATGGAATCGGTCGTAGAAGGGTCGTGGCTGATGTCCTAAACAAGCATTGGCCGCGCACGATGTGTGGGAGGGGGAGAAGCAGGAGTTGTGGGCGCGCTTGGCAAATGTGCCGAGCGTGATAAAAAAAAAAAAAAAAAAAACGCAAGTGCTACCTTGCAGGCCACCAGCTTGCTATTACACGCATGTGCGTGCACTTCGCACGCTCTTATGCGCATTCTAGCAAGCTGGTCGCCGGGATAGTAGCACTTTTAAAAGCAACTACTAAATGTCTCAGCCATGCCAGCGCATGCGCTGGATCAGGCCGAGACCAAAAAAATATTGAGGCACTGTTTCATTAGAACCAATGCTCGCAATTCGGTGTCTAAAAGAGTACAGTCAACTTTTTCAGCTCCTGCAGTACCATGGTTGGCACCTAAGTAACACGAGAACATCTCTATTAATTTTGCACTTGACATCACCAAAATTGTGAGCTTTTAGGATTCACGAGGCAAAATTGCACCATTATTTAAATTACCCTGAAGAATCGGGAAATGACACAGAAACTAGAGTTTATGCACTGATTTTGCATGTAATTCTGACTTTTCAGGATATTTTCAGTGGACCTAATGATGGTTTTACCGCCCTAAATGTGTCTATGGAAAACCCTGAAGGTCAGGTATTATCACAGGTCTAGGAATCGCAATTTGGGCACGAACTACTGTGTAGGAACAATTGTAGATTTCTGTTATTCTCAAAATGTTGACCTATGGGGTATAGTACTTTCCAGCAACACACACCCCTAATCACAAATTCATGTCTCCATAGGCGGTGGATTTTTGAGATTAGCAGTGGTGGTTTCTGAGTAGGTAAATTGCGAATTTATAACAACCATCGATTGGGTAAAAGTTCTTTTTGAGGAACTTAAATTGTTGTTCTATCCCTTTTTGGCCTCCACGTAGGTACAAGATTACTTCTTTGTCAGGACTGTTCGTTTAAGAAGGATGCAACTTAATTCTTCTTATTCTTCCTTAATTTATGATTATGTTTATAGTTTGTGTCTTCAATTTTTCTTGTGATGGCAATTACTTCTGCCTTATAAAAATATTTAAAAGAATGAAACACACAGCAAAGAGACCCTGGGGTATTTCGCTCCTTATTTCGGGTTTTATAGAAAAAACATATCTTAAAAGTACCAGTGCTCTTTTTCATGCTATAATTTGGAAGTCTTCTTTTATGGTCAGAGATTTCGGGGGAGATTTATTAAATATCCACGCAACGCAGCCTCCAGAGAGACTGCGTTGCGCGACAGGGAGGTAGCAGGAGAGCGCCATATTTTCAAAGATATGGCTCTCTCCTCCCCTTTCCCCTGCTCCGGTGCTGTTTAAAGCTGCTGTGCACCACGCACACACCTTTGCACCATAGTACTAGGGTGTGTGTGTGAGAATAGCATAGGTTTTGTACAGGAAGGGTACCCTTCCTATACAAAATACTATTCTAGACACAAGGGAAAGCGTTTCCCACTTTGTATGCGTGCAGTACAGTGCAGCTCGCATGCAAAGTCGGAAAAGGAAGGAGAAATGGAAGCATTTCTCTTTCCTTGCACCTGGTTTAAAAAGGTGCAGTTTTCATACGCTAAACCCAATCTACTGGGGCATGTTATCAAGCCCCTATTGCCACCTCAATGTCACTTTTTGTGAAGTTGGGGCGGTGATAGGGTCAGCTCCCTATCATCAAAGCAGTGTTAAGCCACTTAAGCCATGTTAAGTGGCTTAACCCTGCCTTGATAATAGTGCCCCTTTCACGCTAAATTTAGCTTGAAAGGGGTGTGCAGTGGGTGATGTGGTGGACGTTCCACCGCACAACACCCATTGAGTTTGATGCTGTCACCTATTTTCAAGGGTGGGGATAATTGGTGATGAAAAGAGGAGAAATGCTTTATGTCTCCTCTTTTTTGCTTTTTCCATATGTGCAGCACACATGGAAAAAGCAAAATGCCATGGTTTGGTAAAGTACAGGAAGGTGTCCCTTCCTGTACATAAAAAACCTTTTTGAAAAATGCCATTTTGTAACTTACATGTGTGCTGCATGAAGCAGCACACGCATACGTTTACAAACTAGCATTTTAGGTTTGTTTATGTACAGGAAGGGACACCTTCCTGTACATAAACAAATATCCCTGCTCGCAGACACCCTTGCACTCTGATGCAAGGGTGCCTGCATTGACGCTAAGTTATAAAACTTAGCGCCATTACAGGGGGAAACGCGAGGCTTCAAAATATCTTTGATAATATGGTGTAGCCTCACGTTTCTAAAGTGGTGGAAAGAGGCGTAAAGCCAAGAAGGCGTACAGAAATATAGATGAGTAAATATAAATATCATGATCATTTTCTCTGACAATAAGGTGGCTGTGATGTCATAGAACCCCTAGGTGGAAGGTTTTATTTTTGATAGCTGAAAGGAAGCGAGTCTAACATTCGAAAAATGCCATCTATTTTTTCATTTCTGCATGTCTAGTTTTGAAAATCTGCTGTGTGTCAAACCCATGAGTTATGGGATATATTGGAGATGAAATGTCCTTGCTGTTCCATAATCACTAGAGATGAAGTGACATCTGAATCTTGACCAAGAAGTTATGTCAATTCTTTAAAAAAAGATCGAGTTGTGTAGCTTGAGTATGTAGCTAGAAAATGTTGCCAGCCTTAAAGTATGTTGACATCTTATGGAAAGATTCGAAGTGGCATATGCTCTCCTGATCACGAAATCCACTCTTTATCCATTCGGTCGAAAAGGTGAAGCATCCTCTGAAATTATAGTGCCTTGGGTGAAAGGCCCACCATCAGAGAATAAACCTTTCCCATATTGGGAAACACATCCACAAAACCCTACAATGTGTAAAGCAAAGTGCAGCTTTTCAAACACTAATAAAGTGAAGCACAACACAAGAAAAATCCCTCACAAATTTGAAAAATGTAATCACTTATTTGAGACCAAAACAACAAAAATTTAATTAATAGAACCAGAGGTATGCAATGTTAAAGGTTTAGGTAAAATCAATGCTTAGAAGCACAAAGCACCCACTGCGGTTATCTGTTTGGCCAGATCTGGCTGACTGCGATGAAGCACGGTCCGGATACAAGGACCAAGTTAGTACAGCTGAACAAAGTACCCTAAATTGAAGGATGCATCATACAATGGTGGTTCCGAGGAATTGTGGAACTGCGATGTAAAGTCGGGCGTTTGGGATGCATCGCACAGCAGAGCTTACAAGGAGCTGCGGGGCTGTGATGCGAAGTCCTGTGTCGAGGATGGGTTGCTCAGAGGTGTTTCTGAGGAGCTGCTGGGTCCTGCATCAGCGATGCAACACACAGCGATGGTTCCAATGCTGAGCTGTGAGGAGATACATCATGGTGCATCAGTTTTGCACACAAGTTCACAGCTGAGCTGGCAGAGCTTACTAAGGCCCACTTTCAAGAGTTCAGGACTGGGGTGGCACAACTTGGAGGGCAAGACTCACAGCAGTCCAGGTGAAGGGTTCACAGTGGTTGAAGCTATTTCTTTCCCTGAGGCTATGATTAACTAGCCCTCAGAGTTACTATGGTGGACATGGGTTCGAGATTCAGGTCCAGTCCTTGCCCACTCAAGCAGCAGGGTAGCAGGACAGCAGAGTAGCAGTCCTTCTTACAGCAGAGCATCACAGTTGTCCTTCTTCTGGGTCTTCCCCGGGTCCAGATGTGTTCTGAAGAGTTGGGTCTGAGGCAGCCACGGTCGGTAGTGGGAGTACCTGCCGTGCGGTGACGTAGGGGGGGGGGCAGGGTGGGGTGGAGAAAACTAACAATTACGGATGTTTACAGGTAAGTAAACATATAAATAAATAAAACAAATTTTGTTGCGCACACTGCATCGCATTTGGGGATGCAGTGCGCGCACCAAAATTAGCGGCAAAATCGGCCCTGTTACAAAAACGGCCCCCAAGAGCCCAAAACCGCCCCCCACCTGTGTGGCGCACCAGGGGATTGCCTGGTGCCCGCTACGGCCAGTCCGGCCCTGACCCTGATTCCTGGCATGTCGTGCTGCACAACGGAACTTCGAACTTACACATGTTGCCTAGCAATTCTGAATTCCAGCATCCTTTCCTGCGGCCAATGCAATCACCTGCAGTGTCTGGGCTCAGAAGGCTTTACACCACACCAACAGTAGCACATTATAACGTGCTCCCATTGCCATCGATACAGTTTTTACTAGCTTCTCTTGAGCAGAAGCTCTTACTGCATCATAAATGACCACTTAACTGGGCTCACTGGGACAGGATCTCTCACTTTGTGGAGAAAGAAACTCATGGGAAAGGGTCACTGAAGCAGACCGTCTGACAATGTACATACAGGGAAAGAAAGTGAGATACTGTACTTCCTTTTTATATCAGCAGTTCATAGGCAAGGAAACACGGCCATTTTGGAGACTTTGTGACTAGCCTGTTAACAAGAGCCTTTGGTCATGGAGTAGGGACAGTGATGCGGAAGGTGCAAGAGGAAGTAATATATCACATGTAGGTGTGATATCATCTATAAGTATTCCCTTTGCTGAACTTCATCAGCATTCTCTTGAGGCCATTCATTTTGCGCCTTCCCCCTCTATTAATGCCAAACATGTTTCTCTTTGGTTGGCCCACATTGTGGGCGATGAAATGCTGGAAGCCAATTAACAGTCATCAGTCCTCATAATGTGGTATTCCTACTCTTGGTGAGTTAAACTGTGGTTAAGGAGTGCATCATCCCGAAGAGTCATGGTTTTATGTTTCTGCTGATTTTTATACATACAGCAGAAAGCAAACTTCTTTCCTGTGTGAATTTATTTTTTAAAATGAAAAAAATGCCCCAATAACTTTTTATTTTGGGGTTTGCTATACATTGTAATTCAGTGCCACCAGGCCAATATCTGTGCATGTTGTCAGCATGGGTTATTAGAAAAAGATTAAGATTTCATCATGAATCTTACATGGACACAGACATGACCATGCTCTTCTCCTATTTTGCTAATGTTTTATGGTGCCTGAAATAATTAATGGGTTATTGGCACCCAGCACACTAAAACCCCAGAGCTATCAAAGTGTTTACAGTTATACTTTAAATAAAAGTGTACATGTAAAAGTTGCAGTTTAATTTTCCAACTACAAAAACAAATATTAATATAAACTAATATAGGAAAGAAACGATCAGGAAACAAGCCTTCCCTATAAGTGAGCTGAGGACCTCAAATCACATTGTCTGAATTTAATGACACAATCAAATGATTGATATCCAATAAGGGAAAACTGAGAAATAATTTATTTTTTATTTTAGGGCACAAAGTGCCAAAAACAAAGTCAGAATAAGTTAAAGCAACAACCAGAAGCAACTGCTTGGGGTTACACAGGACCTACATCTAATTTCAGGCTGATGCTGCAGAGGCCAGATACACCAAGAAGGTAATCCTGGTCAAAGATTTTACCTACTGTGTTAGTCTCTGAAATTAAGGTTGAAATACTCTATGGGGGAAGCTTTTAAGGTCTATACTGCAAATTCCTTTCAAAATGGGATAGCCATTGGACAAGGTCTTGCTGAAGCTAGTGATTTTGGCAGGAGAAGCTCAGAAAGGGAAAATAAATTCAAATTCTGCTCCCGCTGAAGTTCTTTCATTGATCAGATACTTTTCTAACCTTTGCGTGGTCTAGATTTCTATCTTCTGATTTAATCTCTTTATAGGAGTTCAAATTCTTGAGCTAAAAGCCTAGAAGATGGATCTGACAAAGTCCTCCCGAATTCAGATACCTTTGTAGTGAGGTTCAGCTGTGGCGCTAAAGGTATTGGAAGTCTAAAAGTGTTCTAAGTCCCGCTTTTTCAGTCTTTCTGGACTGGTTCCTCTTGGTTTTATCTAAGGTTCTCAGGACCTCAGGATTAGTACTAAGTGGGCAGGACTCACTTCAGCATTTGTCACCAGCAAGGTCCAGTCCAGTTCCAGTTGTTACTGGTTAAATAGTAATTTCAGGAAGGCTTCTTATGGCATGTTGTAGCTCTGTGGCCATATAGGAGGTCAGCCAACCACTGGGGACTAGACAGAAGTCCCCCAGTGCTCAGAGTTCAAAATCACAATACCAGTCAGAAAAAGAAATGGGGGTGATCATGCAAAAAGAAGGATTTCCTCACAAAGATGATTCTTAAACAGGACCCAAATGTTTCTATTTGTCTAAGGTAGCTCTTAGAAATGTCACGTGTGTTCTCTCTCCATTTAAGTTTCATGCACCAGTCAAGGAAGGGGTAGTCTCGGCAAATTTTAAATGAAGCTGCATAATTTGAGTAATGTTGACAATTTTGTGTTATGCTTGTTACATTGAATTCCTGAAATGATGCCATTAATCCACTTCATATTATTACATGCCATTCATTGTAAAAATGTATAGTCAATGCACGGGAACTACAATATGTTAGTGGCTAATGTTCACATTGCTTTTTTTGCATTTTGTTTTTGGTGAAATGCATCATGTCAAAAATTTACACAAGGATGCATTTTGGCCTAAAATATAGCACAATATGACAGATTTGTATTTTGCATAATTAGATGTAATTTGGCTGAAATTTCACATAACTATGCAAAACCAAAATGACCAGAATTTTGATCACTCCTAGGAAGGAGAGTGCTCTCTCACTTCTTTCAGAGGTTGTTGCCTGAAGCATAGTAAAGTGATACATAAATAATGTGGAGACCAAACATTTAGCCAGTTATTTTAAGTATCGACATTATTATAAACTCAAAATTAAAAAAGAAGAACTACAGTTCTATGTGGAGGAAATTCTTTGGGTCTAAATCTTTTTAAACTGATTTGAAGAGCCATGAAATATGTAAAATTCCATCTCAGATTGGAAAATGACAAATGCAAATCACTCTTGAAATCAGCTCAATACAAAATACCCAATTATTTAGCATAACACACTGATTACATTGTGTTTGTTTATAAGAAGAGACTTTTTTTATTCATATTCTTCATCTTTATTTTAAAAATAGTAGTACTGATCTATTTTTGCAATTGTTTATGGAGCCTCTCCGGTGAGGAAGATGAAGATGGCTGGTCCCATCTATTGTAATCTTTACCCACTAAAATGTGAGGTGTGATGCTTTGCTGCCTCAGCCTATATGTATAGATCATTTGCAAATCACTCTTGGCCCTGTTCCAAAAGGAACAGTTCAGCCTAAACGATCAATGCAGGTGCCCTCTGAACCAGAAAACAAATGACCCAAGACTGGTTTTGGCTTGATTGGGGCTGATCAGTTGGGACCAGCTTGGTTCCACTACAAAGTGAGCACCGCATGCACGTCTGGGCATACCTGTCATATTTAGGGCATCGCACTAAAGTAAACAAAAAAAGGTGGCGGGTGGGATGCTTGAATTAATATCAGCCACTGGTAAATGCTCAGGCTGCATCCCGATCCCTTATTTGTTTGCCCAAAATGCCACTTCAGACTAGACCCAGACATGTGAAATTCAGTTCAGATCTTGCTCTTGGGTTGCTTGTGTTACGGTTCAGGTAGGGCATAGCCTGGCACTGCAGGCTGAACTATTCCCATTGAAGCAGGGGCAATACTGATTTGCATATGGGTGGCTCTAAACTGAGGTGGCATGGTGTGCAAAATAACGATCAACTGGGATGCGGCCCGAGTGATTACCAGTGGCTGAGATTAATTCAAGCAAGCTGTCCATCTCTTGTCATACACTTTAATACATTTGAAGCATCATACTTATTCCTAAATCCAAGCCTTCCCTATCACAATCCAGTTTTCCATGCCTTCTCGACACAGTTGTGCTGTCAGCTTCAGGCTTCTTTGTGGTAGTTTCAAAATACACATTTTGAGGTTAATGTACTTCTTTTCTATAGTATGTGACAGGAACGTAGAGGAGGCCATGTTATATGAATGGATACAGGACGTTTTCTTGTTTACTTGGTGACTATTCTGGTATATGAGTTTTTGCTCATATAGCAAGGACTGTGAGGAGGAACCCTAGCACTCGGACTAAGGGAAATTACTGGTAAGTAATAATCGATTCACGAATCTTGGAGATCTGCTTTGCATAAATTTGCTTGATGTAGTTAATAAATTAATTGATTAGTCTTCTGAGGAATTACTCTGGCAGAACTCCAGAGGCAAAGGTGATGGCATCTGTCTTGGCTTGTGTTGTACTGATGAAGGGAGTTACTGGAATCAAGCCATTATTTGCTGGGAGGGCAAAAAAACTCTTTCTCTTTTTCTCCTGCACCATTTTAATCTGTCTCCCTAACAAATTACATTCCCCACCCAGACACACATCCATCGCATGGCATGCCCTCCTCCTTTCAACCAATGACTTGTGTGGAATACATTAGAGTCCCCTCCTACCTGCAGTCTCCCTCCTCCCTACATTCACTCTGCTCATAAAGCTTCGATCTTCAATCGCAGTTATCAGTTTTCTCAGGAATGCTGCATATGGTGCCTACATTGTTGCTCAGAGAGTGGAACTTGCCTTCAAGCACCCAAGGTAAGTAGATCAACTATCTGTCTTTGGTGGTTAAAAAGGCCAAGCTAAAAAATAGAACTCGTAAAAGTCAGTGCATCGTAGTATAATGACATATTGAACAAAAATGATATTATTATCTAGGTATTCCATGCAGTATTCATTTATCTTCTGCAGACGGCTAAGTTGATTTTGCTGAGAGTTCAATCTATAAACCTCAAGTTTACATTGTTAAAAAGGGTGTACCATGTATATTTTAAAAGAATGACGCAGAGTGCTTATCAGGGAAGGGTCATATGCAGATACACAAATGAGGGACTGAAGTGCAGGTGAGACCAGGTTCCTGGCGAAGACCGGCCACGTAGAATAAAGCAAAGCTATTTCGCAGGTGAAAGCTAAATACTTCACCCTATCATCAAGTTGTATTCAATCTTTGAGCAGTATCGACGCTTCACTGTGTTTTCATGAGATGTATTTTACTCCTGCCTCCATCAGAGCTAACTGTACAATGGGCCAGTATGTGTTCATTTACCTCTTCTGCAATTCCCCCTGCATGGTCTGCACCAAGAAACAATCTCAGTCGACAAGAAACTGCCACCAGTTCATGGGAATGAGGTAGAACATCCCATGTATTGGTTCTGCCTTACAGGCTCAGGCGAATTCAGTTTTCTTCTATTTTCTGAATCGCATTATGTAAAGTGGGGCAAGCAATAGTAATTTACAGGACACAGGATATGTAATGAATAGGTCTGGCACATTGCATTTGCTGCAGAACATAATACATTGGAAATAGATTTTTTCCTTGTTTAGGATATTGTAAAGACTCACAAGGTTTCTGGTTTCTCCCTAGGGAACAGAGAAAAAACTAGCATGTGGCAACATTTTTCTCTAAATAAACAGCACCAATGTGCTATGGGAGAGTGTGATTTTCTGTGGTAACAGACCCCCTTTCCAGCTTTCAGAAACAGGCAATAGAGATGTAAAAGGGAAACACGTTTTTTCACCACAATTTATGCAATTTCTTAAGTGGTGGTCAATATTTCCTATTTTTGTAGTTTCTACCTCCTTGAGGTTTTTGGGGCGTTGAGATGTGAAATGCCTGGATTAACTCTGACAGCTATACACTGCACACTATAAACAAAGGGCCTGATTTAGAGTTTCGCAGAGGGGTTGCACTGTCACAAACATGACAGCTATCCTATCTAAAGTTATACAAGTGCATTACATCCAATGGCATTTGTAAGACACCAGAATGGAAATACATCTGGCTTGTGATGGAGTAACCTGTCTGTTCAACCCTAACTCCGGTCCAAATTCTGATTAAATCAAGTGGTCATGTGTGTAGATGTAAGGAAAGTAATCATTGAAATATAAATAGTAATGAAATAAAAAATAATGTAAGTGAGAAGCAAAAAAATATAAATTGTTAGCAATGTTTTCATAATTACAGTTTTTCACTGAGGGCTTATTTACAAAAGTAATACACCATCACATGCATCAGACTCTTCCAGTCACGCAGCTATATATTTGTTAGTTGCACAACAAAATACAGAGCCTAGAGTTAGCAACTGAGCTACAGCTTAAACTAATTGTTCAACACTGCATCAATTAATAAACTAAATCTAATGAATGAAAGACGGATAAATGAAAAGAAAAAATATACACTTACAAAAAAAACACATCTGAATTTAGCAACCAATGCTATTCATTTCATTCTCAATTTGGGTTTACCCATAATATCAGGTGACTCTGAATGCGTTTTACTAAGGGCCAGATGTATCAAGATACACTTTTGCGATTCTCAAATAGCGATTTTTAAGGAATCGCTATTTGAGAATTGCAAAATGGTATGTATGTAGAAATTCACTATTTTTCAGCTATTTTTTTTAATTCCTTAATTGTGATTAGCAAATTGCTAATCGCAATTAAGGAATAGTTTCCCATTCATTTCTATGGGCCAGGAGGCCCATAGGAATGAATGTGAAATTATTCTCAATTTGCGATTCGCAATTTGCTAATCAAAAAATTGAGAATAATTTCAAGGGTGCAGGGGTGTCCAAAGGACACCCTGTTGCACCCCTGAAATAAGCATGGGTGCACATGTGGTGCACATATATGCCCTAAGGGCATGTATGTGCATCACATGGCACTTTGAAAAATGCAAAAATGGGCATTTTTCAAGAAATTCGCAAATTACCACCAACTTGAAGTTGGTGGTAATTTGCGATTCCTTAGGGACAATTAGCATTTTTTTTTTGCATCATACATTGCATTTAAGGAATGGTAAATTTTGTGATTCCTTAAATGCAATCGCAAAATAAGGAATCGCAAATTTGCGATTCCTTATTTTGCACTGAAATTTGTTACATACATACCATTTTGCTCAAATAATTTTGCAAACGCCGAAATGAATTTTGGCGTTTGTGAACCCATTTGAGCTTCATACATCTGGCCCTTAACGTCTTATTTTGTGCTTACTGGCTTATACTAGGAATCCCAATAGAGAGATCCTTCAGATGATAATAAATCACTTACTCTTCTGCATCCCCACACTTCCAGCCACAAAACTGGTGCCTATATGTGGCTGAAGACCTATTACACAGGACAGTACAAAAAAAGCCTACAGCATTTCACTGTGATGATAAAAAGTGTTTAAGAGAGTTACATTTACTTTTGGGATGAAGCAGCTGTAGCATTAGGACCTGGGATAGCCAGTACCTAACAAAATCTACCAACCACAGATATTTATTGATAAGTACTCTCATGAGGGGAGTCATGCATGGTGTGGTTTGCATTGATCTGACAACTCTTTTACCCAAAAGCCCTGTAAATGTCAAACTTTGACAAAAATCTGTGAGTTTCCTCAAAATATCGGTGGGGAAAGTTAAAAAATTTGCAAGGATTGCCGAAAGTCCCACTCCCTAGCATTCCTACAGTGCTCCCAGTAACAACAGTACCCAGTTTCAGGGAGTATGCTTATCACCTGTGTGAGAACAAACGTGGACACATCAAGATTGTTTTTTTGAATTTCAATCATTCAGGAGATGAGGATAGCTGTGGAAATTTCTGTCAACTGAAAACCTGGGGGTCATTGGTGCTGGGCCTTGCATATATCTCACTACTCTTTGTTCCTGAGAATGCCTTGTTAATGTCAATCTTTGCGTAAAACCTCATAGTTCCCATTTATTTAAATGCCAAAAACTTAAGGATATGCTAGGAACGGAACAACTTTGCCTCACTTCCCCTGTTAAAATCAGTGTCATCCTCAAAGAAAAACAAATAAATATAACATAAATAGTAAAGGCCTACATGTAAATTTGATTTGAATTATTTGAAGCCCAACCAGGTTTGTTTATTTGGTATGCCACATGGATATTAGTCTATCATCTGTTGGCGCAAAAGTCATTGCTGGAGTTGTGTCGCAAGCAAGACATAACTCCAGCAATGCATATTTAGGCCTATCCTCATTGTGCTGCCTTACTCCTTATGCCTGCTTCAAGCAGGGGTAAGGTTTTGATATTGTGGCATCCTAGAAGTGGTGCAGGAAAATCTTGTATCTCTTTTACGAGGCTTTACTGCTTGGAACCGACCATCCTGCATTCATTATACCTGACTTAGGTATAATGTGAGGCAGGGCTTTACAATGTGATGCATCACCCTAGATGCGTCACGTTGTAAATGGGCTGCATATTTACGCCCCCGTTGCATCAAAACAGTGACGCAACGGCAGTGCAAATATGAGGCAAGGCGCTTGTAAATCTGCGCCTGTGTTTTAATACACTCCCATAACAAGTACAAGTTCTAACTCACTCAAACTTGAGGGGGAAGTTAGACTTAATATTTAGAGTTTTTGAATTCTAAGTGATTTTAAAAGCTTCAATGTTCCCCTGTTCGGTTTCTGATTTTGTTTCTTTCTACTGTCATTAACTTAGTAGAGGATAAACCGAGAAGGGATCATGGTTTCCAGTGGAACCACCATGCACTGAGGTGAATATTGTATAAACTGAGACAGGGCTTCTTTTTGCGGCTGTACTGCAAAGCATATCACCAAGTGACTTTGGTTTCTGCACTGATGATTTGACAGAAATATGTATGGATGTGTTGATGGGGGAGAGTCTGGCCTTTGGAAATAGAATAACATGGTAATCAAATTAACTCAGACTTTCTGATAAATGTGCAAAGTGGCAGACAAATTTGTTTGTTGGACAATTCACACTTATATTCACAAATGAATGTGACTGCGATGAGCTGTAGGGCGGAAAAGAAATAAGGACTCTTGTGCCACCAAGTAGGTTTCAAGATGATTTTTCATATCTGAAAATGTGTGGATGGTTAGATTAAAATGATCTACAATCCCAATTATATCTAAATACAATTTTGGGACTTAAATATTGCATGAACTGTTCTATTATTTCTTAGGTTTGGGCCATACATTACTCTCCTTGCAGTTGGAACAGGTGAGTGTAAGCAAACCACACCACGATGGTGCAGAACATGCTGCATTCATTGGTAAAAGACAATGGTCAGACAATGGCTATATGCAAATCAGCCTTGACCCTGATCTTTTGATTGGGTGTGAGTGTTTGATTGATTCAGATGGTCCGTCCATCACCACCCCCTTTTGTACCACTTTTGGCCGCCATAAGTGTGGCAGGGTATGCTCAGACGTGAGTCCCTTGCTCACTTTGCCACTGGATTCAAGCAAGCCGGGCTGAAGACTGCTGGAATGCCAGAAACCGGTCCTCGGAAGCTTGTTTCCGGTCCAGGGAAGACATGGCTTGGCAGTTCGGGCTGGACTGTTCCCATGAGGCACAGGGTCAGACTGATTTGCATATAGCCATGTCTGAACTGGGGAGGCAGAGTGGGCTAAAGAACGGTGATGGATTAAACCCAGATCTTTTGACTGGGTGTGAGTGTTTGATTGATTCAGTGCCGTGCTTTACTCTTGAATATTTTTATGGGGCACTTTGTTGCCAGTTGTCCGCTTGCTCCGTAACAAACCAGCACTGTTTTTATACATACAGACACAATGAAATGAGAAGTTGAAGAAAAGGTATGTAGAGGAGTACATTATTATGCCATTTACTTGCAAGGTCAGGCACTAAAGGATGAAGACCAGGTCATTAGTAGAGAGGTCTTGCCTAAATCCACCTTGGTGCATAGGATGCTGTTAGAAATGGGGATCTCTAGTTGGCAATGGTTTGCACCTTTATCCAAATAGGGACCCTTCCTTCTAGTCAGGATAAGGGGGATACATCCTGCTCACCGCCTTGGAAGCTTGACACGAGCACTCAGACTCATCTCAGTGGCAGTGTGTGAAGCATTTGCACATAACATATAGTAATACAGTGAAAACACTACAAAAGGACACCAATCCAGTTTTGCAAAAATCACCAATATTTATGTGTGCAAACAAGACAAAAATAATTTATAAAACAACATACGGTAATCTAAAAATATGCACTTTGCAAAAATTTAAAATGCAGTTCTTTGAAGCTTATAGCTCCGTATGGGGCTACTGCAGTGATAAAAAAAACAACAGAATCCAACAGTTCCGGCCAACCGCGTCAATGCGGCTGGTGTTAGTATCAGCACACTCGTAAACAGTACCTTTGGTTCCAGCTGACTGCATCGGTGGTGGGCCGGTTGCAGTAACCGTTGTAGTTGCCATGTGAAGCATAGCAGTGCAACGTGCCGTGCCCTCAAGTTGCCGTGCAGGCAGTGGCTCGGTGACGGTCGTCCAGCTGCGTTGGTGAGATCAGGGTGGCAGTCCCAAGTGAGGCAGTGCTTGTGGTGGTGCTGACAGGTCACAGTGCAAACAACAGTGCTGGTTGATGGGAGCTTGCATCAGTTGGCCCAGGCTCCAGTGTGGGATGGGGCAGTTCATTTTGTGACTTATGAGTTGTGGCCCCAAACTACGGTGCAGTCCCAGGTGTTGAGGTCAGCATGCAGCAATGTTGGCAGTGAGACCAGTATGGCGGAGTGAAGTCAGGTGATGTGGAGTGTGGTGCCCACGAGTCTCGGTGCAAGCAGCTGCTAGGTGGCAGGAAGAATGTGGCCATCGCTGAGAAACATGATTGCAGTGCAAATTGCAGTGGTGCCTTCTGCAGAGACTTCAGGAGATTGAACCAGCAGTATGTCAGTAGTGGTGTTAGCTTCTTTACCCCTCTTGGGCAACTGAAACCCACACTACAGAGGTGGCACCCAGAGGTAAGTGAAATCTTTAATGTTCCTGAGACTTCATGAACTGGAGGCATATTTTATTTCAAACACTTGGGGATACTCTGCGACAGGTGAAGAAAGTTCAGTCCAGTCCTTTCACTGCCCAAAGCAGAGGCAGCAACTGCAGGCCAACCTAGCAAAGCAACAACATGGCAAAGGGGCACTATTCATCCTGGCAGTTCTTCCAGGTCTTCTTCTTGGCAGGTTCCTTGATCCAAGTGAGTTCTCTGAAGCATTTTGTCTCCCATAAACTTCCAACAGGAGGCAAGCTCTACTTCAAGCCCTTGGAGAAAACTCTAGCAACAGGATGATGAAAGTACAATACAATTCTTTCCCTGCCCAAAACAGAAGCAGCAAGTAGCAGGCCAACACAGAATACCACGTAACAAAGTGGCAGTTCCTCCCGACAGCTTTTGCAGCTCTTCTTCCTGCAGGTTCCTTAGTTCAGCAGTAATTTGAAGTTCTAAGGTCTGGGCCCCAATAGTTATACTCAGATTCTCTTTGTTCTTTTGGCAGAGAGTGTCTGTGCTCAGACCAAACCAGCTCTGTCCTCTTTGGTCCAGATTCCCGGCAGGAGGTGGAGACAGCATTGCCCAAGGCAGACCAGGCCTATTCAAGTGCAAAGAAAATATCCTCCCACCACTCTAAATGCAGCTCTGGCCCATCCAGGAAAGGCAGGACACACCTTGATCACCCCACCCAGTGGCTGTCTGAAGGGAATACACATCCCCAGCCCATGTTACTCCGAAGCCAGACAGTCAAACGGTTGAGCAAGAAAATACCTACTTTTTAAAAGTGGTATTGTCAAACACACAAAACAAAAATCATCTTTGCTAAAATATGCATTTTTACATTCTGAGTTCAGGCATACCAAACTACATTTCTCTATCTCGTCCCAACGGGAATTTGTACTTGTAAGATGTTACAATGTTCCTCCCAGCCTATTCTATGGGACCGATTGCCTTTCGGTAGTGAAAAAAAAAATGCACTGTATTTCCCTATCAGGACATGCCACACACACCAGTACCTTTCACATACACTGCACCCTGCCCACAGGGGTACCTTGGGCCTTCCTTAGCAGTGACTCAAATGTAATAAAGGGGAAGGTTAGGGCCTGGGAAGTGGGTGCACTTGCCAGGTTGCCATGGCAGTAAAAGGTGCATGCAGACACTGGCAGATACAAGGCTTCTCATGTAGGTGGCACAATCAGTGTTGCAGGTCTACAAGGAGCATTTGATTTACAGGCCCTGTAACACAGTACACCATACAAGGGACTTAGTAGTAAATCAAATACGCCAGTTATGGAGCACCAATCCATAATGACAATTTACACAGATTCAATTTAGCACTGAATAGCAATGGTTAAGTGTTTTATTAGAAAAAGATTGGCACTGGGCAAAAGTGCTGTTAATCCATCTGTGCTAACAACTATATCATAGATATACAGATAAATAAATAATGACTCTAGAACAACATGATATACAAAAATGTATACTGTTTATTATTCGTATTAGTTTTTTTGATTTCCTATTTTTATCTTTTTGTGTCTTTGATTTGTGATTATTATAAAAAATATTAAATATCATTACATACAATCAAGCGACAATAAAGTTGGTCAAAGTCAAAAGGTTATTTCATCATTTGATATATCAGCCATTATGATGAGGTATGACCACACACAAAAACAAAGGAACAACATGGAAAAGATAAAAAAAAAGAGGAGACTATTTGTTAACATGGACAATATTGTATCAGTAGATCCTGGGATGTAAGATAGGAGTTAGATGTTAATATCCATAATCGATTTTGGAAACACTGGTTGAAAGACATAGATGTCACCAACGCGTTTCAGTCTTGGATCTTCCTCAGGGTGAATCTACCAGTGGCATACTAAAATAAAGAAAAAATAACATAAACATATATCTATGATACAGATGTCCATTGCACTGCACTCTTAACTGTCAAACCTTGACAAACCACCCCCTTCCCACAATATACAGATTTCCCAAGGACAGTGTCACTAAGGCCTTCCAATCACACCAGAAGAATAAAAATAGAAAAAGCTAAAATGGAGAGAAAGACGCCAAATTCCAAATCATTGCATCCATTCACATGACTATTTCAATACTAAAGGTTAAATTCATGCTTACCTAACAGATCTATATATGAAACACTATCATACAAAGAATCTTGTGAACACTGATTTTGATATACGCTTTCTCAATTTTTGCTCTCAATACAGGGTATGATACCTATGATAATGATATAAATGCACAGAGTAGTTCTTAATACCCAATATGTGAAATATGCCTCAACTAGTATGAACATCCTAAGTGGTATTTACCTTCAAGTTTGCTTTTTGTGATACTCTAAAGTGCGTGCATACACTGGCAGATACAAGGCTTCTCATGTAGGTGGCACAATCAGTGTTGCAGGTCTACAAGGAGCATTTGATTTACAGGCCCTGACACACAGTACACTGTACAAGGGACTTAGTAGTAAATCAAATAAGCCAGTTATAAAGCACCAATCCATAATGACAATTTACACAGATTCAATTTAGCACTGAATAGCAATGGTAAAGTGCCCAGAGTTCTAAACCCACAAAAATAGGGTCAAAAACAGGAGGCCAATAAGCAAAAAGTCTGGGATGAAAACCGCTGAAAAAGCTAAGTCTAACAGATGCCTTTCTCTTCTTTCCATTCCTGAGTGTTTTTCAGGATTATGCTGGTTAGGATTTTGGCTACTTAAAGCGATTCGGCATGCAACACACCAGATCAGTATAATTTATCTTTTACTTCAAAATGTAAATTTCCTCCACAATGTTGAAAAGAGTGCTCAAGGTTTAAAATGGTCATTCTTACAAAGAACATTTGAAGAATAGCGTGAACTTTATAAATATTATGTGTGAAAGAACCCTCAAATTTCCGAACTATAATACACATTCACTTCTCAGAAGGAAAACCTCTTTAAGGAGATGAGCAGTGGCATAACATTAGCCCCAGCAACCATCTGTGGTCTGGAGGGCCCCTGAGCTCCAAGGGACCCCCTCCGGCACTGTGCATGGGTGGATGCCCCCTTCTTGAGAGCTCCTACTGATTCAGGAGAATGAGGGGCCACCCACAATGAACTTTGCAAGTTTTGTTACGCCACTGGAGATGAGCGTAACAAAATAAACTGGACGAGAAGATGTCACGGCCATTACTGAAAGCCATGTGCTAGAAGGGCTATTAAAGAACATCCATAAGAATATACTAAATTTCCATTCTCTCCTGCATCTCCTGCTGTAAGACACTGATGGTGTGAGCAGCAACCACACATGATGGTGTACATCTCTCCCCATCAACCTACCCCGCAAACTCTATCTTGGAATTCACAGATTATTTTTTGTAAGAACATAAAAGATATATCCAAACCACCATTAGCGTGCCAATTCTTTTATTCCACTATTCACTTCCCAGAACCTCACACATGACATTCTGCAGGCCATCCTCAGTGACATCCTCATGATAATACATATCACATCACTATACACCTTATTGATGACTTCAAGTGTGTAAACAATAGTCACTGATTATATGAATTTTTGAGAATCACTTTTGCCACTCTCTATGTTATCCACATTTAAAGGGTGTGTAGGCAAAACACTTCAGACATCAATATTAGAGAGTAATCCTATGTCATGTAGAAAAATCAAGTACAGCAATTTAAAGAAGGGCAACACATTTGAGAAATTACGTAATTCAAGACAGGAATGAGACATTTATGCCCAAAGATTCACAGATATAAATGTTTGTTAAAAAACCCAATAAAATTATTTGAAATAAATCAAAACTGTGTGGAGAGTATATAGTCAACAAGAGTTTATGATAAAAGTAAATGGCTAAGAGGGGTGTCTGCGAGACCAAATCGTTCCAAGGATACATAAAGACATAGCTAGCATGTCTGTATTAAATTAAATACAGTTGATTCATGAAAGTTGTCTTCATTGGCATAGGCCGTAGGTCTGACTTGTATTGAGTCCTGAATATAATTAAAGATGAAAGGCCTGTTTCAGTAAACCACACAAAAAGGGATTACCTTCTTTAGGCGACACATCTAGGAGATAAAACATGTAATGTGTGTTGATTCATTGCACTTTTGAGATATAAAATAGTCCTTCACACATTATAATGCAAGAACTTTATTGGAGGTGGAAACACACACCAAACAGCCATTAGAATGAAATAGGAAAAATACTCCTCTGAATGCAGCCAAATCCTACTCTATGTACATTTTAAAGAATTGATAACAAAAGGTGCTGCAGGCAGCAACACTGTCAAGCCAGACCTAAAAACTGATAGAAGGGGTTTATTGATTTATTTGGCAGTCCATATTCAAGTGTTAAAATCGAGTGGTTGTGTTCGAATACACTTATTTAGATGTTATGAGTGTCAAGATATTTAAAAAAGCTGAGTTTCAGTTTCTATTTCAGTTTCTTTATTTTGGCATGGTTAGTCGTAATTGTTGCAAGTCACCCGATAAGATTTTTTTTAAGAGATGATGCGATCTAACATTTTTGGCCTTTTTAAGTACAATTAAGTGCGACGGCTGGGCAAAATTATCCCCAGTTTGATTATAAGTTCCCCAAAAAACAATTATAATAAAAACAAAAGAAGCAATGAATAAAGAAGAAAGTTCAAGTAACTTGAGACTTAATGAGGCTTTCCACATTGAGCACAAAGAATGCAAAGTTTGTACACATCAAACAAGCAAAATGAATACGTACCTGAGCAATGATTTTATTTGATTTAAAAATGTATAAAGCGCAACGACTGCCCGGAGGCGTCTTGGCGCTGACACTAAAGAAATTGACGTCAGAGAAAATGCATGTGTGTTTAAATGTCTGTTTGAAAAAAATGGTTTTTAAAGATTTTCTGAACATAATGAGGTTCGGACTGCTTTTCATCGAGATGGGTAGGCTGTTCCAGAGTTTGGTCACTCTTACCAAGAAACATCTGGCGCCCCAACGCACTTGTTTGAATCTGGGTGCTTCCAACAACTTGTGACTGACCGATCTAAGATTCCTCGTAGGAGCATAGTATTTTATTCTAGAGGTCAGATAGAGTGGACCTCTGCCATGGAGTGCATTAAATGTAATGCATAATGCCTTGAAAGCTATTCTTTTTCTAACAGGCAGCAAGTGAAGTGACACCAGTCGCTGAGCCACTAATTTGTGTCTGGGAATGTTGAAAATTAATCTGGCTGCCACATTCTGCAAACGTTGAAGCTTGCTTAGATATTGCTTTTGGATTCCAAGATACAGTGCATTGCTGTAATTCAATTTGGATATTGCAAGGGCAATTACCACTGTTTTCAGTGACTCTGGGGGAATGAAAGCTCAAATCTTTCTGATCAGCTTAAGGGTAGCCCAGAACCTTGCTGTAAGGGCATTGATCTGACTGTTAAATGTTAGCCGATCATCGAAAATCACCCCAAGGTTTCTGACTTTGGAGACAGGTTGGGGACACTCACCCAACTCAGAGGGCCAACATGTCGGTGACCGGCCCAGAGGGTTAGTTCCCAAGAGTAAGACCTCTGTCTTGCTGCCGTTCAATTTCAAACAGTTTGCTTTCATCCAGCTATATACTTTTGAAATACAGGTGTTAAAACAGTCTGCCACCTCGTTTTCATTGTCGGTAATTGACACCACAATTTGTGTGTCATCGGCATAGCTGATTACAGAGAAACCATACTATCTGATTAAGGCCGCTATAGGATCCACATATACATTGAAGAGCGTAGGGCTCAAAGATGGTCCCTGAGGCACTCCGCAACGTAAATTAAAAACTTGTGAACTGGTACCTCCCACTTCTACTCTGAACGATCTTTCAGTCAGATAAGATAGAAGTAGTTCCAGTGACAAGCTTTGCACGCCCAGCTCAGACAGTCTAGAGATAAGGATGTTGCGATTGACCGCGTTGAAGGCCACCGATAGATCTAACAATATCAAGGGGGCCTTACCGCCTCCATCCAAAGACTGCCTGAGCTCCTCACTAGCCGTCACCAGGGCCGATTCCGTCCCATGTCCTTCCCTGAATCCATTCTGGGAATGGTCCAGATGAAGGTGGAAAGTTGAGTATTAAGTATTTTCTCCAGGACCTTTGCACAGAACGGAATTCTAGAGATTGGGCGATAGTTATTGGCATCGTCAGTGCTCAAGTAAGGTTTTTTTTAACAACGGAAGCACCGATGCTCCTTTCCATGCCATTGGAAACTTTCCATGCTGTATAATTCCCCTAAATATATCCATCAGATGAGTGCTGAGCTCTTCAGAACACAGTTGATAGATCTTGGGGGGGGGGGGGGCAGGGATCCGAGGGAGCTCCTGATTTGATTTCTTTAATGGTTTGCAAGATTTGGTCCCTGCTGGGGGGGTAAAAGAGAAAATCTGAGTTTCTGTTATGGGGAAGGTGTTGGTATTGGGCTCAGTAGGAATGTTGCAGAAAGTGTCATAGATTGCTTGCACTTTATCAGCAAAAGCCTGACCTAAAATATTACAGAAATCAGCATTATCACTCGCAATCCCTTTCTCTGGGATTTTTGCAAATTTTTTGACAGTCTTAAAGAGTTCTTTATTTGAGTTGTTGGCTACTGTGATCTTGTCCGAGAAGTATCTACTATTTTCCTCCTTGATCAATTTTTTATAAGAAGACAGAGACTGTGCATATTTAATTTTTAATTCTATACTATAACTTGATCTCCATTGTTTCTCTGTCCTTCGGCACAATTGTTTGTGAAGCCTTAAAGCCTGTGAGAACCAAGGTTCCGATGGTATTTTCCTTTTTGTTGGAGAAGTGAGAAAAGGTGAATCTTTGTTGGCCGCCTGGGTAATCCAATCGCTAGGATTGTTTACTGCTAAGTCCACATCTGGCCCCAGATTGGGTACATTCTTTAGAAGGGCAGTCTGGAAAAAGTCCTGATCCATTTTGTCCCAGCTTCGTTAAGAAAAGGATAGTGGTGACGCAGATTCACTATGTACTTGAGCAGAGGTTTGATTAAAAATATAATTGCTTTATCATCAGACCATACCACTGGAAGGGCTTTGTCAATCCTAATAAAAGGATTGGACGTAAAAATACCATCCAGGATGTGTCCTGCATCGTGGGTACATTCTTTAACCAGTTGTTCCAAGCTTAGCCCGGCCAGTGCCTCTACAAGGTCCCTACTGCTAGTACATATGAGGCTCTGAAGATGGTGATTAAAATTCCCCAAGATAGTATAGCTAGCATAATTTATGCTATATTTTAAAAAAGGGATGAGAATGTCTAGCAGTGGGCGATGAGCTTTGGGAGGGCGATAGATTAAGAGGCCATTGAGAGAATCATTATGGTTCAACAGAACCTGAAACTCAAGCAGTTGAGGTACCCAGAGAGGAAACTTTCACTGAAATATCGTTTTTTGCGATGATTGCTAGTCCCCCCCCACATTTGTGTGTCCTGTCAGCTCTAGTACTTTGAAAATTTGGGGGAAGGGCTGCTATTAGGTTCGGGTCAGAAGGTTCATTGGCCCACGTTTCTGTGACAAAAGCTAAGTCTAATTTAAGACTGTCAATCAGCTCGGCCATCTCTAGGTTGTGTTTGACTAAGGAGTGGATGTTCAATAACATGGCCCTGAACTGTTTACTAGGCTCTTGCTGTGTTTTTAATTTCATAGACAGTGACTGCGAAAAAACGAAACCGAGATCGCAGTGGGAACACTTATTAGGTTCTAACAGAGGATCAATTCTGGAACAGCACGGGTGTTCGGACTCAGGTTTCCATCTCCATAGCTCCTTGCGAGAGTAGGAAATAAACCCGGAGGTAAAAGGGGCAGGGGTTCTGGCCCTCAGCCCGAAACAGGCGCGGACGGGCGCAGACGGGCTAGCCTTTGGCACACCACCAGCGCGTCCGCTGCACGTACGCATAGCCTTACCCTAAATAGTGTGAAGTGCCAGGACGCTAGTGCGCTAACCGCGCTTCTGACTCCAGGGGGGCCCTCTGATCAAACGGCACAAGCCGCGTCGGACCGGAGCCGAGGAGCAGGCGGAAATGAGGTCACAGGTAGGCTTGTTCCCCACAGTCCCAATTCGGACTCTGTGCAACTTTAAAATACAATGCGAATAACAATTTTAAAAATTAGTGCAATGATGGACTGAACCCTTAGATTCATCTAATGGCCAACAGATACTTCAGATACAAGAATTGCAGCCCGTTTTAAATGAAGGACAACATAATGCTGTCAACGGAATGCTGTTTAAAACCTGTTTTAAAGAAGGCATTTTAAAAATGAAGTAGTCATAAGTGGCTAGATGCAGGAACAGCGCGTATTGGGAAAAGAAAGCACGGTTGGGGGGCGGGGCCGGGGAGGGGGAGGCGGGGATCAGCGGAAGTAAAAAACACTTTTTTCCAAAGAGGTGGGAAAGGGGCCATGGGGGACAAGAAAGACAAAAAATAAAGCAATAAAACTTGCCTGCTGCCCTCAAGCATTGCGTCACACTCCTCCACTCCTCTCCGCAGCTGCAGGTAGGCACAGACTCCCAGCCTGCCCTGCGGCCAATCCTGAAGCTGCTCTTGCAGGTAGGTTCTGAGCTGGGATGGTGAAGTGAGCTAAAAAACGGTGATGGATCAAGCCCTGATCTGTTGACTGGGTAGAAGTGTTCTGTTTAATTCAGATACTCTGTCCATCACCACCCCCCTTTTCTGAATCTTGCATGAGATAAGCTTCAGGTTTGGCCTGCGCCTCAATTATGTGCACTCCAGGACAGACTGGGAGTCTGTGCCTGCTCTCTTCAGCCCCAGCAATTCAGTTGGGTTTGGAGAGGAGTCACTGCGCATGGGGTTTTTGGCTGGCCTGAGACCACTGCGAAAAATCCCATGCACAGTGTAGGTAGAGCCCAGCACTCCCCCCAACCTACCATAACTTTGGCCCCGCCCCATGCCCTAGCACAAGATAAATAAAACGATAATAAAAGGGTTTTAAACCTGTTTTATTATTATTTTAGTTTTACATTTTTGTGAAATGCTGGCAGGGTGGGGAGGTGACGCTCCTCCGCCATAGGGGAGGAGCCAATGCTGGCTAGATAATACAGTCTTTTAGCTTTGCAGTGATATGCATCCACAAAAATGATCAAACACATTAATTAGCTTTGGTGCGTGTGCAATTGGACATCCGTTAATATAAGTCATTTGGTGTTAAAGTGCAGATGCATAGAGCAAGCTGCAAACTGCAGCAGTCAGACGTCACAGCATTTGTCAAGCAACACTGTGATTTGAATTGATTTGAGTTGGCAACTTATAAAGTGCAAACAAATGCCCGAGGCATCAAGGCACTAACGCAGTTATTCTACTGTGGAGGCAAGAGCATCATCCCTACGCTAAAGGGACAATACAAGGCAACAAGCCTGGGGCCTTATTTATGAAGGCCTTGCGCCGTCGGTGCGTCACTTTTAACATGGGAAAAAGTGACGCACCGGGGCGCAAGGCTTTCATAAATAGGGCCCCTGGTCTTCAAGGACTAACGGGATGGAAAATGGGCTTCCAGGCAGGAGATGGATTGAGGGAGAGTATGTGCACAAGCAGGGCTTAGGAACATGCTGGTGCTATTTTGCCACTGCATTCAGCATTGATACAACCACATTCAAATATTTTAAAAATCTTGCTGACAGTTGACACGACTCCCCTTTTAAACATTCCTCCACTGCAGCTTTGAAAGTTCTGATGTCCAGCCGTCTAAAAATTGGAGCAAGACAGTTGCACGTTGGTGCAACAAGTGTGGTGCATATGTAAATAATATTCAACAGAGTCTCCCTTGATATACAGCAGCCCCAGCATAGTGTATCATGAGATCCTGCCAAGCGGCCATATTTATACACTTTCAAGGTATCAGCCCAAGATGCAAGCAGAGGAGTTGGATTTTTATAGACTATTTGGATTGACAAACCATATAAGAGGGCAATGATAAATACTGGTAACGGGCGGTTGATGGCATAAAGTGAGCTCTTGAGTGAATTACAAACAGGTCATTGTGGGTGGACCAGAGCTTTGCCTGTTTCAAAAATATTTCTGCTAGCTGTTTCAGTGAAAGCGGCAATTAAATCAAGTCATTGGATGCAAGCCCATCTATTGAGCCCAAATAAAGGGGCCAATTAGGATGGCGGAGGGAAAGCGTCTGGACCGCCAGTCTCGCAGGAAATGACCTTCCGACCGCACCGTGGGGAAACCGGCGGTGCTACTAGGATTCCCCTCCAGCAAAACCCGACCGCGGCAGACGGATGTCTCCAAAGACCGCCGACCGCGGACGCAACCATAGAAAAACCGACCCCCGCCGGGGAGTGGCCGCGGTAACAGGCCCAACCGCCTGGGTCTATGGAGGTCAGGTCCGTGCGGTGGGTCTCGTGGCAATGCTTTCCCTCTCCATTGTGGTGCTTCCGCCGTCTATGAGCTGGAGGTGTTTCCGCTCGGGTGTTCTGGTTTGATTGCGACATCGTAATATTGCGGACGGTCGGGATGTCATTCCGCATGGCGGTGAGCCTGGATTGGCTCCGTCCGCCGTGGTGTCTGGTGTGTTCCCGCGGCGGTTCATGTTTTTACGCGGCGGACGGTAAATGTGCCCAGTTCCCCTTCCTAATATGGCGGATGGAAGGCCCGCTGCTGGCGGACGATGAGGTGTGTTTTCCGCCGCCTCCAGCCCAGCGGTCATAAATCCGTCCGCCATCCTAATCGGCCCCAAAGTTTGTGCAGACCAGGGGCTAGATGTAGGTAATTCTATTTTACCACTTCAAAAATACCGAATTTTACCGATTCGGTATTTAAGAAGTGGTAAAATAGAAGGGGGCACATGTAGGTATTTCAGAATCTGTAAATACCGAATCTGTAAGATTCGGTATTTACCGATTCGGTAAATACAGAATCGGTATCCCCAATTGATTCCTATGGGCCTTGCAGCCCATAGGAATCAATGGTGAATATCGAATCGGTATTTACGGATTCGGTAAATTCCGATTTTTGCAAGGGTGCGGGGGGTGTCATTTTGACACCCTCTGGCACCCCAATTCCGGACTTGTGTGCCATGTGGCACACAGAGATGCCCTAAGGGCATGTCTGTGTGTCACATTGCACAGATGTGCATGCACGGATGTGCATGTACACCTGGATTCAGTATTTTACCACCCAATTGGATTGGGTGGTAAAATACCGAATCTGAAAGGCCTGCAGCACTCAAAGATGTGCTACCTACATGTGCTTTTACAGAATCGGTATTTTTACCGAGTCTGTATTTACTGATTCGGTAATTTTACCGAATCTGTAAATACAGATTCGGTAAAATACTGATTCTGTAAAGCATGCTCCTACATTAGAAAACCCTAATACCGGTCAGAAACGGCCGAAATCGGCCGTTTCCGACCGGTATTAGGGCTCCTACATCGGGCCCCAGGTTCTTTGTCTTTTAAGATACTCCATAGAAGCTGCTTAAGTGAACCATGTTTAGCGATTCTCATTTTTACTCAGAGAGCAAGGAATCATGCATGGTTGATGTAATAGTGATATATCAGATTAAACTCAAGACAATTTTGGGCCTGCACCGTGCGTGATGGCAATTGGAAGAGGCACCTTTAGCAGCGGCAATGAACGCGGTCTAGCATCGATGTCAAGCGATTCATAAAGATGAAAGATCCATATGTCAGGGTTGGCATCCATTTACTTTCAATGACTTTACAAATAGCAGGAGGTCTTGGCCTAAAAGGGTGGTAAAAAGGTGATCAAAGGCTAAAGTAATTGATGCCAATGACTCAATCTGTAATGCACATGACCACGGCTATTTGGCCAAACACTTTGATATTTTATTGAGTCAGCCCTTCCAATTTTTTTATTTATTTATGAACTGACATACTTTATTTTCCTTTTGCCAAAAACTAAAATCTTAGTTTTGAACATGTTGATGCTCAGCAGAAAGGATAAGTAAGTTATGTATTCAAAGAGATACACCTCTTAATTGTATGCAAAGAACTTACATGGTTAGGAACGGAGTTTCAATATGGCAATAAGGAAGTAGATTTAAGTGAACATTACATCAGCAGTTGCACAAACACTTTGCATGGCTCTCTGTGACAGACGGTTACATAGAGGATACATGGGTACCAGAAAAGAATAATAAAGCAGACGATTACTGAGCCAATCAGAATTGTTATAAGTTGTATAAGGCACATGTATATGTAAATTACACTACTCAGTCCAGTAACTTCTTCAATTGGAAAATCTTATGAAGAAATCTGAAAGGCTAGAGGAGATGATGAGGAGCCTTCAGAAAATTTCCAAAAGGACAATCAATGATTGAGAGTGATAGAGGGAGCAGAAGATCAATTGGATGATGGTTTAGACCTTTATCTCTTAAATTTCAGTAAAAGGTCAAGAGGGTAAGTTCTTCCAGATCTTAGGGTTGTATCTGCCTGGAAGAGTTGGAAGATAAAAATATCAGAAAGGAAGGTAGTCATTAAATCATTATATGATAAAACACAAGGATATCCGTTGAGAGTCTATAAATAATGTTCTATCCATTGCTGACATGTCTGTAGAGCAATAGGTGGGTGTTAATTAATAGTAGGTAAAGACTAGAACATGCTATTTACTCTGTCTATCTTATTGCAAATGCATTATATCCTATGGCACTTGTAATAAGTAGGAGGAGAGATCATCCATCATCTTTTTAACAGAGCAAAATCTTCCAAACTCTTTGTCGGGCCCTTAGTATTTTAATACTAAAAACATTCCTTGTGTACTTGAGAACATCTAGTTTGCATGTGGATTCACAAAGTTGGTCTCAGCAACATTGGTGCCAGAATATGTTTGCAAATGATGAGGTGACAGATAGTCATTTTTTTAGACAATTGTATGTCATCTTAAAACATTGTTAGCAAAAGTATTGTCCAACTGAAATATTGGGTATTAAATATCCCTTACAAAAATATCATTCTACTTGGTATAGATTTTCTATTATTAAGTACAATGGGAAAATATTGTTGTCAACAATACTTGGGACACAATATTTCTATCTGGCAATATTTTAGGTTAGATATTCTGGTATAATGAACAAAGCTGAGAAGTTTAAACTATATTCCTCCGTTGAATGGCTGTCAGTCATAAGAATCCTCTAGCATGATGAGGAAGTTTATAAAAATGTTTATATATTCTACAACCAAGTTCTCACAACACCTTGGATAGGGACAACCATCTGAAGGGAAACAAACACAAAAACATACTCATCTCACGTTTTAATAACTTGGGCCATGCTGAGGGATATTTCTGAGGTGATGCTTTAAGCACAAGCATTAACTCATATAAGCAACTAGTTTACACAATTAAATACTTTTATGTCCAAACAAAGGAATCACGCATTAACTAAAGAACATATACAGTGAAACTCAATGAAAGCCAATAGCAAAGAAAATGAAGATGTATGAATAAATGACTATGTGACCTCAGAAGTACTTTGACCAAAACAAATCTAACTTCAAAATTACCTTCAGCATTATTATCTATCCGCCACAGGATTTAGTGGGCTAGTTGCATCCTTGTGGTATTGTAAAACCTTAAAAAATCTACAGGTAGGGGACATTGACTCTTGATGGCTGCTGTTTGATACAATAACATAGGTAGATTATTCTCCAAGGTGGTTATGCTTTTACAGGAATTATGAAGTTTTTCTTTGTCCAGAGACGTGGTAAGCTGAAACTGACTAGGGCTCCTTGGGTTAAAAAAGGGCAGTTGGTAAAGGGGCTTGCAAAGATTTAATTTGTTCAAACAAGTGTAATAACCAGAGATGCTGACACCTGACTCTGAGGTGTCTCCAAATTTTTTAATATCTTCTGATGCGTTGATAGGGAACTTGAATGAATGCCCTATTGGTGTTACTTTATAATTATAATCTCACTTAAAAGGCAAGCATCTACATGCAAATGTTATTTGCTCCCTCTACACCTTGCCAGTGCCTACTCAGAAATACACTCTAGAGGGTTTATTTCATACCTGCAATTCAGTTTTGTTTAAGAGAAACACTAGCACAATTTTTCCTTCTTCTTCTTCTTACGGAACCCAGAAAATCATAAAGGGCCAGACCATCCTCAGTTCAGTGAGACCTAGCATGCACTGTATAGGGCAATGCTGAGTGTTTATTGGGGTGACATAAATGGAATCCAACTGTAAACTGTCTTCAAACTAAGCTATGCCTACGTTTCATACAGAGTTAATTTACCAAGAGGGTACAGATTGTGAACAATGGCATAGGAGATGCTAAAGTTCCAGGTGGGTTAGTAATGTACAGCTTGTGAACCATGGCATTGGAGATGCTAAATTTCCATGTGGGTTAGTAATGTACAGCTTGTGAACCATGGCATAGGAGATGCTAAAGTTCCAGGTGGGTTAGTAATGTACAGCTTGTATACCAAGGCATAGGAGATGCGAACATTTCCAGGTGGGTTAGTAATGTACAGCTTGTGTGAACCATGGCATAAGAGATACAAAATTCTGAGGTGTGACACAGATAGCCAGGCCAGTGATGTGGTTTGGCTCTGAGAGCCAAAGCACAAGTCGAGCCATCAAAAGATGAATATCTGACAACAGACGTTGTTAGAACAGGATGATAGGACAAGATGCAAAATAAATTCTGAACATTTCTTAGTCTCTCAATTAAGTACATATGATGGGGTGCTGCTCGCAGCGGTTGTTTGTTTATCAACGGGACTCTTGTCAGCATTTCCGCCCAGCTGATGGAGAGAGGGAGCACAACTGGACTCCAACACCCAGGAGCCCCGCAGCCACCATCACTGCGCTCCTCCCCCTGCCGCCTTTAAAACTGCTTGCGGCCCCAGCTTCGCGGGGACCGCTCGTAGCGGTTGTTTGTGCATCAACGGGACTCTTGCCAGCATTTCTGCCCAGCTGAGGAAGAGAGGGAGCACAACAGGACTCCAACACCCAGGAGCCCCGCAGCCACCATCACCGCGCTCCTCCCTCTGCCGCTCATAGCCTATATTTCTGGGGACGCCCCCCGCTGTGCGCGACACGCGCCGGGTGAAGCCCGGGCCAAGGGCGGGCCGTTTGAGCCCGTTCGAGGCCGGAGTAGGCTGGGCTCGGCTTACTCTCCAACGCCTGGCTTGGGACATTGGTGTACAACATTGTCTGGCAAGATCTGCAGCCCTTGTCCAAGTCTGCTATCTGGGGGGCTTAATCTGCACGAGTTGTTTATCTATTTGTGATGGTGAGTGGTGCCATTAAGGAAAAGATGTGCCCGAAGGGGGGAGGCATGATGGGAACACTGCATTACTTCTTCACGAGAGCTTCAAATGTGTTTGCACAAGAGATAGCAGTAACAGAACAACAGCTATCACTTGATCCAAACATTTGTCAGCCTGCGGGAGGGCTTATCTCTGCTTACTCTCCTGCTCAGGACGTGACCACCAGTAATGCCTATTCCCCTAGGGTGGACAATACATCAGCAACTCACCCGATACTCTCTGTGCCAGAGAAAAGGGCACTAGACCAGCCGGCATGTGCCATAACAAGGTCAATGACTGCCCCAGCTACGAGAAGAAAGAAACCCCTAATGGATACGCAAGGAGCCAACAAAAAGAAACGGGAGGGGAGCCACCTGAAGGAAAATTGTCCCAGTAAATCAAAGTTAAAAAGGTTGGGTGAGGACGAGCGGAAAACCTTGTGACATTATGAGGAGACGGAGTTAGAGACATCCATAAAAGCACTGACGGTTCCGGATACACCAATGCTCCCTGTGCCTACTATGAACAATGCTTTCTGGGACAAAGTGGCGGCCATAATTGCTGATTATTTATTACCTTTCAACAACAGATTGGCTGCTATCAAAGCTAACTTACTATCTCTTACTAATGCTTCCAAACAGATTTCTGGGGCTTTAGCTAAACTAAGCAACGATGGCGATAAGCATTTACTTCCAATCTCACCCGACTTAAACGCCGTGGGTGAAGCCAAGCCAGTCGCAGCAGATCTAAGTGTACAGGTGGTTGGGAGATTGGAAGTGGGTAAAACCGGGCGTACAGCGAATATTCCTAATTGTGGCCTGGAACAGTATTCCCAAAATAAATTCACATCTAGTCATGACCCTAATGGATCTATAAAGCAACTGCACAACAGTAATTCACGGCCCATAAAAATGGACTTACCACCCGAATCTAGCCCATATGTAGTGGTTTTAGCTGGGGTACCTGAGCTGAAGAATGACAGTGAGGAATCACACATGTCACTCAAGAACAAAGTCACAGATTGGCTCAACAAAAATAGACCACTCCCGCCAAATGTAATTAGCGACATTTTGCTTGTTTGTAGGGTGTCATGGGTGGGCCACAGGGCAAAGGATCTAAGGGGAGACTGCATCTTGATACATTTTAGAGACACACGGTTGGTGTCCCACATCTGTGAGTGGAGCCAGTCCAGCTCTGTGTCAGTTATTCAATCTCTCCCCTTGTCGTACTTCTATCCCCCTGGTCCACTACATATTAGGCCAGGCTCTGAACAACCCTGGAACTTGGTAGGGCGCTCAACAGTGGGTGGTAATAGTCAGGGTAGGCCTAGACAAACTCTAGCTCCCGTGGCTGTCCGCCTACAAAACAGATATAGCGGCCTGGATATGGTGGATTGACTGGGGCCCATTCTGGGGGGTACAAATGGGGCAGTTACTGAGACAGACAGTGTAGAGTGGGAAGATGCTGGAAGTAAAATATAAAGAAAAACTGATAGCCCTATATGGGCCAGGACTGCTGAAAGTATTACGGTGAACACACCAACTTCAGCCACGCTAAGTAATAGCCCACTACCCACTGGTATAAGAGAGGAACTTTGAGCAATTACAACTGCGGAAGAAAATCAGCTGCCCCCTACCACGTTAAGCGGTTGAGTTACCCAAGAGCAGTGATATGGGTCCCAGGACAGACTCATTTAAAATATTATCCTGGAATTTGGCAGGTTTGCCTAACAAACTGACCTGTCCTGAATGGGGTTCCTTTGTGGATGAAAGTGATGTGTGCCTCTTCCAAGAGACTTGGCCTCGAACGGAGCAATATCGGTTAGGTTTTGCTTCATTCTATGTCCCAGTAGTATGGGGAGAGTGAGGCCGTCCGTCAGGTGGTCTCACTATCTGGGTTGGTTCCCACTTGGGCTGCACTGCCAAGTAATTAAATACTCATTCCAAAGACATCCAATGTGTAGTCCTTGCCTGGCCTAATGCTTTTAAACTCGCATTGATTAACGTCTATTTCTTGTGGGGGGTGATCTGAACTGCCACTTTGAACCTCTAGGTGGCCTAAATGATGAAGTCCAATTGGCAGAGGATGACTATTGGTCTATTCCTTTGACTCAGGTTCAATCTGCTAGGGCATGGTGGCCGTTAGCCATGCAGATTATGGCATTTACTTTAAATCACTCCCTCCGAGCATGTAATGGCCGCACTCCCTCTGACATCCCAGCCAATGCACTTTTAACAAACCAGGACAAATGTCTTGTCTCGATTACATTTTGGCTGAAACAAGGTTATGGCCAAAGGTCATTGATTTTAATGTTGCCGCAAGAATGGATAGTGATCACAATGCCCTAATGTTAGAAATGGGCCTGCCATATACCAGTACGAGTGGTGACTTAGTTATTGGGGATACTGACGGCGATCTTACCCTGTCTAATGACAGGCGTAGAGTATGATGGCACAAATTATTGGAACATCCGGAACAAGTAGGAAAACTATACAGTTCGTTAATCCCTTTGTTTACAGAGGTTGCAGAGTTAATTAAACTACCGCAACCCCTGATTACCTAATTAAGTTGGAGGCTCTTCATGAGGGCTTAGCATCCAACTTGGCAGTGTTGCTTAACCCTCGAGTGTCTAAGAAGGTAAAAAGGGCGCCCCAATCCTCGTGGTATAATTCAGTTTGAAGGAAGGCCAAAAGAGCTATTGCAGGCCATAAAAGATAATGATAGCTCTGCAATCAAAGCTAGGAGGGCACATTATAAATGGTTAACTAAGTGCGCAAAAGAAGAGTGGCATCATGACAAGTGGTCAAGTCTATCACTGGCGCTTGCTTCTGAAGATTCCCGGAAATTTTGGTCCATAATTAACAATGGCTGCAGTGAGCCGAAAGCAGCCATTGAATCCAACATAGCGGCGGAAGCCTGGGAGGGCCATTATCGAGCTTTGTATTCTAAAGAGGGATTCTCTGATGACTTTGAAAACTTAGTTACCCAGTCTGCACTTACTCCATATTCTGAGGTGATTGAGTTTACGGTCCCAGAGGTTTGTAATGTCATCTCCAAACTCGCCACAATTAAAGCACCTGGCTTGAGCCGAAAGCATCCATTGAATCCAACATAGCGGCAGAAGCCTGGGAGGGCCATTATCGGGCTTTGTATTCTACAGAGGGTTTCTCTGATGATTTTAAAAACTTAGTCACCCAGTCCGCACTTACTCCATATTCTGAGGTGATTGAGTTTACGGTCCCAGAGGTTTTTAATTTAATCTCCAAACTCGCCATAAGTAAAGCACTTGGCTTGGACAGACTTCCGGGCGATCTTTTTAAGCAAGAGCCGAAAATCTGGGGCCCATACTTTCAGATTCTGTTTAATGAGGTCCTGAGAGGCATGATGGTTCCCTGTACTTGGCTGGGCACGGAGATAGTCCCTATTTTTAAAAATGGCTCTCCTCTGCTTCCATCCAACTACAGACCCCTAAGCCTTATTGATGTCCCCCAGAAGATCTTTGCGAGACTCATCTTGGACCGGTTACAGGACTGGATAGAGGAGCATGCAATTCTTAGCCCCTATCAGGCAGGGTTTAGGAAGAATACCTCCACCGTGGACCAAATTTTCCGTCTACAACTCCTGTATTGGAAAACAGTGAGTTTAGATGGTGGCAGCCTCTATATGGTATTCGTTGACCTTTGCTCTGCCTTCGACCTTGTGCACCGGGGGAAACTCTGGACTGTTCTCCTTGAGATTGGTATCTCCACCCATCTCTTATCTGTCCTGATGAGGCTACATGAGGCCAACTTCGGCCAAATTAGCTGCGGAAAAAATGGTGCACTGTCATCTCGATTTCCCGTTGGCAGGGGGGTAAGGCAGGGCTGTGTGCTTGCACCGACCCTGTTTTGCCTCTATGTCAACGGGGTAATCGCACACTTTAACGTAGTACAGAACAATGATGCTCCTAAGCTGGCCGGTAACAGGGTCCCTGCAATTATGTTCGCCGACGAAACCCCATTGCTTTCAAAATCTCCAATGGGTATACAGCGAACACTTGAAGGATTTGAAGAATTCTGTACCTCTCTTAAAACTAAATTTATGATCTTGAACCCCCCAAAAACCTTACAACCAAACCCAAGTCTAGGGATAACGAGACTTGAAAGGGTAACTACCTTTGACTATCTGGGGGTCACCATTAATGAGAACTTGACGTGGGGCTCCCAGCAAATTAAGTCATAATTAAAACTGGCCCAACTCTCAGGCGGAATTCTCAAGATATCCAATAAGTCCACTATTAAACCTGTTGGACCACCGTTGGAAGGTTACAAATCACAAGCTAGAGGTGCCATCATGTATGGGGGCGAACTATGGGGTCACTGTAATAGGACTGAAATCACCAGGATCGAAAACAAATTCTTAAGACAGTTGTTAGCATTACCATCTAGCACCCCACTCCTTCCTTTAAGGCTCGATCTGGGAATCAGACCAATTGACGAAGAGCTAGCTCTAAAACCACTCAGGTTTTTGCGCAGGCTCTGGGTAACACCGGAGTTGATAATTTACAGACAGGAACTCAAGAGAATACTGACCTATTCAAGAGCAGGGAATATTCCCTGGCTCGTTTTTATAAAGAACAAATTCATAAGGTTAGGCGTTCCTGCCTCATGGTCCGACCCAGAGGGGGGTTGTAAAATAATTTCACGCACCCAGCTTACGAACACATTTTGTGCTGACAGACTGAATGCCGCACTATGTAACCATCAAATCGGCTCTATAACGGCTACTTTCCTGCTGGTTAAAGATTGCTACCTCTTCGAGCGATTTCTTGATGACATATACCCTCTATTAGCAAAAAAACGTTATGTGCAGTGGAGGCATGGTGTTCTATCTTTGCGAGCCCTTACTAGTAGGTGGTCATCCCATGCCCCGAAAAATTGTCCTGCATGCAAATGTGATAATGAAAAAAAGCTTCATGTTTTATTCTTCTGTCCGGCGTACCACAAGCCTAGGAAGTACTGGCTTGTTCCTTTTTGCTTTTGGCAAAGCATGCAGGCGTTCAGAGTATTCAAATCAGACACTACTAGCCCCACTGTATTTGCCTTTTCCCAATTTCTGGCAGCTATGTGGCATAAGCGCAGATTCTTAATTGCCTGAACTTAAGTCTGGGTTGGCAGCTAACGGTTATACATTGCTCCTTTTATATGTTTTTAACTGCTTTTAGAAAATTATTTATTTTTCTCATTTTAATTGGGTTTTTATATGTATGAATTTTGATCAATTATGTATATTTGAAAAATGCCTTGGTATTTAATGTTTTGCTATATGTAATCAATATTGTCATCTACATGTACTGTTTTTTATATGTTTTTGTCTACTTTTTTGGCATATTGCCGAAATAAAGATTTTCTGATGATGACATATGATTATATCATTGAATTAAATGAGTTTTTTAATATAAAAATGTTTTTATTACATATTTAAAATACCCCCAGGCCCTTGATGACATTGCTACAAATTTTGCAAAATGTGTCCGTTTGTCATTTCCTCACAATTTTAGGGCATATATTTTTATTAACTGTAAAGTAAGATTATTTTATATATCAACCATAAAGAAGTGAGCTTTCTGAAG
The DNA here is from genome assembly GCF_964263255.1 of Lissotriton vulgaris. NCBI lineage: Eukaryota > Metazoa > Chordata > Amphibia > Caudata > Salamandridae > Lissotriton > Lissotriton vulgaris. The sequence continues at coordinate 605,677,281 of NC_141685.1, read as the reverse complement.
ACCACAGATCCAGAACTTAATTACTTCAGTGTGTTTTCAAACTGGTAGGTTGAGGAAAATGATACATGAAGTAACGACTGTGGATCACAGAATTTGGTGTAGTGGAAAAGCTGGGTTTCGAAGCCAGGTTTTCTGTTTGCACCCTGTGCAATTCAAACGTATTAGAGTTGCACCCTTCTTTCTTTCATTAAACACCAAAGGCCAGTGCTCTGTCTTCAGTTAGTTCATGAATTAGTGTTAGCAAATAGAGTTCAATAAAAACACTTATTATACCTTAAATCAAACTGCAACTGTACAATATTTCCATATAAGGCCATAAGATGTAAAAGTGTGTATTTCTAATTGGAATATTTCCACGGATACTGAAGATCAAACAGAGTGACAGAAATTCTGGCTGAAACTACGGCGCACTTTCTGTAACTTAGAGGCAAACTTTATGGGGGCTCAGCAACCTATTTTTGCTAAGTATATATCTGCCGTTATTGAGGTGTTGAGCTTCTCCTAAATCATTCTGTTCTTCAAGTCAGTAAACCAGCAGTAATATTAACACAAAACAGCAGTTCCTGCCTTTACTTACTCTGCTGGCTTGCCTGGCTTCACAGAACAATTTTAGGGGATGCTCAACCTTTACTGGGTGCACTTATGTAATTAACTTTACAAATATGTCACAGAGCCCCAACAGAGTTTACTCTTCGGGTTACAGCACTTTGGGAAGACATTGGCAATGTGCAGCAAAGCTTAAGATTGTTGTGTTCTGTCTGCCACTGTTTAATCCTCAATTCCCGCTTCAAAATCTGGCAGAACTATTGTCCCCTTTGCCTTCTTCACTAGAAAATCTGTATAGGGTGCATAAATACCCCTTTTCATCACAGACCTAGACCATGACTGTGAAAATGTTTGCCTTGCTAAGTTTTATGACATAGGCAGTTCAGTTACAGGTGGTTCATGTAACATTTCCCCTTTGAATATAAATATAGCACTAGGTTAACGTTTTGAGAGAACATTGCAAGGTCAATGAACAATTTAAGTGCACATACCTTTAACACAACACAAATGGGCCCTTTTAACACAATTAACATGCTTATGTACAGAGTATTAAGCCTGGTTGTTGGCAGGTTGAACTTATTTGAAAAGTGAGACACGCACATAGGTGAGAATACTGTCCATATTTGGAAGGCACGGTCTAGGTATTGCTTCCATCTAATTTACTAGTGTCAGTAAAAATAGAGCCTAGAATTACACATTGCCAATGATAGTCAATGGTTGAGGTAGAACAGACCCTAGGAGCTATTCGAACCCGACTGCGTTAGATTAACTAGCCAGGTTTGCCCTGGTCAAAGATTTTACCTTATCACATTAGTTCTTTAAGTTTGAATCCACCACAGGAGTGCAGTTCTAAAATTCTCAAGGATCGTAGGGGAGGCACTTAGAGACTCATAAGATGGCAGGCAGAGGTCAACAATAGAGTCATGTCCAGGACCAGTTACCACTGAGAGTTGCAGGAAAGGGCTCTTGTGGTTTGTTGTATTCTTGTAGCTTGAACAGAATGTCAACCTAATGATCAGTGGAGTCCGCTTCTATGTTCTCGGTACAAAAGAAAGAGCCGTTCCAGTGCTTTAGGATCTTCTCAGATCTCAAACATCAGGTTCAGTCCTCTACTGATCTTCCACAGGTCCAGATGTGTTCTGTAGTGGGTGCCTGGAGATGCCATGTTTATGCCTGGCTTGAGCTCGTAGGTGAAAATGACCTAACCAATGGGTAAAGCTTCCTGGGACTAACCCTACCCACTTTGGGCCTTTTCAAGATGGCAAAAGTATTTTACCAAACTATACTTGGGCTTTGAGGGACGAGGATTTATGTGGGGAGTGTACTATATTATTCTACTGTCCTTCCCCATCTAACACTAAAATCCAGTTTATAGCAGGTAACCACAGCAAATGCAAAGAAATGGATCTATTAGACAAAGCTGAGTTTTGCCACAACCAGATAGTGGGTGCACAAGGACTATTTTGGCATCCTTTCCTCACCCTTCAAAGTGACCCCATATGTTATATGAAAAACAGCAGTAGACCTGTCAAACAGATCTTGACAATTCAGCAGGACATGACACTGATGTAAAAAGTTGATGAGTGTGATTGGATCCTGCATGGCTGAGGGGACAAAAGAAGAGAACTGGCCTGGGTGATATTTACAGCTGCTTGTGGCAGGGAATGCCTCTTTGAAATTAATCAAGTTCCAGAGTCCATGTCACAGACCATTTTGCTCAGGGGGCACAACACTTTACCACATCCGAGGCCTGTCGTGCCAGTCCTGGGAGCCCTTCACACCTCATTAAACAGGATGATCTGCTGACTTTTGGAGCTCCTGCAAATGGGCCTGTAGAGGCTGAAGGAGGGAAAAGGTAACTTTCTAAACATACCTTTCCTTAATAGCTGTATAAAATGTGATTTTACCATTAGGTTGTATTTTGAAAAACTATTAAAAAGAGCCTTTAATTCATGTATCTTGCTGCTTTAAAACTGAAATTAGCTATATTGAATGCAATGAAGTAACCCAGTATTTTACTATGGGACATCCTTGCTACTGTGAAAATAGTTTTAGGGGAGATTTTCCAAAATAACGATATGTTTAACAATCAACTCCTACATGTTCTACTTTAAGATTGCTTTATTTGGATGTTAAAGCGTTACTAATAGGGTGAAATTTTTGTCCTGAAAGTGTTACCATTAAAATGTAATAATGACAAAAGAATGAAAAGATGCTATCACAAAATGTCCTCAATATGCCGCATTACTTTGGTTCTCTGTTGCATCATACTTCTAGTGGCTTAAGTATTTAAGAGGAATGTTTTGACCAGTCAAAAGGGGTTATTTCACAGGTAGAATTTGCAGTTTCAAAAGTGCAACAGCTAGGCATACGTGTTAAGCCTAGATTCATGTTTGCATTGATATGATATGATATGACATGATACAGGGAATTTGGAGAGCGCTCGTTCACCAGCGGTTTCTTGGCGCTAGGTAGGGGGGGGGGGTGCGTGGACATGTGCAGCGGAAAAGCCATTAGCCGTAGGCCCGGGAGAAAAGCCACGTTTTGATGGACTTTCTGAACATGGGATAGGAATGGATTTGGCGTAGTTCAGGAGGAAGAGTATTCCAGAACTGAGGTGCCAGGAACGCAAAACGAAGTCCACCAAGTTCTTTCCTTTTAAAAGAGTGCGGGGTCAAGAGATTGGAGCTAGCAGAGCGAAGAACATGGAGGGGGACATAGCGCTGAATTCTATTGGTGATGAAGACTGGCCTGTGGGATGACAGGGATCTGTGTATCAAGCAGCTCAGTTTGAAGAGACAGCGCTGGGTAACAGGGAGCCAATGGAGGCTCTTAAGCAGGGGTTTTACATGATGCGATCTGGGCTGCCTGTACACTAGTCTGGCAGCTTGGTTCTGCACCAGTTGAAGTCTCTGTAGCTGATAGGCGGGAATTCCGGCATGGAGTGAATTAGCATAATCTATGCGTGACATAACTAAGGCCAGGGTGACTTGAATAGGAGCTTCAAAGTTGAGAAATCTGCTAATTTTCCGGATCCTACGTAAGTGGAAGAAGCAAGAAGAGACTACTGAGTTAATTTGAGTCTTTAGAGTAAGATCGCCGCTGATTGTGACACCAAGGCTTTTGACGGCACTGACTGGGGAGGGTGTGAGACCCATCGTGGGCGGCCAAAAGTTGGGGTTCCAGGGGTTGAGGGAGGTCCTTGTGAGGACAAGCTCCATCTTGTCAGGGTTTAATTTTAGCTGGTTTACGTTCATACAGTTTCTGATGAGTGTCATTGTGGACCGGAAGGTCTCCATTGCGTGGGGAGATGAGTCAATAGTGAAGATGAGCTGGAGGTCGTCAGCGTAGTTAAAAATGGTTACATCTCTCCCCCGTAGATCGGAGATCAGTGGCCGGATGTATAGATTGAATAGGAGCGGGAAAAGAGAGGAACATTGGGGATCCCTACAAGTTAGTCTCTTTTTCTCCAAGGAGAAGTCAGAGAGGCTGACAGCTTGATGACGGTTGTTGAGGAAGGAGGAAATCCATTTAAGTGGGGTGCCCTGGATGCCGGCGTCCTCGAGCCGCTCGACCAATAGGTTGTGGTCTACGGCATTGTCACTGTAAATAATGGTGCAATGGGTCCTGCAGTCCACAAGCAACATTTAACTTACAGGCCCTGAGCACACTTTGTGCCATAAATTAGAGACTTATCAGCAGGTTAAATATGCCATGCCAACTAAAAGTATCTCAATGTTCCTAGATTGAAAGAAGCATGTTGTAATCTTGATGGTTGGCTCTAATGCCCAATGCAGTCACCGCAGTGCCCGGTGGAATCTTTGTATTGGATGAGATTTCAACGACCTTAGGGTGACAGATGGGCATGAGCAGGTGAGGGAGCCTCACGTTTGCGGCTGTCCACAATAAAGCTTTATGAAGTACAATGAGGGCATTTAAGTATCCTTACAATTTGGCGACAAACGCCTGTTCTGCATACTTTAGCCACATTGAGATCGGATCCAGCATGAAATTGCCGGAACCATCCCCCCCTCGACACTGGGCGAGGATTTGTCCGGAGCCGGTGACCAACGATAAGGAAAAATCTCCTCCAACATATGTGAGGTCCTAGGAGTGAGTGTGGCTGGAGTTTCAACAGTCGAAAGATATTGAACCGAGCGACATGTGACTACAGCTGTAAGGTGCCAAGCTCAGTGGTGAGTCAACCTCAGAACCGTCATTTTTGAGGGGCAAATTGTGACATTTTAGCCCACATGATATGCCGTCAATGGTCCTGGTGCGTGATCCTGTATGTTAGCAGGGGTAAAGACAGCCAGCACAAATATCGGGTCCAGCAAAAGGCAACAAATTCAGAGTGACTACACAGAAAAGGCGGATTTCCTACAAATGCCTGACTACTAACCTCTCACCTCTTTGACTGTAAGAATGTACATATTCTTTATTCCTGTACTGACAAGTTATGTTATGTATTGACTATTTTATGTCCTGTCAAAATAACAATGCATCATACGGTCTTTGTACACACTCAAAAATTATAACACATGTTACCTGCTGTATTGAATTGTCAAAAGCCTCGGAAAGGGAGGCCACAGTCAACCTTTGTCATGTGGGAGGAAAGCAAATGTGTCTGAGAATCAAGCAATAGATCAGAGTTCTTCTGAGCAGGGAAGGACTAGAGTAAAATACATCATGTATACTATAAACCCAAAACGTAAACCAAAGAGCTAGGAAAGCATAATAGACAAAAAAAGTCAGGCAATCAAAGAACTGCAGATGGCAAAAATAAAGAAGTGTGGGGATAGGAAATCATGAATGAAAAATATGGCAAGTGGAAGAACAATACAATGCAGAAAGGTGCCAGACAACATCCTTAAACCTTCATGCCTGTCATGACCCGGAAGTCCCACCATTGATACAGGCTCGCCTGCTACTCACAGTGGCCCAGTCGCCATAGGTCAGTCAACCAAAGCCCTAAAGGAATACACCTCACAGAACATTTTGTAGCAGACTTCGAAGCCTGGCTCCCTAGTTGATTCCTGACGTTAGCCCTTTTCATACTCTCTGAAAATGTCTCTTTACAAATCAAATCCATCTAATTGGAAAGGAGGGTAAAGCAGCATAATATTTTAACAAGTCTGTTCTCCAACAGCAAAAGCAGTGGTTCAACTGTAACATTAAGGCAAGTGATTGGCTTGATACTCTTGGTGTGCAAATGAGAAACGTGTACAATGGACCCGTCTTGCCATCTTAGGATTCACATGACATCTACTAACCACTAGGTTAATCTTCCCTCTGTTAATTAAGCATTTGGGAAGTTGCAATCCTTCAATACTGTAAGACTGTTTCGTATGTTAACGACACCCAGCTTATGCTGAAATTTGCTGAAATTTGATCAGTAGTCATGAGACACCCTTTGCAATATGGAAGACACCTTGGGACAGATTTACAAAAACATATCAAAGCATTGCAACCACAGTTCTTCCAGTACAAAAAATCCTATTGTTAGCAATCATTTTAAAATTGTTGCAATCTGGATGTGTGCTCTACGTTTGAAATGTTTGGAGGACTTAAACATTTCTCAGGCTTTGCACCTGCCTTGAGGAGGTGTTTTTTGACACAAAGCTAAGTCTGATACACTTTGTAGATCTTGGTTTGCATCAAAGACCATTGGTGGTAGTGTTAGAACGCCTAAAGTATTATATATAGAAATGGAACACCCCCTTGATAAGAGTTAGTACTAGTACAAACAGTGCAAAACGCTGTTAAAGCTACTCAAAGGGCAATTTTCCAGCACACAAAAGATTGGTGCGATTAAGTAGGCACTTTACCAAGACCTTGCACTCCTTTGTGTCACTTTGCAAGACTTTGCAAAGGGGCAAGGTCTTGATAAATCCAACAGCCAACTTACTGATGCTTAATGTTAACACAGCTAAGGTTGTTGGTACTTGCAAACATACCCCTTTCTTGTCTACCAGGTGTTTCTCAGACCACTTTGGACCACTACCTATTTCTATCCATATAGATAAAAACCATTTTACCTTGCCTGATTAATATCTCTTCTTTGATGCCTAGATTGCGAAAGTATGAATTGAGAGTTTTTCTGCAAGTGAGATTGTAGTGGAAACCTATTCAAAGTTCAATCTACCTTGATCTCCCTACGTCTTAGATCAACATATTGAAGGGAAAAGGTAACTTTCTAAACATACCTTTCCTTAATAGCTGTATAAAATGTGATTTTACCATTAGGTTGTATTTTGAAAAACTATTAAAAAGAGCCTTTAATTCATGTATCTTGCTGCTTTAAAACTGAAATTAGCTATATTGAATGCAATGAAGTAACCCAGTATTTTACTATGGGACATCCTTGCTACTGTGAAAATAGTTTTAGGGGAGATTTTCCAAAATAACGATATGTTTAACAATCAACTCCTACATGTTCTACTTTAAGATTGCTTTATTTGGATGTTAAAGCGTTACTAATAAGGTGAAATTTTTGTCCTGAAAGTGTTACCATTAAAATGTAATAATGACAAAAGAATGAAAAGATGCTATCACAAAATTTCCTCAATATGCCGCATTACTTTGGTTCTCTGTTGCATCATACTTCTAGTGGCTTAAGTATTTAAGAGGAATGTTTTGACCAGTCAAAAGGGGTTATTTCACAGGTAGAATTTGCAGTTTCAAAAGTGCAACAGCTAGGCATACGTGTTAAGCCTAGATTCATGTTTGCATTGATATGATATGATATGACATGATACAGGGAATTTGGAGAGCGCTCGTTCACCAGCGGTTTCTTGGCGCTAGGTAGGGGGGGGGGGTGCGTGGACATGTGCAGCGGAAAAGCCATTAGCCGTAGGCCCGGGAGAAAAGCCACGTTTTGATGGACTTTCTGAACATGGGATAGGAATGGATTTGGCGTAGTTCAGGAGGAAGAGTATTCCAGAACTGAGGTGCCAGGAACGCAAAACGAAGTCCACCAAGTTCTTTCCTTTTAAAAGAGTGCGGGGTCAAGAGATTGGAGCTAGCAGTGCGAAGAACATGGAGGGGGACATAGCGCTGAATTATATTGGTGATGAAGACTGGCCTGTGGGATGACAGGGATCTGTGTATCAAGCAGCTCAGTTTGAAGAGACAGCGCTGGGTAACAGGGAGCCAATGGAGGCTCTTAAGCAGGGGTTTTACATAATGCGATCTGGGCTGCCTGTACACTAGTCTGGCAGCTTGGTTCTGCACCAGTTGAAGTCTCTGTAGCTGATAGGCGGGAATTCCGGCATGGAGTGAATTAGCATAATCTATGCGTGACATAACTAAGGCCAGGGTGACTTGAATAGGAGCTTCAAAGTTGAGAAATCTGCTAATTTTCCGGATCCTACGTAAGTGGAAGAAGCAAGAAGAGACTACTGAGTTAATTTGAGTCTTTAGAGTAAGATCGCCGCTGATTGTGACACCAAGGCTTTTGACGGCACTGACTGGGGAGGGTGTGAGACCCATCGTGGGCGGCCAAAAGTTGGGGTTCCAGGGGTTGAGGGAGGTCCTTGTGAGGACAAGCTCCATCTTGTCAGGGTTTAATTTTCGCTGGTTTACGTTCATACAGTTTCTGATGAGTGTCATTGTGGACCGGAAGGTCTCCATTGCGTGGGGAGATGAGTCAATAGTGAAGATGAGCTGGAGGTCGTCAGCGTAGTTAAAAATGGTTACATCTCTCCCCCGTAGATCGGAGATCAGTGGCCGGATGTATAGATTGAATAGGAGCGGGAAAAGAGAGGAACCTTGGGGAGCCCTACAAGTTAGTCTCTTTTTCTCCAAGGAGAAGTCAGAGAGGCTGACAGCTTGATGACGGTTGTTGAGGAAGGAGGAAATCCATTTAAGTGGGGTGCCCTGGATGCCGGCGTCCTCGAGCCGCTCGACCAATAGGTTGTGGTCTACGGCATTGTCACTGTAAATAATGGTGCTATGGGTCCTGCAGTCCACAAGCAACATTTAACTTACAGGCCCTGAGCACACTTTGTGCCATAAATTAGAGACTTATCAGCAGGTTAAATATGCCATGCCAACTAAAAGTATCTCAATGTTCCTAGATTGAAAGAAGCATGTTGTAATCTTGATGGTTGGCTCTAATTCCCAATGCAGTCACCGCAGTGCCCGGTGGAATCTTTGTATTGGATGAGATTTCAACGACCTTAGGGTGACAGATGGGCATGAGCAGGTGAGGGAGCCTCACGTTTGCGGCTGTCCACAATAAAGCTTTATGAAGTACAATGAGGGCATTTAAGTATCCTTACAATTTGGCGACAAACGCCTGTTCTGCATACTTTAGCCACATTGAGATCGGATCCAGCATGAAATTGCCGGAACCATCCCCCCCTCGACACTGGGCGAGGATTTGTCCGGAGCCGGTGACCAACGATAAGGAAAAATCTCCTCCAACATATGTGAGGTCCTAGGAGTGAGTGTGGCTGGAGTTTCAACAGTCGAAAGATATTGAACCGAGCGACATGTGACTACAGCTGTAAGGTGCCAAGCTCAGTGGTGAGTCAACCTCAGAACCGTCATTTTTGAGGGGCAAATTGTGACATTTTAGCCCACATGATATGCCGTCAATGGTCCTGGTGCGTGATCCTGTATGTTAGCAGGGGTAAAGACAGCCAGCACAAATATCGGGTCCAGCAAAAGGCAACAAATTCAGAGTGACTACGCAGAAAAGGCGGATTTCCTACAAATGCCTGACTACTAACCTCTCACCTCTTTGACTGTAACAATGTACATATTCTTTATTCCTGTACTGACAAGTTATGTTATGTATTGACTATTTTATGTCCTGTCAAAATAACAATGCATCATACGGTCTTTGTACACACTCAAAAATTATAACACATGTTACCTGCTGTATTGAATTGTCAAAAGCCTCGGAAAGGGAGGCCACAGTCAACCTTTGTCATGTGGGAGGAAAGCAAATGTGTCTGAGAATCAAGCAATAGATCAGAGTTCTTCTGAGCAGGGAAGGACTAGAGTAAAATACATCATGTATACCATAAACCCAAAACGTAAACCACAGAGCTAGGAAAGCATAATAGACAAAAAAAGTCAGGCAATCAAAGAACTGCAGATGGCAAAAATAAAGAAGTGTGGGGATAGGAAATCATGAATGAAAAATATGGCAAGTGGAAGAACAATACAATGCAGAAAGGTGCCAGACAACATCCTTAAACCTTCATGCCTGTCATGACCCGGAAGTCCCACCATTGATACAGGCTCGCCTGCTACTCACAGTGGCCCAGTCGCCATAGGTCAGTCAACCAAAGCCCTAAAGGAATACACCTCACAGAACATTTTGTAGCAGTCTTCGAAGCCTGGCTCCCTCGTTGATTCCTGACGTTAGCCCTTTTCATACTTTCTGAAAATGTCTCTTTACAAATCAAATCCATCTAATTGGAAAGGAGGGTAAAGCAGCATAATATTTTAACAAGTCTGTTCTCCAACAGCAAAAGCAGTGGTTCAACTGTAACATTAAGGCAAGTGATTGGCTTGATACTCTTGGTGTGCAAATGAGAAACGTGTACAATGGACCTGTCTTGCCATCTTAGGATTCACATGACATCTACTAACCACTAGGTTAATCTTCCCTCTGTTAATTAAGCATTTGGGAAGTTGCAATCCTTCAATACTGTGAGACTGTTTCGTATGTTAACGACACCCAGCTTATGCTGAAATTTGCTGAAATTTGATCAGTAGTCATGAGACACCCTTTGCAATATGGAAGACACCTTGGGACAGATTTACAAAAACATATCACAGCACAGCAACCACAGTTCTTCCAGTACAAAAAATCCTATTGTTAGCAATCATTTTAAAATTGTTGCAATCTGGATGTGTGCTCTACGTTTGAAATGTTTGGAGGACTGAAACATTTCTCAGGCTTTGCACCTGCCTTGAGGAGGTGTTTTTTGACACAAAGCTAAGTCTGATACACTTTGTAGATCTTGGTTTGCATCAAAGACCATTGGTGGTAGTGTTAGAACGCCTAAAGTATTATATATAGAAATGGAACACCCCCTTGATAAGAGTTAGTACTAGTACAAACAGTGCAAAACGCTGTTAAAGCTACTCAAAGGGCAATTTTCCAGCACACAAAAGATTGGTGCGATTAAGTAGGCACTTTACCAAGACCTTGCACTCCTTTGTGTCACTTTGCAAGACTTTGCAAAGGGGCAAGGTCTTGATAAATCCAACAGCCAACTTACTGATGCTTAATGTTAACACAGCTAAGGTTTTTGGTACTTGCAAACATACCCCTTTCTTGTCTACCTGGTGTTTCTCAGACCACTTTGGACCACTACCTATTTCTATCCATATAGATAAAAACCATTTTACCTTGCCTGATTAATATCTCTTCTTTGATGCCTAGATTGCGAAAGTATGACTTGAGAGTTTTTCTGCAAGTGAGATTGTAGTGGAAACCTATTCAAAGTTCAATCTACCTTGATCTCCCTACGTCTTAGATCAACATATTGAAATAACTACAGAAAGTGGCCACCAGGCGAGTCTGCAGATGAATACACACATGATCAGGTCTCAGCGCTTGCTTCTATTGCTTCTCTTGAACCATTGCATTCAGCTGAAGGCCCACTGTATGGTTTTTATGGCTTTTCACAAAGACGACGCTGTGTTTATTTACAATTTTCTGGAACCCATGTCCTGGAAAGACCTCCAGTATCATATACTGCTAAGGTTCGGTGCTTTACATCCTTCATGGTGCATTTGCATGGGTTTCAGAGTTTGTGACCTCTAGCTATGGAATGCCCTCCATTTAAATTTTGACTCCATCACTGATTGCTCTCAGTAGCTAAGGATTTGAACACCCATCTCTTCTGTTGGGCTCTCCTTGTAAGTAATGTTATTCAATTTTAATTCTACTAGCACCAAGGTGGTTTAGGGGAATACATAAACTCTACAGGTAAAGAGAAGAAGCTCAGTTATCAAAACATTTGCCTGTATTAATTTGGTGGTGCTGCAGAAAAGATTCTGAATTACCAAATGTAGGGGCAGATTTACAAGTCCCTTGCGCCTCTTTTACTCTGCCGTTGCGTCACTTTTGTGATGCAGCTGCCGCGCAAAAAAGACGCAATGGTGGGGTATTTACAACATGACGCATCTGGGAGATGCGTCACGTTGTAAAGCCCTGCGCCAGAAGTAGGCGTTCCGGCCCGGGGAGTGAAGGGGGGCGTTCCAGCGCAGGAACGCCTCCTAAAAGTGGCTGAGTGAAAGCTACAAGATTTCACTCAGTCACTTTTGGGCCCATGCTGCGTCGAAACCCTGTGCCTGCTTGAAGCAGGCGTAAGAATTGACGCAGCATTGCAAAGATAGGCCCCCCAGAGCATTGCTGGAGCTGCGTCGCGCTTGCGAAGCAACCCCAGCAATGCGCCGCCTTTACGCCACAGATGCGTCATGCATCTGTGCCGTTTTTGCCCCATGGTGTGCCGCATTCTTAATGCGGTACAAAAGGGGGTGGTGATGGACGGAGCATCTGAATCAATCAAGCACTCACACCCAGTCAAAAGATCTGAGTTTAATCCATCACCGTTCTATAGCCCACTCTGCCACCCCAGTTCGGACATGGCTATATGCAAATCAGTCTGACCCTGTGCCTCATGGGAACCCGAGTTCCAGCCCGAACTGCCAAGCCATGTCTTCCCTGGACCAGAAACAAGCTTCAGAGGACCGTTTTCTGGAATTCCAGCCGTCTTCAGCCCGGCTTGCTTGAATCCAGTGGCAAAGTGAGCAAGGGACTCACGTCTGAGCATACCCTGCCACACTTATGGCGGCCAAAAGCGGTACAAAAGGGGGTGGTGATGGACGGAGCATCTGAATCAATCAAACACTCACACCCAGTCAAAAGATCAGGGTCAAGGCAGATTTGCATATAGCCATTGTCTGACCTAGGGTGGTGTGGAGTGCAAAAAAACGATGGAATTAGGCCCAGATCTTTGTACTGGGGTGAATGTAAGACATTGTTCTGCATTCTGTCCATCAACTGTGTTTTTTGCATTGTAAATGCGGCGCATCTATGGTGGCGGAACCGTGGCGCACAATAACTGGCACATCCCTGCTGATATGCAGGGATGCACGAGTTATTGTAAATCTGTCCCATAGAGTTTGTGCTACACTTTCTGTAAAAAGTTTGAACATGTTGCTCCCGTGTTGCATGCAGCTGGTAATCCCTCAATTTCATAGTACATTCAGGAATACTTTGTTCATGTGCCTGCATTACATTAGCAAAGGAGGAGCATGGACAAGGATGCCACTGAGAACATGGCACATTCAACTAAGGAGGTTTCTGTCCGTTTAGAGCAATCTACAGGGTGTCCTTTGAAAGACACAGAAAGTCATAGGAACCACTAGACACCCACACAGGGTCATTATTTGTCAGACAAACAAGAGGTGTTTATTATTGATACGAATAGCCTATGTCAGCCAGGCTGTTCAATGGTCTGCTGTACCTCACTCATTATAGAACCTCCCCACATTGACATCGACCAGATTCTAACCTAACCTTCAGTCTTTTGAAGACCACACCCAGTCAGGAGATCTCCTGCACAGAGGCATAGAAGATGGTTCAAACTCCCTTTTTCCTTTACCCATGCAATCTTTCCATTGTATGTCTTAACTCCATAAATGACCACATAAGCTGGTTTGCTGATCAGACACACTACTCAGCAAATTAGTGTGTAGTAGCAAAGCCAATGCCTCATAGAACACAGAGCTAGGAAGGAAATGCCCCCTGACTGCTGGTTGAATAATAAAATACAGCAATAATCAGGGTTCAGTTGCCCTTCAAGCACCTAGGTCCCTGTGATACCACACAGGAGGCACCTGATGGAAGCTTCACCCTTGAGAGTGTGCGCCTGTGTAAGAAAGGGTTTTGAGCCACATTACAAAATTCAGATAGCCATACCAACATCTTTCTCTGTTGGATAGTCCGCGTTACTGTGCCACCATCGTGTTTTTGTAAACATTTTCTTGCAGGTTTGATGATGGAACAATGCATTTTAACAACCGTAGATTTCTACATTTAACATAAAAACAATACCACACTTTAGTGCTAGAAAAATGTTTTACTTGAGGATTGCAAAGATACTCTGTTCTACCGAATAGTTATTCAATGATGCTTGCAAAAAAGTAGTTAAATAGTTAATGTTTGGAAATAATCCTCTTGTGAAGTCTCAATCATGAAGAAATGAGGACCTACAAATCAAATGAAGCATGTTAGAACCCATATAAAAAAATAACAATATGTTTTTATTTTTTCAGATGAGCAGCTTCATCTCCGTTGCACTTTTATTGAGTGCCGTGCATTTTGCAAATGTATTCTGCTATCCAGATGGAAAGGTCAGCATGGCCTGTGATAACATGTTACCTATACATGGAGGCTACCGTCCACAGACATCACTGGCTCCCTACAGCATCTTGGTATCACCCACTGCATTTAAGGCAGGAGACCAAATCACAGGTAGGCTATTCATAAAGTACAAATATTTTATTTAATAGCCAGATGGTTGAAAAAGAGATATACTGATTGCATTGCAAGATTGAGCCATGAGGATAGGTGAACATGGGAGTGACTTTTCCGCAGCAGGGTCCAGTTTCAAAGATGTCTGCTCACAAAGCAGGTGTATTAGGTAAGTTATTATATATGGGCAACATTGCTTATATTCACTCAGTGAAGTTTCAGACTTGGAAGGCCTTCTTTCCTGTTTACAGATTTCCTCTTCAGCCAAAATAACTATGGCCTCATTTATGAGAAATGACGCATCGCTGCATGAAAGCAGCGATGCGTCACTTCTCAGTGCACACTCCTTGCGACACACTTGATGCGTCATATTTACTGTGTGACGCATCATGTCGCAAGGAGTTACAGATACGTCAGTATATCTGACGTGTCTGTATGGCGCAAAAGTGTTGCATTGCTGGAGTGTGTCACAAAAGTGACGCAACTCCAGCAATGCATCCTTTAACATGGGGCAAGACCCATGTGAAAGGGCCTGCGTCAGTCCTACGCTTGCTGTGAGGCAGCCGTAAGATTTTGATGCAACGGCGTCCTAGAAGTGACGCAGTGAAATCTCATTGATTTCACTGCGTCACTTCTACGAGGCTTTTTGCGGGGAACGCCCCCCCTGCATACATTATACCTGACACAGGTATAATGTAGCGCAGGGGTTTACAAAGTGACGCATCTGCATAGATGCGTCACTTTGTAAATAGTGCACAACAGGAGGTATGTGTTACGCTGCCGATGCGTCACAAAAAGTGACGCATCGGAAGCGCAAAATTGACGCCAGACCTCATAAATGAGGCCCCTAGTTTTGTGCTCTTGCTTATTCTCACTCAGCCTCTCTCTCTATCTCTCTCTCACACTTTCTCCATAGTACATCAGGGCATGAAGTCTGTAGGGCACTCCAGCTATTAGACCGACTGATCTACAACCTATCAAAACATCTCTCACTAATAAGCATTATGAATGGCCATGAGTAAAGAGCCTCCCTCATTTCATCAGTCTTATTAGTTGTTGGTGACCCCTGGATTCACAGATTGAAGGTCTCTAACACTGGAAGCAAATAGGACGATGTTTAGGTGAGAGTTAGAGGAAGATAAAAATAAGAATTTTCAGGATTTTGTCCAGAAGTTTATTGTAAGATATACAATTAAAAATCCCTGTAGTTGATCATTTGCAGCACCATATTCTAGCACTGTACAGAATATTATAATGCCTTTCAATGACCATATTGTAGTGA
The DNA here is from genome assembly GCF_964263255.1 of Lissotriton vulgaris. Lineage (NCBI taxonomy): Eukaryota > Metazoa > Chordata > Amphibia > Caudata > Salamandridae > Lissotriton > Lissotriton vulgaris. The sequence continues at coordinate 605,661,946 of NC_141685.1, read as the reverse complement.
GTGTTGATACAAAAGCCAGATGAAAGGCAGGCACACTTAGGGCCTCATTTATGAGAAGGTTGTGTAACATTTGCACCACGGAACGTGGTACATGCTTGACATTAACATCTAAGTCAGATTTTTGAAGCCACACAAAGGCACTTTGAGTGGCTCTGACTGGCTTAAAAAATCTGAAGTAACTCAAGACAGCGTAAATCACTGCGTGCGGTACTCTGCCCTGTGTAGCTGCTCCCACGGAACTCCCATGGATTTTGAAGCATCACCAGTTTAACAAGAACTTGTAAACTGGAGATGTGCAAAAAAACTTACACCTTCCCAAGAGAGGCATAGCAAGGAGAAATATCCCTATTTCTCCTCATTTCTTCCTCTTTCTATGTGTGCGGCATTCTGCAGCACACATAGAAAGAGTAATATGCCTCCCAGGACTGGTTTTGTGCAGGAAGGTGCCCCTTCCTGCACAAAAACAAACTGGCATGCAAAAGATACACCCATGAACCATGGTGCGGGAGTGCCTGCATTGGCGCTAGGCTGCTTGAATGCGCAGTACTAACTTCAATGCAGCACATTCCTGGCCTTTCCCTGTCACACAGTACAGCGCGGCAAGTCCTTGCTGCACTGCATGACCTCCTGTTGCATCATATTTGCATCATGCAACATTGTACATGCATGATTCAAGCCTCTAAGTCACATCAGAAGTAATCCAATGTAACACAAATCACTGTGTTGAGTGACTTTGCCCTAGTTAGAATTTCCATGGCGTTGCCTGGGCGCCACCATGCAGCTCCCAAGGTGGCTTGTTGCAATGCACTGCCTGACTTCCTAAAAAATGAGGCTTTAGGGTCTAGAATCATTCAAAAATACCTTCTCTTCTAGTTTAGAAAAATCTACAAGAATGTGATCATTTCAGTACTTTTCAAATTGTATCAAGGTACATCATGTCTTCACAAGCTTTTGTTAACATTATTTTAACAATTGTTCTTTAGTCTGTTTGTGTCCTGACTCGATATTTCAGTGACCTAAAAAATGTAAAAATTGGTAATGCTCATTTCAAATATAGGAGAGATGTCCAAGATGTATTGTAGTATTTTAGTAATGGTAGACAGACTCAAAGGTAATGCATAACATGTTGATGCTACTCATAAAAAGAAGTTATACTGAAGAAAATACATAAGGAATATAAAAGTTTACCTCATGCTTAAAATATCAAGCATGGAACACTCATGGAAACTGTCCTCCATTTTAGGAATACTCCTCTTGCTTGTGAGTCTACTGAAGTAAAGTCTAGTTTAGACTATGCTGTACTTGAAGCACTTGCAGAAAGAATTAATCTTAACACATGACCACCAGAGAACTCTCCAGGAGTTGCCATTCTCAGTTAATACATTCAGAAACTGGGTAGCAAAGTTTCATGCAGAACTGGGAACATTGTGTCAAATGTTTAATTGGAAGAAAGCAGGAATTCTAGTAGCACTCTGGCCATAGAAACGTCATTAACAACGCGGGCTAAACCACACATGTCATCATTTCAACACAAGCATATGCCTTAACCACGCATATGCCTTAACCAGGCATATGTGCGTGGTTATAGCAGTCAGCGCTCTAGATACTGAGCAGATGGGCGGGGAGAGGAACAGGAAGCATTGGAACAGAATGGACTGGGATGCAGCTTGGTAAGTAGGGCTGGGGCCGGGTTTAGGGCTCAGTTCGGGGAGAGGTCAGGTTAGTTTTTAGGGCAGGGGTCCAGTTTTAGGGCTCAGGGCAGGTGACTGGGGTTAGGCTAATTTTTAGGACTGGGGCAGTTTTCAGGGCTGGGGGCCAGTTTTAGGGCTCAGAGCAGGGCAAGGGCTGGGATTAGGGTAGATTTTAGTGCTGGGGCCAGGTTTTAGGATTCAATTTAGGGGGTCGGGTAGCTTTTAGGGCTGTGGCTGAGTGAATTGCAGGGCTGGGTGCTTGATTTTAGGGCTCACGTGTGATCTTCACTACACATATGCCTTTACAAATCATGCATTTACAATGACATTTGTTGTAAAGGCATGCATGGTAAAGGCATGCTTGTTAAAGATACGGTTGTGGTTAAGACTGTGTTGTTCAGGTGATGGAGCGGTAATTTCTTCTGGTAATTTCTCAATGCAAAACCCTCATGCTACCTCTAATTTACCGCTCAAAAGGTGTTGGGCCCTTCACACCATGTAATACCTTCAGGAGACTTTAAATAAAGATGAACAGTCAAAAATGCAATTATTATGTTAAGCCAATAAAGAGAGTTGTTGAGTGTTTAAAGGGTTTTATTTTCTAGTAAAAAGTTAATTTTCTCTGACCCTTTATTCATTAATAAAATATTAATCAGGTTACAGAATTTGAAAACCAGGAAAAATAGCATTAATACAGAACATTTTACAGTCTGCAAATCAGCATTACATATAGGAATGAGGCGCAAAATGTCATTCAAGACTCAAAGAGTTTCTAAGAAAAATATAGTCTTGCAAGGCTAATCAAAAATCAAATAGTTTGCAAAAATCTCCCATTAAGAAAAATAAATGCATAAGTCAAATAAATCTTTTCAGACCTAATTAATTTGTCTAAGCATAACTTGAAGTTTAGCATCTAATTCTATTTAATCAGCTGTTCTTCTGCATCTGTCTGTGTCTAAAGAGCAAGCAGGGAGTGAGATAGCCCCTCCTTCACAAGACCTCAAAGGAATGCGGCCTCAAGTGCCAAGATATGACGTGGAAGCAAGAAACCTCCCCCTGATTCTCCTCGAACGACCCTGCAGCACCCGTGACGATCTCGTACCTAACCCATAGGCTGTCTGGCCTAATCTGTTCCTTCTCTTCAAGAGCTCACACACCCCCTAATGAGCCTAGAAGCCAGCTGAGCTGAGAAAGCCCGCCCCTGTCAGTTTTTATACACAAAATTTTGGCAGACTACACAAAATGTTGCATTTCAGGAAAACCTGTATGTTGATTGGTTAGTCATGGTGGCATGAGTTCTCATCACCCTGACGCATTCTAAAAACCTGACCATGCCAGTTTTTAACAAATGAAGCATACATAATAAATACATTTTATAAGTTTGCAACAATTGCTAGGGAAAATGTTCAATAGTCTTCCTTCCTGCCAAAGCGCAGTCAGATGGACACTTTTAACTAACACTGGTACATTTGGCAGAAACACAAGGATGTACAGTTCAAGGTGTTCTTGACTTCTTGGCATGAGGAAAACTGCCACAGTCTGCGCATGCTCCCTTTTCATTCAAAGTAAGCCATAGCTTTTGATGGTTTCACAGGCAGCCATTTAATGGTAGGCCCCAAAAATAAAATAAACAAAAAGATAATGTTAATTTCATGTAAATCAGCACATTATGTTTCCAAACTCCATACTAATACTCATTATAAATGTTTTCCTAGCCAAGCTACTAGTGTAAAGCAGCTTTTCTATTATTTATGACAACATGTAAAATAAATGTGCACTGTACAACAAAGAAAAAGAGGTGTTATTAACTGAAAATATTTATCAAAATATGCAACAAGTCAAAGTCTTTTAAGACAGAAATAGTGAATGTATATTGCATGGGATGAGCTGGGAAGAGAGAAACATATTCTATTAATCTTCAAAGCTAAAAAGGCCACTTTTCTCTACATTGCAAAAACACATGTTAATTCAGAAAAAGCATTTCAGACTAAATAGGCCTCACTTTCATGATTTTCATGTGCCATGGTTTTAATTTGCACCAAAGTGTGCGTGGCAATTTAAATGCAGTCTGTCTGAAGCACAAAAAATAAAACAATGCCTGACTGCAGAGGAAATCTGCTCCATCAATCCACCCTTCTGATGATTCAAATCATAATAAATTGATTTATAATTCATCACATATATTTCATTTTCACAAGTGACATTTTTTAAAATTGCAAAAGCTGAGCATATAACAATTTTAAATCTATTTCTAAGGCAAACACAAGTCTATCTGTAATCAGATCATATATAGCCAAGCTCAAATGTTTTAGTGCAGAGTTCTGTAAGTAGCTTCTTGAAACAGTCTTCTTTAAAATAAGTAACTAAAATAATAAAAAAAGGAATTCAACAGGACAGTTTCAGCATTTCTTTGCTCTTTGTCATCAGCTTGCCATCAGAATGGCTCATTGGCATTCTGTACCTTTTTCAATGCAAATTAGACTACTTAGGTGCTGAGAAACTCTGACAGAGCACCATCAATCCTTGGCACTTTTTCAATCAATGCCTTTCACTCTTATTTTCACTTTGATCAGATTCAGATGATTCACCACTTCCTCTGTCAGACCAAAGCCGTTGCACCATCCATTATGCAGATCTTGTGTAGCAGCTGCAATCTGGTGAGAAACTGCACACTGTACATCAACCTGACCTACACAGCCATGGCTAGTGTTCTCCTCAGTGTTTTCCACAAGTGCATTTGCATATGCATTTTCAAGCCACTTTGGTGTTGGTGAGACACCGTCTTTTGCAAAAGGTAACTCAGTGCTGCCATTGTGTTGCTTTATTATGCTTGACACTTCAGGCAGATAGCTGCAATCCATTCCTTGTCCAATCTGTTGTTCTGCACTCATTATCTTTGAGACCACATTATAATCTGATTTCAGAGAAACTGGCAATCTATACCTGGGCATCAGTCTTTGCAATAACACTTTTGCCACTTTGCATTTGTCACTTTTCCCAAAAACAGTTCTGATACAACCCTGTTGTGCTGCGTCAAAAACATTTTCTTGAGCCTCTTTTAATTCACCTGTGAAGATTCTATAGAATGTACATGCTAACAGAACACAAATGTGTGCAACTGAATTAGCATTTCTCTCTCCCATGACAACAGTGACTCTCATTTGAGCAGATATACTGCATGTTATGGTAAGGGCAATCAATTTCGAATTTTGGACTGGGGCAACTACTGAGAGCCATGACGCTTTGACACCATAATGCATAAGGAGCACAGCATGTGCTGCTTTTAATGTGTCACCTTTCAAACATGGGCAATCTACAAAATGGACATTGTTGGGCTGACTCAGGTGTTCATCCTTAAAGTCTGAATTTGGCTTTATGCATACTTTCATGATATTTAGACACTCATATTCAGTTTCATCACAAACCAAATCATTTGCTGACATTTCTGTGAAGTTAGGGTCAAAGGTCATTGGGCAATACATCACAGACCTTTGAACACAGTCATCTTTTTGAATAGGCAATGAGAGAGTGCAGCCCTCCCTCTCACTGCAAATTGGTGTATTTTCTTTTAAATAAACTTTCATTCCTAGTGCTGGGGCGCAACATTCTTTCTTTTTCAACTCTAGGAATGTTTTTGTGCAATTGTTGTCCAATGGAAGCGGATCAGACACACCTTTGTGTGTCAGCCTCAGTAAAGGCTTAGCCACTAGGGAAAGGTTAAGTAACCACTCTCTACAGCAGCTAACCATTCCCAAAAATTTCCTGACTTCTTTCTGAATTTGAGGTGGATTCATCTTGGAAATTATTTCCACCTTCTCTGGTGACACCTTTCTACCTCCCTTTCCAATTTTGTGTCCCAGATATTCATCTGCTTTTTGACAGTACTCCTGACTATTCTCATGCAATGGCACTGTTACATGGACTTTGCAAAAATCAATAAAAGTAAGCCATTCTTCAGCACATGGAATGTGAAAAAATATATTGGCTGGATTCGGTACCACAGGACAACATGGAAAAAATATGCTTTTAATCTCCTGCACTATTCTGTTCTTTTCATTTATTTTCTGTGAGCCTGTGATCAGAAAGTTACACAAACTTCCAATCAATTCCATCAAAAATCCTTTTATTGGTAACATTTCTGCAACTGATGGTGTTCCTGAATGCATGTCATTTGGTTCTAATTTTAATAAGACATGTTCTGCACATTTTATTAATCTGGCATCCTTCTCTATGAACTCTCTTATTTCTGTTTTTATTATTTTTTCCAAAGCAGAAGGTAATTTTTCAACTGTCTTTTCTAAAAATAATGCTACAGCTGTTTCTTGTTGGGCCATTTTAAAATGTACCTCCTCATCAGGAATCTGAAAATGAACATTATCTGATGTACAGTAATTTGTGCTGCTTAATTTGCAAAACAATTGTTTTCCTGCTAGGTCAGAGTCACAGACAACAGTTTTGCAATCCTCCTCAAATGGGCCTAATTTTGGGGCACATTTTTCTAAAACTGGGTTTATAATTTCTTTGTTTAAAACTCCTGCAACTAAATCTGGACTTTCCGCTGCCTTCACAATGGACTTGGTAAATTCAGAATTGTGATAGTTAAAACTCTCATTTTCAAACACAGCAACCTGTTGGACTGGGTTCTGATTTTGTCTCTGGAAATAATTCACTCTTGCTCTGGACACCTTATTTAAATTAATTTGAGCATTTTCCATAATTTGTGGGACCATCTTTGCTTGGAAAAATCCTGCCATAGGTACCTGTCTCTGAACTGACATTTGCATTTGCTTAGCTGGTATATTTTGCATCTGCATTTCTCCATGTTTTTGTGCATCATGTTTAAATTTATATTTCTTCTTCCAATGCTCAAATCTGCTATAAAGATGGCAAAAGGACACATTTTCCAGCAGTACAACACCCATACCTGAATTTTCACAAACCAAACCAACTTTACTTCCATCCTGTGTTCTTTTAATCTGTACCCAATCAACATCCTTTGCTGGCACTCCACCCTTCAGGAAAATAATCACTGCTATATTTTCCTCCATAACAACAGAAAATAATGGTGCATTCATGCAAACCCTTTTCACTGTCTCCTCACCTGGCCTTTGCAAAACTTTAGATTCAAACCACAATTTAGTCTGCATGGCAATGTAAAAGAACATTTCCAAAATATTGCACAGCTCTTTTAAAATCTCAACAAATCCATCAACATTTGGGTACCACAACATAATTCTGTCTCTCAATTGTGGGATTGTGTTCAGAAATGCTGCAAGTTCACTTTTATTCTGTGGCATAGGAACATGCACTTCTCCCACTATTTCTCTCAATGAGTAAGCAAAAGCTTCTCCCTCATTCTGCTTATTATTTTTCTCAACTAAATCTGGTGGCTTCTTTTCCTTATCCAGTTTCCTTGCTAGGTCTGGTGGTTTCTTATTCTTCTCATGTTTTCTTGCCAATTTGTCTCCTAATTTCTCAAACCCATTGCATTTAAAAACATACTTTATTTCTGCAATGTGCAATTGCATTCCTGAAGAACACATTTTCTCATTTGCTTCATCATCCATATGTACCCTAAAACTTTTCTGAAATGGGAAACTTCCTGAAACATCAATTTCATATTTTTGAGACAAATCTGTCAGGCCATTATGGGTAGTTAATGCACATGCAACTGTTTCCTTACTCAGGGAAATTAATTCTTTTTCCTGACACTTGTTCACATTTTCATTATTTAAACAGCATGGACTGTTATTTTCTCCATGTTCAAGTGCTGAATTTAAAACACTACGCTGTTTCTCTTTTTCAGGGCCTGTGTTAATATGTTCTCCCATGTTTTCTATCTTTTTAATCACTGCTGCTTCATCTAAGCAGGTTTGAAAAATAACATTTTCAATTACATTTATTTTATTTGGGGCTGCAGATGTTGTAAATACCATGTTTCCCTCACCTTTCAGTGCTTGGGGTAATTTCTGTTTAATAATCTGTGTATTCTGAGTTTCTGAAATAAACTCTGCCATAATCACTCCTTCTGCAGCTCTTTGAACCTTTTCAGTAGGGACCATATTAATTGGGACAGTCATAATTTTTCTATGCATTATCTGTGCATCTGCAGTTATCAATTCTTGGACTGAATCAGGCACATTTGAAGCAGTAACACCTGGAGGTATCACTGTCAGTGCTGAATCAACAGGTAATGGGTCAATATAAAATGTTTGCACAGTTTTCTCAATCTGTGTTTTTCTCTGCTCAACAGAAGCAGTAGCCACTGTAGTGCTTACTAGTACACTATTTTCAGTATTTTTAATGGGAACCACATAAAGTGGTGGACACTCAGTTAACAATGCATCCATTATTTCATCACCTGAATCATTATTTATTTGAAGCTCTTTATCATCATTAATTCTCTTCTCCTGCATTTGGTGCTTTACCTTTTTATCCTCACTTGCTTTCTCTCTTGCTACCTTTTCCCATATGCTTAAGGCCTCAAATTGTGCAGCTTTAGATGGTGTCTTTATTTCACATAAGACTTCCCTTAATTTGTCAATAATTTTCAATTCAAAAGTACCATGTTTTGGAAACCTCAAAACACCCTCTTTTTCAGTAATCTTGCACCATTGGTGAACCCACATACATGTATTTTGTCCCAAATTGGTAGACATAAAATGCACAGGTGTTCCTTCAGGAGCATCACCAATAAAAAACAAATTCTTCACTTTACCTCCTAACAGCTTCTTTAAGCCTTCAAACAATTTCATTTTTGCAATAGTTCAATGCAATTTCTCTTTTACAAAGCTGTCAGTCTCAATTTCAGTCAGTTTTACTCCTACTACTGACCCTCCACAAAATCTTACTGCAATATTTCTCTTAATCAATAACTCTGTTAGTAACAACATAAATACATTCGCTACTCTGTCTGTTGTGCTAAATAAAGGATAGATTTATATTCACTGCGAGTAACACATTACGCTTACCCTTCACAAAGTAAGACCTTCTGTTTACTCTTCAAATACTACAGGTAAATCCCTTCCACTTACCTATCAATCAAGCTCAGAAGAACCTGCTACTCCTTTGGCCTTATCCTTCAGGATATATCTTAGCCCAAAGTTTCACCAGCGTACCCTTTTGCTGTCACTCAAGCTCAGAAGAACCTGCTACTCCTTTGGTGTGACCCTTTCTAGGTGATATCAGACCAAAGTTTCACCAGCGAACTCTTTGCTACAAATCACTCACACAGAAAATAGTCCCTAATTTAACACTGCCAGCCCTACCTAGCTTCTCAGTGTTATTCCAACAGACGAGTAACCTCACTGCAGTGTGGCTTCCATTTACCACCCGCTATTCCTTCCCGGGATTCCACAGGTGTGCATACCTGCGTGTTCAGACAACATAGAACAAGACCCTTACTTACATTAAGAGTTAAAACATGTAATCAATAACCAAAAATTATGTCCTATGAAATTACCAATAATCAATAACACCATCAATTAAAAATGAGCAAAATGTCACCAACAGTAAAAAAAAAAAAATCCTTACTATTTTCAACACTTCAAAAATACATACATGCTAGCATATTAACAACATTTCACAGCCCTATTGATACTCACACCACTTCTTGCATCACCTTTCAGTACTGCTTTGCCAATCTTCAGGTTCCGAGCATTGGAGTCAGGAATCAGGACTTGGACATTTATCTAACTTGGGCAATTATTTTATTTCCCTTCTTAAGGTCAATGATCCATTAGTTGAGTAGTTGATGGTGAAATCAATAATCATTAATCACCAAACTAATCAATAATGACCATCCTCTGATTACCAAAAACTGATGGAGCGGTAATTTCTTCTGGTAATTTCTCAATGCAAAACCCTCATGCTACCTCTAATTTACCGCTCAAAAGGTGTTGGGCCTTTCACACCATGTAATACCTTCAGGAGACTTTAAATAAAGATGAACAGTCAAAAATGCAATTATTATTTTAAGCCAATAAAGAGAGTTGTTGAGTGTTTAAAGGGTTTTATTTTCTAGTAAAAAGTTAATTTTCTCTCACCCTTTATTCATTAATAAAATATTAATCAGGTTACAGAATTTGAAAACCAGGAAAAATAGCATTAATACAGAACATTTTACAGTCTGCAAATCAGCATTACATATAGGAATGGGGCGCAAAATGTCATTCAAGACTCAAAGAGTTTCTAAGAAAAATATAGTCTTGCAAGGCTAATCAAAAATCAAATAGTTTGCAAAAATCTCCCATTAAGAAAAATAAATGCATAAGTCAAATAAATCTTTTCAGACCTAATTAATTTGTCTAAGCATAACTTGAAGTTTAGCATCTAATTCTATTTAATCAGCTGTTCTTCTGCATCTGTCTGTGTCTAAAGAGCAAGCAGGGAGTGAGATAGCCCCTCCTTCACAAGACCTCAAAGGAATGCGGCCTCAAGTGCCAAGATATGACGTGGAAGCAAGAAACCTCCCCCTGATTCTCCTCGAACGACCCTGCAGCACCCGTGACGATCTAGTACCTAACCCATAGGCTGTCTGGCCTAATCTGTTCCTTCTCTTCAAGAGCTCACACACCCCCTAATGAGCCTAGAAGCCAGCTGAGCTGAGAAAGCCCGCCCCTGTCAGTTTTTATACACAAAATTTTGGCAGACTACACAAAATGTTGCATTTCAGGAAAACCTGTATGTTGATTGGTTAGTCATGGTGGCATGAGTTCTCATCACCCTGACGCATTCTAAAAACCTGACCATGCCAGTTTTTAACAAATGAAGCATACATAATAAATACATTTTATAAGTTTGCAACAATTGCTAGGGAAAATTTTCAATAGTCTTCCTTCCTTCCTGCCAAAGCGCAGTCAGATGGACACTTTTAACTAACACTGGTACATTTGGCAGAAACACAAGGATGTACAGTTCAAGGTGTTCTTGACTTCTTGGCATGAGGAAAACTGCCACAGTCTGCGCATGCTCCCTTCTCATTCAAAGCAAGCCATAGCTTTTGATGGTTTCACAGGCAGCCATTTAATGGTAGGCCCCAAAAATAAAATAAACAAAAAGATAATGTTAATTTCATGTAAATCAGCACATTATGTTTCCAAACTCCATACTAATACTCATTATAAATGTTTTCCTAGCCAAGCTACTAGTGTAAAGCAGCTTTTCTATTATTTATGACAACATGTAAAATAAATGTGCACTGTACAACAAAGAAAAAGAGGTGTTATTAACTGAAAATATTTATCAAAATATGCAACAAGTCAAAGTCTTTTAAGACAGAAATAGTGAATGTATATTGCATGGGATGAGCTGGGAAGAGAGAAACATATTCTATTAATCTTCAAAGCTAAAAAGGCCACTTTTCTCTACATTGCAAAAACACATGTTAATTCAGAAAAAGCATTTCAGACTAAATAGGCCTCACTTTCATGATTTTCATGTGCCATGGTTTTAATTTGCACCAAAATGTGCGTGGCAATTTAAATGCAGTCTGTCTGAAGCACAAAAAATAAAACAATGCCTGACTGCAGAGGAAATCTGCTCCATCACAGGCATGCAATATTATCGCATGCATGGTTCTGTCTAACAACCCACAGGCTGGAATATCCTATTCCTTCTTCAGATCAAGCCTTGTTTCTTAGTCATTGGTCTGCAATCATGATATTTCATGCAACAAATGTCCTTTCTAGCTCAAAATTATCAAGAGTTATTAAAAAATACCACTATGGTTCCCGCATTGGCAGACCATTTGCCAAGCCCAACAAGTTACCCTTTTCCTAGTGACTTCTGTAGCCCGAGGTGAACTGGTACTAATAAGGTGAAACTATTCCCCAAAGACTAGTAATGTTGCTTCACATTGTCCCAGATTAAGCTAAATATTTTTGGTGCTGCACAATTTAGTCAACCCTGAAATGAGGGCACGCTTCCTGCATTTTGATAATTCTGATTGATGGTTGGTGATTACTTAATTTGTATTAAATGCTTTAGTACTGATAGTTTGTGGGCTGCTTCTGAAGGGTGAGCCATTGCTAATTATTAATTAATAAAAAGAGAGGAGGCCATTGCTCCATCACTGCATAATTCCAGTGGCCTTCATCATAACCTAGCACCTAAGCAATTCCCAAGATCAGCACACCCATTCCAGGTTAAAATAATGTCTATTCTGTAAAGTGGTGGCACTAAAATCCTCTTAGAACCCTTTGTAAATAAAATTGAATAATAATGAGGGTGGCTGTGTGACCAAGGATCGTGTTAATTCCCTCCAACTTCACCCACTAACAACAGATACAGCCTAATCAACTTTAAAGTCATTCTAGAACCTTCCGCTTTGCCCTTCCAAAGGATGACCAACAAAGAAGGGAGCTAGAGGATCTTTTGAATAGACACATTCTTGAATATAGCTAGCTGATATCAGGTGTATTCATTCGTAAATTTCAGGGCAGCAAGCCCAGCTCAGCCATTTAACTAAACTCCTGTCTATTGTGTTCTTTGTTTGCTAAACTGAAAAATTGCTTAGGTAGAGTCACTAGAGAATTTAAAGTGGTGTGATTCCTACTGTCATAAATGTGAAAATCTTGATAGTTCACTTGAGTTGGCTCAAGCACACAAATGGGCCTAGCTCATAAGCACCTAAACCAAAGTAAATTACTTAAAGTTGACAACAGGTATGCACTTTTCAGAACTATAAGGTAAGACATTGACAATAATTCCTGGCATCTTTACTAAAATGCAAATTAAAATAGATTAGTATTTAACCTTGCAGGCTGTAAGTAGTCAGTGTAGCCTTTGAAACTGCATGGCCTTTACTTCGAATTTGTGATAAATATCCTGCTTCACCTATCTATACCTGACCCAGAGGGCAGAAACATGGTCTTCTCTATTATTGTTGACTACAGTGGTATAGTTCAAGTACTACACCGGCCACTCAGAAGCAGGTGTCTGCACTAGCATTAAAAAATACAATGTGTCCAGGTAATTTAATGTCTAATTCATCCCAAAAACCTAACAAGTGTTGGTAGAAAGTAATTGAAACTAATCGTTACATGGATTGTAAGATGTTTATCTATAACTTCACTCAATGTCTGACTATATCTTTCCACATTAGTTACCCTACAAGCAAACTCGACCACCACTTTTAAGGGATTCCTCCTACAAGCCCGATCAGTTGGTGGAGACTTCATTGTTGGCACATTTAAGATCACTGATACCAATTCACAAGGATTGCAGTGTGGTAATGTACTAGTATGTCATTACTTTGTTACTTTTTTAAATGATGGTCAATTAAATGTGTTGTTATTGTATGAGACGTAGGAAACTGACAAGTTGAACTCATTGATGGGGGTGTTAAAGTTAAAGCAAAATCTTAAATTGTAGCTTCAAAAAGTCGCATATTGCTGTGTGCATTTGACTATTGTGGGAAGCTGGCATCCCAAGTCATTGCTGCTCATAAAAGTGGATTACTTCAGTCAAGGGTACTCTCACATCATAGTAAAATCTCTCATGAAGTAGATAAGGAACTTCTTTCAAGTAAGTCACTTTTCATCTACGGAAAATGCATGAAACAGCCCGCTTCTTTAGTTTTATTTATTTTTATTTTGAAAGTTTTATATAGCGCGAACAAGATCTTTGCAGATATCAGAGCGCTTTACAAGGGCACGGGGGAGATGGAGTAATAGAATGTAATAGTTGAGGTAGTTAGGCGCAAGGTGCATAGTTACATAGGTAGGTCAAAAACAGGAGGTAGATCATAGGTGAGGTAGTGTCAGTACAAGGTGCATAGTCAAACAGTTGCGTCAATAATATAAAAGTACAAAAGTAAGCATATACTTATTTAAGCGTGCTGCAAGTGTTTTTGGAGATAACATAAAGGTGGGCATAGTTGAGGTAGATGCGTGCAGGATGTATAGTCACACAGGTGCATCAGTAGTACAAAAGTAGGGATGGTTGAGGTGGTGTAGGTAAAGTGTGCATAGTCAGACAGGTGCGTCAACAATACATCAAAATACAAAGAGGGAACATATACAATCAAATAAGTCATAATACCAGTAGTACAATTAGTACAAAGAGGGAACATATACAATCAAATAAGTCATAATACAAGTAGTACAAGTAGACCAAGGGGTCAGGCAGGTATTACGGAGCGGATTCATGAGAGCTACAGGATAATAGATCATGTGTATTTAGCCATGAGGATCGCTTTTACTTCTTTCTTAAACAGTTTGTTGGAGGAGATGAGCCTGGTTTCAGGAGGGAGTGAGTTCCAGATCCTGGGTGCCATTCCTGAAAAGGAGCGTTTATAGGTTTTTTCCTTCCTGAATCTTCGAGGTTTCAGCAGAAGATTGTTTGTGCTTCTAGTAGTTCTAGAGCCACCCGAGATTGTCAGCTTTTGAGTGAGGTAGCTGGGCGAGTTGTGGTGTACAGCCTTGTGAGTCATGCAGGCGATTTTCAGATGTATTCTGGCTTCAAAAGGCAGCCAGTTCAGGGATTTAAAGTCAGGGGAAATATGCAAGTGTTTTTTTGAGCCAGTGATGAGTCTCGCTGCAGCGTTAAGGGACGCTCTAAGGGGTGCCGTTGTTGTTAGGGGGAGCCCGCAGAGGGCGGTGCTTCCGTATTCTATGTGCGGGATGACTATAGATTGTACTGCAGTTTGGAAGTCTTTGGCTGGAAGGAAGGCTTTAAGTTTACTCAAGGTATTGATTTGGAAGTTCGCTCCTTTGGTTGCCTTGCTGATGTGCTGCTGCATGTTGAGATTGGCGTCAAGTGTTATGCCTAAGGATTTTGCTGAGTCTACGACGGTAGGTTGTACATTTAAAGCTGTTAACTGCTTAAGCCATGTTTGAGCCGTGGAGATTTTTGCGGGAGGTGAGATCAGGAGGAACTCAGTCTTCAGGACATTGAGTTTGAGGTGATTCTCTGCAAGCCAGGATTGGGTGTTTCTGATCGTGGTGTTCAGAAGCATGATGTCCTTGGGGGATTGTATTTTGAGATAGAGTTGGGTGTCGTCGGCATACATGTGAAAGTGAACATTGGATGTCTGTAGCAAAGTAGTGAGAGGTTCCATAACTAGGTTGAACAGTGTAGGGGAGAGGGAGGATCCTTGGGGGACGCCTAGTGATACAGGTACCAGAGAGGACATCAGGTTGTTGCTTTTGAATCTTTGTGAGCGGTTGTGTAGAAAGGAGGTGAACCACTTGAGAACAGTCCCTGATATGCCCATTCTTGTGTTTAACAGTTCGAGTAAGTTCTCATGTTTAACTGTGTCGAATGCTGAGGAGAGATCCAGAAGGATGAGGAGGCAGGTTTCGTTTTGGTCTAGGATTTGGAGGGCGTCGTCCACTATGTGCGTCATGGCTGTTTCGGTACTGTGCCCTGCACGGAAGCCTGATTGATGAGCATTGAGGAGATCAAACTTGTCTATGTGTTTAGTCAGTTGTAGCTGTACGCATTTTTCCAACAGTTTGGCGAGGGTGGGAATATTTGTAATAGGGGGTAGTTGTTTAGATCAGTGGGGTCTGCTGTTGGTTTTTTTAGTAGAGGTGTGACTTGTCCGACTTTGAGGGCATCAGGGATGGATCCTTGTTGAAGAGAGCTATTGATGATTTTAGTCCAGAGTGGGAGGAGCAAAGGGGTAAAGTCTTTTACAGCGTTTGCAGGAAGGGGGTCAGTTAGGTGATTGGATGGTTTCAGGGTGCTGAGCAATCTGCCAATTTCTTCTTCGGAGTAGGTGCCAAAGGATGACCATGTAGCATTGTTCTTTGGTTCAGGCGCTGCTGTGAGTTGGGGGTTGGAGTAAAGGATTGCGTCATTGAGGAGATTGCTTCTTATGTTGTCGCTTTTTTGGTTAAAGAAAGCAGAGAAGTCTTCACAGGAAGGTGCAATGCCCATGGTGCTGATTGTCTGGGGTTGTTCTTTGGATTGTGTTCTGATTAACTCAAACAATTTCCTTGGGCGGTTTTTTGCTTGGGCGAGCTGGAGGCTGAAGAAATCTCTTTTTGAGCGTTTTATTTTTCTGAAGTAGGCGTTTCTCTGCTTCTTCAGGCTTTTTAGGTGCAGTGCAGAGGGGTCTGACCTCCAAGTGCGCTCTGCCATTCGCATGGCCCGTCTATCCTCATTGAGGCTCCCGTCATACCATGGGTTGGAGATCTTGGACGAGACTCTTTTCAGTTGCATGGGTGCAGCCTCATTGATTATTGTGGACATAGCATTTAGATAGTGGTCAGTCAGGAGTTGAACGTCCGTAGCGCCGGACGGGGGAAGTAGTAGATTGCAGCTGTTAGGCGGTAAGGAGTTTGGGTTGAGTTTCTTCATGTCCCTTTTCCAGACTTTGGGCTTAGAGGGTTGCAATGGGTTAAATTTAATTTTTTCATTGATAAGGAAGGTGACAATATGATGATCTGACCAGTCACAAGGTTAAATTGACTCCAGTTGAATAGCGTCCTCTTTGGAGATGATAAGGTCGAGGATAGAACCTTTCTCATGAGTCTGGCTATTGCATATTTGGGTGAGATCAAGGGCGTTGAGGAAGCTTTTGAGGCTATTTACCACTGTATCACTGCTGTCATTCCAATGGAGATTGTAGTCGCCAAGGAAAACTTGGGTGTTTTGCCGTCCTGAATTGGTGGATATTGTGTCCATGAGTTGTTGGCAGAAGGAGAGCTTGTCTCCAGGTGGGTGGTATATGATGTGAAGTGAGCAGACCGGTTTGCTTTCGCTGATGACATCAAGGCAAAGGTATTCACAGGAAGTAAGAGAAGGGGCGGACGCTTTAGTAACTGAGAGATTGCTTCTGTAGATACAGGCAATTCCACCGCCTGTCTTTATGGGCCTGTCAAGTCTAATTATACAGTAGTTGGGGGGGACTAGTATATCCAAGATAGGTGTAGAAGAATCAGACAACCATGTTTCAGTCAGAATGGCCGGATCCGGTTCCTGAGACATGATGAGCTCGGCGACCCCCGCGGAATGTCTTTGGGCCGATCTGCAGTTGAGAAGTATGCATTTGAGGCTAGGGGCACAGAGGGTGGAGGAAGGTTCAATAGTGATGGGCACATTAGTGAGGTTGTTAGGGATGGCGCCTCTGTTATCCTTTTGGTGCCTGAGGGGGTTAGAGATAATCGTTGGGATGGGCAGGTGGTTGGTGGCTAGGCGATTTTGGGGAGCCGGGACGTAAGATTGGAGAAGGGCGTGTGTCTCATGGTCTGTGATCGTATTGGCAGTGCGTCTGGGGCGGTTGGTGGTATTGCGAGAGGGGATAGAGGTCCAGTGTGGGGGGAGTTGTGTGATAAGGCAAATAGGCGGTGAGGAGGAAGTGTTGTTAGGTGTAGAGGGAGTATTGCGATTGGTGGTAATGTGATTGTGATTGGTATTGTGATTGTTGGTATTGCGAGAGGGGATAGAAGTCCGGTGTGGGGCGTGTTGTGTGGTAAGGCGAATAGGAGGCGCGGGGAGAGTGTTATTAGGTGTAGAGGTGGTGGTGGTAGAGGGGTGTCTGGGGAGTGTGATGAGCAACTCTTTGATGGAGTGTAGTTCTTCTTTCAATTGGAGGAGGGAGGACATGATCATGTCGAGCGTGGTGTTCGGCGCGGAGTTGGGGAGGGGTACAGGCGATGAACCGGCGAATAGGGTGCTGGAGACGGGTGAGGATCGGGGTGGGGAGGTGGAGCTGGTGAAGGGGTTGGAAGTGTTAGAGAGAGGATAGATGTTAGGGATGGTGTTGGCGTTATCGGGAGGGGCATCAGTGCTAGGGGGGGAAGGGTGAATGAGGGCGGTGTAGAGGCTGGTGGTAGTGGGGGAGGAGGTGGGATAGTGGGGAGTGAGAGTGGGGGTGAGAGGTTGAAGGAGGGGTGAAGGCTAGGCGGGACGGGAGTGCTAAGAATGGGGGGCGAGATAGGCGGAGAGAGAGCCAAGTTGTGTGGGGAGGAGGGGTGTTCTGAGAAGATTGGTGTGGAGGACGGGACAGGCGTGCAAAGTGTAGGGGGGATATGGGAAGATGAGCGGAGGGACGAGGGTAGGTAGGGGGGATTGGTGGAGCGGGTGGTGTATGGGGGGCGGGGTCTCTGTCTGAGATTGAGGGGTGGTGAGGGGTAGCTGCAGCAGGTGGGTAAGTGACTATGGTGCTGGGTGTGAAGGTGAGGTGAGTGTTGTTCTGGTGCTGAACTTGGTTGGGGTGTTAAGGGTGGGTGCTGTGTCGTCAGGGGTGGTAGGACAGGAGGTGATATGAGTGAAAGTCCGAGGATTGGATAGGTGCTCTTTGAAAGTGGGAAACAGGTTGTCAAGTAGTTCCAGGTTCCTGTCTGTCGATTGAATTAGGACAATCCCGTTATTGTAAATAGTGATGGTGGTTCTGCCTGGGAAGAGTTGGGATGGTGTGATGGAGAGTGTTAGGCCATGGGTGGATTTCCTGGTGGTGGAGACGTTGAGTAGGGTGAGGAACGCTTTTTTCCACTGAGCTCTGTGTGTAGTGTGGAAGATGATATCGGTGTTAAAGGGTCCATTGACCGACGAGAAGTAGGTGTCGGCAAAGGGGGTTTCTGGGTGGGACTTAAGGAAGCCGTGTTTGAAGCGTTTGGCGGCTTTTTTGGTGAGCACGGGTGGGTAGTTGATTTTATATGTGTGCTTGCCGATGAGATCCATGTTGCAGGTTAATAAATAAATGTGCTGAATGCACGCTACAAATGCCAACACAGTTTACAAGGCTCCAGAGTGCCCCTAGGGCGCCAACGTGACACTAGTGCGCCTACGTGACTCTAGTGAGCGACCAAAATACTTGAGGTAGCAGGCCGTAAATTACAGGAGAGGAAAGCGAGAAATGGGTGCAGGTTGCAGAGTTTTGCAGAGTAGTGCAGAATACAATTGGAGGTATAATTCTGATAAAATATAAGAGCAGAATACAGATGCAAAGCAATCAGTTACATGAGACAGATAGGTGCAGGTTGCAGAGTTTTGCAGAGTAGTGCAGAATACAATTGGAGGTATAATTCTGATAAAATAAGAGCAGAATACAGATGCAAAGCAATCAGTTACATGAGACAGGTAGGTCCCCTAGGGCGCCAATGTGACACTAGTGCGCCTAGGGCGCCAACGTGACACTATTGCGCCTACGTGACACTAGTGAGCGACCAGAATACTTGAGGTAGCAGTCGGTAAATTATAGGAGAGGAAAGCGAGAAATGGGTGCAGGTTGCAGAGTAGAGCAGAAGACAATTGGAGGTATAATTAAGATAAAATATAAGAGCAGAATACAGATGCAAAGCAATCAGTTACATGAGACAGATAGGTGTGCACCAAAATACGGTAGTTGAGCTTGGTCTAGGGTGGTGAGTTCTCAGTGTCAGTTCATATAGTGAGTATTAATGAATAGTCCAGCGATCAATGACTAGTCCAAGATGGCCACCCGAGAGAGAGCCTGGACAAAAATGGCCGCCACATAGGTGGTAAAGAGTCAGTAGTCCTCTTTTTATTGTGGATGCTTTGTGAGCAGGGAGGGCAGTTTCACTTTCATGCTAGCCCAGCTTCTAGGTTGCTGTGTGGGAGTCTTATCTTGCAGGAGCCTCGTGGGCACTGGAGGTGATTTATTGCCTTAGCTTTTGGGCCCCCGCCATTTTGAACACTGTAGATTTAAAAATGTGTACTGGCAAATTCAAGTAAATACCTTATTTGAGCTTAAAGTATGCTAAGCTCTCACGGATGATTTTAGCATCTGGCTCCATCAAGCCTCCAGGCACGCCTGAGGAGCCTCGATCCCCCAGTGTCTGTAGTTCACCTGGTCCGCTCTCAGAGCTCTTGATCTGCAGCCCTTACGACACTTGATTCCAGCTTGCTCCGCTCCACCGCTGCAGGTCCCAGGGGAGCGGGGCAACACTCACACTCGGCCCCCGCTCCCTCTGTCAGACACCAGATGGGGGCGATGACGCTCGTTTCCCGCCTGCCTTGCGCCCGCTTGCCTTGCTCCACCACGGCATCTCCCTGGGCAGCAGGGCAACGCTCCCACTCGCCTCCAGCTCCCGCAGCCAGCCGCCAGTGGGGGCAGGCTCATTCGGTCCTCCAGAGCCCGTTGCCCCCCTCCTTTGAGTGCCGCAGCTATCCCTCCGGTGTCCGCAGATCCTCTCCCCAGGTCTCAGCAGCAGCTGGGGGGGGGGGGCGCCGGGAGCCAAAGGGATTCCTGGTGTTGTCCGTAGGGCAGTCAGACACTCCCGAGCCGCAGCCCTTCCCGCCTCCGCCTCAGCAGGCGATGCCGATTGCTCCCAACATGCCTCGCTGTGTTCCTCGGTGCTCCACTCCGGACGCTAACGCTCCCCCTCGCCTCAACTCCCGCTGGCTTCAAAGTACAGGGCATCCGCCCCGGGCATTGCCGCTGGCAAAGGCAGCCCGGGTTCGTACAATGAGGGGGGAGGGGGTCCCGATTCTCTCCTGCGACTGTCGGGGGGGGGTGACCAGGGACCCTCGCAGGCTTTAGTCCGAGCCACAGGAGACTCCAGGCAGCCAGACGTTCGCCCCAGGCACCGCCGCTGGCCGGGGGCAGCCGAGTGTCCGGTGAGGCGGGTGCGATTCGGCCCTCTCTCTCGGCTATCCCAACCTCCGAGAGCGTGGAGAAGAGGAATCCTCACGGTGCTCCAGCCGCTTCCAGTCAGGTAAGGGTGCTGAGAATGTTATTCCTTTCCTTATAGCTATTGAAGCTATCCTCATAACTCCATACAGATGTTAGTTTGTTCAATATATTTAAATTATTTCTAGACTGTAAACTTTAGTTATGACAGTTTTCAGTGTGTTTTAAAAGAGTGACCTCATCGTTCTGTCTGATTTATATCATTACTTATTTTAAAATGCTTTCATTAATTTCTTTGTTGTCCTTAGAACATATACATTTCATGACAAGCTGTCACTAAGATGCTGTCATGATGTTTATATACATCATTTTTTGCAGTGCCCACCATCTTGGTGCCTGTTGCTTTTATAATTGGGAACAATTATGACAGTCGCCTGTTGGAGAGTGGTTCATTTGTAGGTGTAGGTAGGGACCTATCACTAGTAATATGGCCACAAACACAATATAAGGTCAAGTCAAGGTCTCAATAAATTATTCCCCTGCTCGCCTCTTGGTAGCTGGCAATGAGCTGGCAGGTTTAACTTAGGAGACAGCTGTGTAAGGCATTTATTAACCCTAATAGATCAAAAGAGTAAGCCACAAAACACTGTAAAAATCCAACACCATTTTATAAAATGGGAAATATTTTTATGATTGAAAAGACACCAAGACGTAAACCTCAGGGTACTAGAAATATGATTTTTTGAAGAATAAAAGTAAAACTAGCGCTTAGAAGCCAATAGTACACAAAGAGCTAAAAAGGTCACGTTGGACCGAGATAAAGTCCAAAGTTCAGACCACCCATTCTGTAACACTTTTACACTTACTTCCACAAGTGTTTCTTGGTGCAGGAAAGTGGTCCACAGCACCAGCCAAGGGTTCAGATGCTCAGGTTTGCCTCTTTGGGTCTGGGACTACAATTCCCACAATGCACCTGGTCAACTTAGGGAGCTGTTCAACAAAAAAAAATAGCTCCACACTTCTGGAACTTCTTCTTGATGTTCCTCTTGGGGATTCAAAGTGTCTAAAACACCAATCCGGGGGCCTCATTTATGAGAAATGATGCAAAGGGCCTGCGTCAGTCTTACGCCTGCTGTGAGGCAGTTGTAAGAAATTGACGCAACGGCGTCCTAAAAGTGATGCAGTGAAATCTCATAGATTTCACTGCGTCACTTCGTCGACCCTTCCTTGCGTCAATACGCCCCCTTGCATACATTATACCTGGTGCAGGTATAATGTGGCGCAGGGGTTTACAAAGTGACGCATCTACCTAGATGCGTCACTTTGTAAATATGGCGCAACAAGGCGCATTTTTTACACCGCTGGTGCGTCACAAAAAGTGAAGCACTGGCGGCGTAAAAGTGACGCACAGCCTCATAAATGAGGCCCCAAGATTCTAGAAACTCAGAGTTGATCCATGGGATGTTGGGACTTCAATTCCAGCAATGCACATGGCTAGGTTTTTAAATGTCCACTGGACACAATGGTGGTGATGGTGCAGGTGAGCTCTGTTAACCTGCTTCTTTCAGGGAGTCCACTCCTTGATCCTTGGGAAGTCAGGCAAAGTCCTTAGGGCTGAAGTTACAGATTGCTCAGCAGGTGCAGTCTATCAGAGATCAATCCCTAGGGTGCAGTTCAGGCTTTCAGCAGGGCACTCCTTCTCCTTGTTGTTTCAGTTAGAGATCTCAGTTGCTTGGCAACCTAATCATATTTATTCTGAGTTCCTGTGCATCAAGCAGTGGGATACCCATGTCCACTGAGATGTAGGGTGCCACCCTCTGGTATGACCACTTCCTCCAAAGTGTGACATATTATTGTTCAGAAAGCACTATTCCTCCAAAACCAATATGGATTCATAAGCGGTGTCCCTGGCCTCAGTGCAGATTGCGGCATCACGGCGGCATTGCTGACGGTGTCAGAGATTGTTTTTCTTGCTTCTCCTAGGTTTCTTCTAGCCCCCAGCAGGAACAACCTCCAGAGGCCCAACATTGGAACAAGTGCCTCCTGGCAGGTCATAACTCTCAGCAGTAGAGTTCAGGGGAGCTGGGGTGAAGTCTTTGTGTCCCTGAGACTTCAGTACAGGAGGCCAGCAAGCAGGTTTCTCAGCAAAGTTCCAGTCTATGTCCTTTCCTTGGCAAAAGCAGTAACTGCAGGCCAACACCACACAGCACAGAGCAAAGGTGCAGTACTCCTTCTCACAGCTCTCCAGCTCTTCTCCTTGGAAAAGGTCCCTCTTGATTCCCGAAATGATTTAAAGTTCTCTCATTTTGGGTCTACTACTTATACTCCATTTTGTAATTGTTCTTCTTTGTGCAAGGATCTATGCGACCAGCTCTGTCCTTAATGGTGCAGTATGACCACAGTGGGTGGAGACAGCATTGTGCAAGGGAGGCACAACCTATTCAGGTGCAAGTACAACTCCACCCACTACTCTAAATGCAACCAAGGTCTATACAACTCTGCTCTGAGTCATCCAGGAAGGGTCAGGCATACCTCCCCCCCGTCCCCCCAATGGCTGTCTGCAGTGAATGCACACCCACAGCCCCTGTCACTCCAAAACCAGACAGTCAATCCACAAACAGGCAGGGGCACACAGAATGGTTAAACAAGAAAATGCCTACTTTCTAAAAGTGCCATTTTCTAACACACTATTTAAAACCATTATTCAGAAAACCTAAATGTTATTTCTATATCTTGTCCCAGTGAGAAGTTATACTTGTAAGATGTTACAAAATATCTCCCATGCCATCATTTGGGACGGATAGCCTTTCAATTGTGAAAAACGAAATTGGCAGCATTTCACTAGCAGGACATGTCACACACACCAGTACATGTCCTACACTGCACCCTGCCCATCGGGGTACCTTGGATCTATCACAGGGGTGCCTTTCATCTAAGAAAAGAGACAGTTAGGGCCTGGCAAGTGGGTGCAATTGCCAGGTCGACATGGCAGCTCAAAACTGCACACAGACACTGCAGTGACAGGTCTGAGGTACGTTTACAGGTCTACTTGTGTGGATTGCACAATCAGTGCTGCATGCTCTCTTGTAGCATTTGATTTACAGGAACTGCCACACTCAGTGCCCTTTACTAGGGACTTACCAGTAAATTAAATATGCCAACCAGGGAGAACCAATTGTAACAACAATTTACACAGGGAGCACTTGCACTTTGAAACTGATCAGCAGTGGCAAAGCACCCAAAGAATCTTAGCCAGCAAAAACGAAATCCGGCACAGCATCAAAAATACTGGAGGTAGAGGCAAAAATTCTGGGGAAATCACAGCAAAGATGCCAAGTCTAACATCACCCTACCCCTAGGGCACATAGTGGAGACCTTCGGGGTGACTTATATGTGAAAATAAGTACTTTTAAAACTTTAAAGTATCTTTAATTCCAAGGTCGAATTTTCCTATTATTTGAATGTAAAGAGACTTAAAACAATGCCACCTTTAAAATGACAGCAGGCAACACAGTAGTGCACACCTAAGTGCATTAAGCCTACTGGGCCTCTAAACCTACATGTCATATTATACACTGGGGACTTATAGCTAGGCTATCAGTACTAATCATAATTATTTGTGAACACCATGTACCATTATTCAGAGCACAGTCCATGCGTCTGCGTCTGGTTAGAAGATGCAGGATGCAATCAGAGTCAGAATGTCAGCATCTAATAGTCAAAATGGGGACAAAAACTGGGGTTACACGGCAAACAGCCCTGGCCTCGCACACTAACTTTCTTGCCTTCAGGATGTAATGAGGCTGTGTGCCTTTGCTCAATACCTTCAATGCACCAGAATACTCCTGAAGGAGGCAGTCTGGTGCTCACTTAGGGCGACCTTATTAATATGCTTGTTACATGACTAGTGACATCAAACATGTATGTGTGGGCCAGGACGGGATTCCAAAACCCATCCCAGGTCCATGTAAGAATCAGGTTGGCAGATGGGCTGTGGGAGATTCTGAGGTGTCCTATTACTGCCTCCAGCTTCTCCGTAGCATTATCCACCATCTTAATTCACTTTTTTCTATTGGTGGGAGAGAGGTGTGATTAATGTCAGTAGGAGCAACCCAGCTCTTTCCACCATTTCTCCTAGGACTTCTCTCACCCCACCAACAGAACAATGGAAGCAGGGAGCCATAGGGGATACACTAGAATTGTTCTTACCTCATCCTCGTCCAATACCCACTTCTTAATTCTATTTCACACAACTATTTCATGTAGCAGTGCTTCACTACCCGAGAAAAAGATTGTCAAACACAGGAGTTGTCTATCACCATAGATTCCACTGTACCTCTAGTTTTTAGAAATGCTACATTTTCTGGAGTCTTGTGTATGGAATTCGGTTTATATCTATGGAAATCCCGCATGTCTGGTAACGCCACTCTCAGAGGACAAGGAAGCAAGTTTGGATCATGTATTGGCATGGATATATTCCTGTGTAAGAAAAATCGAAAGAAACTGCCATCTTTTGGTGGAAAAATGCTGAAAATCTAACAAATGTATTCTTTAGCACCAATCAGGGTGAGGGTGGTTGGCATCCAGCAATAAAAACCTAATGATGTTCAGATATTGAAAATATATGGTTCTGGTGAGTGCTTAATTTGAGATGATGGTTGCAGGTGGGGCCGCTAGCATTCTATTTTGGCGACCAGCATTTATTTTTCCTGAACAGACATTGATCCAGAGCAAAAGAGCAAGAGTAAGAAACATACACAAGGGGGAAGGAAAGAGGATTAAAAAGACAGAAAGAAATGACAAAGGCAGAAAGCAGAGAATAAAAAGAACCTGAAAGAGTGAGATAAAGAGGCATTATGTAGATTCAAGCATAATTATCCTTGATATTTGCCAATCGCCCTTCAATAGTGCCAGCCAAGTGCTAGGCATTTGTTCTTTTACAAATTAAGCACTAGGTAGTTAGTTTTCCATACAGCCTAGCAGTGATACTTGTGACCAAAAGACAGATAGCCTTTACCAGCATTTTTATTTAAGTATCTTTTAGATATTGGGAATATATGGTTGTGTCACTGCTTAATTTGAGACGATGATTGCAGGTGAGGCCCACCTGCATTCTATTTTGGCGACCAGCATTTATTTTACCTCAACAGACATGAGAGCAAGGGAAAGAAAACGACAAAAGGAGGAAAGAAAGAGAAAGACAGACGAAAGTGGCAGAGATAGAGAACAGGGATAAAAATAAATAACCTGAAAGAGTGAAATAAAGAGGCGGGGGGGGTCTAGTTTTGGATTAATGAGGCATCATGTGGAATCAAGACTATGCATCCTTGGTATTTGGCACTCGACATTCCGATAGTGCCAGCCATGGGTTTCTGAGCACACGTTTGGGCCTGGCAATTCTTCTTTTACAAAATAAGCACTAACTGTAGGTCGTTTTCCATACAGCCTAGCGGCGATACCTGTGACCAAAACATAGATAGCCTAAACCAAAATTTTGATTGCAGTTGTTTTCAAAATAAAACATTTTTACGGCACTCCTTTTTTTTTGTCTATGGGCACCATGCAGCTAAAAAACCCCATAAAGCTGTAGTACCAAAAACTCTCATGAGACCCAGAGGAATACAACTTTGACAGGGATACGATCCAGTGATGTCGACAGAAAAGAATTATAAAAATCTGAAATACGTCATCTTATGAGCAATCTTCTAGCCACCAGCTAGGGTTAGGCAGGTTTAGAGACCAGAGATATTAACAGCAAGATATGCAGATATTTAAAAGGTATGGTTGTGTTATGTTTCCATACAGCCAGGGATTGATACCTGAAAACAAAAAACAGGTAGCCTAAATTAAAATGTCACTTTCAGTTGTTTTTCAAATTTCTAAAATGCACTGCACCCTGTTTATTGACTGTGGGTTTCCTGAATCATAGGAAACACAATTTATTTGGTACCCCCATACTCAGGAGAACCAGTGAAACAAAGATGGGAATCAAACCTTGACAGGAATACGTTTCTGCAAATGAGAGACTGAATGGAATGTCCATGCTTTGAGAAAAATATTGCCAAGAATCCCACAACTGTCATGTTTTACAAGGTTGTCTCTCAGGGCAAAGAGTTCTTTCTTATAGCCTTTATTATTTTCAGTCGTATAAAATTAGAAAATGTATAGTTTTTTTACTTTCCAAATAGGACTGAGCTTGATGTTTGTCTTTTAATCAATAGTTCACCATAATCAGTTAAACTGCCGTGAGCTTGTGCTCTTTGCTAAAATTATATAATTGATTTTGCAGACAATTTATCATAGGAAAACTACACATATTTGGTATTATTAGAATCCACACGTTCAGAGGGATTTTTCCTAGGTAAACCTTCTGGAATTTATGTTGTTCCATTTGAAAATTACAACATAATATTGAGGAAATGTGTTGCAAAAAATGAAATTATCTCCACATTTTTCATTATATGTTCCAGCTGCAATGAGATATTGAGACATGGTTTGCACCAATTATTAGCCTTCAATGCCCCTAAACAACTCTTGAGGTTTACAGACTTTATCATTAAGTCATTGAAAGTAGCAAATCAAATTACAGCCTTGTTAGACCTGGCATCATTGGCATGAGTCTCTCCTCCATTTTTTGTCTATTTGCCTCCTCTGTTTACAATGTTTTGCTGGAATATTGCTTTGGGCACTGTGCCACTGCTGATCAGTGCCACAATGCAAGTGCTTCCTATGTTAAATTGATATATTGATTAGATTCCATGATTGGCTTATTTGGTTTACTGTCAGTCCCTAGTAGAGTGCACCAGGAGTGCTAGGGCTTGTTAATACAAATGCAGCTGGTGGGCTTGCAGCACTGGTTGTGCCACCCACAGAAGCAGCCTTGTAAAATATGTCTAAGGTCTGCCATTGCAGAACCTGCGTGCAGTCTGGTACTGCCATGCTGACTGCGCAAGTACACCTACTTGCCAGTCCCCAAAACCTTCCCTTAACTGCATGTCAGTCACCCCTATGGTAGGCCCACGGGCAGGGTGCATTGTAAGCATAAAGTAGGACAAGCCCTGATGTGTGTGGCATGTCCTAATAGTGAATTACAGCCATCTTCGTTTTTCACTATTGTAAGGCTACCTGCTCTCCTTAGGCCAGCCTGAGCTGCTGGAATTATTAGACTATATAATCCAAACAGACTCAGAGAGCATGGTGGAAAGTCCAGTTTAGTATCCCTGAACTCAGAATTTAATGACACATCCTTTAGGGTGGATAGTTTTTAGATTCAGAGTTTGAAACTAGCACTTTTTGAAAGTGACTAGTTTCTTGTTTAACTATTTACCGGTCTCTGCTGGTTGGGTGTGTGTGTGACAGGAGCTGGGTGGCTCCAGAGGTCTGAATGAGTCAGTGTGGGGTGAATGAGGTATTTGCGTTTAGAGTGAGGGAAGAGCAGTTCCTGATAGCCTGCCCTGCCTGACACAATACTGGCTCCACCTCCTGCCTGACGACTGATAGCCCTGCTCCTGCCAGTGACAATACTGGCTCCACCTCCTGCTGGGCGGCTGAGGACTCTGCCCTGCACAGTGAATAGGCTAAGTGCCTCGGCCTGGCAACACCCACAACAAACCCTGGATGGGGGGGGAATTCCCCTGCCTGGACAAAGGGATCAAAGCTGAAAAGGGGTATAAGAGAAGGACCCCTGAACCAAGAATTTAGATCACCTCTGACAAGGAAACCTATACCAAGGACAAGAAGCATGCTGATCAAAGGACTTGCCTACCCCTTTGCCAGAGTGCTGTTTGCTGGGGGGAATCCTGCAGTTCCTTCTTTATTTTTGCCAAGGAACAGGGGGAGAGGAACTGAGTGTGTGATCCCCTTGCCCTGACTAGAGGAGGTGGGTCCCTATTTGTCAGAAGTGTATACCTCTGCCAACTAGAGACCAGCCGATTCTAACATTGGTGGTCAGCGGTGAGGATTTGAACTTTGCATTTATGACTCATGTGCAGTGATTAGTATACACTACATAGTGAGAGCAGACCATAGCGCAGCCACAATCCGTTTTTGGTAGGACATTCTATTTTTGTTCTCTGCTTTCCTGAAGCTTGTTTTTGAACACTGCCAGTTTTGACCATGAGTGATGCCGGAGTCACTACCCCTGTTGTTGTGGAGGAATTTGATAAAAATTTGATAAAGGACTACAAGAAAAAGCAGCTGCAGCACTTCTGCAAGCAGATGAAAGTTCCTACCACAGGCCTCAAATATAAGGAAGAATTTCTCAAAACATTGGAGGTCTGGTTAGAGGCCAGAGATCCCTCTGATCCGGTGGGTCCTCTCCCAGCAGCAGTGTTTCTGCTAAGAGTCTTTCTCCAGGAGAATTGGAAGACAGAGCGAAGGAACGAGCATACAACATAGAAATGGCAAAACATAAGATAGATGGGCAGTTGGAGTTAGAGAATGCAAGAAGCAGGAGAGAAGCTGATATGGGGATCAAAAGGTTGGAGTTTGAAAGAGAAAAGTTAGCTTTTGAAAGTGAGAAAATGGTGAGGGAGATGGAGCTCAAAGCTAAGAGTTTAGAATTGAATCCCTCTGGTGGCAGCATTCCATCTGTGCCTGCAGAAAGTAGGTTTTATTTTCCCAAAGATGTGATAAAAGATTTTCATAAGAATGAAGATATTGGTCAATGGTTTAAAGCATATGAGTTAGCATTGTTGACCCACCGGGTCCCTGGGAAGGATTGGGGAGCGGAGTTGTGGGGTCGCTTTGTCAATGAAGAGAGAGATACCTTGTTGGACTTGCCTGTTGAGGATAGGATGTCTTATACTTATATGAAAGATGCTTTGATGTTAAGGTATGGCCTAACCCCAGAAAAGTACAGACAAGCCTTTAGAGAATGTAAGAAATTGCCTAGTACTACGTGGGTTGAATATGTGTCATTTTTTTGCAGAGCCATGGATGGTTGGATAAAGGGTAGCAAAGTGGAAAGATATGATGCTCTTTGTGATTTGTTTGCTTGTGAGCACTTGTCTAATAACTGTTTGACAGAGCTACGCCAGCACCTTATTGATAGCAAGATATCTAGCCCTAGAAAACTTGCTGAGGAGGCGGGCCGCTGGGTCAGTATCAGGGTCGACAAGGGTCCAGTGGGAGACTCAGCCAAAGGTGGGCAGGGTCCCCAGCAGAAGAGTGGGGGGGACATGGGTAAACAGAGGGAGTTTCAGAAAGGGCCCCAAAGTAATCCCCAAGGGAACCAATGGAAGGGTTCCCAGCCTCCCCCAGTAAAGAAGCCAGAGACCCCGACAAGTAAACCTGTTCCTAGGGGCCCCATGAACTGCTACGCTTGTAAGCAGGTGGGACACCGATATTATTATCCCCAGTGTCCCATGAGGAACTCTAATGCACCACCACATGCACCCCACATTCAGATGGCGAGTGTAGCTTTGGGAGGAGAGGAGATGGTTGCCCCTGGTGGGAAGGGTCCCGCAGAGAGGTCCCTGGTCTCTTTAGGAGACATGGAAATGGTCCCTCCACCCCCGCTGCCTAGTAACACTAAGAAATATAGGCAGTGGGTGACCATTAATGGCCATAGGGTGGAAGCTCTCAGAGACACCGGAGCGAGTATGACAGCTGTCAAGTGTCACTTGGTGTCCAGAGAGCAGGTGGCCCCCGTGCATTCTACCCTGTTGTAGCTGCTGACAACTCCCAGGGAGAGTGTGAGGTAGCTCAGGTTCCCTTTGAATGGGGGGGTCTCGGGTACTCTTCAGGTTGCTGTGAGGCCCGCCATGCCTGTTGACTGTCTCCTGGGCAATGATTTGGAGGACTCCCCTTGGGCTAAGGTGGAGAGAGAGACACATTTGAAAATGTTGGGTGTGCCAGAGTGGGTGCGTGCAACCACTCAATTCATGACAGCTAGTGAGGGTGTTGATGGGGTTCTGGAGCCTGAAAGTATGGCCCAGGACCCAGCTGTAAAGAGAAGAGGCAGGGGGTGCGGGAAACCATCCCCCATAGTTCCCACTGTCCAGGAGGAGGCAGACCTTGAGGGGGATGCCCTGGAACCTACAGTGGAACAAGTTGCTGAACTGGGAGACCTGCCCGAGCTGACCCACTGGCAGCAGGATGGTGGTCCCTCCAGGGAAGAATTTTGTGCTGAACAGAAAGTGTGCCCTTCTCTTGTGGGTATGAGGCAGCAGGCCTCAGCCCAAACAACAGGTAATCATCCAGGAACACATTTGGTCTACTGGGAGAACGATCTCCTGCTGAGCGAGCCTAAGGCTGCTGAGCATGGGTCAGCCCGTGTGCTGGTGGTAGCCCAGCGCTTCAGAGCCTTGCTACTGGGTTTGGCTCATGACGTTCCTTTAGCTAGACATCTGGGGCAGGACAAGACCTATGATAGGCTTGTCACCCATTTTTATTGGCCCCAGAAGAGAAGGGATGTAGACATCCATTGTAAAACCTGCCAAACTTGCCAGGCAAGTGTGAAAAGTGGGCGGAAGCAGAAGGCTCCCCTCCAACCTTTTCCCGTCATCAGTACCCCCTTTGATCCGGTTGGAATTGACATTGTGGGGCTACTGGACCCCAAGACAGCAATGGGCAACAGGTTCATCCTGGTCTTGGTGGACCATGCCACTCGGTACCCGGTTCCCTCTCGGAACAGTGACGGCCCCCGTGGTGGGACGGGCACTGATGGGTGTTTTCTCCCGCATGGGGTTCCCCAGAGAGGTGGTGTCAGACCGGGGCACCAACTTCATTTCCAATTACATGAACTCCCTGTGGAAGGAGTGTGGGGTAACCTACAAGTTCACCACTCCTTACCACCCACAAGGCAATGGGATGGTTGAGAGATTCAACCGGACCCTCAAAGGCATGATCATGGGTCTTGAAGAACCAATGAGACATAAATGGGACGTCCTCTTACCATGCCTGCTGTTTGCTTACAGTGAGGTGCCACAAAAGTCTCTAGGGTTCAGCCCCTTTGAGCTTTTGTATGGACACCCGGTAAGAGGACCTTTGAGTCTGGTCAAAGAAGGCTGGGAGCAATCTCCCAGGAAACCTCCCCAGGATGTATACAGTTACATGCTGGCCTTTAGGAACCAGACTAGATGCTTCAGAGATCTTGCTCAGGCAAATCTGGAGGCCAGCCAGTAAGAGATGAAGCGGTGATACGACCGGAATGCCACTCTGGTGGAGCTTCAACCTGGTCAGAAGGTTTTGGTCATGTCCCCTGTAGAACCTTGTGCACTGAAGGACAGGTGGACTGGACCATTTGAGGTTGTGGAGAAAAAGAGCGATGTCACCTACTTGGTGGACTTGAAATCTCCCAGGAACCCCTTGAGGGTCCTGCATGTCAACCGGTTAAAGCCCCACTTAGAAAGGTCCGAAGCGGGCATGCTCCTAGCTACAGATGCTGGAACGGAGGAGGAGAGTGAGCCTCTTCCTGACCTCCTGTATGCAAAAGAGCAAGATGGATCAGTGGATGGTGTTTTCCTCTCTGTCACACTGACCACTGAGCAGGAGCAAGATTGTCGTCAACTGTTGGGACAATTCCCTGATCTGTTTTCCGTAACCCCTGGTGTCACTCAGTGGTGTGTCCATGATGTGGACACCGGGGACGGCACTCCTGTGAAGCACAAAGCCTACAGGGTGACAGATAAGGTCAGAGCTTACATCAAGGAGGAGATCTCCAAGATGTTTGCCTTAGGGGTGGTTGAGTTCTCTAGCAGTCCTTGGGCCAGCCCAGTGGTCTTGGTCTCAAAGGCTGCAGTGCCTGGTGCTTCACCAGAACTTCGGTTCTGTGTGAATTACCGAGGACTCAATTCAGTCACCAAGACTGACGCGCACCCCATCCCCAGAGCTGATGAGCTCATAGATCGGTTGGGGGCTGCCCGGTACCTTAGTACATTTGATCTAACGGCTGGGTACTGGCAGATCGCCTTGACTGATGGGGCAAAAGAGAGGTCTGCATTCTCCACACCAGATGGGCACTACCAGTTCCGGGTTATGCCTTTTGGGATGAAGAATGCCCCTGCCAACTTCCAGAGGTTGGTCAACCAGGTATTGGCTGGACTGGAGGATTTCAGCGCCGCCTACCTGGACGACATAGCAGTGTTCAGCGCCAGCTGGGAGGAACACTAGCGCCACCTTCAGGAAGTGTTGTTGGCTCTGCGCAGAGCAGGCCTCACAATCAAGGCAAGCTAATGCCAGATTGGGCAGGGTTCAGTGGTGTACTTGGTGCACCAAGTAGGGAGCGGCAAGGTGCCCCCCCCTGCAACCCAAGGTAGATACCATCCTGGCTTGGGCACCACCCAAAACCCAGACTCAGGTGAGAGCCTCCTTAGGTCTCAGGGGTTACTACAGGAGGTTTGTCAAGGGGTATGGCAACATTGTGCACCCCTTGACTTCGTTGACTTCCAGGAAGCAGCCAAGAAATGTGATCTGGACTGATGCCTGTCAGACGGCCTTTGACACCCTGAAGACTGCAATGTGTACAGCACCCATACTCCAGGCCCCCAACTTTTCTAAGGAATTTATTGTCCAAACGGACGCTTCAGAGCATGGCGTGGGGGCTGTCCTAGCACAGGAGAATGAGGAGGGCCGAGACTTACCTGTAGCCTTCATCAGTAGGAAGTTACTTCCCAGGGAACAGAGGTGGAGTACAATAGAGTGAGAAGCATTTGCTGTGGTCTGGGCGCTGAAGAAGCTAAGACCCTACCTGTTTGGGACTCACTTCTGGGTTCAGACAGACCACAGGCCACTCAGATGGTTGATGCAGATGATGAGTGAGAACCTGAAGCTGTTGAGGTGGTCCATTTCCCTACAGGGGATGGACTTCAAGGTGGAACACTGCCCTGGTACAGATCACGCCAATGCTGATGGTCTGTCCAGATTTTTCCGCCATAGTGCTAAGGACTCCCTAGGTGAAGGGTAATTCTCCCCACATTTCAGCTGGAGGGGACACGTGTTAGATCTGGCATCATTGGCATGAGTCTCTCCTCCATTTTTTGTCTGTTTGCCTCCTCTGTTTATGATGTTTTGCTGGAATATTGCTTTGGGCACTGTGCCACTTCTGATCAGTGCCACAGTGCAAGTGCTCCCTATGTTAAATTGATACATTGATTGGATTCCATGATTGGCTTATTTGGTTTACTGTCAGTCCCTAGTAGAGTGCACCAGGAGTGCCAGGGCTTGTAAATACTAATGCTGCTGGTGGGCTTGCAGCACTGGTTGTGCCACCCACAGAAGCGGCCTAGTAAAATATTTCTAAGGTCTGCCATTGCAGAACCTGCGTGCAGTCTGGTACTGCCATGCTGACTGCGCATGTACACCTACTTGCCAGTCCCCAAAACCTTCCCTTAATTTCATGTCAGTCACCCCTATGGTAGGCCCACGGGCAGGGTGCATTGTAAGCATAAGGTTGGACAAGCCCTGATGTGTGTGGCATGTCCTAATAGTGAATTACAGCCATCTTCGTTTTTCACTATTGTAAGGCTACCTGCTCTCCTTAGGCCAGACTGAGCTGCTGGAATTATTACACTATATAATCCAAACAGACTCAGAGAGCATGGTGGAAAGTCCAGTTTAGTATCCCTGAACTCAGAATTTAATAACACATCCTTTAGGATGGATGGTTTTTAGATTCTGAGTTTGAAACTAGCACTTTTAGAAAGTGACTAGTTTCTTGTTTAACTATTTACCGGTCTCTGCTGGTTTGGTGTGTGTGTGACAGGAGCTGGGTGGCTCCAGAGGTCTGAATGAGTCAGTGTGGGGTGAATGAGGCATTTGCGTTTAGAGTGAGGGAAGAGTAGTTCCTGATAGCCTGCCCTGCCTGACACAATACTGGCTCCACCTCCTGCCGGGGGACTGATAGCCCTGCTCCTGCCAGTGACAATACTGGCTCCACCTCCTGCTGGGCGGCTGAGGACTCTGCCCTGCACAGTGAATAGGCCAGGTGCTTCGGCCTGGCAACACCCATAACAAACCCTGGATGGGGGTATTCCCCTGCCTGGACAAAGGGATAAAAGCAGAAAAGGGGTATAAGAGAAGGACCTCTGAACCAAGAATTTAGATCACTTCTGACAAGGAAACCTATACCAAGGACAAGAAGCCTGCTGATCCAAGGACTTGCCTACCCCTTCTGCCAGAGTGCTGTTTGCTGGGGGAAATCCTGCAGTTGCTTCTTTATTTTTGCCAAGGAACAAGGAGCGAGGAACTGAGTGTGTACTCTCAAGCTTTGCCAAGAAAATCTACAAGGACTGGAAGAGTGCCAGTCTCCTGCTGAAGTCACAGGGCTAAAGGACTTCGTCATCTACTTGAACTGGAGCATGGGGTTTCCAGTATTCCAAAGAAATCAGCAATCTCGACGTCGACGGACGCCACAGAATCCAGCTCGACATCGTGAGTAACGGCTCCAGCGTCCCGCTCCTTCGACGCCGGGCGCCGGGCCCGATCGACGCCAGTAGCGACGCCAGTCAGTAGCGAGTTCGGCTCCAGCTCCTAGTGTCCCTGTGTTGACGCTGCCGCTGATCGCATCGAAGCCGCAGCCCTTCTCGACGCCGTGAGCGCTGCTCACTCTTGCAACAACCACATCGACGACAACGCCTTATCCCGCTTTGACACTGTGAGCGCTGCTCCAGCCTGACACCTATCGACGCCGCTGCAGATCGCTCCGACTCCGACGCTGAAGACTCGACGCCGATACATCTCGACGCCCTGGACCATCGTTTCTTCATTTCCAAAGGTTTTGTGTTTGTGGGGTCTGTTTCAACTCCGGGCTCGACGTAGCGCTCCTCGTGGTCGACGCCGAACCTTTGGGATAACTTTGCCTCGATGTCATGTGACTCCTGTGGGGGTTACACTGTTGCCAAGACTGTGCTTTAAGAAGAAGATTTACTTTTGTTGCTAAAGAACCGTTTACTAAGAAGAGACTTTACCTGAACTATTATTTTTCCTTCCAAAGAGTAGTTATTAAGATGGTGGTATATTTTTGTCATTATTTGGTTTTGTTCTAAGCCTTATATAAACATCCTTATTTTTATAATACCTTCTGTGTTGTGTCCATTTGTGGTGTATTCACTTTATTACTGTATGTGGTCATAAAGGCTTAACACACTGCCTCTGAGATAAGCCTATCTGCTCTGCAAAGCTACCAAGGGGGTGAGCGGGGGTTATCTGAGTGTGTGATCCCCTTACCCTGACTAGAGAAGGTGGGTCCCTATTTGTCAGAAATGTATACCTCTGCCAACTAGAGACCAGCCGATTCTAACAAGCCTTTATTATTAAGTCATTGAAAGTAGCAAATCAATGGTGTAGCAGTTACCACTTTCCAGTCCTGGAGGTCACCAGTTTTCACCTGACTCCATTTTATCCTTTTAAGTTCTTAACTGACAGGATAACCTGCTGCTGATGCCTAATGCATGATAATACCACATTTTTATGGTATCAGGACCCATGACGTGATTGCTTTCAAATCAGCTCCCTTAAATATGATAATAAGATGAAATAATATTAATTATTCAAATAAATTGTCGAACACAACTTTATAGTGATGTGTGTATTCGAAACATTACAGGGGAGGTGCCCATGTATGACCCACAGTTCCAGTTAAAGTGCAGCATGCAATACAGTCATCCTAGGGGTATCTCCTCCTTGACGTTGTATTGAGGCCTTTACGTTTTAAATTCCAATTTCCATTGATGACAGTAGAGCAGTGTCTGCCATACTTTGACTTCCTGCCAGCTAGATATTCAGTCAAGCAGTTAACAGTTACTCGTTTCTGAGTTAATTCTGCTTGAATGTATACATTGTAATTAATAGGTTTGACAAGTATGGGAAGAATATTTTAACTTTAAATTACATGTAGTGACATAGTGTATAGCTCTGGCTACTGTTGCAGGGCCTTCAGAGACAGTTTGTTAGCTATTAATTTGGCCAACCCACCGAGGGGTCTTTCTATTTTAGTTAATGTGCTTGAGTGCAAAAGGTTTCATAGCCTGCTTCATCCAAGCAATTCTTGCATCAGTTTTCATTTTCATGATCAGTGGTCAGGTTTTCACGATCAGGATGTCTGCACATCTAACCCCAGTTACCGGCAAAGATAAGAGAAACAGTGATAGGTGTCTATTTCACCCAATGGTGCTGGTGTGGTGCCAGCACCCAGCCACCTTTGGTGCCATCTGACCGCACTTCAAAGACAGTGTAGAACTAATGTCAAAACACGCGGAATGGCACTACAGCACACAAAGTCCAATTTGTTTCTGTTAGTTATTTTCTTTTGTTAAATGTCACTCTTAAAATAATTAAATCCAGTTCAATCATAAACAGCACTTGAATCCTATTTAATTCAAAGCAAATTCTCGTACATATGTGTTCATAAACTGCGCTGCCGACACCTGTTTCGCCCTCCTGGACATTTTCAAGGCTGCAAAATCATATTGCACAGTTATTTTGTACACATTTGTTATCTATTTTCTGACACCTGAACCCAGTGGCATCCCCTCAGATGTGATCCATCACTTATACAACCTGTGTAAGTGACAGGAAAGCTTGCATTACCAGAAAACTCCCATGGGAAGGGCTTGGCTTATGTGTGAAGTGTCTATGTAGAGATTTGTAGAGAACACATAAAAGTTTGCAGGTTAGTTATTAGCCCAGTGTGACTCAATTATGTGGTTGTTAGAAGCCCATAAACATTCCACTATCTAGTGAGTGTGAATATAGAAGACATGTATTCTACCTATGTAGAAGAATATAGGTTTACAACGTTATTGAGGACCTGTGATGTTTGATATTCCTGTGCCTAAAAATGTGGTCTGTAGATGGAGACAGAGTTCTAACAGTTTAATATTGGCCCACTGTAAAATAATGACACAGTTACACGAGACCCAATAACGCTCCATCATGTTGTGGGCACCGACAATTAGTGGGATTTCCCCTACCTAAGCAACTGCACAGCGGTCCATTGCGTTATTGGTGTCTATCCTTCTTTATCCTTTATGTATGACATACGTAATGCTGGACCGCGTCTGAATGTTGATTGCCCCCTTAGCAA
Source organism: Lissotriton vulgaris (assembly GCF_964263255.1). Classification (NCBI taxonomy): domain Eukaryota; kingdom Metazoa; phylum Chordata; class Amphibia; order Caudata; family Salamandridae; genus Lissotriton; species Lissotriton vulgaris. The sequence goes on along the minus strand of NC_141685.1, from coordinate 605,624,685 downwards.
TGGAATCTGAAAATAATTGTAAGAAGGGACCCAGTTGGTTGTTGGTCTTCGCATTATTAATGGTTTCCTGTTCTGAAACCTGTTAGACACATAATATTACAGAGTGTAAAAAGAAGAAAGGAAAAAACAACTAATGACACCCACACCCAGTGAGTTTTTCTTTCTGTGGGTGTGGGAGTCACTATTTTAATATGTCCGGGAACCTGAAGGCGACAGACAGAAACAAGCATTTGCAATGCAATAGGTCTTGCATTTGCAAGAGTTTAAGCTATTGGCATTGCGAATGACAATGCCTTTCATTTATGTTTTAAAAACCAACACGTAAATAAAAGGCATTGCCATTTACAATGCCAATAGCTCAAACTCTCACAACTGCGAGACCTATTGCATTGCAAATGCTTGTTCGCTTTGCAAGTAGACGTGGCCTCATTTGAAATTTCCTGTCGTGCTCACTGGACTCGCCTGCTATAATCGCCATAAAAACAAGCAGATTTCTGTAATTAAGACAGTGCCCACTTCGCGGGCAGTACGGCTGCCATTACTGAAGCTTGCATCCCGTGTGTGCTGTGTACATAATTACGTAAATAGTTCTCGGAACTGCTAATGAAATCTCCTGAGCAGGGCCGGTGCTAGGCATGGGCAGCGTGGGCAGCTGCCCAGGGCCTTGCACTCAGCCCACCAGCATGGGGCCATGCACTGGTGATGTGTCCTATCGATTCTCTGGCGATCCATTTCAAAGAAAGGTGTCACCTTTCTTTGAAATGGAGGGGCCCCACTCCCTTGGCCACTCAGGGATGGTATCTGGATACATAAGGGAGGGAGACGCTCCCTTCAATTGAAAGGAGACCCATTCACAGACACTGTGGGAGGCCCATTGTCCATCATTTTGGCGCCCCCATAGTTTTAACTTTCAGCCCACAAGCAATTCTCACACCTATCGGACTGAAGGTGTGAGAAATGCTTGTGGGCAAAAAGTTAAAACTGTGGGGGGCGACAAAATGCTGGACAATAGGCCTCCCACAGTGTCTGTGAATGGTCTCCTTGCAAGGGGCCACTTATCTACATTAGAGGGGCCTAGCACATTCCCTTTTAGCCCAGGGCCTCGCAAATCCTAGAACCCGCCCTGCTCCTAAGTTGGGACACATGTAAAATTGCCAGTCTGCATGGGAGGTAACAATAGATGACATGGACTAATAGGCCTATTAACAAACCAGAAGCCAACATTTAGAAAGGACAATGATGCAAGCCAATAAAAAATATGGGCGGAGTTTCACTTCTATACCTGAAGACAATATGCCTCACAGAGCAGTGCTTGCCCTGCCCAGGCTCGAGCTAAAAATGAAAAGTCCTGGTTAACCATCTTGGTGAAGCACGGAAGTTGAAGGTGAGGCGCACTGAGCCCCTCTGGCATGTCCCAGCTGGCTGCAGGCCCCATGCCAAGGATGGACAGGCCATTAAGCCCCTCTAGCATTTCCCACTTGGCTCCAGGTAATTTTACTAAAAATATTTTTGGCTTTACTCCAGCCTGGCCCTCTTAACATATGCATGACTTTACTAAACATAAGTACATCTTTACTCAAGCCTGTTCATCTTAACACCGGTACATCTTTACTCCAGCCTCGTCATCTTAACATCTGTATGACTTTACTAAACGTATATTTGGCTTTACTACAGCCTGGCCCTCTTAACAAATGCATGACTTTACTAAACATAAGTAAGACTTTACTCAAACTTGTTCATCTTAACACATGTATAACTTTACTCCAGCCTCATCATATTAACATCTGTATGACTTTACTAAACGTATATTTGGCTTTACTCCAGCCTGGCCCTCTTAACATATGCATGACTTTACTAAACATAAGTAAGACTTTACTCAAACTTGTTCATCTTAACACATGTATAACTTTACTCCAGCCTCATCATCTTAACATCTGTATGACTTTACTAAACGTATATTTGGCTTTACTCCAGCCTGGCCCTCTTAACATATGCATGACTTTACTAAACATAAGTAAGACTTTACTCAAACTTGTTCATCTTAACACATGTATAACTTTACTCCAGCCTCATCTTAACATCTGTATGACTTTACTAAACGTATATTTGGCTTTACTCCAGCCTAGCCCTCTTAACATATGCATGACTTTACTAAACATAAGTAAGACTTTACTCAAACTTGTTCATCTTAACACATGTATAACTTTACTCCAGCCTTGCCCTCATTACTCTACCAAACATATATATAGCTTTACTACAACCTGTTCATCTTAACAGATGTGTGACTTTACTACAGGCTGGTCACCTTAACATATGTCTACCTTTACTCCAGCCGGGTCATCTTAACAAATGTATGACTTTACTCCAACCTGGCCCTCTTAACATTTATATGACTTTACTAAACATATGCATGGCTATACCACAGCCTGGTGATCTTAATTTAAATATGAGTTTACTCCAGCCTGTCCATCTTAGCTTATAGATGAGTTTACTCCAGCCTGTTTATGTTAACATTTATATGACTTTACTCCAGCCTGGTTATCTTATCATATGTATAACTTTACTCCAACCTGTTTATCTTAACATATGTATAACTTTACTCCAAACTATCCATCTTTCAGAGACACTGGGCAAACGTGCCTGGATTCACCCCAGCCCCACCGGCTTTCACGTGCACCAGTCTAGGGTGCCGGGCTCTATACCGGCTCTGCAGAGTTTTCAAGCGCATTAGTGTCAGATCATGTGAAAGGCTCTGTACTGCCCTGTGGGTTTTTTGGGATGCCAGAGCGCCCCTTGGGTAGGATTTAGCGCCTTCTGTTTCTCTTTTGGAAAAATGTTCTTTTCTGCGTGTTTGAGAGCTGTGGAGGGAGGCACGCCGTACGTGCTGGATGCTGTACGTCTATGTATGTGAGATGGACTGTACTGATGTGCACGGGAGTAGCTAGAAAATAATAAACACCCCTCATTTGGATCTACATCCGGGGTGACCCTCTACCCCTCCTCCATCGTTCCTCTCCCATCTCTCTCTTCTCCTCTTTCCGATGTACGTCCCCCCAAGCACTCCTTTCTGTTTTTGCCTTTCTACCCCTTTCGTTTCCATTCCCCCACTGTCTCTTTTCCTTCTCTCCCTTCTACTCTTGACCCTCTGTTCATTGTGTTCCCTCTCTCCTCCAACACTCCGTTCTCTCCAGCCTGTCTCTGAAGCTCTCATCCCTTTTCCTGTTCAGTGTGTCTCTCCCTCTCGCCCCCTCTCCCTCCTATGCTCACTTCTCTCTCCCTCTCACCCCTCCTGTTGTTCCTGTTCTTCCCTCTCACGTCTGACCGTCTCTCTTTGTCTCTCCGTTTCACCCTCTCTCTCACCTCCACTCTCTTTCCTGGACAGTTCACACACAAAGAGCAGGTTTGTTTTGAGCATCATGTTACTGGTTTGGACAACATGATCTTTTTAATTTGTGCCACTAGCATTACAAAGGGGATATTTAATTCAAGAAAGATATCAGTGACACAGAAACGGCACCACACCTGAAAAGGGTTGCATGTTCGTGCTACCAGCACCTTTTGTGTTTTTCATTCATAAAGGCCAAAATGAATATAACAAGCGGGCCTTTAGTCCCACCCAGGAGAGAGTGCCTCTGCAGCAAACACCAGGAAGAGGTTGAAGGTGGGATGGCGGGGTAGATACTCTCTCCTGCTACGGTGTCTGCCGGCAGATGCTGGGAGGAAGAGCCCGGCCGGGGTGGGAGGGGGAGAACTGCACTCTTCGTGCCCCCTGCGCCTCCGCTCTCTGTGCCTGCAAGAATTTTTTTTATCTGCTTAATTGTTAAATAAACAAGCAGATAAGAAAAGTCTAGTTTTCTCTTCAAGCCGGAAAACAGGCCACTTTGTCCATAGGGGCTGTCTAAAAAGCAGACAGGGCGGCAACTGAAAACACTCCTTTTTAATGGGAAGCCAGCGTTTACCCTAAACGCTGACTCTACTCAATGAAAAGGAGAGGCGGGGCTTACGGTACCCTTTTTCTTACAATATCTCTCGCAGGGCGTGGCAGCAGCTTTGCTGCTCCGCCCACGCCTCTGCGAGACCTAAAAATAGGACTTCAGGCCATCAGCCATTAAAAGGGCGGGCTGTGTGAAGTCCTTACTTCGACAGCTAGCTCTTCATCAAGTCGTGAAGTAAACTTTCCATTGACAGTGCCAACGCGGGCACTGCTGAGAGAAAGGTGACAATCTGCCTGTCTCTAAACAGGGTGTGGACCTAAGGTTTGGCAGATCGAGAACTACATCACAGAGTACTCTGCCTGCCTACCAGGCCCTAAGTTTGTTACATAAAGTGCATTTGTGGGGAGATTTTTACATATAAATAGTACCTTCTATTCCATTTTACACGTAAGAGGTTTTCAGCTACTAACAATAGCTAAAATATTCAGTTTCTATCTATGAAGACTGGTGGCATTTCTGTATTAAGCACAATTTTGATAATGACTGACACATACTTACCATACATCAACCAATTCAATGTGTCTCTTCAGAAAAAGAACATACAATCGTGTTTTATTGATTGTTTTATTGATTGCTAACTTGTGTTTGCTCATTTACAGAACTCTGCAGTTAGTCAAACCAGCCCTGCACACAAGTCGAGTGTTTCCGTTATATGGATTGCACCTCCTGGGTCTGGATATATTCGCTTTAGGTATATATACAGTTTTTTTTATTAATGACCTTATCTCTCGTGAAATTGTTTGATTTGACTCCGAATTCATACATAGGTGGTGGTGCCTAGTCAATACTACCATAATTCACATATAAAAACAGACATTTGAGCATATTCATTCTCATGTGCCCTTAAAACTGAACATAAATATCAAGTATTGCAAATGCACATAGAACAGTATTTCTGTAATCATAGGAAATATATTATCTTTTTGTTTGGTTTCAAATAATAACAAAATATCAATTACTCTAATCTCTCTTCTCTTTTAACAGCATTATATTTAGTATATTGAAACAAATGCACTTAAATGTAAACATGACCTAAACGTTTGATCAGCATTTTCATACAAAAACCCATTTTTGGGCTTTCTTCATTAGGTCTCGCCTACGACGAACGCGCTGAAAGCGCGTTCTCGCAAGCGAGAACTATAGTCGGCGTCTCTGCACAAAAAGGACTGCGGAGACAAGACCTGGCCGCGCGCAGCGTTTCCCCATAGGATAACGTTGTGCGCGCAGCCAGGTCTTGTCTCCACAGCATTGCAGGGCTGACCGGATCGCGTCGCGCGCCTCTCTGGAATGCAGGGGGAGTCTGCAGAGAGGCGCGCGGCGCTGATAAACAGGCTGACGTCGGAGACTGAGAGTGCGGTAGAGGCAGAGGCAAAGGAGGGCTGGAGCCGGCAGGCTTCATTCGGGAAGTGCATCCAGCAGTTATCTCTATGGAATCGGCTCTCGCAGTCCCGCCCCTTCTCGCCGGACCGGCACTCGTTATTTGAAAGGGATGGTACATGCACCTCTCAGACACTTCTCAGCAGCATGTAGGTACTCAGAGACAAGGAGTACCGGCGCTTCTATATTTCCATTTGAAGCACTGCTCATGTTTCAGTTGCTGATTGTTTTATTCATTTGTGGAACTTGTACTAAAAAGCCGTAACTTTTGTCCATACGGCGACACAGCGTGGTAAAAAGAGAAAGTAGCGAAATAATGCTGCGAAAGACGTGCTGTGTTAACTTGCCATTTCATGCAACCTAGTTCCAGTGGGCCTGCCTCCAGCCCTGTCTGCCTCCAGCACATTCTGCCTTAACCCTGCCTGCCCCCAGCTCTGCCTCCAGCCCTGCCAGCCCCCATGTTCCCTGTTCCTGCATCCCTGGCAGGACAGCTGCCTCGAGGGCCACTTGCTCTGTTTACCCAACTCTCCGCCATTGCTATGGGCTCCCTATCATGGTACCCAGCTCCCTAGGGACAGGCGGACGCCAGCAGGACTGACGGCAGCTGGGAACACTCTGGAACCGGGAAGGAGGCGGGGACGGGAAGTGGATAAGGGACGGCGGAGCAGGAAACAGTCCCAGGTGAATTCCCATTTCCAAGAAAGGGCTTTCTGCTGAGAGGGCATTTTCACGCGCCACGAGAAAGCTGTGGTTAACGTTTAAGGGAGTGTCTCTGTAGTGCCACCGGCGTCTTGCTGTGGCATACTCTCCCACCTACCCCTCGCCCATAAAATCCTCAAGCGCACATTTTTGGGACAGCTTCAGTTTCCCCCGAGGCTGTCCTCGCATCACCCCTAGCATACCTGCCGCGAACTCCCCAGAGTCCCCGTCACGCTACGTGGAGACTAGCTCGGAGCTGCTGGGTCGGTCGGTTGTGTAAAAGCCGGAAATGGAGAGTAGGGGTGTTCAGGGGCTGGGTGGGAGAAGTTGTAAAGACAGAACTAGTTCTGGCAAGACGGTAGGGGTAAGATGGGGCGGTGGCGGGCAAGGATGCCTTTTATCTCTTAGTCCTTGAATCATAGGTATTCTTTTTTTTGGTTCAGTGGTTCTCATTTTATTGACCTTGTGAGGATGAAAGTCCGAGTTGGTCCGCTAGAATCTCATCACACGAAGAACTTTGGATATAGTTGCAGTTATAATGCATCCAGGGTCAGGCATTATAACTACAACTATATCCAAAGTTCCCCGTGTGATGAAATTACACCATGTGGTTAGTGTTGCCTAGCCCCTAGCTTTATACTCAGCATGACCAGTATTTTAATGTCCCTGTAGAAGAAAAATTAGGAAAATCACCCGAAGTCGGTATATTGTTCTCTTATCAGTACATACTTTAAACAGCAAATATAAGAAAAAATGTTAAGGCATGTTCTGAAGCTTCATTAATGAACCCTGACTTATAATTAAAGGAAACCGAGAAGATCCATGTTAAATATGAACAGGCTACGTTGGGGTCAGGGACATCTAGACGTTATTGCTGCTCTGTGAGCTTGTCGGTGTGGTTCCAGAAATCCACAAACTCCTTCTCAGGGGTCTTACCAATTGGTAATCCATTCAAAAGTGGCAAAGAAATCAACAGAGAATCTGAAATATGAAAAGACATCTTTATTACAATTAATTGTGAGGCTACGTCACCCAGTCACACCTAAAGCAACTGGAGGAGGCAGCCTGCTGTACGGTCTCCACACAGACCTTTTATACTAATTATTATGCCCTAGGCACACATGTTCTCTTGAAGCACATTATTATTGGTCACTCCCAGGACGTGCACAAAGGACTGTACAAACCCACTTTCAAGATAAGTCCAGGCCATAATTAATAAAAGGCCCGCAACCCACATCATAAATAGCTCGTGGAGGCAGGAACAAGAACAGATGGAAGTAAGATAGGCACGTTTGTGCGTAGTAAATCTTTACAATGTCCTGTGCTCTGATCTATAATCTTGATCAACTAAAGGGCAGGAGCTGGTTTGGCAAGGAAATGCAAGCTTCTAAAATTAACTCCAACTCACAAAGAAATCCCTGGTTAATGTGTATATATGATTCACAACAGGTCAGACTGCTTTGCTCACAAACTAACTTCTGAAAACCTACATAAAAGTAACACTAGATGTCAGTCACGACACATAACAAAAACCCAAGTTTCACAAAAGAAAGTCTTTAAGGAAAGAAACCATTTAGATATTGTTTAAGATAACATATGCGCAAGAAAACTAATGGCTAACAAGGTCCTGAATAATAATTGAAAACTCAGACAACAATCAGCTAACGAAACTGGTTTTGCAAAAGGTCAGTTCCAGGTGAAAAAGGGTTACTCTCTCTGCAGTTCATTCTGAGTCAGAGAAACCCATGCTAAGGTTATGTCCTTGAATACTTGTTCTGCCACAGTGAAGGCCTACTGTAAGGGCAATTCACAAAATGGCTGCTATTCACAAAATGGAACCCAAGGGTTCAAGACGGAAACTCTGATTTCAGGGTGCTTTCTTCACCCAAATGCAACGAAAATGATTGTGCATAGTATACTCGTCATTTCCAGTCTGCTGATACCAAATTTGTCATGATACGACGATGTTTCATGACACTGGTCCAGAATTTTCAGTACCACAGACGCTCCTTTTGCCCTTACATAGGCAATAACCTAAACCCATGTCAGTCTGAATCTAGGTCTATACTCATCAGATCATCAAGGTGCTGCTGTAGTATCATCTTATTACTTAGCAACTCTCTCGGGACAGGTCTCCTTACACACGTAGTGGCACAAAGGCCACATATGGCAGGACCAAATAGGGAATACCTCTATCTGTAGTATGTGGTATAAGATCACACACCCAACAATTAGTGATGTTCACTACTAACTGGTGTTGATGTAGAAACTGTACAAAAGGAATTGTCAGTAAACTCTGACCTAACCAGTTCATGTTCAGGTAAAATATGAAACTCATGTGAAGAAACAGTAGAAAAAGAAAGAGTAGGTTGAGAAGTTGGTGCAGACGTCAATTGTGTAGGAGAAACAAACCAGAATATAGCAGCTAATAGAATACATAAAAGTATTAAAATAGATAAAGCTATACCACACTTAGAGAACAACATTCTATAATATCGGTTTTTCATCTCCTGCTTTTTATCGTCATTCCTCAATACAATCTCCATTTTCTAATGTCGCTCACGCAATCTTGATAGAGTACTTCAGCTGTGATTATTAGCAGGTCGTAGGGACACTGCAAGTCCTGCAGACCTACTGCCACTACTCAGGTCACAAACAGAACCGTTGGTACTCCTACGTGACCCTGCAACTGGCAAATGGTAACCAATCAAAAATTTAACAGAAAACCATAATACAATTTCAGAAAAAGCAAGAGAAAAAGAAAAACAAAAATTAAATGCAAAATACTTGAAGAAATTGTCTCTTTTTGGTCTCAGTGTGAATGCAAAGGAGTAATAGTAGGAAGAGACATAGGTTGGGAGGTGGGTACAGATGTCAATTGGGTAGCAACAAAAACAATCCCACCCATAAAAGACAATGTCATTTTTAAAAAAACACTAGAAAACACGTTGTTGAGAACATATAGACAACAGGAAAAGGTAGTTGACCACTATTACAAACGAAATCATAATTTTTCACAATCCTGAGCAGAAAGCAAATCCTAGAATTATCTAATAACATTTTATATAGCTTCCTATGCATTTCAGTAATTTATTATATGTTCAAGTGAAACAGTGGTGTTCCTGATCAATGCTCTCAGATGAAAAGGGATACTCTTCCACAGAGAGTGGACTTTATTCTGCTTTTACTAAACAGAATAGTACTTTAAAACAATGCCAGCAAAGCAGCAAAAATTAGTTTCCAAACTCCAATTCTATACAAGCTCACAGAAAATACCCAAAGTCCGTCAAAGCCTCTCCTGGCAGGCTTCTATTGTCCATCAAATCCGCTTCCAGTGTCTTCTTCGCGTTGGGCCTCTTCATTCAGGCTTTTCATGAAAATGATGTTACTCAGTATCCGTTGGAGTGCCCTCCTGGCAAATACTCATAGCTCATTCAAAAGTCTCAATGTCTCAATGCAGTGCACCAATATTTCCTGTGCTGCAGGCACTACAGGTAGTGTGCTCTTCATTGATCAAGAGCACAGATCATCTCATGCAGACCCAAGTACTATTAATCGGGGAAGAGCAACAGACTGTTACTCTCATCAACACTTTCAGGCTCCAACACTCTCTATTCAGTGTCAGAGAATACTCGGGCTGCTCTTTCAGGGGCACCATAATGTAGTGCCTTTTGCCTATCTCAAATCCTCCGGTGCACTGCACTTCCATTGGAGCAAAGGAAAAGGGGGTGTGAGGCCAAAAACACAGGCCAAGGGGCTCAAGGGGCTCAAGGGACTCATTCTGTGGCAAACAAGGAACCAGCTCCTCTTTTTCTCTGCAACGCCTTGCTTGGGAGGTACCATTGACGTCACGCTGATGATTGCTGGCCAGCCTCGTGACTTCCTGGTTGCAGAAATTGTAGAGCCAAGAAATCTGTCATTCATCTGTAGCGGTCACTGATGGGGAGTGGGCTTAGTCTCGATCACAGGTCTGCAGGGTATCACTCTTCCTTTGACTCTGGAAGATCCCGCAGAACCTAGTGGTATAGGAAATGTAACACAATTGTTAGTTTCCCTCAAATCAAGCACAAAACAGTTCATGGGTTTTAACAAGGGGACTGCAAGCAGGTGGCCTGCAATCTGCAAGGGAGTGGCAATACCCCATAGGAATCTAAATGGATGTCCTCACACAGTGGCATTGTCTAATGGGGTAAATACATATTTTCCTCAATTATTGAGCCTAGGTGTTCCTAAATTTCTTATCTTAGAACTTCTCAAATAGAGAAATGGCATAATACAGATTATCAAGGAAATGAAGAAAAGTCCCTTTAAAAAAATGTGCATCCGGTGCACTATGCAATACAAAGGCTAATGATCAAATGTGCAGGAAAAAAGATAAGCACTAAAAAGTCCTGGTATTTGCATGATTAGAACACATCTGATCCCACAAAAATTAAAGCAGCAGGAACAAAAGGGAACTGAAAAATTAAAATAGGCATTGAAAATTCGTCATGTTCAAAAGGGTAAACTTAAGATATCTCCTAATGAGATGGAAAACTTGTCTTACTATAATATTGGGTCAGTTAACCAGCCTATCACTACCCTGACAGTCAGTCTGAAAAAACATTGAAGTAGGCCTAAGGAAAATTCTTAAAAACCAGTCTGGTCATACAAAAGGGTATTATACATAACATGGGGGGTCCCTGATACATCACGGTAGTCTAGAAGTGTGCACAAAAACAATACCCCCATAATAATAAATGGGCTGACTGGACACAACTAGAATCCCCAATAACTAAGCATGATGCGACATTGGTCAGGGGCAGAGCAACAAAAGAAAAATCTATAGGAAGAACAAGAGTTTGCTTGGGTGCCTCAGGCATGAGACACAGCACCAAGAGTACGGGGGATACACAAGAGACCAAAGTTACACAGATTAACTCTACCGCTGGCAACTACACCATATACGGCAATCTTAGCTAATGTTCCTGTTCTCTCTTCAGGGAGAAAAAATGAAACCTGGTTTCCTTTCAAGGGACAAAGCCATATGCTATTTGGGAAACAGAACATGATTAAGTAATGCAATATAGAAATTAGGCCACCTTGAGTCACAGATCTATAATTCCATCCTTAGGTCCAATCAAGGATACATGAATGTAGGGCTGCCTATTCCTTTAAGGGAATGTGCAGTAAGTGACTAACATCAGGTGATACACTTTGAACCTGTATATCTTTTTAGTTTTCTTCAATATCAATATAGCCAAATTTAGGCATTCACTGTTAAAAATGCTGCCTGTCTTCCTCACAGTATGAAAACCATATCTGTGAAATTTATCATATACCAAATCCATCCAACTGTTGTGCAACAATACGTATCATACGGATCCCTTCACAACACTGGGGAACTTGTAATAGTAACAACATAAAACAAAACATACACAAAATAAAACAACCACACCATGGCACATGTACTTTATGCACTGTAAACCTGCAGCCCAAAACCCAATATTTGGGCCTGTCTAAATTTGTCAGGTCTAAAATACCCCTTCACTCCTTTTGACAGTAGATCACCATGCAGAGTGAGTCTGCTGTCAGATATAACTTTACTGTCTCTCTTCTAACATACAGGACCAACTACAATATGTAATGACAGGGCCAAATACACAAATGAAAACATAGAATTTATTTTTTTTACATAGGCCTGTAGCCTGTAGCCTTCAAAATTTTGGAAAAGGGGCTGCATCTCATTTTTTTATCTAAGACTTGATGCAACACTTCGTTTTCTGTCAAATAAAACCCAACTAGCAAACATTATTTTACTTAGCGTTGATGCACAAATGTATCAGTTCTGCAAAGCATTTAACGCAATATTTTTGGACTTTTCAAAAGAAACCCCCTTTTTTATTTTCCCTCTTAAATTAAGTTCTTTCATTTTATTGATGTTTTCACAGAGAAACCAGAAACCCCACCCTCAGAGGCCCGTTCAGCAAGGGCATTCTGCATTCCTCGGAGGCAAAGTCCTAATTAAAGGTCACAAATGTCAGCCTTCTCCATTATTTACAGGGAGACTAAAAGATAACATCTTGGCAGCGCTGAGCCAGCCTCTGCAATCTCTCAGCCCTCAGCTCCTGCCATACTGACGCTGTCAAAGCCAGAAGGCCTAACCTGCAATAATTCACTCTATTTTGAAAAATAATTTCTCTTTTTTAGGCGCTAAAATTATCTCTATTCCCAGATCATTAAACTACATTAACTGTCAATTTTTCTCAAAACCTAAAGACACACAGACCAGCTTTCTTTTAGAGTAAATGCTTGTTGCAATCCTATGGTACACGCTTCATCAGCCTTAAATGAACAAACTTTTCCGTAGGCCTAGCTGAAGCTAGAACCTTCAACCCTGATATTAAAATAAGCCTGTGTACTGGCACATTAACCCACTGAATCATAAGAAGGCACAACCTGCAAATATATATCAAAACCTAAATGTATGCATTTGCTTAAGCCTGAGACACTTTAAAAGGTACTCTGAATGAAAGCAAAATGCAGTTTAAACAGTGTTTTTACTCAAAATCGACTTTCATATTTTAGGCATTAAAAAATGAATATCCTACCATTTTCTTGCATAATATGCATTAGTAGAATGTCTATTACATAACCCATGAGTCAGGCATTTGAAAATAATAACGTATATTTTATAAAAGTGATCTTGCTTGCGCCTGTGCCAAGGGAAAATTATACACACGAATGCTTGTCATTTTAGTGATGTAACATAACTTAAATCAAATTTTAATGCTAGGAGGTCATAATATGGGTGTTAAGCTTTATAAATATTAAAAAACGATTTTTGTAGCACTTATTTTTAATAATTATTTTTCATAATTAATAATTTTTATTACCTTCTAATAAAACCAATTATTCCTCTCTGTGATTGTTCTACATATAAGAGCCCACTGCATCCCTTCCCTATCATTTAGACGCATTAACTCACAAACCTGAGCGCATATGCCTAACTTAAAACGCGTCACATTCCTGCGTCACATTTTTGCGCCACATTTATTTAAAAGGACAGTTATGCAAAATTCCACCCGTGTTTAACTGGAAAAAGTGCTGGCTGAATGAACATTCCTATCAAATATACTGCAGCTGAAATGTTTGCCTGTGCACATCTAATACAGTGCATCTAAGGAAAAATGCAGTAAATGTAATTAGTTTTGCAAAAATAGATAATTTCGTTTTTTTCTTTTTGGGGCCTTATTTATATCTATTGTACATGATCCACACACACACACATTGAGCTCATTGCAGACATAAACAAAAAGTGTTAAAACATTCAGGACACACAATACAGCGCTGTCAGGCATCTGTTACATGAATTGCGCAAACGCCACTCACATACCGAAGTTACACTAATGAGAAAAAGCCACATAAACATTTAAACATACATTAAACCCACAAATCAACACTCAGGACGAAAACAGGACAGCCCAGACTGTACTCAAAACCAAACCATTTGTAAATAGTAGCTGTAACCATATTTACAAGAAACACTTCTCAATAGTGTTCCAAAAGACTGCATAAAACAGCCCAACAGAAACCAAAAATACACTCAATACACTAGCTTTTAGAACACCAAAAATCGTTCTGCATATAAAATTGCACAGAGCAAAGGATCCTTGTTTTGCATTATGTCATATTTTAATTCCCTGGGGATACAAAGTCACCAAGGAAGAAATATGTTTGTATATATAACCTATTTAGATATTCCCTTTAGGGGAAGCCAGCAAATCCAAACGTATACAAAGTTGGCCAACACAAATCTCCAAATTTGCTAAGATCAGGCATCTTATAGCTCACTAATCTAGCTTCCAACTTCAAGGGGCTATCTCTATCGATACACCTGTAAATTTACAAGACCCTCGGTTATTGAAAATTGCAATCTTCAAATAAACTAAGGACCAAACAAACCAAGCAAAGAACCACAGAACCAAAGACAAAGGACTGGGAGTGACCCTCTTATACCTCAACTAAAGCAGATGGAGAAAAAATCCCTTCTTTACCTGCCTACACAAATTGCAATTCGCATATACAAACCTATATAAACCTATCAAATCTATACCAAACAAATAGTTGTCCAAATTCTAACTGCCAAGTTCTAACTGCACTAACAGTCTCTTTTCTTAAAAAAAAAACACTTACGCCAAAAAGGTTCCTCAGTCAGGAGTGACATCTTTTGGAGAGTTTAAGTCAGAAAAATCAAAAGTATACTTGGCAGCAGAAACAAAAAAATGCCCCAGAACCTCTGTGCACAGAGTACCTCTTTTAGTAGATTTCTGTCTTGCCTTCCCCAGTAGATTTCTGTCCTCTGACAAGATTACTCCTCCAGATAGTCACTTCTTGATGAGGCCCGCATTGGTCGCGCCATTTGTGGTTCCAGAAATCCACAAACTCCTTCTCAGGGGTCTTACCAATAAGTAATTCATTCAAAAGTGGCAAAGAAATCAACAGAGAATCTGAAATATGAAAAGACATCTTTATTACAATTAATTGTGAGGCTACGTCACCCAGTCACACCTAAAGCTACTGGAGGAGGCAGCCTGCTGTACGGTCTCCGCACAGACCTTTTATACTAATTATTATGCCCTAGGCACACATGTTCTCTTGAAGTACATTATTATTGGTCACTCCCAGGACGTGCACAAAGCACTGTACAAACCCACTTTCGAGATAAGTCCAGGCCATAATTAATAAAAGGCCCGCAACCCACATCATAAATAGCTTGTGGAGGCAGGAACAAGAACAGATGGAAGTAAGATAGGCACGTTTGTGTGTAGTAAATCTTTACAATGTCCTGTGCTCTGATCTATAATCTTGATCAACTAAAAGGCAGGAACTGGTTTGGCAAGGAAAGGCTAGCTTCTAAAATTAACTCCAACGCACGAAGAAATCCCTGGTTAATGTGTATATATGATTCACAATAGGTCAGACTGCTTTGCTCACAAACTAACTTCTGAAAACCTACATAAAAGTAACACTAGATGGCAGTCACAACACATAACAAAAACCCAAGTTTCAGAAAAGAAAGTCTTTAAGGAAAGAAACCATTTAGATATTGTTTAAGATAACATATGCACAAGAAAACTAATGGCTAACAAGGTCCTGAATAATAATTGAAAACTCAGACAACAATCAGCTAACGAAACTGGTTTTGCAAAAGGTCAGTTCCAGGTGAAAAAGGGTTACTCTCTCTGCAGTTCATTCAGAGTCAGAGAAACCCATGCTAAGGTTATGTCCTTGAATACTTGTTCTGCCACAGTGAAGGCCTACTGTAAGGGCAATTCACAAAATGTCTGCTATTCACAAAATGGAACCCAAGGGTTCAAGACGGAAACTCTGATTTCAGGGTGCTTTCTTCACCCGAATGCGACGAAAATGATTGTGCATAGTATACTCGTCATTTCCAGTCTGCTGATACCAAATTCGTCATGATACGACGATGTTTCATGACACTGGTCCAGAATTTTCAGCACCACATGGGGGGGAGGGGATATGGGGGAGCTGGGGGACCGGGGCTGCAGGAATCGCATGAGAATTTGTCATAAAATATCTATGTTTTTACTCATACGATATATACTGCTTAACGTCACTGTGATTTTCTTTAAATCATAAGCACTAATTTTTTTTTTTAATGAACAGAGGATTTCATACAAAGTTCTGCTGTAGTTTAATGTACAGCCCTTTGCGGAATCGTAAAACGTGAGCAGGTGACTGATATATTTTTTGGGAAAAGGTAGCAATCCCACCACTGGTCCGTGTAAGTGAGTGACTGTCGTATCTCTACTTCCTCAGTGTCCGCCCCAGATGAGGTGGCAACTGTGATCCGGAAGGCCTTGCTTCTCCCACACTGTGCCCCATTCTACCATCACTCCCATCTGGTTCTCTAGAAGATGAAGGGCTTCTTCCCTCAAAATGCATTCAGCCATTTGCCCCTCTGCCGAAGTTCCCTAGAAGGCATGAAAGATAACTCTTAGTGTGAATGCCACGCCCATTCAGTTATTGGCCTCTCTATGTAGGTATCCATATGTAAAAGAGAAGGAAGTGTAGCTTTTGTGCCCATTCATCCAATGGCTCAATTTTGTAGGGATCTTGTTGCAAACGAGTGGAAAATACGATTTTCTTGCGATTCATTCCTTGCCCTCGCTTTTTTGGGACCACTCTGCGAGAGAAAAAGTAGGGCTAATCCTCTATACACATTCATTCCCTCATCTCTCATGTTAGTGCTCTCTCTCTGAATGAGAAAGGAGTACAGCTTACATGCCCATTAAATCTCTGGCACAAAACACCCTTTACTTGCCTCTGTGGCCAGACACTCTCTGAAGGCCACGAGAGGCTGAAAGTTACTGAGCGAAAACGGAAGACAGACTAGTAATTCTACCAACTATAGGTCTTCGTGTTAAATAATCAACATACTTGTCCATAACATTACACTAAATGCAGAATGTCGCAGCATAGAGTCCAAATTCTTCAATTTGTATTACTAGGGAGCTTGGTGCCTCATTGCATCAAGCCACAAGGTGTTCTGGGCAGTGTTTACATTCCTCCATGACACAGGGATGCCCTTTGCCTCCTCTGATGGGTAGTGCAGAGCACCTCTGTACAGGTACTGAAGTAATGGTAGCTTCCATCTCCCTGGTAGTCCATGGCTTAATTGGCAACAGTTATCTCGACAGTGTGACCAGGGCACAGATTAATAATAAGACCAGGGCACTTGTGTAGGAGGAAGTAATGCTACCCCCCGCCCCCGGCACTGAAGCCGTAGCTCCAGCTACACAAAAGGTCTCTGTGATACTTTTAGAAATGGAGATCTCTAGTTGGCAGCGGCTGGCGCCGAGAACCAAATAGGGATCCTTCTTCCTAAGTCAGAGTAAGGGGGCTACAGCCTTTGATATCCCCTGCTCAACCCTGTGGTAACATAGCACGAGCAGACAGGCCTATCTCAGAGGCAGTGTGTGAAGTATTTATGACCATACACAATAACGCAGGGAAGATGCTACAAACGGACACCACTAGCAGTTATAGAAAAATTGTTATCTTTATATAGACTGAACACAACAAGCATTTGCAATGCAATAGGTATCGCATTTACGCGAGTTTAAGCTATTGGCATTGTAAATGACAATGCCTTTTATTTGTTTTAAAAACCAAAACATAAATAAAAGGCAATGTAATTTACAATACCAATAGATTAAACCTGCGTTAATGCGAGACCTATTGCATTGCAAATGCTTGTTTTTGTAATGCTATCAATTCAAAAAAATATTACATGGGATAAAGGATTCTTTGGAACTTTTTTATGATGTGGTTGGCAAGCAGCAAAGCTAAGACAAACCATATGCTAATCTCAATAACTGCACAATTTATGGAGCACAAAGAACTCGATTTGCCGTCCGATAAGCAAAGGAAGGTTTCTACCGGCGCTGGATGGAATCTAGGAATATTTTGATATTGTTCTGAATTCCTAGATTCTTATCCAATAGGACGTGGAGCTGTGTCTCATGGGGTGCATCTATAAATAAACCAGGTATTTTTCAAGAACTGGAGCAAGATGAATATATGTAGCCATTACATTCCAGAGGATGATGGAGGATTCTTAGGTACCCTGTCAAATCTACTCGCTTGAAAGGGTCATCGGAGACCTGAATAAAATGTAATTAAACTTTTATATTTATCAGTGTTATGAAACAAAAAAATTCTGATGCAGAAAGCTAAATGAAAATAATCATGCTTATATGTTTCATTTTTTATGTGAATGAGTGTATATGATTAGAAAGTCTGAAAGATTTAAAGGAAGTGTTTCATCCGAGTGCATGAAGATGCAGATAGAATGGTGTGTCAGGGGGTAGCAGAATATAAAGGGAATACAACGTTTTTTTTCTGAGGGTGAGCAATAGTCATTCAGTCAAAACCACTTTATTCGGTTACTAAAAACAATAAAAACATCTAAGATGAAATTTGCCAGTTCCCCTGTTATATTAATTCGGAAGAATTACCTGCATTAGAGTGTGTCTTCGTGCATAAGACACTCTTTGGAACATGTAACATCGCGGTAGTCCGGCCCAGGAAGACTGCATCATCCTTTCAAGCAAAACATGGGGTCGCAAGGTCAGAGACTTTTCTCTAACTCAAGATGGGAGACTGCAGTGTGCTTTAAACCAAACTGTGCAAGTTCTGTCATGAGGCCCACTGGAGGGTTGATTTTTTTTAATAAATTACTGTAACTTCGAAATTATCCACCTAAGGATTTAACTGTTTCAAAGCATAACTATGGATACCAGAATCCTTTTGAATTAATTAAAATGCATTTGCTTAACCCACCAAAGGGCGTAATAGCAAATAAAAGTGTGCTTTGAAAGTGAATTTCGATTGTTGTCAGCTGCGTATGATTAAGGGGCCAGGGGGCTCCGAAATGCGTAATTATAATAATTCGGAAGAATTACCTGCAGTGGAGTGCGTCTTCGTACACAGGACAATCTTTGGAACAATAAAACCATCTAAAATCCAAATCATCGATAAATATGGGTGACCTAAAAATGAAAAAATATTAAAGAGACAGAATTCATTACATCGCCTGAAAGCCCTAGCAGCCATTAGTTCATTTATAGCAGTAAATCACCCCGATAAAAACGGTCACAATTAAAAACTCCAGCATAAAAACGATAATCATGTAGGCACAGTGGATTCACTTTAAATATTTATCTTGGTGTGCCGTTTTTCCCTGTTTAACAGCTGCCACTAAAGAACTTGTTAAGAATCTCCCATGGGTCATTCAGCAGTTGAAGATAAAGTAAGACAGGATTTACCTGTATAAAGCCTTTTCCCCTTAAAATAGGAATTAAAAACCTCCTGCGAATAGCATTGTAATGCTCACAGAACATTATAAAGTGCATAGTGTCTTGATTCGAAAAATTGTCACTAGTGCAAGGACCTAAATCACACATCCGACTCCGCCTTGCTGATTACTTAAGAATAAGTGAATTAAATTAAAACAAAACCTAGTTAAAAGCAGGTGATGGAAGGGCTTTTTGATCATTCTCAAATAAGGTTCAATCAGAGGGGAGGTTTTTAACAAAAACTATGCTTTTACTGAGGATTTCATTGTCTCAGTCTCCTCTCTCTCCACTGTCATTAGGCTCAGAAAATGTGTTTTTACCCAGGCCAAATCATCTTTTTTCCCCCCTAAAAATCATATAGATCTGGGTGCCCTAGTTTATTTAAAATATGATTAATATAATATAACCACGGGATGCGGTTGGCTCGCTTCGGGGTGACACAATCCCTAATGATCTTGTGATTCAGGGTTAACTCTGGGTTAAGCTATGTCTTATGCCAATATACCACTGGGGCAAACCTCAACAAGTCTGATGCGTATCTAACACCAGTCTCTTGATGTATTAAAAAAGTTGAGGTGGGGGCATGGCCAAGCCACGCAACGGGATGGCCTCTAGCTGGAGGAGCTCCGATACCTGTGTCTCTCTCTCTCTAACATCGACTATCCGTATCCCTAGCAGCAGGAAATCTGGGGCAGGGATCCCTGCCGCGGCTGAGCCCTTCTTCGGCAGCTGAGACCCGACACAGACCGAGCGGCGCATATCCATAAGTGCAGCCTCACCCAGGCTGCTCGAGCTGGAGGCTGTAGTAGCGCGAATAGGGCAGGGCGACCTGCATAATCGAGTTACCCCGCGACGCAATCCCGCGGCTGAGCCCTGGGCCCTAAATGCAGAATAGACATGGCGCAGAAGAATCCAGCGCTTAGATACAGAGTGGTGGCCTCCACAATAGAGGGGGAGGAGTGTTTGCGGGAACTTTGGAGACACCCATGGTGCAAAGGTGAGCACACACGATTGAACTGTAGCTGCTCCTGGCAAAAGAGGCCTTTTGACAGCACACTCGATTGACCCAGAGGGCCGGATCTCTCGGTATGAGCCTGGCGTCCTGCCGCCCCAGAGACTAGGTGGAAGATGCCTGCAGCATCGTAATCCTCCCCCACCCCTCTCCTGCAATGGCAAAAGGATCCCCGGCCGGGGCCCCCCCTCCCGCCAAGCATCGGAAATCACCACAAGGGCCCGGAGAACCACCACAGACCTTCACAAGGCCTGAACTGGAGAGGCCTTCACGGGGTGAAGTCGGTGGGAACACTGCAGCGGAGTGCCCTGGAGGAGACAAAGAAGTCTACTGAGGGCCTGGTGACTGCCCAGCTCCCACTGGACCCGGCAAAAGTGTGCTAGAGGGCGCATGGAGACAACTCACAGGCAACCACACATAGCAACCTACGGTGAGTGCACTGGCCACTGTCTCCCTTGATTGGTGGGCACCCCGGACACCCTACATTGGAACCCGTAATCTTAAGGGCCTTCCATAATGCGCAAACAACGACAATAGGATCCTGGTTCCTTCACGGGCATTGCAGGGGTCCAGAGCACCAACGCTGCACAACCCATCACCTCGCTGAAAAGGGGTGCAAGCGAGCCACTGAGAGTATGTCGGGGACCAGAGGCAACATACCATCACAGCAGAACAAGCTGGCTAAATTCATCTTCACTATATCAGCCCCGCCAAAACCCCGCCAAGGCGAGTGTGGAAGGGGGCCCAGCAGAACTGACACTCCATGATGTAATGGACGCTATCCTGGGGGTTTGGACCGCCCTCGAACAAAGGATGGACGCCTTTACAACAGAGGTGACGCTTCTTAGGGCAGATTTAATGAAGAATCGGGAACGAGTGAAACAAATGGAAATCACCACCTCCAGCCTAGTAGATGACACCTCACAGCTGCAGGGTGAAGTCAAAGAGTCTTCAGACCTTCTGGAAATTTGAGGAGGAAAAATTGGATGATTAGGAAGGGTGCACCTGCCGCAATAACGTGCACATTATTGGGGTTCCGGGAAAAGCGGAGGGAGAGGCGACGGACCTCTTCGTAGATGATCTCATACTCACCCACCTCCAGCCAAAGGGACTGTTCAAATTCTTTGTGATAGAATGGGCCCACAGAGTACCGGGAGGGAAGCCAAAGCCAGGGGTGCCACCTCGTTCAATCCTGGCAAGATTACTGAACTTTTGTGACCGAGATGTCATCCTCAAAAATGCCAGAGTCTATTAAAGCACCAGTTACAGTGAACCAGGAACCCGGGGATGGGAACCAACCATTTCTAACACAGGGAGGGAGCATGAGGGCACGGCCTCCCCCCCCTCCAGTTAACTATAGTTAGTAATGTTTTTGGGTGACAGGCGCTCTGCAAGTTCAGTAAAAGGGCAGTTTTAGGCCCAGAGTGCAGGGGAGCAGAGTGGGGGGAAGTTGGGAGGGTACAGAACTATTGTTATTTATTTGTCACTTTGACTGAACTATGTCTTATACAGATAGAAACGAATGCCAGCAACACTTGTCATGCTGGGTATGCGCCATGTGGGAAACTTTAAACTATCAAGTTGGAACGTCAATGGCATGGTGGAGAAGCTGAAGCACTGCATAGTCCTGCAGCACATTAGAAGATATTCCCCTGAGGTGGTACTACTGAAGCAATCCCACCTCGTAGGCAACACTTGCAGAGCATTAGATAGAGGGGGCTATAAACTCGTTGCACACTCTGGCTTTACCACTGGATCAAGAGGAGCGGGCATGATAAAAAATTCCTTCCTGTTCTCCATACACCACACGTGGGTAGATGATCTGGGAAGATTTGCAGCAGTTTCGGGGCAGTGGGAGGGCTTGACCCTCAACCTGGTGACGGTCTACGTCCCACCTGGACTCCAGAATCGTACGTTCAAAGAGCTGGGGTCCCTGTTGCTCGTGCTCCCGTTGGGCCAACTGGTAGTGGGGGGAGACTTTAATTCACTATATCGGGACTCCTAGATAGGCACCCTCCACGAGACATCAGCGCCCACATGAGGTGGCTCCCAGATTTCTTAGATGCAATGGGCCTGGTAGACGTGTGGAGAACATTCCGTCCAGACACTATCCACCACACCTTCTACTCAGGGGCCCACAACAGCCTCTCCCGCGTTGACTACCTGCTGGTCCCAGCGACCCAGATAGCTGAGATGCATGACACTAGGCACATGGCAAGGGGAATATCGGACCATTCACCGGTCTGGACTCAGGTGGTCCTGGGCGGGAAGCAAGAGAGAATAAATGCACCCATTAACCCATGGTACCTTCGTAACCCAATAGTCAGGGATTCCCTAGTGCAAACTATCAACAACAACTTTCCCGAAAATGTAGGCACTGTTGCCTCTCCCCAGACCATCTGGGAGGCCTTTAAGACAGTGGTGAGAGGGCAAGCACTTTCCTTGATAGCCGGTATTCGGAAAGAATAAACGCAAAACTCAGGTAGAGAGCGCGATTCTCCATCTGGAAGGGACAGGCAGGGAGAAGTCATGGGCGAGAACCTCCATACCCTGAAACTAACAAAAGAGACGAATATAAGAGCATTGCTACTGACCTGGCTAAGGAAATGGGGAGGGACAAATCAGGTAGGATATACGATCTAGGGGACAAAGCTGGCAAGTCATTAGCCAGGCTGGATAAGAGAGACTTAGCGAGCCGACTGATCCCGAAACTAGAGGAGGAGGGTAGGCAAGTAGTGACAGACCCACAGGCTACTGCAAACGAGTTCGCAAACTTCTTTGAAACAGTTTATTGTTCCAATTCCACCCTCTCAGTGGAGGATTCGGCTGATTTGCTTAGAGATCTCCACATGCCTACCCTGTCAATTGAAGACAGGGACATGCTGGATAGCACCCTCATGGATGATGAATTGGCACAGGTGATCAGAGACCTCCGATCAGGAAAGGCCATGGACCCTAACGGCCTATCAATAGAACTGTACAAACTAAAAACAGATGTCATTGCTCCACACCTGGGAGCAATGTTTGACAACAGTCGGGAAAGGGGTCGGCTGCCTAGAGACCAGAGAGTGGCCACGCTAGTTACAATTCACAAGGAGGGTAAACCTAAGGAAAAATGCTCCTCATACAGAACCATCTCCCTGCTCAACGCAGAACCCAATATCTTGGCCAAAACGCTAGCAAATCCTCTTATCCAGGTAATCGGCAACTTAGTACACCCCGATCAATCTGGCTTTATGCCACACAGAAATACGGCTTAAAATCTTTGCCATCTTCACGGGGTGCTTGGTAGACTGGACACAATCCAGGAGTCAGCAGTGGTGGTATCAGGGGGGCGGTGGATTTCCCTATATGCGGATGATATCCTCCTATGCTTGGCCTCCTCAAAGTCCTCCATCAACGAGGCCCTTAACCTTTTTATGAACTTTGGGAGATAGTCTGGGTATAAAATAAACTGGAGCAAGTCCCTGCTGTGTGTTCTAAAAGGAGACCCCCCCGTCCCTGCCCTGTGACTGCCCTATGCAAACAGTGAAAGAGGACTTTTGCTACCTGAGTATCTTTATCACATCAGACCCCAAACGTCGTTATGAGCGGAACCTACTCCCCCCACTACAGAGGCTCAAAAGAGATGTTGATACCTGGAAAGGTCTCCAGCTATCATTAATAGGACGAGCGGCAATATTCAAAATGATGGTGCTACCGCGTTTCCTCTACACATTGCAGAACACCCCGGACGTAGTCCCGAATAGGTATTTTGGAGAAATAGAGAGCATACAGAGGGATTTACTATGGGAGGGGAGACCCAGAATAGCCTTCCATAAACTAGTCCTGGGTTGGTACGACAGGGGTATTGGATTACGAGAATCAAGAAGTACTATTGGGCAGCGCACTTAACAGCAATTAACCTCTGCACATACCGCACAGATGAGAACCCAGCCTATAAATGAAACAAATGGCTGCTCCCTGAGGGAACACACCATAGGGCCCTCTATTCGAGACCGCAGAGACACCCCCTGATGGGGCCAACTAAACATTCAGTGTTAGTCTGGCACGCAGCTAGCAAAAGTCTGGGATGGTATAAGAAGATCACACAGGCCACCCGCTATGGGAGACGGAGCAGTTGGGCACATTGGGCACCACGAAGGGGTTTGACAAGTGGGATACCATTGGAATATCAAAAGTTGGAGACCTATGGGACAAGGGAGAGGTGGTCACATTCGCCGCCCTACAAAAGAACTATGAGTTAGCTGGCACAGAGTACTACCGTTATATACAGGTTAGGTATGCGCTTTCGTCCAATATACCCAGGGGCACTACCCTACCAGACTCTTCGCCATTAGAGAACAGATTGCTGGACAGAGATATGACCGATAAAGTGATATCCCTGACATTAAAAAAACTGATTAATAATACCCTAAACCCCCTTTCACCCCTCAGATAACACTGGGAGAGAGATGGGCTAGAAATAGATGACAAGGAATGGCAGGAAGCAGTAGCATCCCCAAGAGAGGTGGCAATCTCGTCTAGGTTCCGTCTAGTGCAGTTGAAAATCCTCCATAGAGTATATATTACTGGGCCAACCCTAGTTAAAATGGGTAAAGTGGAAGACAGCAACTGTAGACGTGGAGAAGTGTGGCTCACTGGCTAGAGCAGGCAGACCCTGAAGCAGAGGTCAGACCCGGGACCAGGGTTCAATTCCCGACGCGGCAGGGTCTTGAGCTCAAATGTCCACGGACTCGATAATTCTCGGCCCCCCCGCGGCGGGATGCCTGGCTTTCACCTTGGGGATGCCCTGTAGGGGCTATCTCACAGGGAAAAGCCAGGACGGGTTCCCAAGGCAAGCGCAGAGATACCCCTTCGGGGGTCGATTCAGGCGCTATATAAGAAATATAATAATATTAATAATAATAGACGGAGGAGTGGAATTTTGAGCTCCTTCATACATATAATATGCGAATGTAAATATATACAATCTTATTCAGCAAAAATCCTTGATTGCATGAACATAGTACTGGGGGCTACCTTGCGAATGGAGGCTAAGAGATGCCTACTGAACATATAGGAACCCACTGATCTTAGCGCTAAAGACAAAACGTGGGTCACGCTGGGGCAGATGGTGGCCAAGCAGAATATAGCACAAATGTGAGGGGCGGGGTCCCCACCCAAGGTAGACTCTTGGAAAAAAGATATGGACTGGTGTATATTTCGTGAAAAAACGGTCTCTGCGTTATGGGGATGCCCTAGAAAGTGGTCCCCCATTTGGAGTAAATAGAATGAATATAGAGGCAATATCTGTGTTCCCCTCATTGATCCAGAGACAGAAGACCTAAGTGCCCTGTAGTAATTGTTAATTATCGAGATGTATCTAAGTAACCCACCATCATGACTAGAATTGATTCAATGTTTCTGCCTTCTTTGTTGTAACCTGTGAAGTCGACTCGAATTAATAAAAAGAATTATTTAAAAAAAAAAGTTAAAGTAGATTGAGGGACTGACAGTAGGGTACGTAAAAACGTATTTTTGACTGTCTGTACATCCTCCGATGGTTTGTAACCCCAAATGGATGATCCATACAGTGCGATGGTTATGCATTTAGACCTATAGCTGTTAAGCATGGCTTTGATCGGCTTAGCCCCTAACCGCTGTGCAAAACCATGTACTGCAGCTGTAGACCTTGCCATTGCGTTTATATTTGCTTTCTGTTGGGGAGCCCAAGCGCCCCTCTCATCAAATAGTACCCCCAGATAGGTAAAAGAGGTCACCCTGGTCAGCTCTGCACCTTCACAGTAAAATGATTTAGGACGTTTATATTTCTGTCCCATAGTCATAGTATGTGATTTAGCTATGTAGACCTCTAGGTGTAATGATTTCATATAGGCCCCAAAGGAATCCAAAAGCCACTGTAGTCCTACAACTGTACAAGGTAATAAAACAGCATTGTCCGCGTATAGAAGCACAGGGATAGCCCTGTCCCCTATTTGCGGTATATCTAGGCTGGCCAAGTCTAAAAACTTTCCAAAATTATTTATATACAGGGTAAAAAGCAATAGGACTAAAATACATGCTTGACGTACACCTCTACCAGATTTAAAGTGCTGTTTGCAAATACCTTCTTGGTTGACCCTCACCCTTGCGAAGAGATCCCTATGTAAGTAAGCCAAGATGTGAACTAGACTTGTCAAGTAGGATAAGCCAAAGTTTTTATCTGTTTACCAGGTTGAATGCTGATGAGAGATCCATAAAAGCCAACTGTAATGTCCCCGCTTTGACTAATGGATATTTTCCTTCTATTAAAAGTAAATTTAGGCACTGGTCCAGAGTGCCCCTCCCACGTCTGAAACCATATTGGAGGTTCGTTAACACCTCATTCTCATCACCCACGCCATTCATTTGGTTAAAACCACTCTCCCTAAGATTTTTACAGCCAAATCAATAAGCGATATAGGCCTATAGCATCGTGGGTCTCCTCTCTGCCCTTATTTAAATACTAGAATAATAGTGGACAACGACCATGATGATGACTTGACGCTTTATAGACATTTGTCAGAATTTTGGCCCAGAAGGTTGGATTTTTGTTTTTATAAGTCGGCTGGGACACCATCTGGACCAGGAGCCTTATTACTGGACATTTGGATTATTGCTAGTTCTACTTCGCCCTTATTAAAAGTAATTTTGGGTGATTCCCTTCTGTGTTCTAAATTCTCAAGTACATTCAAGGTAACAGTGGCCTCGTATATGGCTTCAAAAGGAGGAAGCCATTGATCTTCTGTAATGTTTAATTCTTGGGGGACATTCTCTATTCCAGAGAAGAAGAGTTTATTAACAATAGCCCAGAATCTAGAGCTGTCTGTTAGGATCTCCATCGCTAATAAAGCATTCCATGCGTCCTCCTTTATTTCCTTTTTACGTATGGTTAAAGCAAGCTTGTACTGTTTTTTTAACGCTGCTATGTGGGCCTTATCTCGTGGGACCTGTTACAGAGCTACGATCAAATTTCG
This sequence comes from Lissotriton vulgaris, assembly GCF_964263255.1. Classification (NCBI taxonomy): domain Eukaryota; kingdom Metazoa; phylum Chordata; class Amphibia; order Caudata; family Salamandridae; genus Lissotriton; species Lissotriton vulgaris. The sequence goes on along the minus strand of NC_141685.1, from coordinate 605,597,738 downwards.
GTGAGCTTCTGAACAATTACAATCGAACCAACTCTCGCCATTATTATGCCTAGGTCTGGTTGGTATGGAAAGGACAGACGCTACCTGTGCACAGATACCTTCAAAGGCAGTAATTACCTTATCCCCCTGTGTAGAGTTATGAAGGCAAGTTACAATCTTTTCATCAACTTTCACACAGAGGTAAAAGAAAAGGTCCAGAATTACTTTGGCCCATTTCAGCCTCCGTCCCTGATCAGAGGTTTTCAAGCCTGCGTCACCACCTGGCTTTTCTACTTTCCCTTTTAGACCACACCCCCTGTCCAAAACAAGAATTACAGGATTGTGATCACTGAAGTGGGACCACTTGGTATTATAAAAATTTCTTGAGATAGTAAAATAGGGGAGATAAATATAAAGTCTATATAGTATCACACCCTTGTGCTTTAAAAGTGGGAATCCTCTCATCGGGATCAATGAAACACGGCTCAAAAAGGTCAACTGCGGCCAAAAGCTCCTCCAGACATTCATGCTGAGTATGCTCAAAACGCGGAGTGGAGGAGTTCTCCGGCCCTAGAAAATCATCTATCTGGCAGTTCAGCTCACAAACATGAATATTAAAATCGTTCATAATTATAATTCAATAATAAGTGTTTTGCTTGGAACTGTACTCCTCTAAAAAACATTTCAATTTACATAAATGTTTGTTTTAAAAGCTACTCTCTCCTGAGTTAACAAACAATAATTTACCTGAATTAGGAGTGGTAAATTCAATTGCCAGACAGTTATGGGACCCCACATCCACCCTCCTATGTGTGCCTGACAGGTTGAGTGAAAATAACATAAGAAGGCCTCCTCTTGCTCTACCTGACTGAGAAGGTCGGATGGGAACACTGTATGATTTAAACCCATCCACCCAGAAGTTGTTTTCCATGTCCCAAGTCTCCAGTAAAGTAACTATATCGTAAATTTTTAGGAAGTTAGTCCACCTTGGATCATCTTTTTTGCTTCTCAGTCCCACAATGATCCAGCTGATATTCTTGCAATTATGGATTGTATTCTCTTCTATCCCCTGCCCTTAAGTAGATTCGCTGGTGAAACTGTGTTGGTAGGAAGGCTGCTCCAGTCAATCATGTTCATCTAGTGAGGACAGAGGGAGGAATCTATTTTGACAGGCTACACAATTTCCGTCTTCAGCTTTCCCAGTGGATGTTAATGCACACCCGGCAGTGGCGGCCCGCACAGTTAAGAGCGGTGAGCCTGGGGTGGGGGTCCATAGTGAAATATTTTTCAAATGGGTTTCGGGGGGAGAAAATATACATGGTATCAAATTGATGGACATAAAGTCAGGCCACACTAGGGGAGAAGGTACTGCCCATCGAAGTCCCATGGACCTGTAAGTATATATCATTGGCAAATTGAAAATGATTCCTGGTTAAGGCCATGTGTGCACAGTCTAAAACAAAATCAACTGGGGTAATTGAGGTGCCTTTAATTTCAGACAGTAATCCAAATAGTACCTCTTGAGATTCCTCTTGCGGGATACTGGTATCAAAGGGCTTCAAATTCCATTGTAATTGGAAGTTGAGAGTGAGGATTAAATGTGACACCTTCTTAAAGATCAGTCAGCAAAATCGGACTGTGCTCCCAATGCTGAATGTACCCGGACACAATTGGACACCTGGGTGCTGGGACTTTCTCTTCATGAACTTTAGGTAGGATGTAGAAATACAGAAACCCTTGGATGTGTTTCATACAAAAAAGCAGCCTCTTGTTTTGTGCTCCAGTTCTTCTCTTTGGCCTAATGCACCATAAAGCTGATATCATCGACAATATCCTGTGATGGGTCCCAGTCACGTCTTTATATAATTTTGTGTATCTCCCAGAAGTCTTAGGCATTCTTGTCTGTTCATGTCCAAAAACATGACCACAATAGCACCCCCTTTATCTGCTAGTTTCATCACAATCGTTTGAACTTCTGACAACTAGGGTAATGCTTACTTTCTGCTTTCATAATGTGAAATATCCGAGTGTTTGCATTCTTAACCTGATCCATATTCCTTATCCATCACCTGTTCAAATACCAAGACCTCACTTGGCGTAGTACCAGCCATTAATTTTATTTCAACAATTGGTTTATTATCAAAAAGACCTTGTGTTGAATGTTTCAAAAGAACTCAGCCAGTTCTCTATGAAGTTCAAATGTGTACTGCTTTGGTGTGTGTACAAACCACTGTCCCTTGTTTAGATGCCTCGGCTGTATGTTTAAAAACTTAACATCGCTTAAAATTGATCACTGCTCCAGCTACTTGCTTGTCACTGGTGATGGGGAAATGTACTTCTCCACAGGACAATGTAGTTTCCCCCACTGGACTAGTTGATCTCAATTCTTTCCTTTGCCTGTACCTAAAGTAGCAGGGGCCTTAAATCATGGGAAATGTCCAGAGGGTAGTGGTTGTGGGTGGTCAGAGAAAGGGTTCCATCCAAAGGATAGTTGTTGATACTGTGGTGGACCAAGAGGGCATTGAAAACATTGCCCTCTTTTGCATTGTCTTTCTGTAGCGCTAGGTGCAGTGTAATCAGTGTTGCTGTGATCTGATACTGAAGAGAAATACACTTTTTTCCAGTCCTCTTCGGTTGATAATTCAGTTTGGGGTATGGGTAGGTGACCTCATAACAAAATTTATTCAGGTCCATTATCCTGACAGTGGCACTGTTCTACTTTGGTGTGGGGGGCCACCGTTGATTAAGCATGCCATGAGAAGGTGTTGGTGAGTCAACCCCTCAAATATCTTGTTTGAGTATTACAAAGGACACCTTTTAGGCCCTGGGTATAAGCTGCAGTATTGGTAATTGAATCTTACTCAAGCACCTGTGTGTGAGTTATTAGTTCAGAATTCTGTCATGTCTACTGAGACAAACTGCAACATGGTGTCAGAAACAATGTATTCAGGGTAAAGCTCTTAACTGAAAATGTCCATAAGAAACTCAAGAACTACTCCTGTGGAAATTCTTTCAGCAAACATCACTTCAGGCCACTTAGAGTCACTATTTCTCAATACAACAGCATATTGGATGGTAGGTTTGTGTATGGGCCTGAAATGTCTAACTCAACTCTCTGCATTGGAGCAGTGGGCCATGGAACATTCTGCTTAGGGGAAATTGTCTGTTTTGCAGGAATTATCTGAAGACATGCACATCAAACAATTTTAGGCATGGCACTCTGCTTGAGCATTCATACCTGACTACCAGAAGCATTTTCGTAATAAATTATTTAAGTAAGGCATGCCCAAATACACTTGATGACTATTGCTGATGAGAATATCTATGACTCTATTAGGCGGAATATGCTTGTCATTACAAAAAAATTAATTCTCTCTCAATGCTGAGTTTGCTTGCTAACTGAGCAAAACAATGAAGAGAACCTCTCAAAATGTTTGCATATGGACATCCTTCACACACATAACTCCGAAACTGGCATACATTTTCTTCTTCCTCATTCTAGAGTTGCCATTTGATCTCATTTACTCCTTCTCATCCAAAAGCACATGCATCATCAATGCATGCGATAACCTCCAGCTCATCATTCATGAAAACATCTGGTTCTATGTTATCACATGGTAGTCTAGAAAAGCAGTCAGCTGGTTGGGTAATATTTCCTGGCGCATGCATCACATCAAAATTGTAGTCTTGGAGATTTAGGCAAAGTTTGTGTTGTGTTTTTTTTGCCCCCTCTAGTAGATAACATCTGAGGAAGAGGTTTGTGATCCTTATGAAGTGAAAATCTGCTTCCCCACATAAAATGTCTGAAATGATTGACGGTTCAAATGCATGCAAGCAGCTCAAGTTCAACTCACATAGAGCTAAAGTGTGACACCATTAACAGTGTGCTTTTTGATGGGTTCAAAAGCTTCATTTCATTTCTTCTCCCATACAAAATCTGACTCCTTATGCAACATTTTCTAAGGGGTTCCATTGCCTTGGCAACATTACGGACACACTTTCCATAGTAATCATCATCAAGTGCAGGTGCTTTTCTTATGGCATCCACCAAAGATTCTTTTGGAGCAAAACCTTCTCCTGATAAATTATGGCCAAGGTAGTCAACCTGACTTTAAAACAATTTACATTTGTGTGGATAAAGAACCAAACCTTTTGTGGACAGTCTTTAACACACTTCTTGGAGAACAGTAAAGGGGTCGTCCATGTTCTTTGTGAAAACAAAAGACACACAATTGATGGATGGAATGCAGAACAATTCAAAACATTCACCACCAGTGGAGAGATCTGGGTTAAATCCATCATTTAATGTATGACAAGTATGACATTGTTCTGCATGCTGTCCATCAATTGTTCTTTTTGAACTGTCACCCCGAGTGGGATGGGTATGCCCAAACGTGGGTCCCTTGTTCTCCATGACACTGGAGTCAAGCTACCCTGGCTGATAAAGGGTGAAACCCCGAAACCCGTTCTATGATTCTTGTTTACAGTCCAGGGAGGACCTGGCATGGCAGTTCAGGCTGGACTGTTCTTATTGGGCACAGGGTCAAGACTGATTTGCATATGGCTAGGTTCAAACTGAAATGGCATAGGAGGAAAGAAACAATGGATTTAGGCTCAGATCTCTGTTTTGGGATGAATGTCTGACATTGTTATACATTCTGTCCATCAATTGTTCTTTTTGTCTGTGTGAAAACAAGCACATCATCCTGGAAAAAGCAGAGATTGGCATCAATGTCTTTAGATGTAATACATAATTCATTAAACAACTGATGCCCGAGGCTAAGCCAAAAGCCATCCTTCTATATTTAAACACTATAAAAGGAATAACAAAAGCAGTGAGGGGTTTTGATTCCTCAGTTAGTTCAATCTGTTAATATGCACTATGCAGATCTAACAGAGAAAAGACACACGCACCATCCAGCATTGACAATAGGGCATTTATCTTAGGCAAAAGACGATGGCCGACCATGATGTTTGCATGTAAAGCACATGGATTTAGAAGGTCTTAGATCGTCTTTGTTTTTCTTTGTCAGAACAATTAGTGAAATCCAATCAGAAGATTCAGTTTCATCAATGATGCCTCCTTTCTGCAGTTTTTCTAAAAGTAATTGGAGATCCTTACAAACAGTGAAGGGAATATTTCTAAGCTTTTGTTTACCTAGAATTTTTCTTTTGTTTTTTAAAATCCTTTTCGTTTTTCAATGCCACAGGGAACACTTTGGGAAACATATTTTTGATTTTCTGCTCAATGTTTTCTTCTCCATCTGCTAATACAGTTGCCTACTTGGTTGGTCATTCCAACCAAGCAGGCAAATGCCTTTTCTAGCCACATAGATCTTTACCTTAGCAGACCAATTTTTGAAGACGGCAGTTGTTACAAAATACCATGAGATGTTATATCATTTACATCATATGTCACTGCTCTTACATCTGGAGTAAGTAAACCTAACATTCTTTGAGAAAATCATTTTTTTACATGTCTCTGAAAATTATTGTGAAGGGTAACCCGTAGTCTGCTAAGAACATCATTTCTATTTAAAGCACTGTCAAGACACAAAGTGGTGGCTCAGGTGGTTTGTCTTGAACTTTCTCTCCTTCTTCATTTCTTTTTGTCAGATGTCACTTCTTCCCCAGCAACGGAGTAATTGTATTATCTAAAGAAATGCGTACCACTTGTCCCTTTTCATTCTTGTTTCTTTCTCCACACATTTATTTTGGCAAAATGCACTTGATGTTGGCAAATACAGCATGTTGGACTTGGGCCTTCTGGCAGGTTCACCCCTGAACTTTTTGCATTGAACTTTGAGATAAGTATAGTGATTTCTGGTCTTTGCATACTTTAGCACTGTGGCGCTGTGTAAAGTGCGCGCACTCTCCGAGTGCGTGGGTGAGATTGGCCTGCCCTCCCATAGGAATGCATGGGGGATATGTGTGTCCATGGTAGTGCCTGATGCGTGGGGAGTGCAGGTGCGAGTTTGGTATGTGCGGACTCATGTGATTAAATGCTGCGCGATGATGTGTGCGGGATACATGTATCTAGTGTGGAAGTGCCACTTCTAGAAGTTAGCATGTCTGTGTAATTTATGTGAATTGGCTGTCTGGCTTGTTATTGGCTGGAGCTGGCTGGTGAGCCTGGCTCCAGGAGTAGGATGGGTCTGCCCCAGTGGTGAGTGGAGAGATCTGCATGATTGATGTGAGGGAGGAGTGCACCTGAGACCTGAATGGGGCTGGGCATTCCCCACACAATGCTGGCTCCACCCCCTGTGGTGCGGCTGATGACCCTAGCCTGGCCACTGAATGGGGAGAGGGGCTGAGCAACAGAGTGCTCCAAAAGCAGCTGCGTATGGTTTTTCCCTCACCCTCCACCCTAGAGACAAAGGGATTTTGTGTATAAAAAGAGGCTGTGAGCTCCTGTAAAATGTTCTTTTTTTCCTGACTAGAATCTATCAGGGGCGTGCTGCTGCTGGGGCCCAGGGGAAGGCTTGCCTCCCTGGGCCCTGCCCAGCCCCTGGATGCCCTGGAGGACTTCTTTTGGACCCTCCTGCCCTTTGCACCCAGGAGGACCTTGTTGCTGGGACCCTGTTTTCTTAAGGGGCCATTCCTGGGGCCTTTGGGTGTTTGTGGTGCCCCCAGCACCCCTGGGAGCGCTTTATTTTAGCCTGGCAGTGCAGAGCTGCACTTTGCCCTGTGGAAATCCCCAATGTAGGGATTCCCCTGAATTTGCCGCAATTGCAGGTGCCCCACCTGCGTCACTCCGCTGTTTTATTTATTTAATTACGGGTGCCCACCCTGTTTCTACCTTCTACTTTAAGAGCGAGGGAGCCTACCCCTCGCATCCCCCCTGCCCCTGAGAAAGATAATGCCGGTGCCGCTGCCACGGCAAAACCGGAAGCCAGGCCCGAGCCGGCCTGACTGTGGGCGGGGCCTGGATGATGTGACTTCCGCTTCCCCCTGCCTGGGAGAAGCCATTGCCTGCGTGACCGATCTCCCCGGACTCCCGTGTGGAGAGGGAGACCGGAGATCCTGCCCGCCGCCCAAGAGAAGCTGGGGCTGCGTGGTGTTAGAGGGGAGATTATTTAAGGGTCTGGAAGGGGGGGGCTAGCGCAGGGCTCAGTGCCTGCACCGGGGAGATGGTGAGAAAGAGAGCAAGGGACCTAATGGGGCAGCTTAATTAGTACCCGAGCTTCTGGAACGCTTGCTCTAAAAACAGGAAGATATATGAGCCTTGGAGACTGTTTCTGGAAGTTGTACAAGTTTTATTAGAAGACACAGCTTCTAGAAATATTCAATGATCTCATAAAAACCACATAGTACTTGGTCCTGCTCCTAGCACTCTCCTGAAAGTCGCATGGACCAGTTCGAATATCACAAAATACAGTTTACAGCTGCTATGAGAGAGAGAGACCATACTTTAAGAACACTTGTGAGCTTTGAGGCAGATTGCATAGAAAAGGTTAAGCACATATTATTGGGAACACTCACCACTGTATATTAGTGAGATATCCTGCAAGTACAAGTTAAACATCTTAAATGCAGTGAAGATAAAGCAAGGTCAGAAAAAACATAACATTTCAAATGGCGAAATATAACTTTAAATGCAAAAAGGAAAAAGTATTACATACAGCAGAATATACAATAGAGCAGCATATCCTAAGTACATGTAACAAGGGTTTCTTGAGTAACCCCTGGGAAAAAAACTCCTGTCCGACACCCAAGTGCAGATGAGGAGTAGTTCAACGATATTCCTGTTTACCTCCTTTTTATATTGTTATATTATATTGTATTTTATAACAAAGCCGTCTGAAACTGAACTCAGACAAAACAGAAGTCCTCATCTTAGGTACATCCCCCTCTGCATGGGACGACTCTTGGTGGCCGGAAGCCCTTGGAAAAGCACCCATCCCGACAGACCACGCACGGAACCTTGGCGTCATCCTGGATTCTTCACTCTCAATGAACAGACAAGTCAGCGCCGTATCCTCTTCCTGCTTCAACATTCTTCGCATGCTCAGAAAAACATTTCGCTGGATCCCCTCCGAAACAAGGAAAACAGTCACCCACGCTCTGGTCACGAGCCGACTGGACTACGGAAACACCCTCTATGCAGGCACCACCGCTAAACTCCAGAAGAAACTCCAACGAATCCAAAACGCCTCAGCCAGGCTCATATTAGACATCCCACGCAACGAACACATCTCTGGTCACCTTAAAGACCTCCACTGGCTACCCGTCAATAAGAGGATCACTTTCCGTCTGCTTACCCCCGCACACAAATCACTCTACGACATCGGACCAGATTGCCTCAACTCTCGACTGTCCTTCTACACCCCCTCCCGCCAACTACGTTCTTCCAGCCAAGCCCTCGCCACGGTACCTCGCATTAACAAGACCACCATGGGAGGCAGATCCTTTTCATACCTGGCTGCTAAGACATGGAACTCACTCCCCGCTTACCTTCGCCTCACCCAGAACCACCTAGCGTTCAGAAAGCAGCTTAAAACGTGGATATTTGACAAATAATCCTCCTCCCCTCCTAAGCGCCTTGAAACCCTCTGGGTATGTAGTGCGCTATACAAATTTTATGACTTGACTTGACTTGACTTGACATTGTTCAGGGGTGAGAAGCCTATGGTCACGCCATCTCACGTCACCTCGAACCACATACCCTTCCATCGTCACTTACTGGCCTGACCGGTAACTTTCCCATCCATAAGTGCAACTGTGGCCCCTTCTCGTAATTGTGGCACGTACGCCAGTCTAGACTGAGTTCCTGCCATTTTGACTGGAAGTTTGTCATTAATTCATCATGGACGACAGAAATGTGTTATTATTACTTCAAAGGATTCTATTCATGCGTTTATGTGCCAGTCTGTGATACTAATTTGTCACATTTATCCTCATTTATCGGACAGCTTTGCATTTAGCTGTGGTGGGAACTTCCCTTTTCCCCGTTCACAGCTTTTAGGTGGGGGCTTGGGGTGTGTTGCAAGATTAAGGAGGAACTTGAACTTTAGTGTTCGTGAACCTAGCATACAGTAGGGTGGGGGCCTCGAAGGAGTGCGAGGCCTCGCAGAGAAGTGGAGCTGGGAGAAGCTTGGGTCAGACCTGCTTTCTGCTTCTGCTTTAAGCTGAAAGAAAATGGCAGTGCTCAGGCCAACGTAACTGAGGCCTATAACACTCAAGCAGCAGGGCCTACGCAGGGTTCATGCTGAGCAAATGATAAGAGTGTCCTTGGATAACTATGCAGTGAAATGATCTCCCTCCGTCAGTGGGGAGGCCGGGAGCAGACCCCGCCTCCCTGAGTGGCCGCAGGAAATCCCGCCCCCTTGTGCCGCGCTGCAAGGAGAGCCGCGAGAGGAACCGGTGATGCGCTTGTCGGCGCGGGGCTCCCATGATTGAGGAAGAGCCCCGCATGCTGCCACCCGAGTGAAGAGGACATCGCCCCCGCCGCCTCCGGGAAGCAGCCGGTGAGCAGGGTTGCCCGGAGGGGAGGGGGCAGAGGGCTCAAGTAATCCCTACTCCCACGGGGAGCACAGAGCTAGGACGGCCCCGGATGGCAGTGGGCCGCCCCACCGTTTTGTACAGAGCCTGTAGGGCTCCAGAAAGGGCACAATATGTATTTTTAGAGCCTCGAGTGCTCCGTGTGGGCATAATAATTTTCCGGAGTGCGTTCGCTCCACCATGTTCTGAGGTGCCTTCAGGGAGGCCCCGCATGGCAGTGGGCTGCCCCAACATTTTAATAATGATTTCCCGGGGCAGGGTCAAGCCCCAGTGATTCTCCGAGCCAGAGGGCTCCACCGATGAGCAGGTTTTGTGTCACAGCCTAGAGGGCTCCCCATGTTCTGCGCAGCCTTTGTTTTCAGAGCCTAGAAGGCTCCTACATGCGCAGTCTTTGTCCCAGAGTGCCAGGGAGAGCCCATGTCGCAGTTTTTGAGTCACAACTGCCCAACAAGTAGTGGGAAGCTGCACCGTTTAGGTTTTCCTTCATAGGGACATGTCTTTGGACTCAGGAGTGAGTGGCACTCCTTCATCCCTACCTTAGCCTTCCCCAGCTGCGCAGCACTTAGTGCCAGCTGCAGCGTTTAGGCCCTGTTCTTGTCCCCCAGTTGCCCAGCAGGTAGTGGGCAGCTGCTACGTTTGGGTTTTGGCGCAGTGGCGCAACCTGGACCCTAATGTGATTTATGTGCTGAATGTGATTTATGCGCTAATGCTTTGGGTGTTAGGAAATGTACTATGTGTAGTATGTTTTGCGCACCCTGTGTACCTAGACCTCTGAATGTGTCTTCATGCATCATGTGTCTTACCTACACCGCTGAATGTGTAATCATGCATCATGTGTCTTACCTACACCGCTGAATGTGTCTTCATGCATCATGTGTCTTACCTACACCGCTGAATGTGTCTTCATGCATCATGTGTCTTACCTACATTGCTGAATGTGTCTTCATGCATCATGTGTAAAGCTTCTGGCCTATACCCCTAAATGTATTTTATGCTTAGGTGGTTGTTTTTCCTAGAATAGGTATGCAAGTGAGTTCATGGTTCCCTGCGTGATATTTTCCTAAGGTGGTTAGGGTTGCGTAGGTGGTACTTACCTTTTACCAGTGGTTACTGGTTGTGTGCTACATTTGCTATTTGGTGCTATAGTTGCTATGTTCTAAGTGCTATTTCTACAAAGTGCTATTTCTACAAAGGGCTAGTTCTACCAAGTGCTTAGTCCTAACAGTGGTCCATGTGGCCCTGTCCTGTGTACATAATCCCTTGTAAATATCGCCCATGCCAGTTGGCACAATGTATATGGTGTGATTACTATCTGATGTGTTTTGATAATAGAAAGGCTATTTTTGATATAACTTGTGTGGAGTTCCTTGTGTGGGGGGCCTGGGATGTTGTTGCTGGTGGGTGCGTGCGCAAATACTTAACTTACATTGCCTCCGGGATCAGCCTTACTGCTCCTATCACGTTGCCAAGGGGGTGAGCAGGGGTTATCTTTGGAGTGTAACTTCCTTGCCCTAACTAGAGTGGTGGTTTATGCCTGGCTGTGGTGCAAGCCTCGGCCAACCAGAAATCCCATTTCTAACACTGCAATGCTTCTTTATTGCTTGACATCTCTTATAGTTTGCCACATGTGAACTGCTTCACATCTGTAGCAAATATATGTTGTCCTATTGTTATTTGTTTATCTACATCTTCTTTGTTGGATTTGCTTTTGTGAAACAACCCTTGACCTATTCTTTTCTTTTTGATTATCCTCATTCTCTTCCTTAAACACAGGATATCAATTGTTCTATGGCTTTGCCAGTTTGATTACTTCATCTAGTGTTGATTCACCGATTACTCAGAGATGTTCTTGGATACGTTTGCAATTAGTGTTGACTGTTAGAAATGGGACTTCTGGTTGGCTAAGGCTTGCGCCAAAGCCAGGCAGAAACCACCACTCTAGTCAGGGCAAGGGAGTTACACGCCAAGATAACCCCTGCTCACCCCCTTGGTAGCTTGGCACGAGCAGGCAATGTGTAAAGCGTTTGCGCAACACATACTCACAGCAGCAACTCACTAGGCACACCACAAAAAGGAACTCCACACAAGGTTATATATATAAATAGCCCTTGTAATACCATAAACACATTAGATTATAATCACACAATTACACTGTGCCAACGGGGGTTATTTACACATGACAGGGCCACGTGGGCCACTGTCAGAATCAGCACTTAGTAGAAATAGCACTTCTAGAACATAGAATAACTGTAGCACAAAATAACCATTGTAGAACACAACCAGTAACCACTGGTAAAAGGTAGGTCCACACTCCGCAATACTAATCGCCTTAGGCATAGATCACGCAGGGACACATAAACTCACTAGTATAAATTCTACTAGGCAAGACAACCTCCTAGACATAAAAACACACTTTAGAGGTATCACAGGCATAAAGGCATTGCACATTACGCATAAATCACACATTAGGCACTTGTCATTATAACCACAATATACCATCACCTTGCGCCAGAGTCACATCAGGTACTGACCCCAGGCCAACTGGCCTCTCAAAAGGCACCAATGCCCTATGTCCAATAGTCAGGACTACAAGCGGCGAAGGCAGCAATGCGCCGGGCACCACCTAAATGTTGCAGCTGCCCACTAAGTGCTAGGCAGCTGTGGAAAGGATTCTGGGCACCCGCGTGCCTCTTGGCCCTCTTCTGTGGCTCTCAATTAAACCACCCGTGTTAAAACCACGTGGGAGCCCGGTGGGCTCTAAAGCAAATATGCCCCCAAATCACGTTGGAGCCACGAGGCTCTGAATCGCCAAGAAATGCCCCCTTGGGTGTAGCCCAGTGAACCTGGGCTAAAGTGCAAATGGTGTGGTCAACATGTTTCTCGCTTCTAGTACACTGACTGCGATTCTTCAGGACCTAGTAAAAAACTACAATCTACAAAACATGACCTAATGATTAGTATCAGTTCCAATACAGCACATAAGTTGTACTACCTGTATGACACTGATCTTGCCTAGAAAGGGGAGATAAAGGAGAACATTACCACTGTTAAGTAACAACATTTGACCCTGTTGTGACTGTGAACACACTGTGAAAAAGTGACATACTAGTGAAGATAGTGACTAGTATGTGGTTAAAAACAAGTTAAAAACTGGTAGCAGCAGTATCCATTTGAATATAATCACAGACCCATGGGATCGATAGTACTGTTACTCACCTAAGGGTTAGAGTTATGGGGTGTCAACAGTACCCGGTGGGTCTGACATCAAGGGAGAAGCCATAGAGGTTAGGGCTGAGGAGGGAATGAAGAGGTGGGATGGTATTAAGGTTAAGCGGCGTTAAGAAAATTAAACCCGTGTAAGGGGGCACAACAGTTCGACAGAGAGTTTAATCATAACGGATTCTCAAAGTTAGTTGCTGTAGCGGCGGTACACTTACTTTCTACTGCTTGTGCCAGGGCCAGTTATGCCTACCCTTCTCACCGGGTCCGTATAGTGGAGAGCCGGTCTTCTACCTCCTCATTAAGTAGCAAACCGGGTGTGGTCGAAACTTCCAAACAGGAAGTAGAACTCCCCGGTAGGTCATGTGGTTTCACTAGTTGGTCGGGCGGCCATGATGGAGTGGAGGGTAGTGTATGGAGAGTATGTGGACATAGCCTGAGTTTTATCGCTATATGTATAATGACCATAGTAACAGATATTAGGCCAAACCAATGGATGTAGGCTGAACTTAGCATAGGTCGCTAGGCAGATTAGGGATGCATTTGCAGAGATATGTTCACAGAGCGCTCCATGGGATATCCTCATTCAAACCCCGGCTATCGGTGGACAATCGGTGTATCCACCTCTGTTCCTTCAGGAAAAGATTGTGCTTGGATTTGTCTGGGGAGGTTTCAAGAACTAGCCAGGACAAGGAGTCAGCCGTGTGGTTATGTTCTAAGTAGTGTCTGCACATCTTAATGTTTGTTTTCTTGCAAGGAAAGTTGCTTCTATGTTCAGAGATACGGATTTTCACAGGGCGGGAAGTCATGCCCAAGTACTGTAGACCGCATGGGCATCTCAATAAGAAAATGCAGTTGGGAGTATTGCAGTTAGTATGGCCCCACAATTCCCAGCGGAAGGTGTCCGTCAGGAGGATAGTTTTGTATGTGCTGGTGAAGGGGCACACACTACAGGAGCCGCACTGGTAGTGTCCTCGTACAGACGGTAGTTGCCACAGAGTGGTTTGTTTAGGTGGCTCAGCCTTCTTTGGCCTAGTGTGCACCAGAATATCCTTAATATTCCTCGACCTTTTGAAGGCAAATCTGGGTTTTGTAAGATTGAGATCGCCCGTGTTCAGAATTTGCCAGTGTCTTTTGATTATCTTTTTGATTTCGTTTGAGGCTGGCGAAAAGGTGGTGACACATGTAAGGAGATCTGCCTCCTGTGTCGTCCGTCCGACAGGCGATACGTCGGTTTCGTTAGTGGCGCGGCGATGCATGGAGATTATTCTCACAAAACGGTGCTGTGTCACAAAAACAGATGCAAGAGGAGCGATGCGTCGAGTTTCTTGTAGTTGCGTTGCTTTTCCAACTCCCAACAGCAAGAACAACCTCCAGAAGCTCAACAGTCTCAGGCACCTCTTGGCAGGTCAGAACTCCCAGCAAGTAAGTTCAGGGGAGCTGGGGATGAAGTCGTTGGGTCCCTGAGACTTCAGCACAGGAGGCAAGCTTTACTCAAACCCTTGGAGATCTTCCTCAAGCAGGGGGACACAGCACACAGCAAAGTCCTTGTCCTTTCCTTGGCAGAAACAGCAACTGCAGGCCAACCCCAGACAGCACACAGCAAAGGAGCAGTACTCCTCCTGTTTCTACAGCTCTTCTCCTTGGCAAAGGTTCCTCTTGATTCCAGAAGTAGTCTAAAGTCCTGGGGTTTAGGTCTAATACTTATACCCCAAAATATCTTTGTTTTCTTTGTGCAAGTGTCTCTGAGCCCAGTCCAAACCAGTTCTATTCTCACTGGTACAGCATGACCACAGGAGGTGGAGACAGCATAGTGCAAGGGAGGCAGGCCTTTTCAGGTACAAGGAAATCTCCTCCCACTACTCTAAATTCAGCCAGGGTCTATTCAGCCCAGCTCTGACTCAACCAGGGGGGGCCAGGCACACCTTAACCCCCCCCCCCCAGTGGCTGTCTACAGTGAATGTACATCCCCAGCTCCTGTCACTCCAAAACCAGACAGTCAATGCACAAACAGGCAAAGAAACACAGAATGGTTAAACAAGAAAGTGCCTACTTTCTAAAAGTGGCATTTTCAAACACATAACCTAATAAACATCTTCATGAAAAGATATGTTATTAAATTCTGAGTTCAGAGAGGCTAAACTTTATTTCCTCATCTTGTCCCAATGGGAAGCTATACTTGTAAGATGTTACAAAGCATTTCCCATTCTATCCTATGGGGCAAAATAGCCTTTCAATAGTGAAAAACAAATTATCATATATTTTTTTGAGTTTTAAATAGCACAAACTAGACTCGAGGACATCAGGTATCAGAGCGATTTACATGAGCACCAATATTATTACAGATGGACACATTCATTTTTATTAGGCAAGGAAAGATAAAGTGATTTGCTCTGAATCACAGGATGTTGAGCTTTGTTGCTTTGACTCAAACCCAGTTCCCCAGCTTCGAGGTCGACCGCTCTTTAGGCAGTATTTCACTATCAGGACTAGTCATACACACCAGTGCATGTCCTACATTTCACATGAACTGCACCCTGCCCAGGGGTGTACCTTGGGCCTACCACAGGGGTGCCTTACATGTAAGAAAAGGGAAGGTTAGGGCCTGGCAAGTGGGTGCACTTGCCAAGTTGACATGACCGTTAACAACTGCGCAAAGACACTGTAGTGGCAGGTCTGAGTTACCTTTTCAGGGCTACTCATGTGGGTGGCCCAATCAGTACTGCAGGCCCACTAGTAGCATTTGATTTACAGCCCCTGAAACACTACAGTGCTCTTTACTAGACTTATCAGTAAATCAAATATGCCAATCAGGGAGAACAAATGGTAACAGCAATTTACATAGGGAGCACTTGCACTTTGACACTTATCAGCAGTGGCAAAGTGCCCAAAGCATCTAGGCCAGCAAAAATGAAAATCCAGCACAGCATCAAAAATACAGGAGGTAGAGGCAAAATGTCAGGGGAAACCACGCTAAATAAGCCAGGTCTAAGAAGGAGGCTCTCCTTTATTTTGTAGAAATTCATTAGGTGGATCTACTTCCATTGTAAGACTGAGACAGGAATGACGATGACAAATATCACAGGAAGAATGAGGAACTTCATTAAGTAAAAAGTGAGTTATTGACAGAAAGTGAGATGTAGAATTCAAATCCAAAGGACTGTATTCAGTTCAACAGTGGTGCTAGATATACGCTAATGATAAGTCTGGTAAATAATTTAGCTGTAATAACTGTGCCTCTGTACAATAAAGAACTACCCAAAGCACAGATGGATACATGTTTACAATGTCGACCAAAAGTAATCCTGTAACTGTGGTCCAATAAAACAGCTGAATCCAGAGTACACGGAACATACCTTCCAAATGAAAGTACAATCTCATCGTATGAGGAGTGGGCGGGGTCTTGAATGGAGTGGGGCCTCATGCCAAGAAGTACCGACAAGGCACTTTTGAACCCCACAATTCCCACTAGCCCCCTTCTCCCCACAAACAAAAAAAGCTTGCTGAAGCTGTTGCCCATTCCCTCGGGTGTTTTCACATCCCTTAATGGACTTAGGCAGTTCAAAGCCTTGGAAAAACACTATTAACAGTGGTTTTCAGCTATTTTTCTCTGCCACTCTGTTATATCAACTCCTCACCGGTACTGTGTGATGGGAGCTGATGCCGTGTGTCACACTGTGACACCTGTGATTTGGCAGGTATGCACGGATTGTCAGATATGAATGGCCTCAACTGAAAACGAGCCTTGAATAGCTGAAGAGAGACACATGACGAGGCGAGACTAAGGAGATGGGGGTAATAAAAGCGTGGTTCTCTCTCCCTCATTGCTAGATGTTCAATGCAGGCATGGTCAGGTGAATTTTACGTAGAGAGAAATATTCTCAGTGCCAACAGCTCGAATAGCATTTCCGTAGGGACTCAACACAAGAACTCTGTCGTTGTTGACCGATCTCACCACATGATGGCGAGCAGAGAGTATCTCATTCCTTATCGCTAAAGATTGCAAGATAGATAATGAGGTAACAGGCAAACGTCATTATTTCTTTCTCCTCATTAGAGACCGGCATCGTAACTGAATCGTTAATAGTAAAATCCACAATGTATCTTACCAAGGCTGTTCGCAAAACCACTCCACCATAGTCACTGGGGATGGTGGGAAAGGAACGAGAGAATAAAGGTCAGGAAGAAAAGGGAAAAGTTAGGTAAGTAAAATTCTAACATCAGAGATCACTCGCAAAAGATAACGCAGTGTGATGCGTTGATTTAAATCATTAATATACAACAGTAAGCTTAACGTCTTGCACTGGTATAATTCATTCTGTGAAGTTCAACTTGAACAAAATACTAACACAAAATGGAAAAACTGTTTTCTAAATTGGATGCGTAATTCCTGATTTTACTTATTTTTAAAAATGCTGAACACTCAATTAGTCAGTATTTGTAAATTGTGCTAATACCCATTTGGATATACAGGCGTTGCACCATGATTGAAGCTGTTGCAAGCTGGAGAGTCGATTGAACATGGCGGTTCAGTTGATGCGCATTCCATTATTTTTGTCATTTTCACACAACACATATTTTCTCTCTATATTAATTTACTTTGGGAACCATTCCCCCTTAGAAATTATCCCCCAGATGCATCAAGAACCCATTTTGCTATTCCTTAATAGCGAAAAATAATGATTCGCTATTAAGGAATAGCAAAATGCAATGCATGAAGAAATCACAAAAAAAATAGCGATTTCTTAAAATTCCTTAATTGCGACTCGCAAATTGCGAGTCGCAATTAGGGAATACCTCCCCATTCATTCCTATGGGCCTAAAGGCCCATAGGAATGAATGGGAAGACATTCTCAATTTGTAAATCGCAATAAGCGAATCGCAAATTGAGAATGCGATTTCAAGGGTGCAGGAGTGTCCAAAGGACACCCTGTTGCACCCCTGAAATTGATCTGTGCACATATGTTGCGCACACACATGCCCTTAGGGCATGTGTGTGCGCAACATGAAACTTTGAAAAAGGCACTTTAGTGTATTTTTCAAAGTTTTAGCAAATTACCATAAAGTTCAACTTCATGGTAATTTGCGAGCCCTATTGGCGAAATCGCTATTTTTTAAACTTTAATGCATTGCATTTAAGGAATCTCAATTTGAGATTCCTTAAATGCAAATGATCGCAATTTTGCGATTTCTTAATTTGCGATTTTTGCATTTGGGATGATGCATCCCAAATGCAAAAATACCAGTCGCAAAGGGGCAGATTCTGAGAATCTGCTCCCTTGCGAGCAGATTTTACCTAGATGAATCTATGCCTAAGTCTGGTCCCCGCATTTCGCAAGGCAAATTTGAAAACGTTGGTCTGCTATTTCTTATGCACCTGTAATTTCTAACACATACTGGCAGTGCTGATGTGTTCATGCAAATAAGGTTACAATGTGCAGAAATAATTTACCAATTTCCGGGAAAAAAGGTAGCAAAAATAAGAATATGTTGTAGTCAGCAATATATTAAAAATTATCAAAGCAACATCGTTGGAAAGTTTTATAAAAAAAGGCAATTTTAAATTTACACACGTTTAGTTGCGCGGATTGCTTTTCCTCGATTAAGAAGTCGCTCTAATTTACCAATGTATCAGGAAAATAAGCTTCGCCAAGGAAACGCTGTCTGGTCTGATTGCTAGTGATGACGGAACTTTAGAACTGCTAAATAGTTGTAATAATAAGGTACATGTATATATGGAACACACTCTGAGGCTTGAGGAAGATTACATGTTGATACTGAAAGAATTGTGGAGAAAAGACGTTTAAATAGTGAATATGTGCAAAGCATGAGTTTGAACAGTTCCTTCGCGGATACATATTTCTGGGTCGCTACACTTGGTATTACACAACATAAACATTATTAAATATGTATTGGTCTTAGCTGCAAATGATTAAACCAGGGATGAAAACCAAGAGCTTGTGTGGGGATACACATATTTTGACAATGTGCTAAAGTAAATTATTTTAGGCAACAGCTTATTCTAAGATTCATGCCCGGATTTGCAAACATTTTTAGCCGTTGCTTGCCACTTCTTTGGAGCAGCCGCAAAGCAAAATGTATTTTGAGATTTACGTAGCTTAGATGGGAATTAACCCTAAAAGGAACTCAAGCAGTGGCGGCTTGCATAGGGCGTGGTGCGGGCCGGTAGGGGGATTGTAAACTCAGACATACGACGGAATGGAGGAACGTAATGATTACTTTACTCCGTTCCGTCGTATGTCTGAGTTTACTAACCCCCCTACCCTGCCCTTCCCCGCCCCACCGCCCTGCAGCACGCCCTATGCGAGCCGCTACTAAACTCAAGGCAGTGCTAGTCGCTATGCGCCGGGGAGGCATTACCCAGGTGGAGCCTGGGTGTTCCTGTGCATCCAACCATGTATTTTGATGCAAATCCAGGTTTATTAAAGTCTCTAAACCTTGGTTTGTGCCAAAATTATGAGTCTACCCGAGGCTGGCATACTGAGTAGAAATATTTATATTTCTCCTCTTTACTTCCTGTTTCTTTCACTCAGCAGCACACATACACAGAGGAATGCCCAGTGTAAAAACAGCAGTTTGACCCATCAAAAGAAACCATTATGACAGATTAAAATATTCCTAATAAATATGGCAAATTCATTCCAATGTAGGTCTTAAGGCCTATAAGGCAGTGTGCATGGTATTTAAAAGTAGGACACAGAAGTACATTTTAGACATGTCTGTACAGAGACTAGCACCCAAAAGCTATTTTCACTGTGGCAAGCCTGGCTGTTTCATAGAGAAACACTGGGATACACTATTACATGCAACACTGCTATCTTTAGCTAGGAAGCAACTAGACACATCATCATAATGCAAGAGCATTATAATGATGTGTTGCATTATAATGATGTGTCTCGCTGTTTCCTAACTAAAAGTAGCAGTACTACATGTAATAGTGTATCCCAGTGTTTTCATTAATATAAAGATTTATATTAATCAAAATTCTGAATTCTGATAAAAAAAAAAATTGAAAATATTTTTATTTCTGCATCGTTTCTTCTGTGCTTGAAACAGTTGTCTTGTATTCACTGTACAGTGTATAACTCACACATGTATCTACATCATATTCATAACATTGCAGTTTTTCTTTTACATAATTCCCTTGTAATACAAGTTCCCCCCTCCCTCAACTTCCCTTGCACTGTGTAGGTCGCCCATTTGTGTTACGTTGTACCTCATTTGCACTATTCAGTTCAGTAGTAGTAGTAGTACAAAGCTATATTTCGATATAATAATATCTTAAAAGCACATAACATTAAAAATACAATTCATGTTGTTAAGAAAAGTTACTTAATAAATAATTAAAAAGACAAGTTAAAACAGTATTAAACCATTTACAGCGTTGAGTTAAAAGAAAAACAAGGGATTGTCTAAAAAAGAGTTCATCACACTGCTTTAAATCTAGTCAATCAATCAATCAATCAATGACATTTATAGAGCGCGCTACATACCCGTAGGGTCTCAAGGCGCTGGGGGTGGGGGTAACCATGGGCGAATTTTGCGGATCTCGCGTTCGCGAATTTTGCGGATTTGCGAACTCGCAATCCGCAAAATCCGCGAATTCCCGCGAATTTGCGGATTTTTTTTTTGTGTGTTCGCAATTGTTTCTGCCAGTTCGCGAGGATTTGGTACTAGTTCGCAATTGCGAACTTACTTGTCGGCTCGCAACGGTCGCGACTATGTTGTTTCTACGTCTGGTTCATCATCACAGCCTCCCAGCACCCTCTGTTTCACCACTGGCACCCTCTCTTTGACCCATGCCACCCTCTGTTACATCAATGCCACCCTCTGGTTCATCATCACTGTAGAAGATGGGGGGGAAAAGCAAGCCCACCTGCCCTGCTTGAACTGACATGAATTAATTTGGGGTTAGTTTATTAACAACACCTGCCCTGCCCCAACTGACAATAATGAATTAGGGGCTAATTAATGTGTCACTGAAAGAATTTCAAGTTCCAGCCTGGCACCTGCTTGTCTGCTCCTTTAGCTGTAAATCAGGACCTTTGTGGCATACAGTTAAGGTCAGAGCAGGGTCACACAATTGTTGCAAGCAGGCAACCGAATTCTGGAGGGCCCCCTCAGGAAGCACTACAAAGAATCGTTACAAATCATGAGGTTGACCTTTTGCACCTGCTCATTGCTTTTGCTTTTGCTGAAATCGTTTTTCGGTTTTTTTCGCGCTATTCGCGGGGCGCGGCGTCGTGCGAAACCGACCGCGGAAGCCGCCAATTCGTGCGAATGAGCATTTTATTTTTTTGCGGCTTGTTGTTTCGCGAGTTTTTTTGCAGTATTCGCGAGCCGCTTGCAGTGCAACACGCGAATTTACCCCAAGGTCGAGTATGGGCGCGGCCATTTTGTTTGCGTGACGTATTTCCGTTTCCGCCCGCTATGTATAATCTCGCGCAGTAAGCGCATTGCGAGTAGAGGTTCGCACGAGATCGCGCGGGAAATCTAGAGGTTCGCGAGGAAAATCTCGCGCGAACTTACTTTCGCGCTCGTGAACGGGCGCCGGCCATCTTGTTTTTCATTCATTTCCTGTGTCTGGGCATGGTGTTTAATCCTCTTGGTATCTTTGCCATCCTTTGCTTGTTTTCAGTTTTTTTTTTACGATTTTGCTTCTTATCTATCCCTCTCTTTTCCTAGCTGTATATTTTTGTCTTTTCTGCTATTTTTCTTTACTTTTAAACTACTTTTTTAAACTCTTTTCTTTTCTTCTTCCCTATCCTATTCTTTCTTAATTTTCTACTTCTTCCTACCTTACCTGCCCAGACCATGGTCAAGCCAGGCGCCGTGAAGCTGCCCAGGCACTTGAGGGCCGCAGCGGCGGCGGGGAGTAGTGCTGGACCCAGTGCCAGGACAGCATGCGGGAGATTGAGGGGGGAGCAGGTGACGCGACGGGAGATATTCAGCCCGGAGGAAGTGGGCGCGCTGGTCTACTTCGTCCAGCGCCGCCTGCCCAGGACCATCGCGGGAGGCGGCAGGATCGCGGCCGGCGGCTACAACATGCGGGAGCGTCGGAAGCGGTGGGAGAAGGTGTGCTGGGCCATATCCCACCTCTACGGGGTCCAGCGCACCTACAGCCAGGTCACCCATCGCTGGACGGACCTCCTGGACCGCGAGCGCGACCTGCTGGACCAGCTCGGCTTGGAGATCCCCGGGCTTGGTGAGTAGTAGTAGCCATTTAATCACTCACTACTATGATGTTTTCTCCTGCTCTGTGTTGTTGTATTGCAAATATTTGTTTTTTACATGGAGCAAGCCAATAATGCCGCTGATGACGATTACATTGTAGTTAAATTATATTTCAAAATCTTCTGTGCATTTCAGGTGCACTGCTCTCCTTCTCAGTGGCGTTGCTACTATGCTTATTTGTTTTCTATTTCGTGGTCTCATTGGCCTGAGTAACTATTATGTATGAGTGTACTTTACAGAACTGCGTAATGCTAGACACTAGGGGGCAGATTACATTTACAAGCCCCTTGCGCCACGTTTACGTTGCCTTGCGTGACGCAACAGCGGCGTAAACGTGCCGCATCCCTGCGAGTCATTTACAGCATGACGCATCTAGGGAGATGCGTCACGTTATAAAGCCATGGGCCTGCACCACAATGGGTGCGTTCCTAGTACGCAGGGTGGGCGGTCCGGCGGCTGTGCGCCTCGCAAAATTGCCTGCGTGAAATCTACAAGATTTAACGCAGGCACTTCTGCGACGCTGCTACGTCAATTCAATTCCTTATGTCTGCTCGAAGCAGGCTAAAGGACTGACACAGCATGTTAAGTATTGGGTGGCCCTGAGCATTACTGGAGTTGCATTGCGTTGGCGACGTGACTCCAGCGATGCGCCGCTCTTACGTGACGAGATGCGTCACGCAAGTGCCTACCCTTGCGCCAGGGCGCGCCGCATTGTAAATGAGGCGCATCTGCCGTGTCGCAAGGGTAGTTTTGCGTGACGCATTTGATCTGGCGCATCTCTGGAGATGCGCCAGAACGCGTAAGTAAGTATGCCCCTAAGGGGCAGAATTGCAATTACCGTCGCATCCCTGCAAAGTAGCAGGGATGCGCCATTAATTGTGCGGCCCGCTACCACCACCAAACATGGTGCGCCGTATTTGCAATGCGGCGCACCATGGGCCCAAAACGTCACCGAAGCTTTACTGCTGGAGTTGCGTCACAACGATGGCGCAGCTCCAGCAATGCTCTGGGGTACCCTATCTCCCCAATGCTGGGTCAAGCCGTACGTCTGCTTCAAGCAGGTGCAGGGTTTGTGTGACGCATCATTGTCCTAAAGGTGACTGATTGAAATTTTGTAGATTTCCCTCAGCCACTATAAGGATGTGTTCCAGCGCAGGAATGCCCTCCCTTGCGCCGGAACGCCCCCTGATGGCGCAGGGCTTTATAACAGGATGCATCTCCCAAATGCGTCACGTTGTTATAATATTATACGCCGCACCATGGCGCCCTTTTTTGTTTAGCTGCTGCGTCACAAAAGTCACGCAAGAACGGCGCAAAAGAGCCGCAAGGGGCTTAAATCTGCCCCTTCCTTTGTACCCCTGACAATAAGAAAAATAGTGGCGGTGGATTGATAGTTTGACTATTTCAATGACTGGTAATGTAGCAGGCAACTTTTAGTGTTGTCACTGATCTGACTGAAATCACAATGGAGTTTGTCTGTCACTTTGCGTCTTGCCTGCGGACGGCTGCCTGCCAGTCCTAGGTGAACGTTTCAGTACTTTGTTTAGTGAGTTACGTGACTTTCGAAGTCACAGGTCCGCAAATAAATGAAAACTAACCCTAATCAATATAATTTCGCGGAAATATTTTGTTATTGTTCTTTTGAAATGTTTGATTTGGTTGACATTGACAAGCAACAATCATCCATGTTTTCTGTTCTTTCTTTCATGTTGTACGTCAGCTCCCCCCAGGGGCGAGCGGAGGACACAGGAGCAGCAGGCGGCGGATGCTGTTCAACAGGGCCAGGATCGGGCAGGCGAGGGCTCCTCTGCTGGCCCCAGTAAGTTTTCATTTTAGACTAGTACCTATTTTTCCTAGCGTTCCTCATTTGACTTTTTTCAAAATTGTCTTTGCTCTTCTTGTAGACTGTATCTAAATTCTTATCCTGCCTCTACTATGACTCCCTGTGGTATTACTAGATTATTCTTATTAGTCTGTCTGTGTAGCTAACTAAGATTGCACGGTTGGCGAAACTCCCATGATTCTAGTCAGCAATAGCTCTATCAACTTAGTGCAGTCCTCTGGGATTGTCCATAATGTCTTTTGAAGTGTTCTATCTGGACTCATGCTTGCAAAAATTGCAAAACCTTTCGCTCAGTCACTCTAGTCTGGACCAAAATACACAGATTGTATTTAAGTTTAAAAGCTTTATTAAAAGTAAACACATTTATTAAAATGAAGTCATAATAAAACTAAACGTTTAACTGATAATGGAAAAGTGGTTAGTGCTGACGATTAATTGAAGACATTTCTTGTGGTCGAGCCGAGCTCTCACCTGGTTTCAACTTGATCTTGTTGTTAGAAGTCCATCTTCTGTCTGTGTGGAGAAAAATGGTGCGTGTTAAAAAAACAGCCTTCATCAGTTGTGCCAAAAAGTGCAGCAAGACAACCTTCCCTGGAAAAAGGGACATTTTTTTTAACTTTAACGTAGACAGTCACAAATTACATTGTTTTCACATGTCTTCATTCCTAGACCAAAGACTAGTGAGTGCTTTATTCTAACATTCTTAAATGTACTTTGTAGGTGGAACATCTGGTGGCGGGGCCAGTGTGGAGGTGGTGGTGCTCGACACGGAGGCGGAGGGCGATTCTTCAGGGGAGGAGGCGGCGGCTGTGAGAGTTGAGACGGTGGTGGTGGCGGCCAGAGGTAAGCTCTTATATATTCCTTACTTATTGAGATTGAAGACTAGCTGGGAAGGCAAGAATATGAGATGCATGGCTGGGTGAATGATAAAGCAATGATGGGTGGAAGGACAACAGCCTGGGTGGGTGACACAGAAACTGTATGTGTCCATATACCTGGATCATGCTACTATCTGACTCTTAGATAGCATATGTGTATCTAGAGCAGGGGTACTCATAGTACGGCCCGCGGGCCGGTGGTGGCCCGGCAAGCCTTCCTTGGCGGTGCGCAGACCTTGCAGACAATCACTGCTCCCCCGGCCCCCACAGAGCAGAGTGGAGATGCAAGGCCACAAAGAGGTGAAATAGAACAAAGCCTCTGTGGGGCCGGGCAAGCAGTGATTGTCAGGGTGGAGAAGCAGGGGCGCTACAACAAACAAAGCCTCAATAATATGTTAATGGTCTTTTAAAGACCTGTTAAGTACTTTGGTGTTGTTGTCTGTGTGTGCGCGTTGAGGAAGCGGTCTCAACCCGGGCTGAAGGCTGACACAGATAGACACACACACAGTGAGATGACAGAGGGGGAGGTAGAGGGAGGGCAGGAGGGAGAGAGAGATGGAGAGAGAGGGCAGGAGGGAGAGCAGGAGGGAGAGAGATGTATGTAAATGCTGGGTCTGGTGGCTCAGTGGGTGAGGGCATCTGCTGCAGGGACCTGTGTGCAACCTCATGGTCACAAGTTATTGTTTTGCTTTAGCCCCGCCCCCTCTGACTCCGCCCCCACCAGTGCGGCCCTCGGCCCCAAACTACACTGTAAATGTAGCCCCTGAGAGAAAGTTTGTGAGTACCCATGATCTAGAGAGAGTAGACGGTCAGTGGATGAACTAAGTGTAACTTTGAAGAGCATGTAACACTGCACCCGCACGTCCGTTCCAGTGTAGGAAAGGCAAGGAAAAGAACTTTTAATTTTGTCCAAATACTACTATCAATAGTAGCAGTAGTTTGTATTGCAAGCACTGCATAGATCCGGTTATTACGGTGGCCACTCCCTACCTCTCTTAATAAGTTTAGTAGTACTCAGTCATTCATGTGTGGATGTATCACTGGTCACTCAATAAAAAGCAAAGCACCAAAAGTCATCCCATATATAAGCAAAAACATCCCATTTGAAGTGATAGATAATCAGATTATTTATCGTCTTCAATTTTCCATTTCTAGTACTCATTTCCACTGTAGGGTGAAAGTTAAATTAATTAAGGAGTAGCCCTTGAGTTGTAACAGAGTATTCTCAGTGCCACCCGTAATAGAAAAGTAAGAGCTTCACCACCTGCATGTATTGGACGGGTACAGTAACGCAACGCAAGTCTAGGTCACTCCTCATGGCGTGCGTCTCTTTTTCTCGGGTGCAAGTTTACTGCGCTGGCATTATGCCGGCTTGCAGAAGATAACGTACCAATTTTCCAAAACAAGAGACAAGAAGAAGAATAAGACTGGTGTACTTTCATAGTCGACTCTAATGGAAGTCCATAGTGCTCGTAGAATTTGTTCCTTAAACTCCCACTAATGTTAGAGCAAGGATGAAGAAGTATGAGGTTAGATAGATACTGGCCTCAATAGTTATGTAATGCGTTTGCAAGTTGCTAGTTGTAGTGCAACACAAATTTCTGCTGAATGATTGAGTTAATCTTAAGGAGCATTGGTTACAGACTATGTCTTTCTTTCTTCATATAGGTTCTCCTTCCAAACGAACAAGGAGGAAGGAGCTGGCTAGAGCGGCCCGGCAACGGAGGATCGATGCCACTGTGGCCGAATATCGGCGGCTGGTGGCCCTGGAGGACGAAGAAAGTGTGCAGTCGACCACAACAACTACGTCGTCTGCATCGGCCTCCGTTCCCCCACGGGCTGCCAGTGCCACCCAGCACAGTGGTCCACCCAGACTGAGCCGGGCTGCTAAAGCCAAACGCCACCGCCGAGTAGCAAGGACAACAGCTACAGCTTCCTCTCACAGCCGTTGCACCTACAAGGCATTGAAGGCACGCCTGCGCCGCAGTACCCTGATGGTGTCCCGCCTCCAGCAGGAGCTCCACCACTTTTCCAACCAGTTGGAGGGGCTCCGCGTAGAGCACGCCTTGCTCCGCCAGGAGCATGATGCCCTGGCCCAAAAAGTTGACAGCATCCGCCCATAGTGTCCCTTGCCCCTTTTTTAGAGACTTTTGGGGGGTGGGAATTGGGAGTTGGGTTTTTGGGGACTTTTGAAGGACAATCGTTGGGGTTAGGGAGGGTCTTGCGGGAGATTATTTTGTTAGGGATATAAATATACTTTTTCAAACTTTATCTGAGCATACCCGTTTCTTACTGCTTGCCTGGTGGGTGGGGGTTTAACGTTGACTTTGTTTTCCTGAAAGTTTAGTTCCATTTTCTTCCTTTAAGTGTAAATGCCCAAATGTTTTCAACACTAAGTGCCTCTCACAGACGAAGTGAATCCAAGAGTCCTAGGACTTTAGTAGTACTACCTTCAGTCTCTCGTCTCTCGTACTAATACTCCATTATACCCCCAAACCACCAAACGCTTATCTTACCTGTAATTTGTGTTTGAAAGTAGGGTTAGACCCAGGGCTGGCTCCACGGGAGACAGCGAATATGGTTGGCAATCTTGGTCGGATAAAATTTCCTCATAGCGGTGGTACTAGTGGTGTGACACAGTGGCAGTTGCATGCCTATGAAAAAAAAGAAAATGAAATCTGGTTTGTCCTCCTGAGCAATTCAACGGTACAACTGAGAATATAGCAGGTGACAGAAGTACAGTAGAACAGTGCCACATTGTAGCCTAACAAATGGTAAAGTATAACTACTAATTCGGTTGAAGTTCTTTCACATTAGCAATGGTTCTTTGTCAAGCAGAGTAAGAATATATCCTCGGATTTCTTCACCAGCCTGTTGCTATCACCTTATCCTCCCCAGCAAGTGTGTGGATTTATTGCTGTCATTTAGTCGCACATCAATCAAAACCACACAGCCCGGGTGAAGAGGGTTAGGGTTTGAAAAATGGATGGGTACGGGGTTTTTGGGAAAGGTTTTGGGAGACAAGAAAAAATAGCACAGCATAGACAAACAATTGTGAACATAAACAAATCTTTGGGTACAAACCTATCCATCAATCTTTGAAAGTGCATGCACTACTGCATACATGTCAGTGAAAAGTAAGTAGTACATTCGACAACTGTGGAAGAATAGAAAGAATGCGACAGTACAGGGCCTGTGTGGAATTATTGATAACGATATTCAACATAAGGTCTCTGTACTTAGCCAGATACCCGAGAGCCTTGCTGGTCACTATAAATCCATTCACAACAACACTCAGTGGGGTTGGTCTGGAAGGTATAGTAGATAGAAAAGGAGAAATTGCTTGTTTTCTAGGTGTCCCCTCACTCACCAGGGTTGCCCCTTGGTGACATGCTTCATCATTGGGGCCATCCCAGTCCTGTACGGCCTGGGGCGTGCTGCGACTTGCGAATTACGTAGGAGCACTTACAAATGACTATGTGTGGTGCAGATGTGATAGTGGAGTGGACTAAGTGATGTGTTAAGGGATCAATTTAGAAGCAGAGAGAGATCCAAGAAATGCAGTCACAGTCAGAGAAAAAGGCAAGGGATACTGTATCTATGTGGTTGTAGTGGTCCTGTTGGAAGTGGTAAGTAAGTTGCCTGCAGAAAAAAAATCCTCCTTTTAGCGGCACTCCTCCTTTGCAGCCGACGCTTCGTCCATCGATGTTGGTCACCAGAAGACACCCTGTAAAAAAAAGCACAGCATAGACAAACAATGGATCATAAACAATTCTTTGGGTACAAACCTATCCATCAATCTTTGAAAGTGCATGCACTACTGCATGCATGTCAGTGAAAAGTAAGTAGTACATTCGACAACTGTGGAAGAAAGAATGCGACAGTACAGGGCCTGTGTGGAATTATTGATAACGATATTCAACATAAGGTCTCTGTACTTAGCCAGATACCCGAGAGCCTTGCTGGTCACTATAAATCCATTCACAACAACACTCAGTGGGGTTGGTCTGGAAGGTATAGTAGATAGAAAAGGAGAAATTGCTTGTTTTCTAGGTGTCCCCTCACTCACCAGGGTTGCCCCTTGGTGACATGCTTCATCATTGGGGCCATCCCAGTCCTGTACGGCCTGGGGCGTGCTGCGACTTGCGAATTACGTAGGAGCACTTACAAATGACTATGTGTGGTGCAGATGTGATAGTGGAGTGGACTAAGTGATGTGTTAAGGGATCAATTTAGAAGCAGAGAGAGATCCAAGAAATGCAGTCACAGTCAGAGAAAAAGGCAAGGGATACTGTATCTATGTGGTTGTAGTGGTCCTGTTGGAAGTGGTAAGTAAGTTGCCTGCAGAAAAAAAATCCTCCTTTTAGCGGCACTCCTCCTTTGCAGCCGACGCTTCGTCCATCGATGTTGGTCACCAGAAGACACCCTGTCCACTGCCTGCCTGATGCTGAATTGTGGCTCGCTACTGTGAAGCCTGACTCCATCCTTTTTTCCCCATTGCAGAGACTGAAACCCGGCCTGTAGTTATTCAACGAAAAACAGGAAGTGATATAATATTACAACACCACTGATAAATAAATATAAGGTATGTAGGCTGTGGAGTGCAAAAAGTCACAATTTGATTTTCCTAGTAGACAGTACAATATTTTTGAAAGTGCGTACTCTGAGTCACCTTTTGAAGGATAAATAAGTATGGGCAAATTAATGTAGCGGATCTTGCCCCTCAAGCTAGGTGTACTGTAAACTGTGTTTTAGAACAAAATTAGATCTTCCTAGCAGTGCTCCCACCCAGACCCTTACTAAAGCCAGTCGCAAAAATGTAGAAGACCCCCAATCAAATCTCAAAAAACGAGGCCTAGCAGAAAACTGGTGACAAAACTTACTTTGAAAGTAAAAGTAGGCCGAAGTACCCCCTTCCTAATTACCCATTACCCACCGTGGATTGCATTCAAACCACTTGCAAGCAACCAAGCAAAAGTAGCCATAGCCAGCATCGCTCCAAGACTCGAAATCCCCCCCACTCAAACACATGCAATAGAAATACTGCTAACCCTAACGAACCCTAAGTTAAGAATAGTGGCAAAGGCTTTCTTTAACTATGCCAAATCCCCCCTTTCCCACCATGGATTTTCTTCAAATGACTTGCAACCAAAATTACACATTCTCACGAGTGCTCTAAGACCCCAGAACTCAGTTGGAAAAATCTAGAACACCCCGAAACACATGCAATCCTGCTGCTAGGGCTAACCCTAACGAACCCTAAGTTACAAAAAGTGCCAAAACTAAAGGCTTTTCCGCGAGGATTTTGTCCCAACCACTTCTACCCGGTATTAGACCTTCCCAGGAATGCCCCAAGACCCGGCAACCCACCGTCAAGAAGCATAACACCCCCAAACAGGCCAAAAGCAAAATCTCATACTTGCAATATTTCTGGGCCTTCGGTCCAAACGCGCTGCGTAGCTAGGCCATAAGTCGGGGTTGGCACGACGGATTTCCTGAAAAGCAAATGCAATCAAGATTAGAGTGTCCCAGCAATGCTCCCAGACCACGAAACTCACCCACAAACAGACGGAACCCCCCCTAAGAGCACCTCAAAGGCAAGCAAGTCATCAAAAACACAAAAACATTTCCGCCTGGGATTTGGTCCAAAACACTTTTATCCGGTCTTAGAGCTTCCCAGCAATGGCCCAGAGCCGTCAACCCAGGAGAAAACGAGTAGAAGAACCCCAAACAGCCAAAGAGCAAAAGTACAAAAATGGGGACTTAGTCAATTTTTCTCAAATTTCCCAAATCACTCCGCGCGCGCTCTGCAGCTAGGCCCTAACTCCCCTCTGCCACCATGGATTGGCTTCAAACCTCTTGCAAAGTAAAGTATATATAGCCAGCAGTGCTCCCAGACCACGAAACTCACCCCCAAACACCAGGAAGCCCCCCAAACAGGCCCCCGAAAACGCTACATAGAGCAAAATGTCAGAAATAGCCAAAAAAAAATCGGCCTGGATTTTGTCCCAACCACTTCTACCCGGTATTAGACCTTCCCAGGAATGCCCCAAGACCCGGCAACCCACCCGCCAAGAAGCATAACACCCCCAAACAGGCCAAAAGTAAAATCTCATACTTGCAATATTTCTGGGCCTTCGGTCCAAACGCGCTGCGTAGCTAGGCCATAAGTCGGGGTTGGCACGACGGATTTCCTGAAAAGCAAATGCAATCAAGATTAGAGTGTCCCAGCAATGCTCCCAGACCGCGAAACTCACCCACAAACAGACGGAACCCCCCCTAAGAGCACCTCAAAGGCAAGCAAGTCATCAAAAACACAAAAAATTTTCCGCCTGGGATTTGGTCCAAAACACTTTTATCCGGTATTAGAGCTTCCCAGCAATGGCCCCAGAGCCGTCAACCCAGGAGAAAACGAGTAGAAGACCCCCAAACAGCCAAAGAGCAAAAGTACAAAAATGGGGACTTAGTCAATTTTTCACAAATTTCCCAAATCACTCCGCGCGCGCTCTGCAGCTAGGCCCTAAGTCCCCTCTGCCACCATGGATTTGCTTCAAACCTCTTGCAAAGTAAAGTATATATAGCCAGCAGTGCTCCCAGACCACGAAACTCACCCACAAACACCAGGAAGCCCCCCAAACAGGCCCCCGAAAACGCTACATAGAGCAAAATGTCAGAAATAGCCCCAAAAAAATTCGGCCTGGATTTTGTCCCAACCACTTCTACCCGGTATTAGACCTTCCCAGGAATGCCCCAAGACCCGGCAACCCACCCGCCAAGAAGCATAACACCCCCAAACAGGCCAAAAGCAAAATCTCATACTTGCAATATTTCTGGGCCTTCGGTCCAAACGCACTGCGTAGCTAGGCCATAAGTCGGGGTTGCCACGACGGATTTCCTGAAAAGCAAATGCAATCAAGATTAGAGTGTCCCAGCAGTGCTCCCAGACCACGAAACTCACCCACAAACACCAGGAAGCCCCCCAAACAGGCCCCCGAAAACGCTACATAGAGCAAAATGTCAGAAATAGCCAAAAAAAAATCGGCCTGGATTTTGTCCCAACCACTTCTACCCGGTATTAGACCTTTCCCAGGAATGCCCCAAGACCCGCCAACCCACCCGCCAAGAAGCATAACACCCCCAAACAGGCCAAAAGCAAAATCTCATACTTGCAATATTTCAGGGCCTTCGGTCCAAACGCACTGCGTAGCTAGGCCATAAGTCGGGGTTGCCACGACGGATTTCCTGAAAAGCAAATGCAATCAAGATTAGAGTGTCCCAGCAGTGCTCCCAGACCACGAAACTCACCCACAAACAGACGGAACCCCCCCTAAGAGCACCTCAAAGGCAAGCAAGTCATCAAAAACACTTAAAATGTTCCGCCTCGGATTTGGTCCAAACCACTTTTAGTGCTTCCCAGCAATGGCCCCAGACCCGTCAACTCACCTGCAGAGAGGTAGAACAACACCCCCACAAGTGCTGAGTCTTTCTTCATTGGGCGTAAACCAGCCCTCTGCTTTGATGGAAATAGGAGTCTGGAGGAGGAGGATAGAGGAGCATGTTCTTCTGAACTTGTGAACCTGAGGAATGCAGACTGCGGCACCTTCAAATCAATTAGCAAACAAGTGAAGACAGTTCTGCTGATGGGCTTGTTTTGTGATTATCTGATTAAAGTTTGAATTATATTAACTGTGCACAACAAAGAAAGACAGACACACAGGAATAAAAGTGAATAAGGATGAAAAAGAAAGTTATTGATTCGTTGTCTCATTTTCAGGGCTCGGTATCACGGTCCAGGAATAAGAATAAGGCTTCGTCATCATACTCTGCGAATTCAGGCAGGGTGAGCTCAGTGTCACCTGACAGAGTAGAAATTCCCTCATCTATGTTGCTGGCCACCTCCTCTTCATCCAGCACGCTCTCTCGTACTCTGAAATCTGGTGGTATGAGGTGCTGATTCATCTTGATCATTGTTAACCTCTCCACATTTTTGGGCGAGAGGCGGCTCTGTTTGGGAGTTACAATCCCACCAGCCGCACTGAAAACCCGTTCAGAAGACACGCTTGCGAGTGGGCAAGACAAGTAGTTTAAAGCCAGGTTGGTGAAGTGTGGCCACAATTCTTTTTTCCCATGCCAATACGCCAATGGGTCAGAATTAACATAGACCTCTGTTGAGTCATTCAGATAGTCCTTCACCATCGACTCAAGGTCCTCATCCAAGGTTCCTCCACTTTGCTTAGCTCTTGCTGTGCCTCTGACCTTTTGAGAACCAAACCCACGCAGAGCAGGCCAATCCTCTTCAGCCTCCAATGTTTCTGTTGTCTTTCGTGCAGATGATCCGGTTGCCGGTGTCTTTAACGGCTGAGAGGTCACTTGTGCCACAGCCACAGGTGCAGAAGTGGATTGTTTTGACTGGGGATGGCCTGCTGATGTACTGCCATTTCCTTCAATTTCCAGCCGTTCTGTTTCAAACTTCTTGGCTGACAAGGCTAGCCAACGTTTGTACTTTGGAACATGTTCATCATCAAAAGGAAAGAATGCTTGGCCTGCCAGCGCCTTTTTGTAGCGTGGATCCAGAATAGTAGCACAAATGTAATGCTGTTCTGAGTGGATCTTTTTAAGACGTTCATCACCTTGTAGAAGCTCTAATAATTGCTCAGCCAGAAGCAAAGAGTCTTGGTTTTTATCTTTTCCAAACACAGAACACACCTCCTTCAGTTGGTCCTCCAGCATGTACAACAATGGGATAGCTTTTCCCAAATTAGAGTCCTCCTTGCTGACTGCACGCGTGAAGAACTCAAAAGGACGAAGCATGCGTGTCAGGCTTTCAACTATGTTCCATTGCGGCCCATCCATCCTCAGCTCCTCTGTACCCTCTTTAAGGAAATATTGATCGAGTTCCGTATACTGCTCATACAGACGCTCAAGCATGTAGAAGGTTGAGTTCCAACGTGTTACCACCTCCTGGATGAGTGCTTTCACTGGCATTTGACGTTGATATAGCAGGCTCTTCAGCTGCTTCCGGGCCTTAAAAGAATGCCTGAAATGCTTGCACATTTTTCGGCAGGTCTCCAATACACTGTACGCTGCACTGCCTTTATTACCCAAGAATTTTTGGACAACCAGGTTTATACAGTGCGCCAAACACGGCACTCTGAAATAGTAACCGTCCCTCATGGCCTTAACTATATTGGCGCCATTGTCCGTGGAAACATAACCAACCTTGCGTTTTAGTGGGGACAGCCAGTTAAGGACCTTTGTGTTAAAGACATCCAAAATGTTTTCTGCTGTGTGACGTTTCTCCAAACCAAACATGGCTAGTGTTGCATGTTCCCGAGCACCTTTAAAAACAATGTTCGTGTCAACACCTGCGTTTAGCTTTGCTTTAGCCCCTGAAAAAGAGACCCAGTGTGCAGTGATGCACATGTAATCAGCGCCTGCGCCACTGGTCCACATGTCTGTTGTCAGATGTATAGTGTGAACAGCACTCTTCTGCAAAGCTGCCCCAATCACCTTCAGAACATCTTCATGTAGTGCTGGAACCGCAACTCGGGCAAAATAGAACCGGCTAGGAACCTTT
The DNA here is from genome assembly GCF_964263255.1 of Lissotriton vulgaris. Lineage (NCBI taxonomy): Eukaryota > Metazoa > Chordata > Amphibia > Caudata > Salamandridae > Lissotriton > Lissotriton vulgaris. The sequence continues at coordinate 605,563,486 of NC_141685.1, read as the reverse complement.
CATTTAGGGCAGAGCGCTGTCACTAATTCTAGAAAACCAACCCCTTCTACAAAAGAAAAAGGGAGAAGGTCCAGAGCTAGCATTTTAGCCAGCTTAGTGTTATACAGACGGGTCATTGGGTGGTTGCGTTCATATTGCGCTTCTGTAAACAACATCTTTTTAATGTTGCCCTGGACCAAGGATTTACGGGATGATGATGATCTCTTCGACCCAGTTACGCTCGCTGATGAACTTTTCCGCATTGATGTCTCACTCTCTCCCACACTCTTAGTGTGGCTCCCATGGGGTTTGCTGCTGACAGGGGAACTGGGTGTAAGTGAAGTGTTTGAATCGTCTTCTACCTTCTCGTCATCATCAGATGAAAAATCAACGTTTTCATTACGTCCAATTCCGGCTTTCTTGACCGCCTCTAGGTGCGGAAACCATTGGACAGGGTGCGCTCTCTCAAGATGACCTCTCTGGCCTCCGGTACCATAGTTAGAACCAAGCTTACCACGACTAACTCGAAGCTTACAAAGGCTACAAATGGCTACGTTTTCCTTTTTTGGGCAAACACTAAAGAAGTCCCAAACTGGAGACTTGAAATGTCTTCGGGGGCCGGAGGAGGCGGCGATACTGGTGGTGGTGGTCCTGCTGCTAATGCCAGATGAAGTGGAGGATGTGGATTGCCGAACTTCAGTACGTTTTGCACTTTCACCACCACGAATTGAGGTCGAGGACGAGGTGGGTACCTTCTTGCGAGGAAGAAATATGGAAGCGGTAGGTTTTGGTGTACTACTTAACTCCAAATCTAATGATTCCATTTCCATTGCCTCCTCGCCGACATCATCATCACGCTCAGCAGCTTCTCGGGATAGGGTCAAAATGTCTCTTTGCTGCATGCCCGGTGGGGCTGCAGTGACCTTTGTGATGACTGGCTCGTCGTCATCGTGAGAGGCTTCATCACCAGCAGTATCTGTCACTTCTTGTTGAGCCTCATCACACTCCATAGGTTTGAGTTTTTGGACGACCTTCCTTTTACGCTTAGGTACCGGTGTCAGATCATGGTGTGCCTCACTGTCAGACCGCAGTTGTGGCCCCAAGCTGGATCTGTATCATCAGAAGGAGGTGGGCTTGAAGAAGATGTAGACACCCCCCTTGATCTTTTCCTTGCTAGGGATGTGGAAGACAATGAATGATCATCAGGAGGAGTGGCTTCCAATGATACCTCCTCGGCTTCATTGTCGATTTCCTGATGTGCCCCTACTTCGGGAGGAACAACTATTGTGGGCACTTGTGAACCTCCATGCACCTTTGCTTGCGCATCTCCTTTTGCTGCCTCTCCTTCCACATGTACTTGGGCGTGTACTTGCACATGGTGTTGTTGTTGCGGCTGTGGTTGTTCAACACTTGTCAGATGAGTTACAACAACCTGTGTTGATTCAGGGACATTGCTGCTACTTTCTTGCGATGAGCCAACATCACTGGTCGATGGTGATTGGAGAAGTACACTGACTGCCTCTGAAGCACTCAAGGGCTTTGACTTAAGTTGGCGTGGTGGTGGAGGCACTGAACCCAATGGAGCAGGGGTGCTGCTCCCAGCTTGGTCCCCAGCAGATCCTGCTGCTGCAGGCGTACTTTTTTTTTTGCTCCCAAAAAACGTGGCGGGTGGCACACCAGCCTCCTTGGTAACTTGCTTCTTCTGCTCCTTACTAGCAACTTTCTTGCTAGAGGAGCTACGGAGAAATTTCTTTGGGGCCATCTTCTTCAGAGCAGGTCAGACAGCAGGCCGCAGTTGCACGAATTGTAGAGTTGTCTGAGGCCAGACGTGACGTCCCGTGACGTTATGCTGCACACACACACCGCTGCAGGACTTCTTCCTGGCACTGGTGGTTCTCTTGAGTCTTGTGCACCTAAAAAAAATGGAAGACAGAGGAACATCAGTTCAGTTATAGAGCACAAAAAAATCGAAAAACACTGCAAAATCAGCACAATCCCAATCCATCCATGCCCTCCATAATGTTTAAATTCAAGACAACCCACAGAAAGACTAGGCCCATGCAAGACTCACTACCCCTGGGCATAAATAAAGGTTGAAAAGTAGGCAAAATGGTTGGAGGCCTAACAACAAAGCCTGCATTCAAAATGGCCACTTGCCTCCTAGCACATGGCCAGGGCCTGCCTGTACCAGCACTCAAAATGGCCCCCACCCACATGGCCTGTCCCCATGAACACCCCCAAAAATCGAAAAACACTGCAAAATCAGCACAATCCCATTCCATCCATGCCCTCCATGATGTTTAAATTCAAGACACCCCACAGAAAGACTAGGCCCATGCACCACTCACTACCCCTGGTCAAGGCCCCAACAACAGGTCAAAAATCGAAAAACACAGAAAAATCAGCACAATCCCATTCCATCCATGTCCTCCATGATGTTTAAGTTCAAGACAGCCCACAGAAAGACTAGGCCCATGCTAGACTCAAATACCCCTGGTGAAAAGGCCACAAGTACAGGCCCAAAAAACGAAAATCACTGAAAAATCTGCACAATCCCATTCCATCCATGGCCTCCATGATGTTTAAATTCAAGACAACCCACAGAAAGACTAGGCCCATGCAAGACTCACTACCCCTGGGCATAAATAAAGGTTGAAAAGTAGGCAAAATGGTTGGAGGCCTAACAACAAAGCCTGCATTCAAAATGGCCACTTGCCTGCCAGCACATGGCCAGTGCCTGTAGCTGCACTCAAAATGGCCACCAGCCACATGGCATGTCCCTCCCCATGAACACCCCCAAAAATCGAAAAACACTGCAAAATCAGCACAATCCCATTCCATCCATGGCCTCCATGATGTTTAAATTCAAGACAACCCACAGAAAGACTAGGCCCATGCAAGACTCACTACCCCTGGGCATAAATAAAGGTTGAAAAGTAGGCAAAATGGTTGGAGGCCTAACAACAAAGCCTGCATTCAAAATGGCCACTTGCCTGCCAGCACATGGCCAGTGCCTGTAGCTGCACTCAAAATGGCCACCAGCCACATGGCATGTCCCTCCCCATGAACACCCCCAAAAATCGAAAAACACTGCAAAATCAGCACAATCCCATTCCATCCATGCCCTCCATGATGTTTAAATTCAAGACACCCCACAGAAAGACTAGGCCCATGCACCACTCACTACCCCTGGTCAAGGCCCCAACAACAGGTCAAAAATCGAAAAACACAGAAAAATCAGCACAATCCCATTCCATCCATGCCCTCCATGATGTTTAAGTTCAAGACAGCCCACAGAAAGACTAGGCCCATGCTAGACTCAAATACCCCTGGTGAAAAGGCCACAAGTACAGGCCCAAAAAACGAAAAACACTGAAAAATCTGCACAATCCCATTCCATCCATGGCCTCCATGATGTTTAAATTCAAGACAACCCACAGAAAGACTAGGCCCATGCAAGACTCACTACCCCTGGGCATAAATAAAGGTTGAAAAGTAGGCAAAATGGTTGGAGGCCTAACAACAAAGCCTGCATTCAAAATGGCCACTTGCCTGCCAGCACATGGCCAGTGCCTGTAGCTGCACTCAAAATGGCCACCAGCCACATGGCATGTCCCTCCCCATGAACACCCCCAAAAATCGAAAAACACTGCAAAATCAGCACAATCCCATTCCATCCATGGCCTCCATGATGTTTAAATTCAAGACAACCCACAGAAAGACTAGGCCCATGCAAGACTCACTACCCCTGGGCATAAATAAAGGTTGAAAAGTAGGCAAAATGGTTGGAGGCCTAACAACAAAGCCTGCATTCAAAATGGCCACTTGCCTGCCAGCACATGGCCAGTGCCTGTAGCTGCACTCAAAATGGCCACCAGCCACATGGCATGTCCCTCCCCATGAACACCCCCAAAAATCGAAAAACACTGCAAAATCAGCACAATCCCATTCCATCCATGGCCTCCATGATGTTTAAATTCAAGACAACCCACAGAAAGACTAGGCCCATGCAAGACTCACTACCCCTGGGCATAAATAAAGGTTGAAAAGTAGGCAAAATGGTTGGAGGCCTAACAACAAAGCCTGCATTCAAAATGGCCACTTGCCTCCTAGCACATGGCCAGGGCCTGCCTGTACCAGCACTCAAAATGGCCCCCACCCACATGGCCTGTCCCCATGAACACCCCCAAAAATCGAAAAACACTCCAAAATCAGCACAATCCCATTCCATCCATGCCCTCCATGATGTTTAAATTCAAGACACCCCACAGAAAGACTAGGCCCATGCACCACTCACTACCCCTGGTCAAGGCCCCAACAACAGGTCAAAAATCGAAAAACACAGAAAAATCAGCACAATCCCATTCCATCCATGCCCTCCACGATGTTTAAGTTCAAGACAGCCCACAGAAAGACTAGGCCCATGCTAGACTCAAATACCCCTGGTGAAAAGGCCACAAGTACAGGCCCAAAAAACGAAAATCACTGAAAAATCTGCACAATCCCATTCCATCCATGGCCTCCATGATGTTTAAATTCAAGACACCCCACAGAAAGACTAGGCCCATGCACCACTCACTACCCCTGGTCAAGGCCCCAACAACAGGTCAAAAATCGAAAAACACAGAAAAATCAGCACAATCCCATTCCATCCATGCCCTCCATGATGTTTAAGTTCAAGACAGCCCACAGAAAGACTAGGCCCATGCACCACTCACTACCCCTGGTCAAGGCCCCAACAACAGGTCAAAAATCGAAAAACACAGAAAAATCAGCACAATCCCAATTCATCCATGGCCTCCATGATGTTTAAGTTCAAGACAACCCACAGAAAGACTCAGTCCACCCACCACTGAGTACCCATGGGCAAAAGGCCCCAAAACAGCCCAAAAATCGAAAATTCCAAAATTTTAATTGCAGCAACTGTAATGCCCCAAACAAACTTACTTGTAAAATTTCTAATCCAACAGTGATCCAAAGAAAGTCAAAAAGGCCTCAAATCCAAATATCCAGCAGCATCCACAAAAAGTAATCCTTCCAGCTCCAGACCCAAATGAAAAGTGACCAGGAGATGGACAAAGCACTGGGAGGAGCCTGCTGAACAGGAACAGGAAGTTGAAGACTGTGGGGCACTTCCTTCCTCCCACCCCCCTGCCCCCCTCCCCAAAATGGACTCCTCGCTAAAAAAGTGCAGGCAAATGTCAAACTAAGGAGTTATTCAGATAAAAATCATCATTTCTAGAAGGTTTATGCTGCTTGCTGGTGGATTTCTTGTGCAGAATTGCAAATTTATATTTTCGCTCGCCGCATCTCAAATCTCGCAATTGCGAAGTACCGCGAGACGTGATCTCGCCGTACTCGCGTTGACAAACTATCGCTGGCAAGCCGCGATGACGTAATCGCGCTCGCCAATTCCCGCGGGATCACACAGCAAGATCCAAAATGGCGCAGCACTCGCAAACTATCGAAAAAAACAACTCGGCAAACGATGATAAACGCCGCGCGCCGCAAAAATTGTATCACCAACGCCGCGCGCCGCCAAAAAAATCCGCTGCGTGCGAATTTGCGGATTTTGCGGGAAATTCGCAAATCTCGCGGATTGCGGATTTCCCGAAAGTCCGCAAAATCCGCGAGCGTAACGGATTTTCCGCCCATGCTTAGGTGGGGGGGTGCCGCTACTGCTCGAACAGCCAGGTCTTCAGCTTCTTCCTGAAGGAGAGGTGGTCTTGGGTCAGGCGCAGGTCGTTCGGGAGGGAGTTCCAGGTCTTGGCGGCCAGGTAGGAGAAGGACCTGCCTCCTGTAGTCGCTCTTCGGATGCGGGGGACGGCGGCGAGGGCGTGGTTGGCTGATCGGAGGTGGCGTTTGGGAGCGTAGAAGTTGATTCGGCTGTTGAGGTAGCTCGGGCCTTGGTCGTGTAGGGCTTTGTGTGCGTGGGTGAGGAGGCGGAAGGTGATTCTTTTCTTGACGGGGAGCCAGTGAAGGTCTCTCAGATGTCCGGAGATGTGGCTGGTTCGTGGGATGTCGAGGATGAGTCTGGCTGTCGAGGATGAGTCTGGGATACACTATTACATGCAACACTGCTATCTTTAGCTGAGAAATTTGGCTACCCCACACGCCAGTACTGTATTAGGATTAGATTGTAATATTCTTAGTGCTGGGGCATAGCCTCTGGTCTCAAGTAGGCGACAGACTGGTTTTAGCCATTTGGATCTAGGCTTGTTGTAGGCACTGCAGACAAAAAAAACATGTGGGATGGTTTCCAGTTCAATGCTGCAGTGCGGGCAGGTGGCAGGCGTCTGATAGGGGGGTTTCCATTTAGAGGTGCGTTCATGGACTGGTAAGGTTCCCAGTCTAAACTGTACATATAAAGCCCTGTCTTTGGGTTTTCTAATAAAGTCCATGTAGGGTTCAAGCAAGGGTACAGTTTTATACAGACGAAACTCGTCGGTGAGTCTGCCCAAGTTATCCGCTCTAGATTCTTGGACGTCGACCCACCTCCAGTAAGCCCGCTTGACTTCCAGTTTGGATAATGAAGCACCGGACTCCCACGCCACCCATAGGCCAATGGCCGTCAAGAGTTCCTTCATTTTAGAGAGCCAGACTATTTTGTGCGACCCCTGCAAGCTCATAACTTCTTTGAGGCCATCTGCGTAGCTCTCTAGCTCTGGTGTACACCACAGGGGGGCCCAAAAAAGAAGCAGGCGCAGAATTATAAGATCTTTTATAGATCTGCGTCCAAGATCGTATTGAACGGGCTTGCTAGGGGAGCTCCTGGGGATGGACAATAGCTCCTTATAAAATTTGTTTTCAGCCATTACGAGGGGGTCAACATTATTAAAGCCCCAGAGCTCTGCCCCGTACAGTGCACTAGCTACTGCTTTTGCAGAATAAATCTCTAAGGCAGGAGCTATGGGTCTTGATACTGAGGATCTATGCTCCCTGCTTATGGCGCCCACAACCCGTTTGTGGTTTAAAACCATTTTTTCAATATGGGGGTTCCACTTGAGTTGGTCGGATATCCTAATCCCAAGGTAGTCGAACATTTTAACCCGCTCTAGTGGCTCTTCATTGAGAGTGAGCGTACGATTGGCTTTTCTACTGGGATTAAAAAAGAGGAGCTTTGTTTTAGAAGTGTTAATAGCCAAGCCCCTTAAGTTACAGAAAACACAAAACCGATCCAGCAATTTTTGGAGCCCCATGGGTTCAGTAATATTCGCTGTACCTCCTACCAACGTCTCTTGCACCCTAGTGTTAACTGTCTCTATGTTATCGACCTCTGCACCGGAGGGAAGGGGGGGAGGAAGAGGGGGTGGGAGGAAGAGGGGGGGAGGGGAGGGAAAAGGGGGAGAAAAGGGCAGGGGGGGTTCACACACAGGTTCATCCTTTGACTCAGCATGTCCCTTGTCTCAACAGTAGTTGCCCATCCTAAGTCAGCAACATCACATGATTCAAATTCCAAAAGTATGGCGTTCCATTCCAGTGAGATGTGTGTTTTGCGGAGGCCTCTGCGCTTCCCCCTCTGCAATTCGGTGCCCTCCGCCTTCCCCCAGCGTATTACCACCCCATGCCAATCCCCATGGTCCGGTGGTCTAGCTGATTTCCACCCATCGTAAGTGTTCTCTTAGCCAGGAGAAGGGCCGTATCTACAAAACGCGTAGTGGTGCTTCTTTTTTTTTGTGGGGCCCAGGCCTAATATACTATACGCCGGAGAGGAGTAGGGTTTGTTGGGTGCAATCGTTGTTAAGATCTTGTGTACCGTCCCCCAGTAATAGCCTAGTTTGTGGCAGTCCCATAACATGTGCAGAAGGCCAGCGCCCTCAGCCCCGCATCCGGGGCACGTGCCTGCCGTTTTGGGGAACATGGCATGTATCCGGTGGGGGATGAGATATGCTCTGTGCACTATCATCAATTGAATAAACATAAATTTTGGATTTCGTGACACCTTCTTAGGAAACTTCAGGACCTTCTCCCACTCCTTATCTCTAAGTGCTCGGCCTATGTCTCCTTCCCATCGTTCACGGGAGGGTTGTTGTGATATCGCCCTGCCAAGTCTAATGCCATTTGTCAGCCATTTTGTTAAGTGACTGCCTGTCCCCATTAAGTATTGCATTGTTAGTAGTGAGTTCGTGGGTGGCTCTGCGCCGGTCGGTGCCCAAGTCGTGGTGATGTAGTGCGTAATCCGAGCATGTAATAAAAATAACGCTCCGGGGGTCTGATGTGTGCGTGTGAAGTCCGCATGCGTCATGATATTGCCATCTACAAAGAAGTCACTTGTTTGCAGGACACCTGCCTCGTGCCAAGGCCTAAGCTCGCGCTCTGTCAGCGTACCTGTCCAAAGGGGGAGCCCCAGTAAAGGTATAGTGGGCACATAAGTGGTTGCTGCGTTTGTGTACTTGACTGCTTTCTTCCAGCACTTTATTGCAAGTCTAAGTAGGCGGCCATATCTGGGACCCCATACCACCCTGGGCGGTTGGCAGCTGTAACTTGGCAAGGCTGATACGCCGCCTTCCCGATCCCCATATCAGTTCTGTTAGTAACGTGTTCAGTGATTTAAAGATGCGCATTGGAACTAAGAGTGGCAGATTCGTGAAAAAGTATATAATTCGGGGTAGCACCACCATCTTCAAAATTGCCACCTTCCCTGCTACAGACAATGGTAGTGTATTCCAGAACTGCACTTGTGTCCTAAGGGTATTGATCGCAGTGCCCAAATTACCATCTAGGAGGTCTTGAGCATCCCGGTATATTTGTATCCCTAGATATTTAAATGTCGTGGGTGTCACCTGGAACCTATGCGGGGGGGAATGTAGCTGAATGTCCCTCTGGGTGGCATTGAAACAGTTCTGAATTCTGATAAATATTAAGCAAGAGTTACTTTCAGAAATTATCTTTTCCCTGCCCAAAGCCTCTTGAGGCTAATTTGCTAAGACTTTAGCTGCAAACCTCAGATTGTTCAAGCCCTGAATGCGATGAGAAAACAGAACAGAGACAAAGGCTTGGGTGGGGAGCAGCTGTTTTGTTCCTCTATCTGAATTACCATTAGGGTTGTTCACTTCAAAGGGCCATCCTCTGTCACAAGCTGATGTCACCAGGACAAGCCTGATTTTTAATCTCCAGTCCCCAGTCAGGTAGGTACCAATCAAAGTGTGAGGGGAGCTGTGCCCAGAACCTGTTCAGAGTGACTACAGAGGAGAGGCATTTCTTCTGATACAATCACGAGGAGTAGTTATTTCTGGTACATCAGATTCGTGTTTATTCCCGTTCACTGGAAACTTTTCATACAGCCGACATGTGTTTCGTCGTAACTGGGAATGTAACCCACGATTTTCTCAAGGCTGCAAAGTTCAAAACAAAAGGAACATAGACATTTTGCCATATGTATGTGGACTTAAGACCAATATTTCACGTCTAATCAGAACCATTACTCCATATTACCATTCAAGTTTATAGAAGTAGCCCACACCGTGATAAGGTACCGTAATCTATACGTTGATAGACAAAGAAGAAACCACATTGCACATCATTCATTCTCATGTAAAAGAAGTAGCCCACACCTTGATAAGTTATCACAATTCATAACTCAAAATATACATTGTTGACAATTGAGAGTCACAAAACGGTATGTGAAAATTTCACTTTGGTATAACACAGAATGTACCTCTGTTCATTACAGAAGGTCTATGAGCCTGTTATGATTAGGAGAGACCGGGTGGTTGGATAATCTTATTAAGGCGTGATTCGGTAATGAGTGAGTTCCTCGTGGTCAGTGTGTACACTCTGTTATTTTGAAACCCTAAACCAACACCATGTGTCAAAAGGAGTCTAGTGGTTATAATTTTTTTAAAGTGCTCATATTTTTGATCAGAAACGACTATTTATGCATTGCCAGTGATATCATAGATAGTTAATGTATATTAATAAATACCTATTTCCAGATCTGTTGTCTTTCCACTGTAAGGGTAGTGAGTAAAACGTAGTGTAAGTAATTTCTGTTATTTATTTTCTATCGTATTGATTCATTTTATGGGTACTTAAAGCTGCTAACTTACTCAGTATGCGGTGATATTTCCAACCCGCATGGGGGTTCTACGGGGGTCTTCTGTTGTTTATTATTCAGCGTGCGTTGTCGGATCAGTTTCAGGTATCTGTTTCTGCCGGAAGGCTGAAAGGAATATTGTTTATTAGAACTCTTATTTAGTAATAACTTATGATTAATATTATAGGGACTAAATAGTGTTCATAAACACATTAGATTTCAACTCGATTTGAGGTGATTATTTTTAAATCCTCTGGCTCACTTAAGTAATATCCTACATCATGTAGGAGTGTTCATAGGCACTCTAGAATGTTGCTAGACTTCTGGTTATTTTATTAAAGTTCTATATTCACTCCAATACTTGTTCACATCGTGTATGATGTTGCAAGTCTTGTACGTCCCTCAATACCATTCAGAAATTCGACAGTTAGTATATTGTCGTTCATAAAGACGGAAGAAGTAATCCAGTTTCCTCAAATATTACAAAGTCAAATAATAAAAGGTCAATATATTTGTGTATCTCTAGATTGGTCCATCCATAAGCACTTGTTAGCTTATTAGGGACGCTGATCGATATAGCCTGTCAGACCCCGTATTACAGTTAAATATTCGAGTTTTACGATCCAATTCCAGAATCAAGTAATCTGGTGGTGCCCATATAAACGCTAATTTAGTAACGCGCTAATTCAAGCTCAGTGGTTGAGATTTCTTTTTCTAGATCCTCCCTAGTAATTTCATTGATGGTCCGTACTAGGTCTGTTTCAGCTGCCCAGTCCATTAAAAAGTCCTTTATGTCACTTGCCCCAACTTGGTCCTCGTTTTGATAGAGTCTTTGGTAGTAACGCCAAAAGGTTTCTGAAATACTTACAGGTGTCGTGAAATTCTGTCCTTCATAGTCAATTGATTGTATCATGTTATGGGACTGTTTCTGGCGTGCACGCAGGGCAAGTTGCTTTCCGACCCTCTACCCATTTTCATAGATATTATTTTGATATGTCTGGAAAGTTTCGGCCGCTCTTTGGGTGAGACCGGAGTTAAGCTCTGTTTTAAGAACTAATATTTTACGCAGACTACTGTCTCCATCCTCCCCTCGATGTATCTGGGTGGCATGTTGTACTTCTAAATTTGCAAGCTCAAAATTGAGTTGGTGACTCAGTCTATCCCGATCTTTCTTGCGTTTGGCCACAAATGCGATGGTCTCCCCCCCTTAGTGCCGCTTTAAAGCAATCCCAGACCACCAGTCTCGGGCGCTATATCGGTTATAATCAAAGAATTCTTGTGTCCAAAGAGTTATATATGTTATATATTCTCTGTTCACCAGTAACTTTCTGTCGAATGACCACTGAGAATAAGGCCTCTTATAGTTGGTAATACTAAGTGTCAGGGTAAGCGCATTATGGTCTGAAATATTTTTTGAGGATTTAGCTATCTCAACATATGGAGCATTCTCTTTTGATGTCATTATATAATCAATCCCCACATATTTGTTGTGGGGAAAAGAGAAATATGTATGCCCCGGGTCATTTCCCTTTTTTAGATTCCATATATCTATTAAGTTGTGGCTATCCATAAAGTGCTTTATAGCCCCGAAAACTTTAGGCTTACGCCCAGTATAGGTCTGTTGTTTTTGGTTGTCCTGCATAGGGCCCAAAGCTATATTAAAGTCACCACAAATAACTAATGTGCCTGCCCAAGATGCCAACTCCAATTCAAGGTCTTGGAATATCTGGGGGTCGTCTTGATTTGAACCATACAATGAGCAGATGGTAATGCCCATATCAAGTTCAACTATGGCCCATCTGCCCAGTGAATCGGCTAACCTGCGCTTGGCTTGGCCAAGAAACGTTTTCGCTAGAACCGCCACCCCTCGTTTCTTAGATGTTTGAGTTGTTAGGGCTAGCAAATTATATCCAGGGATTTTTAGAAGTTCCTTCTCGCCCACCGGGATGTGGGTCTCCTGCAAGCAGAGCACATCATAAAGTTCCTGCCGAATTAATTCATAGAGTTGAGCCCTTTCACCCCTACCATTAAGGCCTGCAACATTCCATGAGCATAGTTTTAACTTCCCCATTGTACATTTTTGATAAGTGACCTGTCAGTAATATTTTAGCTCTTTTTTCCCGTGTTAAACTGAAGTCTCACGTTCAAGTTTCCAAATAGGTTCAAATTATCCTGTATCTCTACTGTTGCTGATCTTGGTGTATGTGTTGTACATCTGAGTTTGTTCATTTTATGTTTCTGCCCCCCCTGCGGCCCCCTCCTCTTCAAACACCCGCCCCCCTCCTACCCTCCCCCCTCACACCCACATAAAGGCAATTAGACTCTATTAGAGTCTGTAGTGATGGAACAGTCTTACCTAACCAGTGCTCAATACTGTACTTATAATTTAAAGAAAGAAGAAAACCTTATGGAGAGAATGCAAGAGGAAGAAGTGAAAAAGAGGAAAGAAGAAAAGCAGAGAAAAAAGTACAAAAAGAAGCAACTTGATCATTCCATCATATCGTCTCGAATATCTATTCTAACAGTTCTACACTTATTTCAGACTATCGAGGTACTCCTTTGCCTTAATCTCCGATGTGAAGAATCTCGTTTGGCCTCCAAATATGATTTTCAGTCTGGCCGGGTTTTTGAAAAATACCTGCGTCTTTTTCCAAAAATGGTTTGATCATTTGTCGCAAACGCCATCTCCTCTCTACAGTTACATGACAAAAGTCCGGTCGGACAAAGTAGGAGATTGAATCTTTACTACGTCGTGCATTAGGTCTGGCTTTTTCTGAGATGGCTTGTCTTAAGAGAAAGTTCCCAAAATATACCTGGATTATGATCGGACGTAAGTCTGGGAAATGCCTGAATTTTGGCCATAGCAGCCATACCCTGAGAGACAAAAAATATTCAAGCCTAACCCATTTATTTTGAGGACAAGAAAAATAGGTAAATCCAACATCGGGGTATCGATTTATAAACCACAGGTCCAATAAACCATGCTCAGTCACAAGCTGCTGCAGTGCCCTAAAGACTTTCTGCTTTTTCCCAGTATACTGTATGTTGCTAGATTGTAGCTTTGGGCCACCTAAGTGTAAATTAAAATCCCTGCACAATATCACAGAAGTTGGCCAAGACGCCCACTCTACATTGAGAAAATCCCACATTTGCACCTCATCCATATTTGACCCATACACTGAGCATATAACACATTTACAGTCCCTGAACACACACTCAGCAATAGCCTAGCACCCATATTTGTCGACAATATCCCTGCCCTCCAAGCGAACACATGTTTTAGCCAATATTGCCACCCTGCGTGTTGTAGTGTTATGTTGCGTACACATTAACAACATATACCCCAATTCAGCCATCAGCCCACGCTTCTCCCAGGGGATGCGTGTTTCCTGTAAACACACCATGTCTCAACTCCATTATCACCCTCTGCCTCTTAACCCTATCATTCAGACCAGAGACTTTGAACATAGACACCCGTAGCTTATCAGCCATCAGCCCATCCCCCAACTAACCAAATCATGTTCCTCCACATTTGACCATAGAATTACAATCTTATGATTATCTCCCCAACATAAACCTTACTCCAACCTTATCCACCAAGACTTTTTTTTCTCTCACCAAACCCATCCCCCTCCACATGCCTCAACACCCCCAGCCAATCCCCACCCACCCCCCCCCAAATTGCGGTGCCCCCAACCTCCCCTGAAATCACCCCCATCTCTCCCTGCCTAGTAAGGCAAAAGGGCCCAGGGTCCTTAGTGATGGGAAGCTTACATTACACCCCCTATTTGCCCCCGAAAAACCCCATCGAAATAAGTACCTACTAATCTATTTCAAAATACTATCAAAACAAATATATATTGTTCCAAATTATGCTAGAATGTTTGCAAATATTCTTTAGCTTGGACCTCGGAGGTAAAAGAACTGTGTTTTGCCTTTACTTACAACCTTCAATTTGGCAGGGTTGAGCAGAAAAACCAAAGCCCCCTTTGCCTGAAACATTAGAATCAATTGCCGCAATTGCCAACTCTTCTCCACTGTCGCTTGACAGAAATCAGGCCTAAAAAAAAAAATTCACTCCCCTTCCCTGCCCTTTTCCTATCCGGTCGTGCAAGATCATAAATAGCCTCTTGAGCCAAAAAATGACTCAGAAAAATCAATATAGCTCTTGGCTTAGCTATTAACTGTCCCGAGCTCCTATGCTGCTTGAAAGGAAATCAGTTCACCCTCTGAACCTCTGAGTCCCAGGACCATTGTGTAAGTTCAGGGAATGCCTCTGTAAATGAATTTCTGAGCATTCGTTCCCTCCATACCTTCAGGAATACCAAGGACTCTCAAAATATTCCCCCTTAGGCGATTTTCCAAATCAATTAGCTACCATAACATATCATCCTTCTGTGACTTTAGGGCTTCTGTGATCGTCTTTTGAACCACTAATTTATCTTCGAGTGTCGAGATCCTTCTCTCTGCTTCAACAATGCTCCCTGCGAATTACGTACAGGCCTTGGCCACCCTGCGGATGGAGTTCTGCAGTTTATGGCATGCCCCTTGCGTTCCTTGGTTCTTCGACTGTGTCTCTTCTCTATGAGACATAATGCTCTGGTAGATAACAGAGAGCGAGATCTCCTCTGGACCTTCAGCCGCCCCCAAAGCTGCCTGCAAGATGGCTGCATCTCTGCTACCTTCCAGGCCATGAGAGAAAGAATAGCCCCATACTAATGACCCTACAGCTCCTGTTGACTTAGAGCTAAGTTTCTCTTTTTGCTTCTGATCAGTGGAAGGACTGACCCCCATGTTGCTGATGTTTCCAGTTTCCAGGCTCAAGCTGCTTGACTCGCTTCCATCGCTATGCGACATTTCACCACCAGACCAATCCTTTATACCTGCCAAGCTCTCATCTCCAGAGGCATTAGAGGGATATGACAGTGAGAAAAAGCTGTCTCCAGAATCCACCACCTGTGGGGCGTCAAGTTTATCTAGACCACTAGGTTGGTCCCCCCCCCAATTCTGGGTTTTTCGCCTAGATTTAGATCCCGCCTTTGGTTTTACTCCCCCCAGATGTCTACCCTTTTGGAACTCTTCTGCATGTTCACTATCCGCATCACCATATGGGGAGGCATGACCGGGGGGTCCCACCTACCACCCCTCAAGCCAAGATCACCCCGCCATCATCCAATCCCCCGTAGATTATCAACTCCACCCCCACTTCCATGGTTTCGGTCATTACCTCGGTCAGGCTCTCGGGGTAATTGGAGTGTCGCTTCTTGGTTTCCTTCATGATTTGTCTCGGGCAGGTATAAGGTCTAAAGAAGCATCAGCCCCTGCCACCTCAATCTCAGCTCAATTTTTTTTTTAACCTTATCAGCTCGAGATGCTGAAAAAAGAGCCAGCAACGTTTTCTTTCTACAGGTGGTGGAGCCAATTCTCTGCCCAGCATCAGCTGGACTGAGAGGGATAACCCCTGCTGGCCGCTGCAATCCTCCTGCGGTTCCTGCTCCCTTCACTGAACCCCCCAGGAGTTAGTTTGCTGGTTTTCGCTCCTCTCGAGGGTTAAGCCGGCATTGGAGCCGCCGGCTGTTAAAGATCGCTCCAAGTCCAAAGCAGCAGTGGCCCAATGAGCAAATCAACCAGCCTCATTGCTGCACCAGTAACTAGTGCATCCGGACACCGACCGGAAACAATTCCCAGATGATGAAGCTTGAGGTATGGTAAGCCCGCATAAGGGGCGGGTCAAAAGGACGCACGAGTCAGCTCACTCGGCCACTTCTGCGACCCTCATCTTGCCTCCCAAAAAAAAGGCATTAGCTCAAAGTGTGGGTAATTTAAATTTTTGGGCTACTCGCTTGCCTTCAGATGTACTGTTTTATAGAGATATTTGAAGTCATCAAGCAAAAAACATTTACTGTTGTGATTCTCAAAAAAAGGTTTGCTAAATCTATTCCGTTTGTTTGTCTGCACATTATGACTGAATTTTGTTTTGCTAATACTTTAAATATGAGTATCCCACTATATCATGTTCTATAATATTTCGCATAAAATGTGTTTTATGTCACAATAACGATCAATGCGATTATTCTGCTAGTTTATGACACAAAGAGGTAAAACAGCTCTGCTTTTCTTTCAGAGCAACCTTTGTTAAAAGTTTCAGCAAATTCTGGGATGAAGTTGAAAGCCAAACTGTTCTACCAGTAAGTTATAAATGCTTAAATTGCAAGTTAGCATGTACAATGCTTTTTTCAAATGATTCTAGTCTTTATATGTAACATTTTCACACCTTAACATACAGACACATTTTACAACGAAATTTCCATATTGGTTTTGTTTTATTCTGTTGAACAAGGGGGGTGCAGTTCCTAGAGGGGGGAAGAGAGCGGAAGGGGAAAAGACAAAACTTTTGTCATGTTGCCCTCACATGCCCCGAAAGGTGTCATGCTTCAACATTGGGCCTTGCTCCTCGTTGGGCCGGCGCTGCAATGCTCGACGGGCTCACCGTTTCCGGGGCTCTTTGTCAGAGATCTTTTTTAGGAAGCCGTTGGGTGTGTGCGGGTGAGGGGGCCGTGGGAGGTTACGTGCACATGGGTAGTGAATTAAAATAGGTCAGGGTAAGTCCCATACTCAATAGTTTTTAATGGTTGAAGTAGATCCTGCCTAATTAAAAATAGGAATGGACACCCTATGGGAATGTGATGTTCCTGGCAGGCAGTCTCTAAGGGGAGGTCGACATGTTTCGTTCCTGGTTGTTCCGAAGGAATCGGTTGCCACTTCTTCAGGACCTATGTGAAGTGTGGTGCACAACTACAGACAGGCTCTAAAATTATTGACGGTAGCATGGAGTTGGGCCCTAGTAGTCATGTACCGGGCGTGGTGGAGACCTGTGGATGAAACCAAAAAACATAGGGTGTGTTAGGGGCGAGGGAAGGGAACAAGGAAAGAAACATTTGTATAGTTAGTGGAAAGGAACGCAGTAAAAACTACAATGAGTTGGGAAGATCTGCTGGTCCTTTAGTGAGGAGCACCACATCCTCAGCTATTTATGGGAGCTGGTGGATGCGTGCATCCCAGACTTCTAGCTTTTGAGTAACAGAGCCAGCAATGCATTCACACAACATGTATGACAATTATCCAGTCTGAAAGCCCTAAATAAAGTAAGCTGGTAAAGAAGGGTTATGCCCGTATTGATTGCATCCAGAGTGGGGATGCCAAGGGTTCATGTGTTGATGGTCCCCGGTGTTCGGAACTGAGCTACGGTTCAAACCATATGTTATTAGGGCTACTACCCTACTGTGAGCAAGTGCCATCTGTATGCCAGCAAATTACAACAATGGGACGTACCGTGCCTTCAGTCATGCCATATGGAGGTAATCGAAAATATGGCAATTTGTGACAAGTAACAGTGTGAGCATAACTCTACTTTTCATTAGCTTGTTATCAGACATTGCTTCACAACGTGGTACTTGGGAGTTCTAGTCATGATGCTGGAAATTTACAATGAGTAGTGCCTCCCGTGTGTTATGAAAGTCACACTCAACACTTACTGGGTTAGAGGAGGTAGAAGCTCCCGCTGGTTGACTTACCCATTGGATAGGAGTATTAGCGTAGTAGAAAATATTGTGCCCCCGCAAAAACAAACATTTACATTTGTTAAAAGAGGGAGATAAGTACACCTGTGTATCAACTCACCCGTTGTTCAGAAGCTACGGCCAGTCGGGGGTGTAAGGGAGCACGATGTTGATCCACTCCTTAAAGAAAAGGGAATGCTAGATTAATGTGGATGGGTTGGGCGAAGTTGGCAAGGCTTACAGTGGCATCTGAGACTTCTATAACACTCACGGAAGGGGGCGGCAACTTGCTTGTAAGCCTACCCTCACTCCGATTCCCCGTTGAGTTGAAGTCCCGGAAGCAGCGTTTTTGGGAAGAAGGCATCGCAACAACTAGAGCATCAACCTGGAATAGTATGCGGAGTAGAACACTTTTTTGATAAAGTAGACTATATTGTTGCTCAAAGGGTGGCTTGGTGGTATTAAGGTTGCTGTTTCAGAATCATAAGAGACCCACAGAAAGTAATGTGGCCAGGAATGTACACATCGCACCATCCTTACAATGCATGAACTAGAACGGCTTCCTGTGCCTCCATTCTGGGTTAGGAGTCTGGAACTTAATTGAGACAGTGGTATATTATGCTCGGGGGAAACAAACAGGTCGCTATTACAGACTAATATGAGGCCCACGAAGGGTATTGTGGCCACGCATGCCTGAGTGACACCATCAATAGGGTGTGAGTCCAATGTGGACGTGTTGTGTGAATTACAAGAAGTCCTAAGGATTGTCCTTCAAGGAAGAGAAGCAACCGTGTATTAGGGAAGGGGTCAAGATGAGGATGCAAGCCAGACAAAGGGTATGGTTGTAATTAGCTTGAAAGGGGTTGTTGATAGTTGGCTAGATGAGCTGGGTGGTCGTTGGCAACAGCCAAAGGGGGCTTAAGCAATGACTCCAATAGGAGCCCAGGGTTGAAGGGTAGGTAGATATAGTTCAAGTGTCAACCGGGCCAGAAGGGGGTAGTTTACACTGCATGACCTTGTGCTTCATAGGTAAACTGTCTCCTGTATCCACATCATGGACGCACGAATCAGTGATACTAGGAACCAGGGAAAATAGGTTGGAGAACTGTCCCAGCAACTGGCGGCAGTCATTCTGTTGTTCAGAGGTCAGGGTGGGTGAGAGATTAACTCCATCCACTGACCCATCTTGCTCTCTGGCTACCAGGAGGTCAGGATGAGGCTCAGTCTCCTCCTCCATCCCATCATCTGTGTCCAAGAGCATGCCCACTTCGGACCTCTCCAAGTGGGGCTTAAGGCGGTTGACATGCAGGACCCTCAACGGGTTCCAAGGAGACTGCAAGTCCACCAAAATAGGTGACAGAACTCTTGTGCTCCACAATCTCAAAGAGACCAGTCCACTTATCCTGGAGTGCACAAGGCTCCACGGGGGCCAAGACCCACACCTTCTGACCAGGCCGAAGCTCTACCAGTGAGGCATTCTGGTCATACTACCGCTTCATTTCCTCCTGGCTGGCTTCCAGATTTGCCTCAGCAAGTGCTCTGAAACGCCTAGTCTGGTTCCTAAAGGCCAGCATGTAGCTATATACATTCTGGGGAAGTTTCCTGAGAGATTGCTCCCAGCCTTCTTTGACCAGACTTAGAGGTCCTCTTACTGGGTGGCCAAAAAGGAGCTTAAAGGGGCTGAACCCTAGAGACTTCTGTGGCACCTCACGGTAAGAAAAGAGCAGGCATGGCAAGAGGACATCCCACTTACGCCTCATGGGTTCTTCCAGACCCATAATCATGCCCTTTAGAGTTCGGTTGAATCTCTCAACCAACCCATTTCCTTGGGGGTGGTACGGTGCGGTGAACATGTAGGTTACACCACACTCTTGCCAAGTGGATTTCATATACTTGGATATGAAATTTGTACCTCGGTCAGACACCACCTCTAGAGGGAATCCCACTCTGGAGAAAATTCCCATCAGTGCACGTCCCACCACGGGGGCCGTCACTGTCCTCAGAGGGATGGCATCCGGGTACCGGGTGGCATGCTCCACCACGACCAGGATGAACCTGTTGCCCATGGCTGTCCTGGGGTCCATTGGCCCCACAATGTCAATTCCTACTTGCTAGAATGGTGTACTGACTACAGGGAATGGCTGGAGAGGAGCCTTCTGCTTCCTCCCACTCTTTCCACCTGCCTGGCAAGTCTGGCAGGTCCTACAGTGAGCATCTGAGTTCTTGTGCATTTGAGGCCAATAAAAGTGGGTGACAAGCCTTTCATAGGTCTTGTCCTGCCCCAAATGCCCTGCCAATGGCACATCGTGAGCCAGCCCCAGTAGGAAGGCCCTGAATCTCTGGGGTACCACCAGTGCACGGGCTGACCCAGGTTCAGCAACCTTAGGCTCTGAATACAGGAGGTCATTCTCCCAATAAATGAAATGTGTTCCTGACTGATCACCGTTGGCCTGGCCTACAGCCTGCTTCCGCAAACCGATGAGAGAAGGCTACTCTTTCTGCTCACTGCAGAATTCCTCCCTGGAGGGGCCTCCTTCTTGCTGCCAATGGGTCAGCTTAGGCAGGTGCCCCAGTTCAGCTATCTGTTCCCCGGTAGGCTCCAGGGCATCCCCCTCAAGGTCTGCTTCCTCCAGGGCCGTGGGAACTTCAGGAGCCAGTTTCCCACGCCTCCTGTGCCTTCTCTCTAAGGCTGGTTCCTGGGCCTCTCCTTCAGGCTCCAGGACCTCTTGAGCATCTCTACTGGCTGCCATTGACCGGGTGGTCACGCACGCCCAGTCAGGTAGACCCACCATCCTTAAGTGAGTACTCTTCTCCACTTTTTCTCAAGGTGAAATTTCCAAATCATTCCGTAGCAAACAGTCTACAGGCATGGTGGTCCTCACAGCAACCTGAAGAGTACCAGAGACCCCCCCCACTCAAAGGGAACCTGAGCCATTGGACACCGACTCTCAGTGTTGTCAGCATTGACAACACGGCAGTATGCATGGGGTACAACCTGCTCTTGAGACACCAGGTGCTGCCAGACTGCAATCACACTGGCTCCTGTATCTCTAGGAGCCTCCACCCTTTTGCCATTGACGGTCACCACCTGCCCATATTTCTTAGTTTTGGGGGGAAGTTGGTTCTCAGGGACCATCTCACTGTCTCCTAAAGAGACCAGGGTCATCTGAACGGGGTCCCACCCACCTTGGACTTCTTCCTCCTCCCCAAAGGCTAACTAGCCATCTGCCAGGCGGAGCACCTGTGGGTGCTGGTTTACCAAACAGGGACACTTAGGATCATTGGCAAAATGACCCAGTTCACCACATCTATAACATTTTGGGGTCCATCTTTGAATAGGGGTACCTGTCGGGCCCCTGCCGGTTTCTGGGGTGGGGGAGGCTGAGAACCTTTCCCTTGGTTCCCTTGGGGACTACTTTGGGGCCCCTTCTAAACCTCCCTCTGTTTACCCTTGTCCCCCGCACTCTTATGCTGGGGACCCTGCCCACCTTTGGCGAAGTCTCCCACTTGACCCTTGTGGACCCTGGTGCTGACCCAGCGGTCCGCCTCCTCAGCAAGCTTCCTAGGGTAGTCAGTTTGCTAACAATCAGATGCTGGCATAGCTCAGGAAAACAATTACTAGACAAGTGCTCCCATGCAATTAAATCAAAGAGACCTTGAAAATCATTCACTTTGCTACCCTTCACCCAACCATCCAGTGCTCTGCAAAAAAAGGCCACATATTCAACATAGGTACTCCTAGGAATCTTTGTACAACCCCTGAACCTCTGTCTGTACAATTCAGGAGTTAACCCATACCTGGTCATTAAAGCTTCCTTCATGTGTGGGTAAGAATTATAAACTTCAGATGGCAAATCTAGCAGTGTGTCCCACCCCTCGCTAAGGAACCGCCCCCACAACCCCGCTCCCCAATCTCTCTCAGGGGCCTGTGAGAAGAGATGGCTACCTCATAGGCCTTGAACCACTGCCCTATGTCATCATTCTTAAAAAATTATTTCACCACATCCTTTGGCATGTACATCCTTGACTCTTTATCTGCACTGGCGATGCACTGCCACCAGAGGGAGTAGTTTCCAAACTTTTAGCTTTCAGCTCCATCTCCCTCAATTTCACTTCATGCTCCATCTGAATTCTTCTTTCTTCCAGAGCCATCTTTTTGCTCTCTAGCTCCAATTGCCCATTGATTTTAAGTTTTGCCATCTCCATCTAATGTGCTTGAGTTTCTTTCCTGTCTGCCAACTCCTCTGGCGACAGGACTCTGCCAAAATCATGGATGCTTTTTGCTGGTTCAACTTCCACCACATTCTCAGGTGCCCTTGACTCAATCCAGTCCCTCAGCGCCTTTTGGAAGTGAGCCTTGTTTCTACATCCAGTTTTGGAAACTCCAAACTTCTTGCAAAAGCCCTTCAAGTGGTCTAGGGAGTAGCTCTCTAGTCTCTCTTTTTCCCATTCTATTCCTTCCATGTCAGAGACTACAGATGCTGCCTTTTCTATGCTGTTTGTGCCAGGCATGCTTTCATTAGACAAATAGAGATCTTTTCAGGAAAACAAAAATCACAAGTATGTGGCTGCATTATTGGTCTGAACTCACTACGTGGTGTTCAATAATTACTGTACATATATCATAAATGCAAATTCAAAATCCTCACCGCTGCCTCCAATGTTAGATTTGGGGGTCTCTGGTTGGCACAGGTAAGTACTTTTGACAAGCAGGGACCCTCTCCTCTAGTCAGGGCAAGGAACTTACTCTTCAAAATAAACCCTGCTCAGCCTCTAGGTTGCGTGGCACGAGCAGACAAGGCCAAACTTCAGAGCGCTAAAGGTTAAGCATTTATGACCACATACAGTAATTCAATGACACACCACAAATGGACACCAGTTTAGCTTTGTATACAAAATAGTATCTTTTATATATATATATATATATATATATATATATATATATATATTACCTACTGGCGGTCGCCAGTAGGTATATATAGTTAGGATTTTTTCTCTATGGGATTTTTGAAAATTCTATGTCTAATAACTTTGGTGTTTGTGGACGGAATTGGCTGAAATTTTCAGGAAAATGGCACATTTTGTTTCTGAGCAGCCCCTGAAAATTTGGGGGGTGTTCGTCAAGGGGGGCCGAGAAAAAAGGGGGGTCCCAAAACGCGTTTTTCCCATGTTAATTTCCATAGGGAGGTTGGCCTCACTTTTAGCTCGAACGGCTGAATGGATTTGCATGAAACTTGGCAAAATTGTAGGGACTGTTAGCCCGATCTGCCTTTGCTAGGTCTCAATATATGTGCTCCAGTGGATTTTGATAAATTAACGTTCAAAAAAATATATATATCTGTGACAGCGCTCCGGGTAGCGCTCCGGTTCGCGTACTTGACGCGTAACGGAACTTCGCGAAGCCAAGCTGATTGGCTCTCTGGTGTCTGTCAACATTCTAAACAGTCCGGAGCGGCCGCCATCTTGTCTCTCGGTAGGATCGAGAGACAAGAGGAGGCCAAAACAAAGGGGGAAATGACCATAAGGGGGCATAGTAGATCCTCCCTGACCCCCTAGGTTTGATGTGGAGGCTTTAAAAGGGGAGCGCCCGGTACGCTTTTGTGCAATGGGCGGTGGTAATCTAAATGATGAGGAGGGGGGGGGCATCGTTCAAAGCACATCAGCGTGCATAAACACGAAAATGTTTTTATCTACCACGTACTTGACTTATCTCTCTGAGATGCATTCCCTTGTGTTTCGGCAATGGTAGTCTGTTCATTACATAGATCGCCGGAGGGCGGTAGTACAGACCGCGCGTAGGAAAGGGTCAAAAGCCAGGGGTATAGGAGTATGTAACAAGCGAGCCATTTAATTTTAAAAAACGAAACGTGACAAACGGTTGCAGGATCAGTGAAGGTTGATTTTATAATTGAAAGTATAACAGGATCAGTTACAATAAAATCGTCCATACGCACACCATGGGCGAGTGTTATGGGTAACATTATTTCGAAGCTTTATTAATACAATAATCAATAATGAAAAATCGACATCAATAGGGTTGTCCGTATTCCCAGTCAGTACCCTTCCCCGCCGCCATGTGCACAAAGACCGCATACATCCCCCATAACGTCAAGGTTAAGTAACTAGAACGTCATAAGGAGTTGCAAGGCGCTCCCATACTGGCGCCATTTTGGTCGAGGCCAGGCAGGTTCAGAGTATAGTTCAATGTCTCCAATAAGTAGCGGCAGGACCAGAATCCCTTTCGACAGTTCTGGCTTCGTCATTACGAGCACTAGAAAACAAGACATTCTGGGCAATACCACCCTTGACGCAGCCCTTTATTCTACAAGATGGTGTCTTTCAAAAGCCAGAGGTATAGGAGTATGTAACAAGCGAGCTATTTAATTGAAAAAACTAAACGTGACAAACGGTTGCAGGATCAGTGAAGGTTGATTTTTTAATTGAAAGTATAACAGGATCAGTTACAATTAAATCGTCCATACGCACACCATGGGCGAGTATCATGGGTAACATTACTTCGAAGCTTTATTAATACAATAATCAATAATGAAAAATCGACATCAACAGGGTTGTCCGTATTCCCAGTCAGTATCCTTCCCTGCCCGCCATGTGCACAAAGACCGCATACATCCCCCATAACGTCAAGGCTAAGTATCTAGAACGTCATAAGGAGTTGCAAGTCGCTCCCATACTGGCGCCATTTTGGTCGAGGCCAGGCAGGTTCAGAGTATAGTTCAATGTCTCCAATAAGTAGCGCAGGACCAGAATCCCTTTCGGCAGTTCTGGCTTCGTCATTACGAGCACTAGAAAACAAGACATTCTGGGCAATATCACCCTTGACGCAGCCCTTTATGCTACAAGATGGTGTCTTCCATTCAGAAAATATTGTTGGCAGCATTTTGAAAGGAAAGATAAATGGCCGTTCTCCTAGTGAGTCTCACATTGTTACATTTATGAGGAATGTTGAAGAGTAGTATGTTGAAAATCTGAAGCCATCGTTCTACAAACTCTCAACCAGCCTTGGATGGAAAATTCCTGAAGAATGTACAAACTGAAAACCAGTTTTTGTCTGCATAGCATCAGCAGCAACACTTGAGTCAGCTTTGTGTGAAGCCGCCATCTTGATCCAATCAATACCGTCCCCCTGCACACATTCAGGGACCAGGCCGCATTGCGAGGGCACCGCAGGACGTGTCTTCAGGTCAAACGGATTGTGGGACAAGGTGCAGAATGGAAGAGTCACCAAAAGGCAAAAAGTTCCGCCGGACCCCGGGAGCCGGCCGCCTATGTCGGGGGCAATCTCAGGCCACACCAGGGCAACAAGACTTGGGGAGGGGGCAGGAGCCAAGCGCCCCCCTCCCAGTCTGCGCCACCACACCGCCCCTCGGGGGCCACCGTCAAGCGGTTCAGGGAGGCACCGCAGGCAGTGGTTCTTCAGATCAGTGGCTCTCACCGGCAAGGCTCCCCTCCATTAGCAACGATTGTTGGCGCTGTGGTTGCGGCCGGAGGCCCCGCCTAGTCAACGCCCTGGCCTCTCCATGTCGTAGGTCACAAAAGTGGGCGCAACTCTGCTGGCCGAGCGAGGAATACCGTCCCCCTGCACACATTCAGGGACCAGGCCACATTGCGAGGGCACCGCAGGACGTGTCTTCAGGTCAAACGGATTGTGGGACAAGGTGCAGACTAGAAGAGCCACCAAAAGGCAAAAAGTTCAGCTGGACCCCGGGAGCCGGCCGCCTATGTCGGGGGCGATCTTAGGCCACACCAGAGCAACAAGACTTGGGCGCAACTCTGCTGGCCGAGCGAGACTTGGGGAGGGGGCAGGAGCCAAGCGCCCCCTCCCAGTCCGCGCCACCACACCGCCCCTCGGGGGCCTCCGTCAAGCTGTTCAGGGAGGCACCGCAGGCAGCGGTTCTTCAGATCAGTGGCTCTCACCGGCAAGGCTCCCCTCCGTCAGCAGCAATCGTTGGCGCTGTGGTTGCGGCCGGAGGCCCCGCCTAGTCAACGCCCCGGCCTCTCCATGTCGTAGGCCGCAAGAGTGGGCGAAACTCAGCTGGCCGAGCGAGACTTGGGGAGGGGGCAGGAGCCAAGCGCCCCTTCCCAGTCCGCGCCACCACACCGCCCCTCGGGGGCCTCCGTCAAGCGGCTCAGGGAGGCACCGCAGGCAGCGGTTCTTCAGATCACAACAGAGTCTCATGCTCGATCGATTGAGTTGGCCGAATCAGGCAACAAGAAGGTGTGGGAGGGGGGCACCTCTTGCTCAACCACCACCTGAGGAGGTGGTACTCTCTTCCTAGGAGGTGGTGGTGGTGGTGGGGATGCACCAGCTGAAGCTACAACACTTGCTATTGCTAAGTGATGAAAAAAGGTCTTCCTCTCACAAAGATGAAAGTCAGAGTGAGGAAACAAGGAGGAGTTTTCATCATTTGGGACAAAAAATAGTTCTAAACCAATGAAAAGTGTTATTTTTAGGTCACATGACCTAGCCTTACATCATTAGGAACCCAAAAGTGAAATGAACCAATGAAAAGTTTTATTAACAAGTCACATGACCTGTTACGCTTACGTTACGCGCTCCGCGCCGCGCCCCGGATCGCTTCCGGGAAGCTGCGCTTCACGCCTCGCGCACCGGAGCACTTCCGGGTGCGCTAACGCGGCGCGTCATATGACGCATTACGCAACAACGCGATACGTAGCGGTTACGCGTCACGATGTTGTTTTCTAACGCAGCAGTTGCGCAAACAGAACGTTTATCGGCCGGGCATATGGAATACATACACATTCATACCATACAATCAGGGCATGTACGCACAGTCACACCATACAATTTTTCACGTTCCCAGTGATGGTCTGCACTCCATGCAATATCTCACAGCGCTTGTCTATGTCTTTCCTTACATGGAACACGGTGCGGTCCATGTCCACTCCATTCTTCAGTCGGAACTCCAATGTAACCTACAGAGGAGAAAAGAAAGGGGGGGGATACAGCATTCAGAGGATGTCAGCGCGCGCAAATACGAAAAAGCTTCTACTTACCATGTATGAGACTAGCTGCAGGAACGTGTGATACAACAGATCTTGGCTATCCCTTTCGCATTATTTTTCTGTGTAACATATCCTCTCCTTCCTATGATGCCAAAAAATGTTTCATTTTGTTTGTCTCTAAATTCGAGTTCCCTCTTTGTGTATTTGTTTCTCAATTAGTCTTATTTTATGGGACAAAATACCACACCTTACATTCGGCAGATACCTTAAGCTACGGTCGACCATTTTCTAACAATTCTGGAAAAAGGGCAGGTGTGACGGATACAAATTTCAATCAATCCTAAATTCAGGCAAAGGGTCTGCATTATCTGTCTTCTATTTTTTGGGAATAACAGCCATTATTCTAAAACCCTACCAACCTAGATGATTGTTATGACGCTGATTCCATACTTCCTTCGAAAACTCTTTTTTGCAAAAATGTCAGTATACAAATACGGGCCTACAACCATGTGGGCCGGCCACGGAGCAAACTGGAATCGTATATGATGAGGGGACCTTTACACTGTAGAAAAACGTAACGGGCGGGCCATTAGGTTGCAGGAATTAAGGTGTCTAACAGTTACAATGAAATTATCTAGATATACATTTGCGGGCAAGTACCATGAGTAACATTTATTTGAACTTTCAATAGTACAGTAATGAATAATACATCAGAACTTAATATCAATAGGGATGTCCAAATGTTCAATCAGTACCCGTCCCCGCCCGCAATGTGCTCCAAAACTGCATACATATCTCGTGATATCAAGGCTGAGCAACCAGTACACATCAAGAAGTTGCGAGTCTCATTTATAGCGACGCCATTTTGGGCGAGGCCGGGCAGGTCCAGAATATAGTCAAAATGTCTCCACCAACCAGCGGTCGGAACAGAACCCCTTTCAGCAGTCCAAAAAGTTGCGTTAAATGACAACAGAAGGGACAGGCAACAAGAACCATCAGTCAAAGAGAGGAGGGCAAGTTCTTCTCTACCGGGTCACGTTGAGGCTCCACCGGAACTGATCGAATTGGTAGTCTACAGTGTTTCTGGATGTTTCAGACTGAAGCTGGCGTCAGCATGAGAGCACCCCGTGGCTACGTCATGGCCATTCCGCGAGCAATCATGGCCGTCGCTCCCCACCGGAAGTCTGCGGGAGTCGGGGGCCCCGGTGACTCTTGTAGAATCTTCAAGGCTGAGGGGACGCTTTTGGGAATGGGGCCCATGCCCTAGCAGTCAAGCGTCCGAGTTCCAGGGTTGCCCAGAGCCATCCTTGCAGGCCAGGCCCAAGTCTGTGGAGCCGACCGCCATTTCCTGAGCTCCGTGGCAGCCGCCTGTCGCTGTACCGCAAGAGTGGGTGCAATTCGGCCGGATGGCGGGTGAGACGCTGTAATAGCAAGAGCAGGCGTAATTCAGCTGGCCGAGCGAGGCACTGTGCCGCAGGAGCGGGCGCAACTCAGCTTGTCGAGTGAAGCGCTGGGGTGTAGCTGAGAAACCTCCACCTGGGGAGGTGGGGGAGGCTCGTTCGCGCCGCCTCTCCCTTCCTGTGCACCCCACGCCGTCTCCTAGCGCAGGTATATGTGCTTTAGCGCTTGGACGCCCCAGGGCAGCAATCGCGCTGTACAAATTCATTTTCATTCATTCATTTTTTCATTCATGGTTGGACGAGGGCACCGCAGGACGTGTCTTCAGGTCAAACGGATTGTGGGACAAGGTCCGGAATGGAAGAGGCATCAAAAGGCAACAAGTTCCGCAAGACCCCGGGAGCCGGCCGCCTATTTCGAGGGCGATCTCAGGCCATACCAGGGCAACAAGACTTGGGGAGGGGGCAGGAGCCAAGCGCCCCCTCCGAGTCTGCGCCACCACACCACCCCTCGGGGGCCTCCGTCAAGCGGCTCAGGGAGGCACCGCAGGCAGCTGTTCTTCAGATCAGTTGTTCTCACCGGCAAGGCTCCCCTCCGTCAGCAGCGATCGTTGGCGCTGTGGTTGCGGCCGGAGGCCCCGCCTAGTCAACGCCCGGCCTCTCCATCTCGTAGGCCGCAGAGTAGTCGGGGAGAAATCCCGGGAACGGCGGCATGCATTTGGATCGATGTTGCAGCAGGCTGCCATGTAAATAGTTATTTAATAAAACGTTTTACCCTGTTACTTTGCTGGTGTGTTGTATATATTTATAATATTTGCATAGGGTTTGTCGTTATTTTGGGCGGGGTGGGCGGCGGAGCCGAGCTGTCTTGCAGCCATCATGGCGTCGAGCTCAGTTCCTCTCACTAGTTTCACATTTCTCATGAGGGGTTGTTCCTAATGTTTCTATTTTAGCGAGGTCTAAAAGAGATCCCATTAGTGGCCTACTGATTTTGCTTGATTCCTTTTGTTTTTCCTAACGATTTTTCACTATCTGCAAAGACTAAACAGAGTATTGCGACTCTGTGCTTGTTTGTAAATAGAGAATGAACCAAAGAGAACCAGTTCCAAAACAGTAAATGCTTGGATAACAATAAATCAAATGGAGAGGGAAGCAGGCACGACGGATTACAACGGGGGCAAAGGCCTGCGTTACCTACCCTTCACTATCTGCAAAGAGAGAATACTCCTAAAAGAAAAGAGGGGCAGCGTTCAAGGCACATCAGCGTGCATAAACACGAAAATGTTTTTACCTACCACGTACTTGACATTTTAAAGCTTTTGATATTTGCTATTAAAAAACCATTGAAATTCACTGAAAAAACCATAGGTTATAGACCATATATAGTTAGGAATTAGCATTTACAAAACCTTGAAAATTCACTGAAAAAACCATGGGTTATAGACCATATATAGTTAGGAATTAGCATTTACAAAACCTTATTTTACTCACACAAAACCATTGAAATTCCATATATAGTTAGTTGCACTAACTATATATCGCACACCCGCAATCCACTGCTGATGATGTCACATATTACATCATTCATGCGGCAGGAGTACGGCGAGGGATGCGGTTCGCAGGGGGAAAGTTGGAGTGGTGTGCGAGCGGCCCCTTTGTGGACGGTGAGAGCTATGGCTCGTAACAGAGCGGAGGTGCACGGTGTGGGGCGGCCACGGGTCACGGCTTCACTGCGAGTTGATGGTTCTTGCGAGGTGCATTTGAACTCGCGGTTCCGGTGGCACTGCGAGGGGGAAGATTTCCAGCAGCTCTTGAAGGTAGTAGGAGTCCAATATTCCTTGCACTCCGTTCAGGGGGCAAGCTCACACACAAGCCCTTGGAGATTGTTTTAAAGATGAACAAGTTGAATAAAATTTACTTCAGGCTTTTACTCTCCTTCTTGCAGCAAGGTACCCACCACAGGCCAGTCTCCCAGGTCAGAGACAGTACTCCTCCATGCAGCTTTTCCAGGTCCTTCTCGTCGGGCAGAGGTTCTTCTTGGCTTAAACAGGATCTGATTTCTTAGGAGCAGGGCTCCTATCTTTATACCCAAAATCCTTTGCTCTTTCAGGCCAGGGGGGCCTTTGCCTAATCCAGTCCAGTTTCTGAGCACTTTGTTTTGCAGACTCTGGCTTCTTCTTTCAGAGAACAGGGCAGGGACATCAGACGCTCTCCAGAAGGTGGAGCCAGCATTGTGGTGGCATAGCACAGCCCTATTCAGAGTCAAGGTGTACTCTTCCCACCCATCCTGGTTTAATCTCTCTATTCACCACCTGGAAGCCCCAGCCTGTTCCCTGGAACTCCCCAGCCCTGTCACTCATAGAAACCAGACAGCAGATACACATCGTAGCAGAGGCGGGCTGAAATAGTTAGGCAAGCAAATACCAGCTTTCAAAAAGTGGTATTGCAAACATAGGAACTTTACTAAAAAGTTTATTTTATTATTCTGAGTTCAGGCATACTAAACTTGACTTTCTACCATGTTCCCTGAGTCTGTTAGGATTGTATGATGTAACAATTCCAACAGCCCATTCTGGCCTATGAGAACAGGTAGCCTTACAATAGTGAAAAACGAAAATGGCTGTAATTCACTATTAGGACATGCCACACACATCAGGCTTGTCCTACCTTTTGCTTACAATGCACCCTGCCCTTGGGCATACCATAGGTGCCACTAATATGAAGTTAAGGGAAGGTTTAGGGACTGGCAAGTGGGTGCACTTGCCCAGTCAGCATGACAGTACCAGACTGCCCACAGGTTCTGCAATGGCAGACATTAGACACACTTTACCAGGCCGCTTCTGTGGGTGGCACAACCAGTGCTGGAAGCCCACCAGCAGCATTTGTATTTACAAGCCCTGGCACTCCTGGTGCACTGTACTAGGGACCGACAGTAAAACAAATAAGCCAATCATGGAAACCAATCAATGTATACATTTTTATGTAGGGAGCACTTGCACTGTGGCACTGGTTGGCAGTGGCACAGTGCTCTGAGCAGCTAATACCAGCAAAAACACATGAGGCACAGTAACAAAAAATGGAAGGGAGACCCACGGCAATGGTGCCAGGTCTAACAGTTGCCATTACGTAGACTCACTTTTGTAACCAAGTATCCATATGTGCAGAAATGTTGCTCATATACTCCAGTCTAGGCAAACTGAAGCGCCAAATCATTCTACATATTCCCACATCCACCTTCTCATGACATAGTCCATGTCACTGCAAGAAGTGTCCCAAAGGTATGTTTAAAAAGTACTACCATTCTGTTGGTGTAATTTTCTTTAGCACCTCTGACTAGGCATGCTCACCTTTGACCCGGGATGAATAACATTGATGACTGCTTGTTTGTAAATAGAGAATGAACCAAAGAGAACCAGTTCCAAAACAGTAAATGCTTGGATAACAATAAATCAAATGGAGAGGGAAGCAGGCACGACGGATTACAACGGGGGCAAAGGCCTGCGTTACCTACCCTTCACTATCTGCAAAGAGAGAATACTCCTAAAAGAAAAGAGGGGCAGCGTTCAAAGCACATCAGCGTGCATAAACACGAAAATGTTTTTACCTACCACGTACTTGACATTTTAAAGCTTTTGATATTTGCTATTAAAAAACCATTGAAATTCACTGAAAAAACCATAGGTTATAGACCATATATAGTTAGGAATTAGCATTTACAAAACCTTGAAAATTCACTGAAAAAACCATGGGTTATAGACCATATATAGTTAGGAATTAGCATTTACAAAACCTTATTTTACTCACACAAAACCATTGAAATTCCATATATAGTTAGTTGCACTAACTATATATCGCACACCCGCAATCCACTGCTGATGATGTCACATATTACATCATTCATGCGGCAGGAGTACGGCGAGGGATGCGGTTCGCAGGGGGAAAGTTGGAGTGGTGTGTGAGCGGCCCCTTTGTGGACGGTGAGAGCTATGGCTCGTAACAGAGCGGAGGTGCACGGTGTGGGGCGGCCACGGGTCACGGCTTCACTGCGAGTTGATGGTTCTTGCGAGGTGCATTTGAACTCGCGGTTCCGGTGGCACTGCGAGGGGGAAGATTTCCAGCAGCTCTTGAAGGTAGTAGGAGTCCAATATTCCTTGCACTCCGTTCAGGGGGCAAGCTCACACACAAGCCCTTGGAGATTGTTTTAAAGATGAACAAGTTGAATAAAATTTACTTCAGGCTTTTACTCTCCTTCTTGCAGCAAGGTACCCACCACAGGCCAGTCTCCCAGGTCAGAGACAGTACTCCTCCATGCAGCTTTTCCAGGTCCTTCTCGTCGGGCAGAGGTTCTTCTTGGCTTAAACAGGATCTGATTTCTTAGGAGCAGGGCTCCTATCTTTATACCCAAAATCCTTTGCTCTTTCAGGCCAGGGGGGCCTTTGCCTAATCCAGTCCAGTTTCTGAGCACTTTGTTTTGCAGACTCTGGCTTCTTCTTTCAGAGAACAGGGCAGGGACATCAGACGCTCTCCAGAAGGTGGAGCCAGCATTGTGGTGGCATAGCACAGCCCTATTCAGAGTCAAGGTGTACTCTTCCCACCCATCCTGGTTTAATCTCTCTATTCACCACCTGGAAGCCCCAGCCTGTTCCCTGGAACTCCCCAGCCCTGTCACTCATAGAAACCAGACAGCAGATACACATCGTAGCAGAGGCGGGCTGAAATAGTTAGGCAAGCAAATACCAGCTTTCAAAAAGTGGTATTGCAAACATAGGAACTTTACTAAAAAGTTTATTTTATTATTCTGAGTTCAGGCATACTAAACTTGACTTTCTACCATGTTCCCTGAGTCTGTTAGGATTGTATGATGTAACAATTCCAACAGCCCATTCTGGCCTATGAGAACAGGTAGCCTTACAATAGTGAAAAACGAAAATGGCTGTAATTCACTATTAGGACATGCCACACACATCAGGCTTGTCCTACCTTTTGCTTACAATGCACCCTGCCCTTGGGCATACCATAGGTGCCACTAATATGAAGTTAAGGGAAGGTTTAGGGACTGGCAAGTGGGTGCACTTGCCCAGTCAGCATGACAGTACCAGACTGCCCACAGGTTCTGCAATGGCAGACATTAGACACACTTTACCAGGCCGCTTCTGTGGGTGGCACAACCAGTGCTGGAAGCCCACCAGCAGCATTTGTATTTACAAGCCCTGGCACTCCTGGTGCACTGTACTAGGGACCGACAGTAAAACAAATAAGCCAATCATGGAAACCAATCAATGTATACATTTTTATGTAGGGAGCACTTGCACTGTGGCACTGGTTGGCAGTGGCACAGTGCTCTGAGCAGCTAATACCAGCAAAAACACATGAGGCACAGTAACAAAAAATGGAAGGGAGACCCAAAGCAATTGTGCCAGGTCTAACAGTTGCCATTACGTAGACTCACTTTTGTAACCAAGTATCCATATGTGCAGAAATGTTGCTCATATACTCCAGTCTAGGCAAACTGAAGCGCCAAATCATTCTACATATTCCCACATCCACCTTCTCATGACATAGTCCATGTCACTGCAAGAAGTGTCCCAAAGGTATGTTTAAAAAGTACTACCATTCTGTTGGTGTAATTTTCTTTAGCACCTCTGACTAGGCATGCTCACCTTTGACCCGGGATGAATAACATTGATGACTGCCAATTATCTCATAGCATTCCCTTCAGAACCTGTAAAAAATGCTAGCGTATTAGTATAATTAGAGAACCATTAATATATAGATGAAGAAGTTACCTAATTCTAATGTCACGTTTCTCTCCATGCAATCTTTTTGTTAGATTTAGATATTGTATTTCAAGTATTTTGAAACTGTGTTATTTGTATAAGAATGCAATCAAAATTGAGTGATAAACTGCAAATTATGTGTCCATCATGGATGGCCTTGAATTCCCCCTCTTCATGAACCGCCAGATCAACGCAGTCGCCTCAACCAGTTGCAACTGCCTTCGCATCCTACGTGAGACCTTCAAGTGGATCTCCCCAGACTGCAGAAGGACCGTCACCCACGCACTCATCACCAGCAGACTGGACTACGGCAATGCCCTCTACGCCAGAACCAACAAGACTCTTCTGCCCAGGCTCCAGACCATCCAGAACGCCGCAGCAAGACTCGTCCACAGGACACCACGCCATGAGCACATGACCAACATCTACGAGGTCTACACTGGCTCCCCGTCAAAAAGAGGGTCACCTTTAAACTCCTCACATACGCCTATAAATCTATCCACAACATCAAACCCAAATACCTCAATGAGAGAGTATCCTTCCACATACCAATGAGAAACATCTGCTCCGCCGACCTCACCCTGGCAGAGGTCCCCCGCATCCGCAGAAACTGAACCGGCGGAAGAGCTTTCTCCTACATCACAGCCAAAACCTGGAACGAGCTCCCTGTGAACATCAGAGGCTACCGACCCTGCACACGTTCAGGAAGGAACTTAAGACCTGGCTCTTCGACTGATCAGGAACCCCCCCAGCGCCTTGAGATACTTGTGGGTGAATAGCGCTCTATACAAACCCCTGATTGATTGAATTAGGTATGAACTTTTCTAAAGCATATATATCGACTGAGGTCTACCTACCAAGATCTTGTTTATGAAAAGGTTAGATGCTTCGTTTTGATACTACCACCAAATAGTTTCAACCGCTGTGTAGCAGCAGGTTAAAATGTATTCCATGCATAGGAGGCCTTTTTTGGCTTCACCTTAAGATTAGGGTGTAAATTATGCTCCTTGATGTTGGCAGCTTAGGACAGCATGTCTTGACAGTTGCATAGGGTGCAGGCACCATGTGGGGATATAATGAAATAAGTGGTTTGCAAATTGAGGACAATAGGTTTTGCTGGCATCATTTTAGTTCACCTCAATGTACTCCCATTTACCCTGCCATGAGGAATTAGGCTTGAATTCCTAAAAATGCAATTAAGCTCCAGCCCCTAATTGCAGCTGATTTCAATGTGGTTAAAACATGCCACTAGTTTAAGGCTGGAGATTATTAAAGCGTGCACAGGAACGGATATAAAATCCCATCATCAAAATATATAACTGACATCTGTGGCAGAAAAATCTGAAGAGTTAGAAGTTATACTTAAAAATCCTATTCAGGAATGAAAACAACTCAGATGAAATACGTAAATATTCAATGAGGGGATATTTTATACTTATGTTACTGATAGGCACAGAACCATACTCAGGTTGGTTTCTCAATTAATATTGACACAATGGGTTGTATTTCAAAATATTGAGATAAGCTAAAAAAATATTGACTTCACAATATTGGCAGTAGGTAGTTATAGTTAGGACTTATTATCCATAGGAAAAGTATTTTTTGATTTGCCAATATCTTTGGCGCCGTTTGACAAGTCCTTGAGAAATTTTCCCAAAAAAAGGTTCACTCAGGTCAGCTCCTGTCTTGAAAAGTTCTGGGTGATTTGTCAAGCGGGAGCCGAGAAAAAACGGGGGTCCCAAAACATGTTTTCCCCATGTTAATTTCCATGGTAAAAATTGGAACAGGCTACAACCTGCACTGCTGAACAGAATTACACCAAATTTGGCAAAAAGGTAGTCCTTGGTTCAGAAAGCAACCTTTTTATAAATGGTGCAAATCCGTTCAGTAGTTGCTGAGAAATTAAAAAAAGAAAAATATTGATAGCTGAGCACCGAGGAGGATTCGCAACTCCTCCCGAGCACGAGCTTCACTCTGATTTGCTGACAGCGCTCCAAACCAGGAAGTGTTGGCAGTCATCTTGTGACTCGGTAGAAGCGAGTCACAAGAAAACGGTGAAAAAGAGGTTGAAAAAGAAGAAAAGGGGGCAGGGTGGAAACACCACGACCCCCCAGGCCTGCTCCGGGAGTCCCACAAGGACCCAGGGTCCAAAAAAGCATTAAAAAAAAGAAAATAGACCAAATTCACGCTGGGGTTGCGAATCAGGCAGATATTTTTTTTTTTTAATGAAGCCCGTGCTTCATCTAATTGAGACCCCGGGTGGGCCAGGTCCCGGGGGAATACCAAAATTATATCACATGGCCTGCAGGGGCCCCCGCAGCCCTGGGGACTGCCACCTCCCTGGGCCTATGGATATTGTATGCTGAAGGGCACGCGGCCCTCCTGCTGCCCTGGAAACTGCTACTTCCCTGGGGCACAAATTTGAGGGTGGGGGGCCTCACAGACGCCCCCAATCCCCGGGGACCACCACCTCCCCTCCCAGAGGCTGTGCAAATGATGGGTAAAGGCTGCACAGCCCCCCTCCAGGTCCCCTTGATGGCCCTGGGGACCGCCACCCCCCAGGGCCGGCTCCTGCCATGTCCCGGGGTGCCCACCCCAGGGACATTGTGGTTTGCTATGGCAGGGCGGGAGTAAAGCTCCTGCTCTGCCATAGAAAACTCCTGCTTCGCTTGATTGAAGCGAGAGCAGGAAAACCTGTTCTCACTTCAATGAAGCAAAGCAGAATTGCTTTTAAACAAGGGGAGCTGCATGTCAGCAACTCTCCTTGCTCAAAAGCAATGACGGCTCCTGCAAGAGACAGGGAGCCGGCTGAATCATGGGGGCAATGGGGCTCCCCCCACGGTCCCAATCACAGAGGCCAGGCCCCAGGGGATGGGGTCCCCAGGGCCAAAACTGGACTGGGAAGGGGGGCTATGCTGCCCCCCTCCCCTCTAATACTTTTTTAAACAAAAAGGCCATCCCTGGTGGCCCTGGGATGGGATCCCCAGGGTTCCAAAAAAGTACAAAAAAGGGGGGCCACACAGCCCCCTTTGTTAAAAAAGAAGGAAAAATAAGCTGGCATCTCGCCGGAGGCCACACCCTCTTTCTCCACCCCTCGCATACGCACCCCCGGTGCGTTATTACTAGATGGGTAATTAATTCCCCTTGAATACTGATGGTCCCTGGGGGCCAACTAGCCCACTAGGTACCTCTAATCTGTGCCACTGAGCTGCGTTTCATAGAGGTGGTCTGAGACCACGCCCATTTTTACACCACTCTGCAAACACGCTCCTTGGTGCACTATTGGTGGGGCGTTGAGGTCCTCTTGTGTCAGGAGGACCTCAGGACACACGTGGACTTCATCCCCGAGCAGCAGTGCACCAAGAGGCACATTTGCAGAGTGGTGTAAAAAGGGGGCGTGGCCTTGGACCACCTCTCTACAATCCAAGATGGCCCTGGGGGCCAAAAACCCCTCTTGTTACCTCCAGTAAGTCCCACACAGTGGGATTGCTAAAACATCTTTGAAGGCCATGTCTCCAGACTACGGGATGGGGGATGAAGTCCAATTTACTCCTGATGGACTTTGGGGGCCAAGAAGCCCTACTGGTACCTCCTGAAAGCCCTACGCACCAAAATTCCTAAGCGCTGGTCGGAGGCCCAGCACCCTTTCTCCACCACTCTGCAAATGTGACTACTAGTTAAAAAAGTGTTTGCAATGTAATAGGTTTCGCTTTTGCTAATGTTTTTTGGAGTGAAGTGGATGTACATTGTGTGTAATGGCATTATGTGGTATGTTGTCCAGTGAAAATATGTGGATAGAAAGTATTTGGTATTTAGTGTATGGGAATTATGTAGAGTGGGATTATGTGTTATGGAGAGTAATTATGTGGTATGGTAGTCTCTGTTGTGGAGTGGTACCTCAGGTTTAGTCTTCTTCGGTTCCTTAGAAGCTCAACTATGAACTCAGTGAGACAAAAAAAGATGGAATCACTGAGGAGCACTTGTAAACCTAGTCAGAGGTATGAGCAGGGCCTCTGGAATTATGTGACTGTTTGGCTTCACCGACTTTTGCACAATCATACATTTTCTGCATTAGCTACATAATTCATCATCTGCACCCTAATCTGCAGATTGGAACAAAAAAAGCGACAAGTGTCACAGCTTGATGGAAGACCCTTTGCAAACCTAGAATCGTCACCTGTTACTTATTGCTAAATGTGGGTGTTAAATTGGAACTAATGGTGTGCAAGCCACTCTTACATCCCTCTGCGGCTCTCTTGACTCTTTCTGCATTTCTGTTGCTTCTTTCTACATGTTTCTTTCTTTTTTCTGCACTTCTCTTCAACTCATTCTGCACATCTCCTGTACTTTCTGCACCTCTCTTCCCTCTTTCTGCACCCTTGTTGTCTCTTTCTGCACTCGTCTTCCCTCTTTCTGTACCTTTCCTGCCTGTTTTTGCATCTCATGTGCCTCTTTCTGCACTTTTGTCCCTTCTTTCTACAACTCTGATGCTTGTTTCCGTCTTCCCTCTTCGTAAAACTCTCTAGCCTCTGTCTACACCTCTCTTCCCTCTTTCTGTACCACTCTTGCCTTTTTTTGTATCTCTGTTGCTTCTTTCTGCACTTTTCTTGAATCTTTTTGCACCCTTTGTGCCTCTTTCAGCACCTCTGTTACTTCTTTCTGCACTTCTCTTCCTTCTTTCTGCACTCCCCGTGCCTCCTTTTGCACCTCTGTTGCTTCTTTTTGCACTTCTTTTGGTTCTCTCTGCACTGCTCTTACCTCTTTCTGCATCCCTCTTGCCTCTTTGAGCACCTCTTTTGCTTCTTTCTACATTTCTGTCTCCTCCTTCTGCAACCCTCTTTCTGCATGTATCTTGCCTCTTTCTTTGCTTGTTTCTGCACCCCTGTTGTCTCTTTCTGCACTCGTCTTCCCTCTTTTTGTTCCTCATTTGCCTCTTTCTGCACTTTTCTTGCTTCTTTCTACCTCTCTATTGCTTCTTTCTGCACTTCGCTTGCTTCTTTAGGCACTTCCCTTGCCTGTTTCTGCACTTCTCTTGCCTCCTTTTGCACCCCTCTTGCTTCATTCCGCACTTTCCATGCTTCTTTCTGCACCTGTCTTGCTTCTTTCTGTACCCCTGTTGTATCTTTATGTACCTTTTTTACCTCTTTCTGCAATTTTCTTGCCTTTTTCGGAAGTTCTCTTTTTACACCTCTGTTGCTTCTTTGTGCACTTCTCTTGCCTCTTTCTGTACTGCTATTGCTTCATTCTGCACTTTGTATGCTTCTTTCTGCATCTGTCTTGCTTCTTTCTGAAACCCTGTTGTTTCTTTCTGCACTTGTCTTCTCTCTTTCTGTACCTTTTCTTGCCTGTTTCTGCATCTCACTTGCCTCTTTCTGCACTTTATTTGCTTCTTTCTACACCTCTGTTGCTTCTTTCTACACCGCTGTTGCTTCTTTCAGCAATTCTCTTGCCTGTTGCTGCACCTCTCTTGCCTCTTTTTGCACCTCAGTTGGCTCTTTCTGCACCTCACTTGCTATTTCTACACTTCTCTTGACTCTTTCTGCACCCCTGCTGCTTCATACTGCACTTTCCATGCTTCTTTCTGCACCTGTCTTACTTCATTCTGCACCCTTGTTGTCTCTTTATGTATCTCTTGTGCCTCTTTCTGCACTTTCTTGCCTTTTTCTGCACCTCTCTTCCCTCTTTCTGCACGTCTGTTGCCTCTT
This sequence comes from Lissotriton vulgaris, assembly GCF_964263255.1. NCBI lineage: Eukaryota > Metazoa > Chordata > Amphibia > Caudata > Salamandridae > Lissotriton > Lissotriton vulgaris. Next base: position 605,524,048 of record NC_141685.1, on the reverse strand, counting down.
TCTGTACCTCAATTGCTTCTTTCTACACTCCTGTTGTGTCTTCCTGTACACGTCTTCCCTATCTCTGTACCTTTCCTGCCTGTTTTTGCATCTCACTTGTCTCTTTGAGGAAAATGAAATTTTATATGGCCAATGTGTCCCCTGCGTGTACCCCACGTTTAGTGTATGTGCATGTCATCCATGTATTTTCCCTCTATGGCCTGCAATAATATTGCCTCTGCATTTCCGTCCCACATTAGGATGTCAGTTACCAAGTCTTCCATGAAAGAAACGTTAATTCTGCATTGAGGCCCATGTTGTCCATGTTTTTGCACTGTACACGTTTAAAATCGAGATGAACCCATTTTGTGGCTCAGCCTGAGCCAGGACCCGAAATTGAATTTTCATGCCTCCAGACACTCTGAGGGCTGCAGCTACGTATCCCTGACCTCTCGCATACTTTTGGCTCAGCCGAGAGGGGCCCAGCCCGGGGTGCCAAGACAGTATTTTGCACACAGTTATCTGCTTGCTCTACAGAATCACATTCTTGCCTGGTGAAGAAGGTAAACAGAACCCGTCTGCAGAGATAGGGCCTAGCCTTTCTGTCTCCGTTTAAGTGATTTGCAGAGCTGGCATCCATAGAAAGCCCGAAGCCCCTACGCAATGAACGAAGAAATATATGCCCACACTGGCTCTTGGTGATGAGCAACCTTTGCTTGAGCGACCTTTACTTCAGATAATACATCCTCCAAACCTAAGATATCAGATAATACCAGAGGTGCAGGTCGCCCTGACACTGAAGGCTTCCCTACTAGACCGAAAGTCAGCTTCCCCCAGTTACACGTCAATTGCACGTCATGACCAAGTTGCGCACACATGTAGGGCAAAGGTTTCAGCTGGCAATGCAGACCCCCTCCATGTATCCACCCACCTATGACACACCTATGACTCCTCAAGTGAACGCCCACATGTACGCCCTCATGCACGCCCACATACTCTTATCTCTTTCTTTCTCTTGCTCTGCCTGGAGCGCTCCTCCTCTATGTAATGGAATGTATAAATATTGTACTCTGTGAATAAAGTTTAGAAGACCCTTCCTGAACCTTAGTGGTGATGGAACCCGATTCTCCCTTAACTTGAGTTACTGAAATAAAGCCCTTTTGAATCGGACACCACAGACTCTGCCTCTCATTATATTCATGACCCTTTGTTTAAGTATAGAAATTATGACAGGGTAATACTTTATTTACCACATCTTTCTGCACTTTTCAAGCCTCTTTCTATACCTCTGTTGCTTCTTTCAGCAATTCTCTTGCCTCTGTGCACTTTTCTTGCCTGTTTCTCTACTTTCCTTTCCTCTTTCTGCATCCCTGTTTCTTCATTCTGCACTTTCCATGCTTCATTCTGCACCCGTCTTGCTTCTTTCTGCACCCCTGTTGTCTCTTTATGTACCTCATTTGCCTCTTTCTGCAGCTTTCTCGCCTTTTTCTGCACCTCTCTTCCCTCTTTCTGTACCTTTCCTCTCTGTTTTTGCATCTCGCTTGTCTCTTTCTGTACTTTTCTTGCTTCTTTCTACACCTCTGTTGCTTCTTTCAGCAATTCTCTTGCCTCTTTCTGCACTTCTCTTGCCTGTTTCTGCACCTCTCTTTCCTCTTTTCGCACCTCAGTTGCTCTTTCTGTACCTCACCTGCTATTTCTACACTTCTCTTGACTCTTTCTGCAACCCTGCTGCTTCATGCTGCACTTTCCATGCTTCTTTCTGCTTCTGTCTTACTTCTTTCTGCACCCTTGTGGTCTCTTTATGTACCTCCTGTGCCTCTTTCTGCACCTTTCTTACCTTTGTCTGCACCTCTCTTCCCTCTTTCTGCTTGTCTGTTGCCTCTTTCTGCACCTCATTTGCTTCTTTGTAAACCCCTGTTGTCTTTTTCTGCACTCGTCTTCCCTCTTTCTGTACCTTTCCTCCCTGTTTTTGCATCTCACTTGCCTCTTCCTGCACTTTTCTTGCTTCTTTCTACACCTCTGTTGCTTCTTTCAGCAATTCTCTTGCCTCTTTGTGCACTTCTCTTGCTTGTTTCTGCACCTCTCTTGTCTCTTTTTGCACCTCAGTTGGCTCTTTCTGCACGTCACTTGCTATTTCGACACTTCTCTTGACTCTTTCTGCACCCCTGCCGCTTCATGCTGCACTTTCCATGCTTCTTTCTGCACCTGTCTTACTTCTTTCTGCACCCTTGTTGTCTCTTTATATACCTCTTGTGCCTCTTTCTGCACTTTTCTTACCCTTTTCTGCACCTCTCTTCCCTCTTTCTGCTTGTCTGTTGCCTCTTTCTGCATACCTGTTTTCTCTTTCTGCACTCGTCTTCCCTCTTTCTGTACCTTTCCCGCCTGTTTTTGCTCCTCATTTGCCTCTTTCTGCACTTTTCTTGCTTCTTTCTACCCCTCTTTTGCTTCTTTCTGCACTTCGCTTGCTTCTTTAGGCACTTCCCTTGCCTGTTTCTGCACTTCTCTTGCCTCCTTCTGCACCCCTCTTGCTTCATTCTGCACTTTCCATGCTTCTTTCTGCACCTGTCTTGCTTCTTTCTGTACCCCTGTTGTCTCTTTATGTACCTTTTTGACCTCTTTCTGCATTTTTCTTGCCTTTTTCTGAAGTTCTCTTTTTGCACCTCTGTTGCTTCTTTGTGCACTTCTCTTGCCTCTTTCTGTACCGCTATTGCTTCATTCTGCACTTTGTATGCTTCTTTCTGCATCTGTCTTGCTTCTTTCTGAAACCCTGTTGTTTCTTTCTGCACTTGTCTTCTCTCTTTCTGTACCTTTTCTTGCCTGTTTCTGCATCTCACTTGCCTTTCTGCACTTTATTTGCTTCTTTCTACACCTCTGTTGCTTCTTTCAGCAATTCTCTTGCCTGTTGCTGCACCTCTCTTGCCTCTTTGTGCACCTCAGTTGGCTCTTTCTGCACCTCACTTGCTATATCTACACTTCTCTTGACTCTTTCTGTACCCCTGCTGCTTCATACTGCACTTTCCATGCTTCTTTCTGCACCTGTCTTACTTCATTCTGCACCCTTGTTGTCTCTTTATGTATCTCTTGTGCCTCTTTCTGCACTTTCTTGCCTTTTTCTGCACCTCTCTTCCCTCTTTCTGCACGTCTGTTGCCTCTTTCTGCACCTCAATTGCTTCTTTCTACACTCTTGTTGTGTCTTCCTGTACACGTCTTCCCTATCTCTGTACCTTTCCTGCCTGTTTTTGCATCTCACGTGTCTCTTTCTGCACTTTTCTAGCCTCTTTCTATACCTCTGTTGCTTCTTTCAGCAATTCTCTTGCCTCTGTGCACTTCTCTTGCCTGTTTCTCTACTTCCCTTTCCTCTTTCTGCATCCCTGTTTCTTTATTCTGCACTTTCCATGCTTCATTCTGCACCCCTCTTGCTTCTTTCTGCACCCCTGTTGTCTCTTTATGTACCTCATTTGCCTCTTTCTGCAGCTTTCTCGCCTTTTTCTGCATATCTTTTGCCTCTTTCTGAACCTCATTTGCTTCTTTGTGCACCCCTGTTGTCTTTTTTTCTGCACTCGTCTTCCCTCTTTCTGTACCTTTCCTCCCTGTTTTTGCATCTCGCTTGTCTCTTCCTGTACTTTTCTTGCTTCTTTCTACACCTCTGTTGCTTCTTTCAGCAATTCTCTTGCCTCTTTGTGCACTTCTCTTGCCTGTTTCTGCACCTCTCTTTCCTCTTTTTGCATCTCAGTTGGCTCTTTCTGTACCTCACCTGCTATTTCTACACTTCTCTTGACTCTTTCTGCAACCCTGCTGCTTCATGCTGCACTTTCCATGCTTCTTTTTGCTTCTGTCTTACTTCTTTCTGCACCCTTGTTGTCTCTTTATGTACCTCCTGTGCCTCTTTCTGCACTTTTCTTACCTTTGTCTGCACCTCTCTTCCCTCTTTCTGCTTGTCTGTTGCCTCTTTCTGCACCTCATTTGCTTCTTTGTGAACCCCTGTTGTCTTTTTCTGCACTCGTCTTCCCTCTTTCTGTACCTTTCCTCCCTGTTTTTGCATCTCACTTGCCTCTTTCTGCACTTTTCTTGCTTCTTTCTACACCTCTGTTGCTTCTTTCAGCAATTCTCTTGCCTCTGTGTGCACTTCTCTTGCTTGTTTCTGCACCTCTCTTGTCTCTTTTTGCACCTCAGGTGGCTCTTTCTCCACGTCACTTGCTATTTCGACACTTCTCTTGACTCTTTCTGCACCCCTGCCGCTTCATGCTGCACTTTCCATGCTTCTTTCTGCACCTGTCTTACTTCTTTCTGCACCCTTGTTGTCTCTTTATATACCTCTTGTGCCTCTTTCTGCACTTTTCTTACCCTTTTCTGCACCTCTCTTCCCTCTTTCTGCTTGTCTGTTGCCTCTTTCTGCATCCCTGTTTTCTCTTTCTGCACTCGTCTTCCCTCTTTCTGTACCTTTCCTGCCTGTTTTTGCTCCTAACTTGCATCTTCCTGCACTTTTATTGCTTCTTTCTATACCTCTTTTGCTTCTTTCATCAATTCTTTTGCCTCTTTGTGCACTTCCCTTGCCTGTTTCTGCACTTCTCTTGCCTCCTTCTGCACCCCTGTTGCTTCATTCTGCACTTTCCATGCCTTTTTCTGCACCTGTCTTGCTTCTTTCTGCAACTCAGTTGTCTCTTTATGTACCTCTTTTGCCTCTTTCTGCACTTTTCCTGCCTTTTCCTGCATCTATCTTCCCTCTTTATGCACATCTGTTGCCTCTTTCAGCACCCCATTTGCTTCTTTCTGCACCCCTGTTGTCTCTTTCTGCACTCCTCATCCCTCTTTCTGTTTCTTTCCTGCCTTGGTATTTCATCTCACTTGCCTCGTTCTGCACTTTTCTTGCTTCTTTGTACACCTCTGTTGCTTCTTTCAGCAATTCTCTTGCCTCTTTGTGCACTTCTCTTGCCTGTTTCTGCACCTCTCTTGCCTCCTTTTGCACCTCTGCTGGCTCTTTCTGCACATCACTTGCTCCTTTCTACCCTTCCTTTGCCTCTTTCTGCACCACTGTTGCTTCATTCTGCACTTTCCATGCTTCTTTCTGCACCTGTCTTGCTTCTTTCTGCACCCCTGTTGTCTATTTATGTACCTTTTTTGCCTCTTTCTGCACTTTTCTTGCCTTTTTCTGCAGTTCTATTGCCCCTTTCTATACCTCTGTTGCTTCTTTGCGCACCTCTCTTGCCTTTTTTCACTTCTCTTGCCTTTTTCTGTACCCCTGTTGCTTCATTCTGCACTTTGAATGCTTCTTTCTGCATCTGTCTTGCTTCTTTCTGCAACCCTGTTGTCTATTTATGTACATTTCTTCCCTCTTTCTGCACTTTTCTTGCCTTTTTCTGCAGTTCTATTGCCTCTTTCTACACCTTTTTGCTTCTTTGCGCACTTCTCTTGCCTTTTTCCACTTCTCTTGCCTTTTTCTGTACCCCTGTTGCTTCATTCTGCTCTTTGAATGCTTCTTTCTGCATCTGTCTTGCTTCTTTCAGCAACCCTGTTGTCTTTTTCTGCACTTGTCTTCCCTCCTTCTGTACCTTTTCTTGCCTGTTTCTGCATCTCACTTGCCTCTTTCTGCACTTTTTTTTACTTCTTTCTACAACTCTGTTGCTTGATGATTCTGCACCCGTATTTCCTCTTTGTCCATCTCTCTAGCCTCTTTCTACACCTCTCTTCCCTCTTTCTGCACTGCTCTTGTCTTTTTATGTACCTCTGTTGCTTCTTTCTTCATTTTTCTTGAGTCTTTCTGCACACTTTGTGCTTCTTTCAGCACCTCTGGTGCTTCTTTCAGCACTTCTCATCCTTCTTTCTGCACTCATTGTGCCTCCCTTTGCACCTCAGTTTTTCTTTCTGCACTCACTTCTCTTGGTTCTTTCTGCACTGCTCTTGCCTCTTTGAGCACTCTGTTGCTTCTTTCTGCACATCTGTCTCCTTATTCTGCACCTTTCTTGCTTCTTTCTGCAGCTGACTTAGCTTTTTCAGCACCTCTCTTGCTTTTTTCTGCACCTTTCTTGACTCTTTCAGCAACTCTGTTACTTCTTTTTGCACTTCTTTTCCTTCTTTCTGTATCTCTCTTACTACTTTCTGCACCTCACTTGCCTCTTTCAGCACCTCTGTTGCTTTTTTACAGATCTCTTGCCTCTTTCTGCATCTCACTTGCCTCTTTCGGCACCTCTGTTGCTTTTTTTCTGCTGATCTCTTGCCTCTTTCTGTACCCCTCTTTTCTCTTTCTGTACCTCTCCTGCCTTTATTTGTACCTCTGTTGCCTCTTTCTGCACTTCTCTTGTTCTCTCTGCACCCTTTGCACCTTTCAGCACCTGTTACTTCTTTCTGCACTTCACTTCCTTCTTTCTGCTCCCCTCCTGCCTCTTTCTAAACCTCTCTTGCTTCTTTGTGCACCCATCCTACCCTTTTCTGCACCCCTCTTGCCTCTCTCTCCCCCCTCTTCCCTCTTTCTGCACCTCTGTTGGTTTTCTCTACACTGCTCTTGATTCTTTCTACATCTCTGTTGCTTCTTTCAGCAATTCTCTTGCCTCTTTTTGCACTTCTCTTCCTTCTTTCTTCACCCCTCCTGCCTCTTTAAGCACCTCTCTTGCCTCTCTTTGTACCCCCACCCCTTTCTGCACCCCTGTTGCCTCTTTTAAAATCTCTGTTGGTTCTTTCTGCACTGATCTTGCTTCCTTCTGCACCTTACTTGCCTCTTTCTGTTCTTCACTTGCTTTTTTCTGCACCTCTCGTGCCTCTTTCAGCACCTGTGTTGCTTCTTTCTGTGCTTCTCTTGCCTCCTTCTGCACCTATTAGGTAGAGGTAGTTTTAATCCCTCTGCCCTATGTACTAGGGCCATATAGGGGAGGTCATGCCGATCACAGGAGTACCCCAACCCATATTGTACCCTTGTGTATGTAAGTGTTTTCACTGTATTCTAAGTGTCTTTCAGCATAGCACTGGCTCCGGGCCTGGTTAGTCAAAGTCAGTTACCACCAGTACCCCTCAGCAAAAGGTTAGGGGCACAGGGTGACTTTGCAACAAGGCCTCATTCTGTTCCTCTGTTGGTTCTTTGTACACATCTCTTGCTTCTTTCTGCACCTTTCTTCGTCTTTCTGGACTTCTGTTGCCTCCTTCTGCATTTCTCTTGTTTCTTTTTGCGCCTTTCTTCCTCTTTCTGCACATGTCCTACCTTTGTAGGCATAGTTAGAAATTAGCATTTAAAAAACATTTGAAATTCACAAAAAAAACACAGGTTTCAGGGATGTTATAGTTAGAAATTAGCATTTAAAAAACCTTTTAAATTCACTGAAAAAAACAAGTTTCAGGGACGTCATATTTAGAAATTAGCATTTAAAAAACCTTAAAAATTTGAAGAAAAAACACAGGTTTCAGGGGCTTTATAGTTAGTTGGTCATTACACTTGTGTAATTCACGCCCCCACAATGCACTGCTGATGATATCACATATTACATAATTCGTGACATGCTTAGTGACATCACTGATTACATCTCAAATGACATCACTGATGACATCATCCAAATGATAATCTAATGCACCTCCTAATACCCTAATATAAACTTTGATACACCCACTCTAAAATACAGACTACCATTTTCAAAACCATAGACACACCAATATCAGTTAGTACATACCCACTCACTAATTCATAGGTCTACACACACATCCACTCATTTACACATAGTCACTCATACATGCAGTCAACCATCAATACGGCACTATCATATGCACTCACAAATATATACAGACACTCACACACCGCCACTCATTCATAGAGTTTCTTACACACCTAGTCAGTCATGCAAAGAATCAATCATGCTCCCATTTACTCACCTATACAGTTATACACACACCACCTCACTTATTCAAACATATAGTAAAACATACTTACACTCTTATACAATAACTAATACAAGCACACACTCATCCATACAGCCAATCTCACAATCACTCACTCTCACATAGTAATTTATACACTCCAACACTCACATATACTGCCTTTCACATAGGCAGTTACTCACACATGTACCACTGAGGCATCCATTCACTCACCAACACATTCATACACACACTCACCCACCCATAAAGCCCTTCAAAGATGCACTCTTGAACACATACACCCAGTGAATCACCCACGCACATATCTATGCACAGAGTCACACCCCCCACCCACCCACACAGAAGCTCAGCACCCATACAGATACTCATAAAACCAATGAGTAATCCATATAGACCCTCATTTAGCTACTCACCAACCCATGCAACCGCTTACAAACCGACTGACAAACTAAACTTTGGGAATGTCTGTATCAGTCACTAACCCATGCTTTCAGTAAGACATATTTAATCACTCACTTATACAATCAGTCACGCACCTACTAAATCTTCCATTCAGACACTTATTCACCCACTCTTTCTTCAATACACCTTGGCCTATATACATATAAAACATATTTCAACTTTACAGAAACACACAGTCGCTGGATGATGTCATCAGTGATGTCATTTGAGATGTCATCAGTGATGTCACTGACCATGTCATAAATGATGTAATATGTGACGTCATCAGCAGTGCATTGCGGGGGTGCGAGTTATAGTTAGCTGAACTAACTATAACGTCCGAATTTCTCTGGTTTTGTACGAGTGAAATGTCCAACTAACTATAACATCCCTGAAACCTGTGTTTTTTACAGTATATATATATATATATTCACTGAAAAAACCATAGGTTTCACACCAGTTATAGTTAGGAATTAGCATTTAAAAAACCTATTAAATTCACTGAAAAAACCATAGGTTTTACACCAATTATAGTTACCTGGAAATTTTACTGACATAAAACCATTGAAATTCCCACGTTATAGTTAGTTGGACTCACTATAACTTGCGCGCCTGCAATGCACTGCTGATGACGTCACATATTACATCACTCATGACATGGTCAGTGACATCACTCATGACATCACTGATGACACCATCCAGTGAATGTGTGTCTTTCTGAAAAATAAATATGTTTTATATATGTATATGTAAAGGTCGATGGAAGAATAAATGTTTTAATAAGTGTGGAAATGGATGTTTTAAAAAAAAAGTTGATTGGTTAACTGGCTTATTAAGTGTATCTTAGTGAATACATATATTATCGAATAATTTTTAAATATATAAATATATGTATCAGTGTTTCACTTTGTGTATAAGTGGCTGCATGGGTTGGTGAATAGCTACATGTGTGTGTATAGGGGTTATTAGATGTTTTTTTTAGTATCAGTATGAGTGTCTGTATGGTTTGGTGGGGGTATTACTTAGCACATAGATGCATCAATGACTGACTCACTGTTTGTATGTGTTTTGAAGACAGCATATGTGCAGGACTGTATGGGTGGATGAGTGTGTATATGTATGTGTTAGTGAGTGAATGACTGTGTCACTAGTGTCTTTATCAGTAACAACATATGTTTTAATCTAGTATATGTGAGTATTGATGTATATAAGTGAGTATATGAGAGAGTGAGAGATTGTAAGAGTTCCTGTTTAATTAAATATGTGTTTCTATAAGTGATTGTTTAAGAGAGTAAGTATGTGTAAGTTCCCTTAGAAGTAAGGTGGTAGTGTGTGTATAGTTGTATATGCAAATAAATGGATGTTCAATAGTTTTTTTGCATGTGTGAGTATGTGTGTGAGTAACTTTTGGATGACTGTCGGTGTGTAACAGGATGCATAGGTGTATCACTACATATGATGAGTGAGTATATGTATGAGTGACTATATAGAACTGTTTGTGAATGAGTGGACGTGCATATAGATGGTGGAATTACTGAATTGTTTGTTGTAACTGGTATGGGTATCTCCACTTTTTTGAAAATGTTAAATACTATTTTTGAATATGTGTTTCAAGGCTTATATTACACTGAAAGGAGGTCTGTCACTCAGTCACAAGGATGGTGTCATCAGTGATGTCATGAGTGATGTCACTGACCATGTCATGAGTGATGTAATATGTGAAGTCATCAGCAGTGCATTGCAGGCGCGCAAGTTATAGTGAGTCCAACTAACTATAACGTGGGAATTTCAATGGTTTTATGTCAGTACAATTTCCAGGTAACTATAACTGGTGTAAAACCTATGGTTTTTTCAGTGAATTTAATAGGTTTTTTAAATGCTAATTCCTAACTATAACTGGTGTGAAACCTATGGTTTTTTCAGTGAATTTCAAAGGTTTTTTAAATGCTAATTCCTTTCTATATCGAGTTTCTAACCTTTTTTTTTTTTTTACAATTTGCTATTTTGTGTAAGTATTCATTTTTGATTTTTTTTTTATATCATTTATTTTTTTTGCGCTCTGGGTGCGCGCTCCGGTAAGCTCTCCGGTAAGCTCTCCGGTAAGCTTTCCGGTAAGCTCACCGGTAAGCTCACCGGAAAGCGCACCCAGAGCGCTACTTTCGTTCATGAAAAAAAATATGAATGAAAAGTGGAGAATAATGCAAAACATTTCGTACCATACAAATAAAATCAGTTTTTTTTATAAGGAAAATGATTGTGCATTTCCGTAAAAGTTTGATGACGTCACTTCGGCGCGCAACGCAAGCGCCCTCGGAAGCGCCTACGCTCGCGCCGCGTATGCGCCCCGGAAGCGCCTACGTTCGCGCCATGTATGCGCCACGGAAGCGCCTACGTTTGGGCCGCGTATGCGCCCCGGAAGCGCCTACGTTCGTGCCGCGTGTGCGCACCCGGAAGCGCTCCGGAGCGCGTAGCGTAAGCGCGTCGGGTCATGTGACCTTAAAATAACACTTTTCATTGGTTGCTAACAGTTTTTTTTACAATGATTGAAATCCCCACCCATTTCCTTCACTTCATCTGACCTGCTTTTTTGCTCCAGGATATTTCTTGGTTTTACAATGGCTGCCAGACAATCCAGCAGTGAGGATGACCCAGAATTCATCAATGAAGAGCCTCCTCAACGAAAAGTTAAGGAACATTTCATTTGGAATTTTTTTCAAATCCCACCTGGACAAAAAAAGGTAAATGCTCCAAAAGTGCAGTGCAGGATCTGCAAAGAAGAGCTGTCACGAGGTAACCCTTTGAAAAAGTACTCTTTTGGGAACTTCACAATGATCCGGCATGTGGAGAGGAAGCACCCCCAAAATTTTGCCCGGGAAAGTGTCAGGGCTCTGGCACAAGAGGTTCCCAGTGATTTGGCCTCTACATCCACCGGAGGAGCAACTTCTTCTGGGAGGGGGCAATCGCAAGAGCAGGTGCCAAACATTCAACCTGCATTTAACCATGGTGTCCTCTGATGCAGATACTGCAATCAACTCCTCACCTATGGGGAGCAAAGTGTCCAGCTCATGGTTAGTGCTTTGGAGAACCATCGCTGCCCATCCCACCCCTAATTTCTTTTTTTTTTTTTTGCTCCTGTTGAGCAGTTTCCATTCCCTGTTTTTGTTCCTGTTTAGAAAAAAGAAGAAAACCAAAAGTTCTTTTCAGAACTACCTCCAATTCTCATCAAAGAGCTATATTTTTAAAAAAATGAAAAAGAGTAAGTGAAATAGAGTGCATTGATAATGGAAAGGAGAATGAGTAAGAAAGAACAGAAAGGTATGAGAGGAAAAAGGAAGTGAAGTAGGAGGACTGAAAGAAGGTGAGTGTTAGGAAAGAAAGTTATGAGAAGAAGAGTGAATATGGGGAATGTTGATATTCAAAGAAAATGTTGAAAAGGAACAGGTGTGTGGAAGGGTAAGAAAAGATGCATTGCTGGAGTTAAAGACTGAAGGCCTCATTTATGAAGCCATGCGTCACTTTAACGCCACCAAAGCATCATTTTTTGTGACACAACAGTCCAATAAAAAATGCACCTTATTTATTCATATTTACAAAGTGGCGTTTCTAGGTAAATACATCACTTTGTAAACCCCTGTGCCACATTATTCCTACGTCAGGTGTAATGTATGCAAAAGGGATGTATTGACGCAAGAAAGGGTCGTAGAGGTGACACAGTGAATAAACTGGAGGCCTCATTTCTGAAAAATGACGCATCGCTACGTGAAAACAGCGATGCGTCACTTTTCTGGGCGCACTCCTTATGACATTCCAGATATGTCATATTTAATTTATGACTAATCAATTCGCAAGGAGTTACAGATACGTCAGTATTTCTGACGTATCTGTAAACACAAAATTAACACATTACTAGAGTGCGTCACAAAAGTGACGCAACTCCAGTAATGCGTCCTTTCACATGGGGAAAGCACCATGTGAAAGGTCTTGCGTCAGTCTTACACCTGCTGTGAGGCAGGCGCAAGATTTTGACGCAACAGCATCCTAAAAGTGACGCAGTGAAATCTCATAGATTTCACTGCGTCGCTATTACCAAGCTTTTTGCGGGGGAACGCCCCCTCTGCATACATTATACCTGACGCAGATATAATGTGGCGCAGGGTTTTAAAAAGTGACCCATCTACCTAGATGCGTCACTTTTTAAATATAGTGTATAACAAGGCGCATTTTTTTACACCGCTGGTGCGTCACAAAAAGTGACGCACAGGCGGCGCAAAACTGGCAGCGCAAGGCCTTTATAAATATGGTCCTGGATTTTCCCCTTACTTCGCTCCCCGGTGTGCTTCCCGGTGCGCGTACCGTGCGCTCCCCCCGTGCAAATCGAAAAAAATATTTTTTTTAAATGCCCAGCGGGACCCTATTTTAGCCCCCACATTAAACCTAGGGGGTTAGGAGGGGGTCTACCCTGCCCCCTTATGGTCAATTCCCCCCTTTATTTTTGCCACCTCTTGTGTCTCGATTTTACTGAGACACAAGATGGCGGCCGCTCCAGACTGTTTAGAATGTTTACAAACACCCAAGAGCCAATCAGCTTTCTGCGCGCAAGTCGCGTGTCGTGCCTGGTGCGCTCCCCAGTGCGCGCACCGGAGCGCGCCTATAGATATATATATTTTTTTTAACCTAAATTACTCAAAATCCACTGGAGCACATATCTTGAGACATAGCAAAGGCACATCGGGCTACTAGTCCCTACAATTTTGCCAAGTTTGGTGTAAATCCATTCAGCCGTTCGAGCTAAAAGTGAAATCGACCGCCCAATGGAAATTAACATGGGGAAAATGCGTTTTGGGACCCCCCTTTTATCTCGGCCCCCGCTTCACGAATCCCCCCCAAACTTTCAGGCAAGGACCGGAACTCGACGAGGCCATTTTGAGGAAATTTTCAGGCAGATTCGTCAACCGGCGCCAAAGTTATTCCAAATAGAATTTTGAGATTTAACATTGAAAAAAATCCTAACTATAACTACCTACTGGCGACCCCCAGTAGGTAATATATATATATATATATATATATATATATATATATATATATATATGAACAAGACAGCAGGGACTGCTGAAACGCGTTCGATTGAGGCCGAATTAAATTAATCTTTAAATTAATCTTGAACATCTTTACTGCTGTCTGGCATATGTTTTTTCCACACAACGCGCCTTTCCCTACAAACTTTGTCCACTGCACCCACAGCCCTTAATACACTGCATTCTGGGAACTGGAGTCCAACTTGGGAGCAGTGGCAGTGCGAACATGTGACTGGGGGCTGAATTTTGAACCTCCAATCGCTGCAAGCATAGGATACTTTAAGGCGTGGGCGGAGACACTACCAGACACACAGCGGCATCTGACGAAGGCTACAACGCCGAAATGCATCGTGCCCATGCTGTAATCAATTAAAGCTTTCCCTGCTGACCCCTGTTGTGGCCTCTCACCTTCTGTAACTGGAGTGGTGTTTTTTTCATGTTTCACACGCCTGCCAGTGGCGTGACAGAGGCCCGGCTCCTTCATTGTGGCTGGAGACTCTGGCACCAGCTGTTCCAGCTTCACCTCGTTTTCCAAGGAATTGGACCATCTCCTGCCCACCTACGCTGCCGATGACGCCAGGGACCCTGCTAGCAGCAGCTCGCGACTTCACGAGGAGCCGTTTTGCACACCGGCATTTCGACTCATGGCCCGGCTGAACCATCGCTGACGCAGGTTGGGAGCTAGGGGACCCAGGGAGGCTGAACATCTTCGCTGCTGTCTGGCATATGTGTTTTCCACACAACGCGCCTTTCCCTACAAACTTTGTCCACTGCACCCACAGCCCTTAATACACTGCATTCTGGGAACTGGAGTCCAACTTGGGAGCAGTGGCAGTGCGAACATGTGACTGGGGGCTGAACTTTGAACCTCCAATCGCTGCAAGCATAGGATACTTTAAGGCGTGGGCGGAGACACTACCAGACACACAGCGGCATCTGATGAAGGCTACAACGCCGAAATGCATCGTGCCCATGCTGTAATGAATTAAAGCTTTCCCTGCTGACCCCTGTTGTGGCCTCTCACCTTCTGTAACTGGAGTGGTGTTTTTTTCATGTTTCACACGCCTGCCAGTGGCGTGACAGAGGCCCGGCTCCTTCATTGTGGCTGGAGACTCTGGCACCAGCTGTTCCAGCTTCACCTCGTTTTCCAAGGAATTGGACCATCTCCTGCCCACCTACGCTGCCGATGACGCCAGGGACCCTGCTAGCAGCAGCTCGCGACTTCACGAGGAGCCGTTTTGCACACCGGCATTTCGACTCATGGCCGGGCTGAACCATCGACGACGCAGGTTGGGAGCTAGGGGACCCAGGGAGGCTGAACATCTTCACTGCTGTCTGGCATATGTTTTTTCCACACAACGCGCCTTTCCCTACAAACTTTGTCCACTGCACCCACAGCCCTTAATACACTGCATTCTGGGAACTGGAGTCCAACTTGGGAGCAGTGGCAGTGCGAACATGTGACTGGGGGCTGAACTTTGAACCTCCAATCGCTGCAAGCATAGGATACTTTAAGGCGTGGGCGGAGACACTACCAGACACACAGCGGCATCTGACGAAGGCTACAACGCCGAAATGCATCGTGCCCATGCTGTAATCAATTAAAGCTTTCCCTGCTGACCCCTGTTGTGGCCTCTCACCTTCTGTAACTGGAGTGGTGTTTTTTTCATGTTTCACACGCCTGCCAGTGGCGTGACAGAGGCCCGGCTCCTTCATTGTGGTTGGAGACTCTGGCACCAGCTGTTCCAGCTTCACCTCGTTTTCCAAGGAATTGGACCATCTCCTGCCCACCTACGCTGCCGATGACGCCAGGGACCCTGCTAGCAGCAGCCCGCGACTTCACGAGGAGCCGTTTTGCACACCGGCATTTCGACTCATGGCCCGGCTGAACCATCGCTGACGCAGGTTGGGAGCTAGGGGACCCAGGGAGGCTGAACATCTTCACTGCTGTCTGGCATATGTGTTTTCCACACAACGCGCCTTTCCCTACAAACTTTGTCCACTGCACCCACAGCCCTTAATACACTGCATTCTGGGAACTGGAGTCCAACTTGGGAGCAGTGGCAGTGCGAACATGTGACTGGGGGCTGAACTTTGAACCTCCAATCGCTGCAAGCATAGGATACTTTAAGGCGTGGGCGGAGACACTACCAGACACACAGCGGCATCTGACGAAGGCTACAACGCCGAAATGCATCGTGCCCATGCTGTAATCAATTAAAGCTTTCCCTGCTGACCCCTGTTGTGGCCTCTCACCTTCTGTAACTGGAGTGGTGTTTTTTTCATGTTTCACACGCCTGCCAGTGGCGTGACAGAGGCCCGGCTCCTTCATTGTGGCTGGAGACTGTGGCACCAGCTGTTCCAGCTTCACCACGTTTTCCAAGGAATTGGACCATCTCCTGCCCACCTACGCTGCCGATGACGCCAGGGACCCTGCTAGCAGCAGCTCGCGACTTCACGAGGAGCCGTTTTGCACACCGGCATTTCGACTCATGGCCCGGCTGAACCATCGCTGACGCAGGTTGGGAGCTAGGGGACCCAGGGAGGCTGAACATCTTCACTGCTGTCTGGCATATGTGTTTTCCACACAACGCGCCTTTCCCTACAAACTTTGTCCACTGCACCCACAGCCCTTAATACACTGCATTCTGGAAACTGGAGTCCAACTTGGGAGCAGTGGCAGTGCGAACATGTGACTGGGGGCTGAACTTCTAACCTCCAATCGCTGCAAGCATAGGATACTTTAAGGCGTAGGCGGAGACACTACCAGACACACAGCGGCATCTGACGAAGGCTACAACGCCGAAATGCATCGTGCCCATGCTGTAATCAATTAAAGCTTTCCCTGCTGACCCCTGTTGTGGCCTCTCACCTTCTGTAACTGGAGTGGTGTTTTTTTCATGTTTCACACGCCTGCCAGTGGCGTGACAGAGGCCCGGCTCCTTCATTGTGGCTGGAGACTCTGGCACCAGCTGTTCCAGCTTCACCTCGTTTTCCAAGGAATTGGACCATCTCCTGCCCACCTACGCTGCCGATGACGCCAGGGACCCTGCTAGCAGCAGCTCGCGACTTCACGAGGAGCCGTTTTGCACACCGGCATTTCGACTCATGGCCCGGCTGAACCATCGCTGACGCAGGTTGGGAGCTAGGGGACCCAGGGAGGCTGAACATCTTCACTGCTGTCTGGCATATGTGTTTTCCACACAACGCGCCTTTCCCTACAAACTTTGTCCACTGCACCCACAGCCCTTAATACACTGCATTCTGGGAACTGGAGTCCAACTTGGGAGCAGTGGCAGTGCGAACATGTGACTGGGGGCTGAACTTTGAACCTCCAATCGCTGCAAGCATAGGATACTTTAAGGCGTGGGCGGAGACACTACCAGACACACAGCGGCATCTGACGAAGGCTACAACGCCGAAATGCATCGTGCCCATGCTGTAATCAATTAAAGCTTTCCCTGCTGACCCCTGTTGTGGCCTCTCACCTTCTGTAACTGGAGTGGTGTTTTTTTCATATATATATATATATATATATATATATATATATATATATATATATATATATATATATGTCGGTAGTGCAAAATATTCCATATGGGGAATTTCTTAGATTGCGAAGGATCTGTTCGGAAGACAAAGAATGGAAAAGGACAAGCTTCGAAATGGCACACAGGTTCAAAAACAGAGGATATAACAAGAAAATCATTGAAAGATGCTGGAGTAGAGCAAACAACAAAATCAGAAGGGAAACACTCACATCCAAAAAGAAAAACACCGAACAGAACGATCAAACTGATGACAGAAAAATACGATTGATTCTGGACTACACGAGGGAATCGAAACAAATTGTGACAATCATCAGGAAGAATTGGAAATTGTTACAATTGGATCCTGTTACAAGCAAAATAGTGGGTAAGCACCCGGAAATAACATACAGGAGAGCAAGAAACCTTAAAGACAGACTGATACAAAGCCACTACATAGACAACACCAAAAAAAAGAAAGGCATTCAGTGGATGAAAACAAAAGGTTTCATTAAATGCCAACACTGCAAGGTGTGTCAAATAGCGGTGAACAAAAAGGAAGTGACAATGCCGAATAATAAAACATGGAGAATAAAAGAACTAATAAACTGTGTAAGTACCCATGTGGTATACGTGATAGAATGCCCGTGTGCACTCAAATATATCGGGAGCACTAAAAAGGAATTAAAAAAAAGAATTCTGGAACATGTGAGAGCGACAGTTAATAAAGACCGCAATAACGCTGTGGCCAAACACATGGAACAATTACATAATGCAGATTGGACACTTCTCAAATTCTATGCCTTGGAAACAGTCCTCCCACATGACAGAGGGGGGGATCGAGAGAAAATTCTAAGATGCCGCGAGTCACGACAAATTTTAAATTTCAGGACAATGGCTCCGACAGGTCTTAACCAAAGTGAAGAACTTTATGTGCATCTATGAAATTTGTGTCTTTACTATGAACTATGATCCTTTGGTTCAAATATAGACAGAACGGACAGTGGTATTCAGTTGGTTGTGAAATATAAGTGGGATTTTGATTCAAGAGACTAAGAGTAAATGGGTTTACGTGATAGTTACCATGTGTGTCACAGAAGTAGATGGCACTGGGAATAATTGCACAGTATGCAGGTATGCCCACTGGAGGGCATAAAAAGTAAAAACCACTATATTCGAATTGCCCACTAGAGGGCAGGAATGTTTAATGGCTTATCAAGGCTCACAATTTAAGCACTATGTGAAACGCTTAAGGGTGGTTAGAAATAAATGACCATGCGCTTTTGAAATATTGGTTACTTGATGTTTAAAAGTGTGACAACATAACCCACATCCAGATGCTTAATGTACAGCAATTAAAACGTAACAAGTTTAAAATCACAACATGAACTACAACTCCCACATCACCTCCAGCACTAAAAAGGGAAGTGACGTTTTTGTAAATGTTTTCTGGCGACACCCTATTGATATAGGAGGGGCTCACTAGTGTTTGTTTGTATTGACCGTGAGAAAGCTGTGTGTACACAGCAAAACGCGTCGGTGCTTTTGCTGAAAGACTGAAATGCCATTTGGTAAATAAAATCGGAAGGAAACTATGCTGACACCGTGAGTGCGTGTTCATTTCTCCTTCCTCGAAGGAGAGTTGTGTTACAATATATATATATATATATATATATATATATATATATATATGAACAAGACAGCAGGGACTGCTGAAACGCGTTCGATTGAGGCCGAATTAAATTAATCTTTGGCAGCTATGCACGGCGTTGTTGTTTTCTTCTGAAGGAACAGAGAAAGCGTGGTGTGTATATATATATAATTTTGGACGTTGAGTCCCTTTACACTTGTATAGAACATAATCAAGGTCTCTCAGCAGCAGGACATTTTCTTGGTCTTAGACCAGCACAATTTTACGAACACAACAAGGCATTATTGAGTCTGATGAAATGGTGTCTGTACAACAATTATTTTGTATTTGACAAACAGGTGTGGAGACAATTGAGGGGTGTTGCGATGGGAGCCTGCTTCTCCCCCAGCTATGCGTGTTTACACGTGGGCTGGTGGGTAGAGCGGGTTCTCAACGTAACACATCAAGTGTGGGTGAAGGAGAAGATCATCAAATACCTCCGCTGTATAGACGCTATCTTTATAGTGTGGCAGGGCGATGCACAAGAAGCATCTGCTTTCATTGAGGATCTTAATAACAACTCACTAAATTTGAAATTTACATCCCACATTAGTGCCAAACAGATTGAGTTTCTTGACGTCAAAATCTACATTGACGAGTCCAATAGAGTACAGACCACCCTACATAGAAAGCCCACTGCAGGTAACACCACTTTGCACGCCTCGAGTCTGCACCCAAAACACACCATCCATAGTATCCCTCTAGGTGAGATCTTACGACTCAAAAGAATTTGCAGCTCTAGTGATGATTTTGACAGATGTGTTAAGGAATTGCGTGCCAGGTTAAAAAACCGAGGCTACTCGGACGTTATGTTTGAGCCAGCTTTGAATAAAGCTAATCTTAGAACGAGGGCCAGTCTTTTTCCATCTGACACTCCTAACAGAGAGGTAATTACATCTACACCTGTCACTGTTAATTCACAAAACGATTGTCCCAGGTTCATAACGGCCTTCAGTGACCAAGAATCCAAGATGAGACAGATCATAAACAAGAACTGGTCTATCATTCTAACAGACAAAATATTAGGGCACATGCTTCCCAACAAACCAGTGGTAACCTTCCGCAGAGCTCACAGCATGGGAGCTGTTTTAAACACAAGCAGTCCGGAATTAAAACATAAGGCGAACTGGCTGCAACCCGCAGCCGGATTTCGCAAATGCTCCAGCTGTCGAGCCTGCAAGTTTGGCGTAAATAAAACCCATTACCGTACCCCCTTTAACAGTACTGAAATCCCCATTGTAGGTAATTACACCTGCAAAACGGAGTTTACGGTTTACATCCTGACGTGCACCTGTGGCCTAAATTAGATAGGCAGTACCAAACAACAGGTGCATGTCAGGATCCTCCAGCATCTCCGAGCGATCCTACATAGCGATCCTGCCTATCCCGTGGCCCGCCACTTTCAAAGTAAACATAATAAGGATGTAAACTGTCACACCTATTATGTAGTGGCTGCAGTACCGAAACCTCTAAGGGGCGGTAACAGAGAATTGAAATTGAGACAACTAGAGTCCAGCATGATTCTTGAATATGACAGTAAATGGTCGAATGATCCTAATAATACCGAGGACCTCCATAATTTCTTGTAATCTACATTGTCCGGACTCTATTCACGAACTTACTTGTGTCTCAAATTTCCTAGCCTGTACCCTTAACCTTCAGGTAGTCAGGTTCCCTGTTGCCTGATGGGAACATTTGGCCAAAACTGTTCCCATGATGTTCATTGCTGATATTTGTATTTATCTTTATTGATTAGTCAGGTTCTCTGTCAGTCATTAGATCGTTTCCAACAGTTTTTACAGTTTCCTCTAGTGTACATAGTTATGTGTGTATATATATCCATTATTCTGTCTTTTATTAACTTTTGACTATAACTGTTTTGCACATCAGACTTTTATTCACTTTTATCATGATAAATTATTTAACCATATTTTGTAATGTTTTAAACCCAATTTTAATTAACAAAATGAGGTTCTGTTAAAAAAAAACAATTGTTGAGAAGGCATTTATGCATTACAATTACAGGTTGATCCTATCATGCACTTTAGCACTTTATCCCGCTTTATTTTGCACATGTAATATAGCTTCTTGCACTTTAGGCATTTGACCAGGTGTCACTGTTAGTACCACTATAAGTTTCCTCGTTCTGCCCAAGTATTATCTGGTACTGTGGATACAATTTAGGAACATCTCTGGTGTATTATACAATAATATAACGTCCTGTCAATTTTATTAGAAAAGTAAGGATTTATCCTGTTATTTTAATTGTCATGATTTATTCAAATTATGTCTCTTACTAGAATTTTAACACTTGGGAAGTTTTCATGCAGTGTGAGTATTGGCATATTTTGCACATTAGGTAGTATGTTTTCTATCTTTATTGTCACATGACCAGTTTAGTAGGCGGTTCACACGAGGATCACTAGCCTTATAAAAAGTAAAAATTACATCGGGTCTATTGCATGTGAACAAGGGCTGTTCCAGCCCGAAGCGCGTCTTACCCTTTAAACCCAGCTGAGAAATGCAATAAAGAAAACCTGTAATTATCCTGGTGGTCTGTCTCCTGTTTTGCTTTGCCGTTTGGGATCGGAGGTCGTGTTTGGAGTTTTGCGTACATATATATATATATATATATATATATATATATATTACCTACTGGCGGTCGCCATTAGGTATATATAGTTAGGATTTTTTCCCTATGGGATTTCTGAAAATTCTATGTCTAATAACTTTGGTGTTTGTGGATGGAATTGGCTGAAATTTTCTGGAAAATGGCACATTTTGTTTCTGAGCAGCTCCTTGAAATTTGGGGGGTGTTCGGCAAGGGGGGGCTGAGATAAAAGGGGGGTCCCAAAACGCGTTTTTCCCATGTTAATTTCCATAGGGCGGTTGGCCTCACTTTTAGCCCGAACGGCTGAATGGATTTCCACCAAACTTGGCAAAATTGTAGGGACTGTTAGCCTGATGTGCCTTTGCTAGGTCTTAATATATGTGCTTCAGTGGATTTTGAGAAATTAACTTTTAAAACAAGATATATATCTGTAACAGCGCTCCGGGCAGCGATCCGGTTAGCGAACTTTTCGCGTATCGGAACTTTGCGAAGCGAACCTCATTGGCTCTCCGGTGTCTGTCAACATTCTAAACAGTCCGGAGCGGCTGCCATCTTGTCTCTCGGTAGGAACGAGAGACAAGAGGAGGCCAAAACAAAGGGGGAAATTACCATAAGGGGGCATAGTAGATCCTCGTTGATCCCCTAGGTTTTATGTGGAGGTTTTAAAAGGGCCCAGGAGGGTAAAAAAAAAAAAACATTTTTTTTTTTTTGCGTGGTAAGCGCCAAGTTCGCGAACCGGAAAGCGTTCTGGGCAGCGTACTATAAGGATAAAAGAATGATAGACTTTTCTAATACTGTATGTTAATTATTTGTTGTTTTTGTTGTTTTTTTTTGTTTTGTTTATTTTTAAAGTATTTTTTTTTATTTTGATTGTGTTTCATAATTCATTAAATTTTCTAACATTTCAGTGTCAGAAATTTCAAAATTGAATATAGGGTGTAAATTGTCCTCATTTTGAAGCAGGTTATCCACTGCTTCAACACATTGTAGTAGTTCCTGGTCTCTACTTTGATCCATAAAATCATCAATTTTTTCTTGGCTGCTCTCCTCCAGTACAATTGTAAATTTAACTTGTTGCTCGCCTTCCATTTTGCCTGAAATTTTGATTAAAAAAATATATATTAGTAGAGATAGGGCACTGTTGGGATTAATTTTAGATAGGCAGTTTTTATCAGTGAATTTATCTTTTGGCAGTGTATAGTATCAGAGTGGAAATAGGACTATAAAAAAGTGTATGTGATTTAACCAAGACAAGCCTAACTTAATTCATAACTATAATAGAGAAGTCTATCTAAATCTATAACTACTATAGAGGGATAGTATATATCTATCAGAAAAAGTCTACCATATTAAGTTATAGTGCACAATATACTTCAGTTTTAAAAATAACAACTTACCTTCACAAACAAGTTGAAGTGTTTGATAGCTATTCAAATGTGATGTACAAGTACAACAAGAAGTAGCAGTCAAAATGGCTGTGTTTTCTTCTCCTCCTTTATATATATACAGGTATATAACCAATCAAATGTCAGGTAATAAAAGTAGAAAATGAAAGGAACATTTTCATTGGTTGTCAATTCCAACACTTCAGGTGTGTTTTGTGAAGTAATTTACCTCACGGTACTTAGAGAGGTCTACAGGCTTAATGGCTAAATGAAATTTCAATCAAATCTGTGAGAATGAAAGGGATTGTTATGTAGTATGAGCTAATCTATATTTGGTGAGAGTGTCTCTAGTCGTTTTTCTGTAAATTACTTTCCCACCTTTTTTTAGGACCGCTTTCCGGAAAGCGGCCCGGTTAGCGAACCTTAAGCATCACGGGAGTCCACCATTTTGTGTTTCGGTCGCATTAAGATACAAGATGGAGGGCAAATAATGTTTAGAATGGGTAGAAGGGGTCATGGTAGACTTATCTTGACCCCCTAGGTTTTCTGAGGGTGGCTGAGGAGGCTTATATGTGCGGAAAAAAAACATTTTTTTTTAAAAATCCGCGAGGTTAGCTTTCGGTTAGCGAACCGGGTAGCGGCCCGGGGAGCGTATTTTGTGGAAAATTAGTGAAAAAAGTTAGAGAAAAATAATAATTGTGAGTGATCAGATGTAGGGTAGCTCTGAGAAGAGCTTTTGGGTTTATGGTACATTTAGGTACTTATAAGTAGGTACCAATGCACAGTCTTAAATTCAGAATGAAAATTCTGTTGCCCTCATCTGAGAAGTGAACTCCATCTCCTCTGTAGATATCTTGCATGTAGTAACGCAAGTTATTGTTGTACAGGGAGCCCATTCCATGGTCTCTCATGAAAGCTGAAACAGATTTGTTTACATGCTTCCTCGCTTTCTCAATTTGTGGAGAAAATTGGTTGGACCACCTCCATTTCTGTCTTTGGCATATATTGGAATATACCAAGGCAGTTTGAGGTAAAAGTGCCATTAATTGCTCAAAGGTGTCCTTTAAAAGCATTTCCAGACCTACCCCTGTCAAAGTGCCCAAATCATTACCTCCACAGTGCACAATTAACAGGTCAGGTTTTGGCAAATGCATAAAGGTTTTCACCAATGGTATCAATTGGTGACATTTTAATCCTCTTTGGCCCAACCACTTAATTTCCACATCTTGTAAATTGAGGTTAGGTAAATTTCTGTTCTCAGCATACCTTTGAGCCCAGTGGATGTAACTATGTCCAACAATCCAGACCTTAAACATGGTTGGAGAAGGTTGTGCTGCAGTCAGATGAAGTGTGGTAATGAAAGGGCAGTTGAAACAGTAGGAGTTTGTAAAGAAAAAAAACTGAGGATTTCCAATGCTAATGATTCATTAGCAGTGATTGGTGCATTTCCATTTCTTAAAACAGAAAGTTAGGGTGCATGGATGTGTTCTTTGAAAGATGTAATTTGAATGGTCAAGGAAGAAACATTTAATGAAAGATTGCACTGGATACGCAGGTGCACTGAGAGTTCAGAGTTCAATTGAAACATTGTTGTGTGAATTTGCAAACATGAGAGGTCTTCCAGGAGGTGGTTGCTATGGAAAAAAGGCAGAGAGGGCAGAGGGGGGGAAGGGTTTTGATTTGAAAAAAGTGAGGGAAGAGTTATGATTGGCTAATATGAGAGATATGTGAAATGAATATCTGTATTTCTGTGCTTTCAATAGCTGCAGCCTCTGGAGTGCATCCTTTTTCTTCTGCTGAAGACAATTTGGTGTATTTCTGAGACTGTTTTCAAAACTCAAAAAGTATTTGCTAAGGTGAGAAAAGATTTATTTAATTTAGATAGAGAATAGTATGATTTAAGGAGAAAATGATGAAGAAAGCTGTGTTTTTAAAATGTGGCTTTGTCTCTAGTGATATACAAATAGATTTTGTTTCTTTGAGAAATTGTAATTGCATATTCGGTGTAGCATTCTGGCATGCAGTAACACAAGTTTTTGTTGTACATGGAGCCCATTCCATGGTCTCTTATGTAAGCTGAAACAGATATGTTGTTTTTAAAAACGATTTTTGAAATCACTTACATTTCTGGATATGTACTGCTAGAGCTTCATAGGTTGTTTTGGGTCATATTTATAAGGCATTTGAGTGTCTTTGATGTTATTTTTTCCTTTTCAAATGGAAAGCATTCCTCATGGGGCAAGTGTCTTGTAAATACGCTCCCACCTGCGCTTGGCAAATTTAGATTTTGATTATGGGAGTTACATAGCCATGTTAATAATGTCCAAAAAATGGTGCTAGGGCATTCCAGAAAACGAAAATGTCCTTGAGACACATGAAAGCGTTTTCTTCAGTGAAAATCTTATCTGCAACCATGTGTTGGCCTCACCTCAAACAAACAAAACAGGTGATGGACCGAATGTGGATCAATGACACACATTCACCCCAGTCCAAAGATCTGGGCTTAAACAAACCTTTAGATAGGCCACACCTTATCGTCATCCTGAATTAATCATTTAAAATTTTAGGGAGAGATTTATGATTGTTTTATGCCTGTTTTGTACCACTGTGTGTGATTTTTGTGATGCAGTGCTGGTGCAAAAGATTTGCTATGTTAAATAATAAGTAGGGCATTAAGTTTTTGATGACTGTTATTCATTTACTGTTTGGTAATAGTGGTTAATAACATTTTTTATTATATTTTTCCACAGATTCAACTGCAGATCTTTTCCAAATTTAAAAAATGCCAACGAAAAATCGAATTAGAAAGGCTAGAAAACGTCAAAGACAGCAGGATGATCTTTTATTGCAGCAGTCCTCTTCCCCAAATACTTTTCAAAACACCAAGAAAGCTCCGGGTAAGAGCACAAAATCATTCTTAAGAAATATTTTTAGTAAAAAAAGTATTTATTCTAAAAATGTTTCAGTTCAGAAAAAGAAAAGCAATTTAAATGGAAAGGAAAGACCCATCAGAAATGTTACTGGTAGAGGAAGAGATAATTCTGTGCATGATAGTAGAAGGAAACAACAGTTTAGGGACATTCGAAAACGAATGTTCCGTAATAGGATAATAGTTAATTTATTAAAAAATATTAAGAAAGGCCAACAGAAAGCGGCATTTTATAAGAAGAAGAAAAATGTAGAGAAAATTATTGATCATGCTTTTGAAATTAAGCGGAAGTTGTTTATTTTGGTAATCAATAGAATTAGGAAACTAAGCAAGGTAATTTCTGATTTCAAAACAAAAAGTAGATGGAAGAGAGTAGTAAATCGTAGTAACTTTTGTGAAGTTTTTTCCGGAGAATGGATGAATAGTTCAAGTTTTGAGGCATTTTTTAATGAGGAGAGTTATTTTCAGGATAATGATTTGGTGTTTGCAGTTGACACCAGTGGTCGAGCTTATGAAGTGAAGGATGGTTGTCCAGTTGAAAAAGAAAAACTTGTGACAACAGAGACAGAAGAGGCGCTAAGTGATGAGGTTTTAGGAAGACGTCCTAAGGGTCCTGTGTACATTTGGAAGTGTAGTTCTATTTGCAGTGTGCGACAGGTTTCCATCAATTTGCTATGTGATTTTATACGGACATTTAATAAGAAAAGTTTGAAGCAGAAAATGAAGTTGTTGCAAGATTTAGATCCTTGCAGAGTGAGACAAATAACAGGTTTACGTGGTCATTCACTGGCTTGTCTTTCCAGGAGAGTATGCCAGAGTGTTTTTCATCATTTCAGGATGCTAGCAGTGCATCATAATAAAGTGAGAAAATTAGTGAGAATGTTGTATTATGCTAAGAGTCCAGCAATTATGCTTAAACAATTATGTGCTGCTCTTTTGCATGGTTCTGAAATAGATGTGAAGAATATTTGTGAAGAAATTGAGTTTTGTTACTTTGGTAGTAAAGATGAGAATGTTCAAATTGACCCAGAAGTAGAGGGTAATGTTGAAGATAATGTACAGGTTTCCAGTACAGATAATTTTCAGAAGGAAATTGCCACGTTTCAGATGAAATCAAGTGAGAGGCCTAATTTCACTTGTGTGTGTTGTCGACACACTTATTATAAGAATCAGACTAAGTTAGTGGATTTATATGCAAAAAGTGAAAGGGAAAATAATAGTGAATGGAAGGATTTTGCCACATACTTGATGGTAGAAAATTATTTAGATTTGGGATCGGATCAACGTGTGTGTACTTATTGTTGTAATAAATTAAACCAAAACCAGATGCCTGCTAGGGCAGTTCATAATAATCTGGAATTGGTTGAGATTCCTTCTGAATTGAAGGATTTAAATACTTATGAATCTATTTTGATTCAAAGTATCCATCCCTTTCAGGCTATTGTAAGAATGGAGCCAAAGACAGGGAAGTTGCCTCCAGCAGATTTACAGAGAGGATTAAAGGGAAGAGTTGTTTATTTGCCTCTAGATTTGAACAAAAACATTAACACAATTGGAGTAGAAAAAGTGGAAGAGGAACCTCTGGTTATCTTGGTTAATGGGGTTCCGACAAAGAATAAGAAAATATGGCAAGATTTAGTGGATGTTAGGAAAGTCAAAAAGGCAACATTGTATTTGAAGAAAAATAATAAGTACTATAAGAATGTATATGTTGCAGAAGAGGAAGTAAGTGATGAAGAGGATAGCGATTTGTGTGCTGGCCAAATTGAGAAAGTAGAGGCCTCTAAAAGTGAAGAAATATATGAACATTATAGTGTTCATCCTTTGCATTCCAAGGAAGTCATGGGGAATGCTATTGAGTTGTTTCAAATGAAACAAGCCAAAGGGAGTCCCATTAGTGTTTGGGAGGAAAGTTTGGAAGCTCGGTGTTTCCCACAGCTATTTCCCACAGGTCGAGGAGGAAGATATGATGAGCGACCTCATCAAATTCCTGCGTCTGAATACCGGACTTTACGATTGTATGCAGAAGATCCTAGGTTTCGTCAATGCATTCCCTATTTGTTTCATCTCCTGTTTGAAAGCGATCTGTCTGGACTGTCATATGCAGTGAACCACATCTTAAAAAGTGGTATACAGATGCGAAACATCTCGGCAAGTGACTTTATGCATAAAGTCAATGTCCAAGACAGTATTTTGGATTCTCACTTAATTAATCTCATGGCGTGTCAGCGTGGTACTAATGAGTACTGGTACCGTCGTCATGGTGATTTAAAATGTATGCTGAGGAACTTAGGAACTCCAACATGGTTCCTTACTCTGAGCTGTGCCGAGTATGGCTGGGAAGACTTACTTGAATTTCTACGAGAGGCAAATGGAAATATTGAAAACATTGAATTCAAGACACCTGGAGAACTGTGTTCTTTGGATCCAGTGAATGTATGCAGGTACTTCAATCATAGATTTGAAGCTATGATGTCTTTCATCACAAATAAGAAGAATCCACCTCTTGGAGAGGTGTTGGATTTCTTCTGGAGAAAGGAGTACCAAGCAAGAGGTGCTCCTCATATACATATGTTGTTGTGGATCAAGGATGCACCTAAATTTGGAACAGATCCGGATGACTTAGTGATGAATTTCATAGAACAGTATTCTACGTGTGCTGTTCCAAACGCAACGGAGAAGAAAAGCTTAAGAGAACAAGTTCTACGTTTCCAAAGCCATCGTTGTGGAAAGTACTGTCGTCGTAAATTCAGAAACAAGGACAAGTTCTACACCAAATGTCGTTTCAACTTTCCACGACCGGTGATTTCTAAAGGAAGAGTGAACAGTTTGATGTCTTCTCTGCGACATAATGTGACGAGGAAATCACCCAAAAATACTTACAATTTGAAAAGGAACGAAGAGTCCAAGTACATCAACGACTACAACCCAGTGATTTTGTCCATGTGGAATGCTAACATGGATATACAGTTTGTGGCTGACAACTGTATGGCTGTGGCTCGGTGTGTGACATCTTACATCACCAAAAAAGAAAAGACAGAACTGAAGGATATGTGGGAGGACATTTCCCATGAAAAGAGCCTCAGCAAGAAGTTGTACAGTTTCAGTCTGAAGATGTTGTCGCATCTAGAAATCGGAGCTTACGAATGTTCTGATCGATTGTCTTCAGCAAGTCTCTATGCCAAATCCAGGAGTATCGTTTGGGCGAGTCTTGGTCTTGCTGCAACGTGAAATCGAGTTCTAAAACCTGTCCGGGAAATTGAGTATTTGGCAGAAAAGGAACCAAACAGTACCGACATTTTGAAGACCAACATGTTGGATACATATTATCCAAATCGAAGCAGTCACCTTGAGAATGTTTGTCTATATGAGGTTCTACAAAATTATATATTCAAGAGGAACATCAAAGAAGATATTGAGAAAGGAGTGTATGCTGTAATTGGAAGTGAGGGATGCCTGGTCAAGCAAAGAAAATGCCAATTAGTAAACCATCGAAAATTGAGTGGCGAATCTCCAGAAAAAAAGGAGTTCTTCTATTTAGCACTTTTGCAACTTTTCAAGCCTTGGCGTGCAGAAGAGGAACTGCTTGGAGATTTCCTCTGTTACGAAGACTCTTTCACTGCTGCTAAGGAGACCATAGAATGTCCTGCTTTTCCCAAATATCAAGAAATGCTAACTTTGGAAATTGAGCAGGAAGCAACGATTGCAGCCGAGATTGCCAGAGACAGTTCTCAGGACAGTCAGAGTTCTGTTTCATTGAGTCAAGATCCACTTGGAGGACCTATTATCGAAAATGAAGCTGCCACTGCTATGAATGAAGTGGAAAGAGCCATGGCACATGCTCAGGAGGATTCAGTTAACTTAGAAGACTTGGAAAAACAACTCAACGTTGAGCAGAGGAAAATATATGATGAAGTTACCAAGCAAATTGAGCATGGATTAAGTCATGAGAAGAAAGAGTGCTCATGTACATCGTTGAAGCCTGTCCGACTGTACGTGAGTGGAGAAGCGGGAACTGGAAAAAGTTTCCTCATTAAAGCAATTTCTTGTTATTTGCAGGAAAGGACTGAGTCATCGCTGTCTTGTGTTGTCACCGCTCCTACTGGACTGGCAGCACATAACATTAAAGCAGAGGTCTTCAAACTTTTTTACTCTGAGCCCCCCCAAAGCAAAATGGTTTGGGGTCAGGCCCCCCTCCAAATCTTTATGCCAAGTATTGAGGAGCGGGAGGGACATGGCTGCGTGCAGGGAGCGGGGCTTATGAGATGGTATCAGGAATACTTTTTCTATAGCCTATGAACTGCACTAAATATGAGACTTATAAAACAGCAAATGCATCAAACAAAAACAGATTTTATCCCAAACAAACTGCTCCCTATAATTGGGAGGTTGTGAGCCCCTCACACGCGTTGACCCCCTTGCAACGACACCTGCTGCACTAATGATAAGTGCAGTCCTGAGTAGCAAGCTATCTCCTCTGTATCTTTTACCTCTACCCCACCATGACAGATCATCACCTTGGTCCTAATGCTTGAAAGAAAAATAAGCCCTGATGCCCCCTTTTTAAAGGTAGACAGTAATAACTGTGATGCAGTGGGCCCCTCAAATCCCTGGGCTCCAGTCCTGCTGCATCTGCTTCCTTAATGATAACCAGCAGTGGCCACTTACACATTTGGCAGCAGTATCAGCTTCACTAATGAATGTCCCTTAAAAAATAAGAACACTTCGATTGTCCCATTCTTTGTGGTATCTCTCTGAAGATGTTGTCTCTGGCCATTTGTAAACATAAAAATGAGTCCTCATACAGTGCTCCCTATTCTGGGCCTTCTCTTTGACAATATCTATGAATCTCGCTCCTTTCTTGTCGCCTAGACCATTGCTGTGAGGCCCCAGGGATCAAGAGGATTAGGGTTCTGCATCTGAATGCAACCCTGCTGGGCTTCTACCTGCCACCCCATGGACTCAGCTTTCACAAAAACTGCCCCTGAATGGTTATAACTGACTTTGAGGAGTCTCTGCCTGAAAGCGAAGGGTGTGGTGGTAGTGCAGAAAGTTAAAGAAACCAGCCATTAATTGAAGTGCATTGTGAGTGCAGAGTGATCACTGTGAGTACAGGGTGGGGGGAGAATGTGGGAGTGCATGGGGAACAGTGTGAGGGCATTATGATTGCTGTGAGTGCAGGGTGAATGTAAAAGTTAAGGATGAAAATGAGGAGAGTGTTGTCTGAATGCAGGGTGCATTTCCAGACACTTGAAGTATGTCAGCATGTTATTGACGGCGGCGTAGCGTTTCACATATAAGTTAAACTGTTGCTATTATGGAATTAAACAGGGATCGAGGGTGGAGGAAATAAATAATATGCTGATCCTGCAACAAACTTAGTTTTATGATTAGGGTTGTCAGCTCATTATTTTGATGTCCCAGGCGGTACAAAAATAAGCACTCACTAAAGCTGTATTTACAGAATTTATCTGTGCATACTTTGAACAGCAAATATGAATAGAAAGCACTTTAAATTGTGTTCTAGGGCTGCCTGAAAGATCCATGACTGATAATTAAAAGGAACAAAGACAGAAAAGTCACATTACAAATAAATACATACTACTTTATTTATAAACCGCATTTAGTGCCAAAACAAGCAATTTACAGGCTGTTTATGAAACACATGTCTGGCATTTTTCTTTTGGCAAATTGAAGACCTTTTAGCCCTGTGGATGTTGCCGCCTGCCTGTATAATTCTGAAAGAAACTACTACCTTTCCAGCTTGGCTGCTGTGCTCTTCTAATGCAGCCCAAGTACAACATTCCACACAATTGCCTGGGAGGCTTAAGTGATGGTTGAACTCCAGTCTGGGAATATTTTAGAGAAAGTTAAACATTTTCCAAATATTTACAAACGGGTTTGAAATGGTGTAATTTGGCTTCTCTGTGCAGAAAAGGGGCTGCTGCCCTAAAGTTACCTCTGAAGACAGAAGACTAGGGGGCAGATTTACAAGCCCCTTGCGCCACTTTTGCGTCATTTGTTCCATGTTAAAAATGACGCAAATGTGGCGCAAGGGACTTGTAAATCTGCCCCCCGGAGTATCTCATAAACCCCAAAAGTACTGCAGCCCCCACAGTAAGCAAACAAACATTTGCAATGTAATAGGTCTCTCATTATGTAAGTTTGAGCTATTGGCATTGCTAAATAACCAATAGCTCCAACATTAATAATGCCAGACCTATTGCATTGCAAATGCTTGTTATTCCTGTGAGTGGTTGTGTAGGCAGGGCCCCGCGCACTGCTTGGCTGGGGGCTTAGAATGCTGTTAAGACGGCCCTGGATGCAGCATGTCTTATGTGGGGGATGTAGGTTTGAGATGCATGAGGCTTTGAAGACATGCTCCATGTACGGATTATATGTCACTAGCAAACTTGAATACATAGAAAGCAACTGTGCACTTTGCAGCTGGAGGGATAACAATTCCGTAGGTATGGGGTATTAGGGCAGGGGCTAGTGTGAGACCAATGCAGAAAGAGAATAAGCAGGTATTGAATGTGAGGGAAAGGGACACCTGAGGAAATCTCACTGGGGTGCTGTTGGTACAGGTCCTGTAATTGGAAGGATTACAGACTTATTATTTTCATTTACTTTTATGTCCATGCTATGCAGATTACAGTGGTGCAGGGGATATTTTCCATCCATATTTACAGCTCCTGGCATTTACGCTGCCTGACCACTAGAAAATAAATTGTCACTTGTTGAACTTTACATAAGTGCAAAACTGCGCCATAGTTGGTAAAACGTAACAAACCCAGGATCCTGTGATTATTGCCAAACATGCCGTTTTGGGGCTAGTGAAAGCTTCTTAAAATGAAGCCCCTTCTTATTTTGTGATCACAGCTTCCACATCCCACTCAGATGGGTTCGCCTTTGACTTGTTGATCTTTCTGTTCCTATTTTCGCTCTTTCATCAGTTCTCATTGTTTTTGACAGTGGGTGGGTGCGGTGGTTCAAACAATTCATGCTTTTAATAATATCGGAGCTGCTGTCTTTGGTTTTCGCTTAAACATGTGTTATCTGTGCCTGCCGCTTCTGTGTTGCATCATATTGCGGTGCCTCGTTCCTGTTTTCGAAAGCACTAGACAGGGATGGCATTTAAGAGAATGTCAACATGGATTTCGTGTTGCTCTACTACCCGTGCTTGTGGCGCTGGAAACTATGAAAATAAAATGAAACATACTTACAAACCCTCACTGGGGAGGGAAACAAGGAGTTAACACTGCTTTTCAATAGGATCAGGCTTTCTCACAGTTAAAACAGAACGAGAGCATTCACACCTGGGCGCTAAGAGGCGCGTTCAACAGCAGTTAACACCTTCTTGGCTGTTGCTTAAGGACTTACACGTTTGCAGCTCAAGTTACTTGTTCTGGAACAACGGCACTCACCACAAACACGCAGATGGTGGGGGGAAAAAACATGCCAGCTAGCTGCTGTCCTCCTCATTGGTGACGTTCCTACGTGCTGATAGGAAAGCCGGAGCCGCAGCAAATCGAAAATCCCCACGTGGGACAGTAAAAAAGATAACAAAGGTTCAATCTTAGGGAGGAGTTCGCGCCCCCCCTGGGAAGGTGGCGCGCCCCCCCAGGGGGGCGCGCCCCACAGATTGAAGAACTCTGCATTAAAGGTATTACTTTGCATCGTCTACTGATGCTGCCAGTGGTGCATGACAACAAATTACAATACCACAAGTTATCTGGGGATGCTTGCTGTGAAGTTTCAAGAGTCTTGAGGAAAATGAAACTACTTATCATTGACGAAGTAAGCATGGTTTCCAATGTCATGCTTGCCTTTGTGCATTTGAGAATGCAAGAAGTACTTAAAACTGAATATGATGTGTTATTTGGTGGCAAACACATCATTGTTTTCGGAGATCTTCTGCAGCTGACACCAGTAAAAGGTCAACCTGTGTTCAAAATACTCACGCATGAAGATACCAGGAAGTGCCTAGGGAGCATTGGCAACGTCAGTATATGGTTAAACTTCAATTATGCTGAACTGCATGAAAATATGCGTCAGGCGAAGGATGAAGATTACAAGAAAATTCTACAAGATATTAGAATTGGAAAAGTGACCGAGCTTGGAAAAGAAGCTTTAAATGCACGATTACTTTCAAATTTATATCCCGAACAAGAGATTGTGCCTGAGAATATTTTTCAGAAAATTACTGAGAAGAAATCCGGAATATGTTTGATGCCAACTCTTGCAGAATGTGCCTTCTTCAACAACAAAATGTTGAATTTAGAAAAGCAAGAGATTGTGAAACTTGAAGCTATTGACAAAATAGAGCATATGGGATCAACAATAATTTTGTCAGAGAATTTGAAATCAAAATTGGATTCATTAGAGAAGACTATATCTAAAACAGCGGGTTTTGAAAAGACTTTGAATGTGTGTTTAAATTGCCGAATCATTTTGAGAAGGAATTTACATGTTGAAAGAGGTCTGGTAAATGGATCAATGGGTAATGTTGTTGATTTTGAGAAATACAGAAATAGAGATGGAATAGAATTTTTAAAAATTAAATTTGATGGCATTGAGGAAGTACAGCTAATTGGTCGTTGTTCTGCTAGGTTTTTGCTTGTTAAAGACTTATATGTTCGCCGTAAACAGTTTCCTGTTTGCTTGGCATATGCGGTGACAATCCATAAATCGCAAGGTTTAAGTGTAGACAGTGCATTGGTGAATATTGGCAGTTCTGTGTTCAAGGAGGGTATGGCATATGTGGCATTGTCACGAGTTAGAACTTTATCAGGATTGTACTTGATTGACTGTGATGTCACAAACATTTGTGCGGATCTAGATTGTGTTAAGGAATACAATAGGTTAAGAAGAGAGTATGCGCCACATTTGCCTCAATATCCTTTGTTTGAGAAACGTGTGGTAGGCCGGAAACGTACAAATATCAGTAATAGTAGGGAGGTTGTAGCAAAAAGACTAAAAGTCAATGAACCAAAAATTGTTAGCAGAAAGAAAGTGGATTCTGTTGAAGATGTTGTCGGTTTTCAATTTGAAAACAGTTCTGGTGTCAACTGCTATGCAAATGTAGTGGTTAATGTTCTCTTTTCACTAGAGAGTTTAAAAGAACAGATTCTGTTGAATTCAGAACAAATTTTATGCTGTTTGTTGAATTCTGTTTTTGAGAAATGTAGCACTGATCGAACAAAAGTAGAAAGTGTGTCTGAAGTTCGTTATCTGTTAGATGAATGTTCAGGTCAAACAGACTTCTCTGAAAATAATCAGCAAGATTGTCAGGAGTTTTTAATGTATATGCTTGATGTATTGCAAGATGAGGGTGTAGATGTAGATCACCTGTTTGGGCTTTCTTATCAATGGCAGCATGACTGCGAGAATTGTAGGGTATCAAGTACTACTAGTGTAGACTCAGAAAGATTTATATATTTAACTTTGCCAGACAGTAAATCAGTCTCCTTTAATAAGCTAGTAAATGCAGCGGATCACAACATGGAGTGTAGCCAATGTAAATCTGAAATGATGTCAACATTATTTATACGTAGATATGGCCAGTATGTCATTTTAATGATCCAACGATGTAGGCCTGATGGATCAAAATTGTCAACTTTAATAAAAAATGTTGTGGCTTCTCAGCTTTCAATATCAGGAAGGACTTTTGTAACTGTAGCAATTATCTATCACGATGGTCCTTCAACAACATCAGGACATTATACAGCTTATTTGAAGTCTCGAAACGGCTGGTCATTCTGCAATGATTCCGTTGTAACTTTCAAAAAAAAATTGCCGTTTGACCTTAAAAATTCTTACCTGGTGTTTTTAAAACCAAAATTTTAAAGAAAGAATCTCGGGATTTCCTGTGAGGAATTGCAAAAGGTTCATCAAGTAGAGGGAATGTAAGTCTGCAATGCTGTCTAGATTATTGGTCCAATACTTTTAATTATAATGTCAATTTAAAAATCCAACTATATAAACCTGATGCAAGTAAGTCTGCTTCATAGTAAGCAGTATCAGTGTCATAGGAAAAGGAGAACATGAGTGACAAAGAATGGTAAGATATTAGTAGTCCAGGATTGTGAAAATAATCTTAAATGTTTTCTTTTTGAAAGTTGCGAAAATAGAAAATGACTGGATTTGATTGGAAGAATTACAAGACTTGTGAATCGCTGCAACATGATTTGGCCTAGTGGAAACATGTGGTAGAATGTGAGAAGTCTTTTCTTGTATGTAACATATTTTTCAAAACGATGGAGGTTTTCTTTCAGAAAGTGGCGGGCTGACAATATTTATAGCACAACAGAGTGGACGCTGTTCATAGGACATCCTTCGACGTTATTGAAAGTAAGTTAATTTTACGGAGTTTTGAATTCAGATTTCTTAGGTTGAATGGGTTTTTTAAACACAATCATTTTGATTGTGTTTTTTTTTCCCCGCTGTTACATGATGAATACCTTCAAGTCACTGATTTAAGTGAAATTTGATACATTCTGAGAACAGCAAAAATAAACCATTTAACATGTATAATTAATGTTCTGCTTTTTGTGCTTATGATATACATTTAGAAATGTGAGGTAGATATGGAGAAACTGAGTCTTCTGTAAGTGTCAATTTTAATGCTTACAGTGCTGTACTTCTGGGTACTGTTTTTTTTAAAAAAAGGAATAGGCCTCACCTCAAAGAAAGCTCTTGAAAGCACACATCTTATTTGCATCCTGAAACAATCATTTAAAATGTTAGACACAATTTTATGATGGCTTTACATCTTTTTTGCGCTGCTATTGCATCACTATTGTGAGACATCAGCAGTGCAAAAGAAGCACCATGTTCCAAAATAGGCCTCAGTTCATCAGCATGAAGATACTGTTTGTTTAAAATATATATCTTTAGGATTGTGTAGGGGACGTAGAGAAGCAGAGGCTTCTGTAAATGTCAAAGTTGTTGAAAAACTGTTTCTTCTTGAACCTTTTCCCTTTTCTTTTCTAATTTTTAAATACATGTTGTAATATTTTTGGAAATGTTTGTTCTCTCTTTTACAGATTGAAAGTATGAAAAAATATTTTAAAAAGGTAACAAGAATTATAAGGTAAATGTTTTCTACTCTTTTTACCCGCAATGCACTGCTGATGATGTCACTGACCATGTCATGAATGATGTAATAAGAGGACATGACTTACTTCATTGGTAGGCCTTCACATGCTTTATCTGCTCTGTATTCTTCAACAAGTGTAAAATTGATCTGTAACCCTGAGTAGGTCTCACCTTAAACAAACCTCAGGAGAGATCACACCTTATCGTCATCCTGAATTAATAATTAGATCTATTAAACAGTATCTCTGGTTTACTCCCTATAGCTGTCTTTCTTTTAACATTACTCTCTGTTTACTTCCCTTATACTAACTTTTTTTTTTTTTTTTAATATTTTTTTGGTTCGCTTCAAGTTCGCGAACCGGGCAGCGAACTGGAAAGCGAACCAAAAGAAATAGAGCTTGCCAGAGTGCTAAACATTCTAGCAATTTTATTTGAAAGGGGAGGTAGTTCTGAAAAGAACTTTTTTTTATGTTTTTGTTGTTTTATTTATTTATTTATTTTTTCTGAACATTTTTTGTTTTTTTTTGTATTTTTAGAACAGTTTTATGTTTTTTTTGTGTTTTTCATGGAGGGGAAACAACAAAAAACAGGCATTGAAAAGGGCTCAACAGGAGCAAAAAAAAAATTACTGTTTGGGTGGGTTAGGGCACTTATGGTTTTCAAACACCAAGTTGATTAAGTTCACGCTCATGTTCCCACATGAGAGCAGACCACCACAATATATGCACGTAAACTTCATGTGCTTGAAGTTTGGCTGTATGTTTGGCACAGTTTCCTGTGCCTCTCTTCCTGTCAAAGATATAGTTGATGTTGATCTGGCCACAGGAGTTGTCGGGGGATTATCTTGAAGGTCCCTTAACTCTGCCCGGCTGTAGTTTAATGGATGCCACCTGGCCATATGGCGATGCATAGTATAGTTGCCCATACTATACTTTTTGTCAGTGCCTCGAGATAATCTGTATTTGCAGATTAGGCAGGTGGCATACTTGGCCTTAACCTTCTTCTCCCCTCGAGGGATTGAGAAACACTGCCATATAAAACTTGTTTTCCTTCGGGAAACACGGGGCAACTCCTGAATAAATTGAGGTTCATCTGTGTCCTCTTCTTCTAGGTCCTCCTCTTCCTCCTCTCTGTTGGAAATGAATTGTGATGGTGGTCCTCTCTTGTCATGAGGAGGTTGAGGTGGTGGTGGGGGTCCACCAGCTGAAGCAAGGATAGAAGCCATTGCAATAATATTGGAAAATGGTCTTTCTCTCACCAAGATGAAAGTCAGAGTGAGGAAAGAAGGAGGGGTTTACATGATTTGGGAAAAGCAAAAGTTCTGAACCAATGAAAAGTGTTATTTTTAGGTCACATGACCTAGTCATACATCATTTGGAAACCAAAAGTGAAATGAACCAATGAAAAGTTTGATAAACAAGTCACATGACCTGTTCCGCTTACGTTACGCGGTGCGCGCCGCGTCCCGGATCGTTTCCGGTTCGCGGTCCGGAGCACTTCCGGGAGCGCTAACGCGGCGCGTCATAAGACGCATTACGCGACAACGTGATACGTCGCGCTTCCGCGACGCGTCACAGTTCCGCTAACGAAACGTTTACCGGTTCGCGTACTAGATCGCGGCATCAAGATGAGCTAACGGAAAGCTTCCCGGTTCGCTTACCGGAAGCGAAGAAAAAAAATATTTAAAAAAAAATTATCAATAAACATCTAAAATATATTTTGGGTTTTAAAGAAGAATACATTTTACAGCTACAGATGTTAGCTTTTAAAAAACCAATGAAATTCACAGAAAAAACCATAGGTTATAGACCATATATAGTTAGGAATTTGCATTTACAAAACCTTGAAAATTCACTGAAAAAACCATAGGTTATAGACCATATATAGTTAGGGATTAGCATTTAAAAAACCTTATTTTATTTGCACAAAACCATGAAATTCCATATATAGTTAGTTGCACTAACTATATATCGCGGACCCGCAATCCACTGCTAATGATGTCACATATTACATCATTCATGACATGGTCAGTGACATCACTGATGACATCACTGATGACATCTCAAATGACATCACTGATGACATCACTGATGACATCTCAAATGACATCACTGATGACATCACTGACATCTCATTTGACATTACTGATTACATCACTGATGATATCATTTATGTGATAATACATCTTCAGACTCTAATATAACCTTAGATACACTCAGTGTAAGCAGGCACTCACAGACTGTCACACATCCATGGAGTTACTCACACACCTAGTCAGTCATGCAAAGAATCAATCACACCTCCATTTCCTCAACTATACAGTTATACACACCTTACTTATTCAAACATATACTAACACATAATTACTCTCTTATACAATCCTTGATACAAGTTCACAATGATTCATACAGCCACTCTCACATTCACTGGCTCTTATGTTCAGTTATTTATATATGTCAACTCTCACATGGAGTGTGTTTTACATATGTACTTACTTTGACATGTAGAACTGAGATATCCATTCACTCACCAATATACTCTTGCACACAGTCAACTGTCCATACAGCTGTTTCTACATGCACTTTTGAACCCATACACCTAGGGAATCAACTGCTCACACATCTATGCACAGAGTTATACACCTCCCAGCCACCCACACACATACTCAGTCTCCCCTACAAATACTTGGGCAACCATTCAATAACCCATATAGTTACTGATATAGCTACTGATTTAAACATGCAGCAGTTTACAGAAGAACATAAATAATGATTGCCAAATTAAGACACTTTAATCACTAACCCATGCACTCAGTGAGACACATTTAATCATTCTCTCATACAGTCAGTCATGCACCTACTAAATCCTTCATCCAGACACTTATACATCCACTCATTCTTCAATATGTAAGACATATTTTAACTTTACAGAAACATACAGTCACTGGGTGTTGTCATCAGTGATGTCATCAGTGATGTCATTTGAGATGTCATCAGTGATGTCATCAGTGATGTCACTGACCATCGTCGTCAAATAAGAGGGAGTGTGATCAATAGATCGAACGGGCACCGATTACCACCTCAAAGGGGAGGTGGAAGGTCCAGTTCCAGCGTGTGCCCGTGTATAGAGTACTCAAACAACAAGCGGGGTTGCTGAACTGTTCCTGGTAAGAAAGGAGACTGGCTGTACCGAAGGTGTATGTTAACACCCTTGGGCATCCATTAAGTTGGACATGCTTGCCTCACACACCCCGAGGGATGTCATGCTTCATCATCGGCGGTTGCTCCTCGTCGGGGAGGCGGTGCAATCCCCGACGGGCTCACCTCAAAGAGGGGCTCTTTGGCGGAGAACTTTTTGTCCAGCTGCCTGTTGATGAAGTGTGGGTATGTGGGCCAGGGCAATAGTATCCTGAAATGGAAGGGTGAGGTTTAAAATATAGTAGAGGGTCCCGGAAAAAACTTTATTCTGGAGGTCCTCCTACTATTGTTAAAAGGGTGTAGTTTAGTTTGTTGGGTCACGGAGAGTTACGTGCCGTGTTTCAAACTAGACTAATGTGATGGTCGGTCAACATGTTTCTCGCTTGGGATTTTCCCGCGATTCTTCAGGACCTGGTGAAAGTGTGGGTGGGGGGTTAAAACAGGGACATGCTAGTGTCATGAGCCTTGTGTGCTTTACCTCAGGGGAATCCTGTGCCTGAAGTATGGAGATACAAAAGAGAGACATTAATGCAGGTATCGTAATAAATGTCAACAATTGTGAATGGTAACAGCCAATTTAGCATCTCAGTGCAGTGAAGTGGAAGTGGTGTGTGTGGTGTCACACATACGAACATGCCTGTGGTGTATGAAGAGTGTGTGGTGTAGTGAACACTCTTATACCTATGTCCGTGGTGGGTGCGTTGTGACTAAAAACAGTAGTAAAACCAGTGGTTAAAAACGCAACTGTTATCTCAGGGAGAGAACTCTAATCAGGAGAAGGCAATTCATGACGTGGTAAATAACAGACTCACCTAAAGGTCTTGGACTAATAGCCACCTGAGTTATCGGTGGGTCGGTACAACAGAAGTTGCCTATAGTTCAGGCTAGGGAAGGAGAACTAAAGTTATGGAAGTTCTTGGTATCTTTCCCCTCCGTACATGTCACTGACCATGTCATGAATGATGTAATATGTGACATCATTAGCAGTGGATTGCGGGTCCGCGATATATAGTTAGTGCAACTAACTATATATGGAATTTCAATGGTTTTGTGCAAATAAAATAAGGTTTTTTAAATGCTAATCCCTAACTATATATGGTCTATAACCTATGGTTTTTTCAGTGAATATATATATATATATATATATATATATATATATATATATATATATATATATTTTAGAGGTGTACTAAATATATGTATGTATATATATATATAAATATAAATATATATATATATATATATATATATATATATATATATATATATATATATATATATATATATATATATATATATATATATATATATATATATTCCATACAAAGAAATGAAGTTGCTGCACACTTCTTGGTTTTCACGCAGTTATTTTATTCCAAACGTACATACATATATATATATTCTCACACGCAGGTAGCCCACAAGAAGTTTAGACCGCAGACATTTGATGGGCTTGCTAATTTATTGGCGAAATGCAAGCAGGCAGCAAGAAACAAAACAGGCATCAGTTTTCATAGCGCCAGACGCGTTTCGAGAGTCTTCACTCCCTTCTTCAATGGCAAGAAATCCAACTGCGAAAGCAAAGTTTGTTTCACACCTGTTGTATATAAATTACCCGCCCTGGTGGGCGTGGCTCTCCCACAGCCTTCTGGTAGTTTGTGGTGCGAAATGTTCATATCCCAAGTGGGCATGCTTTCATTCAGGGAAAATAAAACAGTTTGTTCCCCTTGTGGTTTGATGGAAGTCTTGTGAGCTGCCTGCCCCGCTTTCCAAACGCCAATAGAAGCTTCAAAGCGGCGCCATCCTGCATACGGCGCCAAACTCAGCATGTCTCATGGAACCGCCGACCTGGTGTCAGCCAGCACGAACCCGCTGCAGCGGTGGGTCCAACTTCGCGGCTGGGCAACAGCTGCTATTTATTCTCACACGCAGGTAGCCCACAAGAAGTTTAGACTGCAGACATTTGATGGGCTTGCTAATTTATTGGCAAAATGCAAGCAGGTAGCAAGACACAAAACAGGCATCAGTTTTCATAGCGCCAGACGTGTTTCGAGAGTCTTCACTCCCTTCTTCAATGGCAAGAAATCCAACTGCGAAAGCAAAGTTAGTTTCACACCTGTTGTATATAAATTACCCGCCCTGGTGGGCGTGGCTCTCCCACAGCCTTCTGGTAGTTGTGGTACGAAATGTTCATATCCTAAGTGGGCATGCTTTCATTCAGGGAAAATAAAACAGTTTGTTCCCCTTGTGGGTTGATGACAGTCTTGTGAGCTGCCTGCCCCGCTTTCCAAACGCCAATTGAAGCTTCAAAGATGCGCCGTCCTGAATACGGCGCCAAACTTAGCATGTCTCCCGGAACCGCCGACCTGGTGTCAGCCAGCATGGATCCGCTGCAGCGGTGGGTCCAACTTCGCAGCTGGGCAACAGCCGCTATTTATTCTCACACGCAGGTAGCCCACAAGAAGTTTAGACCGCAGACATTTGATGGGCTTGCTAATTTATTGGCGAAATGCAAGCAGGCAGCAAGAAACAAAACAGGCATCAGTTTTCATAGCGCCAGACGCGTTTCGAGAGTCTTCACTCCCTTCTTCAATGGCAAGAAATCCAACTGCGAAAGCAAAGTTTGTTTCACACCTGTTGTATATAAATTACCCGCCCTGGTGGGCGTGGCTCTCCCACAGCCTTCTGGTAGTTGTGGTGCGAAATGTTCATATCCCAAGTGGGCATGCTTTCATTCAGGGAAAATAAAACAGTTTGTTCCCCTTGTGAGTTGATGAAAGTCTTGTGAGCTGCCTGCCCCGCTTTCCAAACGCCATTTGAAGCTTCAAAGATGCGCCATCCTGCATACGGCGCCAAACTTAGCATGTCTCCCGGATCCGCCGACCTGGTGTCAGCGGTGGGTCCAACTTCGCGGCTGGGCAACAGTCGCTATTTATTCTCACACGCAGGTAGCCCACAAGAAGTTTAGACCGCAGACATTTGATGGGCTTGCTAATTTATTGGCGAAATGCAAGCAGGCAGCAAGAAACAAAACAGGCATCAGTTTTCATAGCGCCAGAAGCGTTTCGAGAGTCTTCACTCCCTTCTTCAATGGCAAGAAATCCAACTGTGTGACTCTTAAAATAAATAGCAGGTGTTCTGAACTACGCTGTGTTTGT
Source organism: Lissotriton vulgaris (assembly GCF_964263255.1). NCBI lineage: Eukaryota > Metazoa > Chordata > Amphibia > Caudata > Salamandridae > Lissotriton > Lissotriton vulgaris. The sequence continues at coordinate 605,481,099 of NC_141685.1, read as the reverse complement.
TGCTTTGTTGAAAGGCTCTGGAAGAAGGAGTTTTCTCCGAAACGCGTCAGCCTAAGAAGTTAGTTACAATGTCAGCATGGAAAGCAGAGACCGGTTGCTGACCTCACTGTATGGGACAACGTTACTGTGAGGGCATTCTCACAATGGGCAACCTTGGATGTTTGATTAATGTCAACTTGGCTCGAGTCGCGAGAATGCCCCGCTGCGTTCAAGCGGATCTGCGATGTTGGGATGTCCCGGCATGCATAGAGGACGGTGACGCTCGCCAGTGAGTGTTCTGTGCATTGCAGCGGGTGCTGCGTTTCCAGCAGACATTGACCCACTGGGGTTTTTAATTACAGTTATTTTTCGACAAACGACAGCACCCTCAAGGGTTTGACTCAAGTTCGGACTGCTGATACCATAATGCCTTGGGGCATACGCCAGTGAAGGCGGGAGATCGAGGCCCAGATGGGCGTGACTCTTAAAATAAATAGCAGGTGTTCTGAACTACGCTGTGTTTGTTGCTTTGTTGAAAGGCTCTGGAAGAAGGAGTTTTCTCCGAAACGCGTCAGCCTAAGAAGTTAGTTACAATGTCAGCATGGAGAGCAGAGACCGGTTGCTGACCTCACTGTATGGGACATCGTTACCGTGAGGGCATTCTCACAATGGGCAACCCTGGATGTTTGACATATATATGTATACATACATGTATATATATATAGTACACCTCTCAAATACCATCAGTTAAAAGATTCTACGTCCCTGCTCAGTCACCTATGATATGAAACTTTCCACCTCTCCCGCTGAGCAACAAGATCTACAATCTCTTGTTCATAAAAAAAAATTACTTTAAAGGTTGAATTTTAACCTGTGCTTAATACTGTTTACACTTATCTGTCAAACTACCCAAATAATTTCTAAAAACATGAATAAACATTTCTACCCTGCAGTCAGTACCCCACCTGATCTGCACCTCAGATGGATAGAGACAACATCAACGAGCTACATCTTGTTAATCCAGGCAGTGTAACATTCCTACCACAGAGGCTGCTTGCAGATGTTTTCACTTTAAGTAAACTTTCTAGGTTTTGGATACTTTATTTTACATAGTGTATGAAGATTGTGCTAAAACTAATTAAAATGTGTTGGTAAGCTTAGATATTCTCATGTGGCTCATACTCCTTGATAATGCACCACCATACAGTTTCTTGAATTGGATACCTGCTCCTTTGCCTAAAATAGTGAGAATTCATTTAAATACACTGGCCCTATGTGGCGGACCCATTTTCTGCAATCATCCAGCCATTTCACAATAGATGCAATGCCTTTTTATCCACAAATCGAAGGTTCTCAGGAACTTGGCTATTTCCAACCAATATTTGAGCTCATCAACTGCAAAGGATGGGATGTGCATCAGTCTTGGTGACTGAACTGAGCTCACACAGAACCAGAGTTGTGGTGCAATGCCCAATGGGGCAGCCTTTGGCACCAGCACCATGGGGCTAGACCAAAGGCTGTTGGAGGGCTCAATCACTCCTAGCTCCAGCATCTTGGACACTTCTCCCTTGATGCTGGCCCTCACTTTGTCCGATAACTGTAGATCTTATTGTTCACAGACATACTGTTCCCTGTGTCAATGTCATGGGTACATCAATAGATGAGCCTAGGGGATAGTAGGAAAAGGAATGAGAGCTGATCCAACAGCTGACTGTCTTTCTCCTGTTGAGGGGTCAGAGACGGTGAGAGGTTAACTCTTTCTAGTGACTCATCATGCTCTTTAGAAGAGAGAAGATCTGGGAGTGGTTCACTGTTCACCTCTATCTGTCACCAAGAATAGAGTCACATAGCACCTCTCGAAGTATGTTTTGAGGTAGTTTACATGAAGGACCCTTAAGGGTTTTCTGTGGGTGTAGGTGACCTCCCCCTTTTTATTATTTTACCTCATATGGTCCAGTCCACCGGTCCTGCATGCCCAGGGCTCCACTGGCTCCTTCACTCACACCTTCTGGCCAGGCTGAAGCTTGACCAATCTAGCCTTATGGTGATACCAGAGTCTCATGACTGTCTATCTGGCTGTAAGTTCTCAGTGGTGGTCTCCCAGAACCACTTCATCTGAGATCCTAGAGCCAACATGTAGTTGACTACATCTTGGGGTTTTCTTCAGGAGCTTGCTCCCACTCCTCCTTTAGATTTCTGACAGGTGGCCATACAGAAGCTTGAAGGGGCTGAGACTAACTATTTTATGAGGACCCTCCCTGTAAGAGAAACACAGGTATGGCAAGAGGATGTCCTACCTCAGACTCATGATCATGCCTATCAGGGTCATGTTGAATCTTTCATCAAGCCTATTGGTTTTGGGATGGTAGGATGTGGAGAACTTGCAGGTTACTCCACACTCATCACACGTTGACTGCATGTATGCAGACATGAAATTGGTGCCTCGGTCAGATACCTCCTCTTTGGGAAAACCCACACGGTAAATAATTGCCATTAAGGCCCTGGCCACAGCAGGCACAATCACTGCTCTCAGAGGGATGGCTTCTGGGTACCAGGTGGAAGGATCCAATAAGAACAATCCCAGAGGAGCCACAATATCAATGCCCTCCATTTCAAAGAGGGCACCAACAACAGGAAGGGGAACCAGGGGAGACTTATGCTTTTGCCTATCTTTTTAATGGCCTGTTAGGTAGGAAAGGACCTTCAGAATGCATCCAAGGTCCTTCTAATCTGGGGCCAATAAAAATGGGGACCAGCTTTTCAAAGGTCTTGGTCTGCCCCTAATGTCCTGCCAGGGCTAAACCATGAGCCAGTCCCAGAAGTAGGGCACTTTAGCACTCGTGGGACACGAACACACAGGTTGTACCAGGCTCATGAAGCTTAGGCATGCTATACAGATCATTTTTCAAGTAAATGATGTGATCACCAGGGATGACTCCATTTGCCTGGACATCAGCCTGGCACCAAACGCCCTCAAGAGTGATGAACTCCATCTGCACTTGGCAAAACTCTTCCTGGGAGGAACCTCCGTTCATTTGGACAGATCCGGTAGGTCTCCCAGGACACCAATGTCTTCCCCTGTAGGTTCTGGGACATCCCCTTCAGATTCTGCTTCCTCTTGGACAGAGGGAATCTCTAGGGCAGATTTCCTCCACCCCCTGGCCGTTTTCTTCTTTGCAGGTGCCATTGTTCCAGGCTACGAAACTTTGGGATTTTCCTAGGTGCCCATGGACTGTGTGGTCTGGCACACCCTCTCAGGCAACCATAGCATCAACATGTGTGACTGGAGCTCTGCCTCCTTTGAAATGGCGTGCGCCACATTATTGTCTAACAGATAATTCACAGGCATTACTGGTGTCACAGCAACCTTCTAAGGAATATGAAACTCCCCTCCCTATTCAAAGGGAACCAGTACCTACTCTGAGGACACCAGATGACACTTGACAGTAACCATACTGTCTCCTGTCTCTCTTAGAGCCTCCACTATCTTCTAATTGATGGTGACCCACTGCTTATACTCCTTAGTATTAGTAGGCATATGAGTCTTAGGTACTATCTGTCTGTCTACCAGGGACACTAACATGACCTCTAGACTATCCCCTGTACTAAATGAGACAGCCTCCTCCCGAAGCACCTCAGTAGCCATTTCCAGGACCTACCCACCAGTGGGAGCTGCTTCTGTTGTGGACACTTGGGCTCACCCTTTGAGTGTCCTTACCTGTAACACTCAAGGTACTTAGGGATTGAGTGACCTGAAGACCTCTTCACATGGAACCCTCCCTTTTTTTGCTCAGGATTGAGCTGGTAATACTCTCCCTCCAAACTCTTTTGGGGGCCTACAGGCAATTCAGATGTTTTATCTTTGTCTTCCCCCTCTTTCATCTGGTTTGGACCCTGTCAACCCTTGTGGTGATCCCCCCTGTGCCTTCTTGGACACTGTGGTACTGACCAAGATGTCCCCCTCCTTTGCAACCTCTCTGGGGTTGCTAGTGTGCTGTAAATCAGTTGTTCACACAGCTCTGTTAAACGTTTATTGAACATCTGCTCTCTCTCAAAATCAGATCATACAACCCTTAATCATCAAGATTGGCTTGACAGCGTGTGGCTGTCCTAAGCCGCATGAGGGATTTTTCTGACGAGAGCCCATACTTGGCTCTCTTACGGGCATGCTTCATCTGGTCATCTACCACTATTGTCAGCAGGGTATTCCTCCCCTCTGTGGGCACGTGTTTCCAGAAACTCATCTCCGCATTCTTTTCCGGGACTCTATGCATCCTTAGGGCTACTTCAGAACTGAAAAACATTTCTCAATATAATCTCCCACCACATAGATAGAAACCACATCTTTAGGAATGTGAACTCTCTTGTCCCCCTTGGACACTGCAATTGTGCTGCCATCATTTTTGCTGTACCCTGTGTTTTGGTTGACCTTCAGGTCCAACTCCCTGAGACACACTTAATGAAACACCATTAGTTTTCTTTCTGCCAAGGCTCTTTCAGCTTTGACTTTCTCTGTGGCTAAAGCAATCTTTGCCTCAGCCCTCCTCTCCTTCAGAGACCTCTGGGCAATTACATCCCTTTTGGCAGCAGTGTCTTCCAGGTTCAGTTTTTCTAGTTGCAGTCTGAACACCATCTCAGACTTCCTGTCCTTAAGTTCTTCAGGGGACAGATTAGGGGGGGACATGCTTCTGCCTGCCCTTGATCTGGCTGGAGACCTCACTACCATGGATCCCCCTCTCTTCTCTGGGGCCATCAACAGGTGGTTGTTATCCTCCCCTTCTATTTCCGTCTCATGCTTATTCTCAATTCCACTTCCTCATCCTCCTGTGCTTTAGCCTATATCTGTCGAGCCTCCTCCAAGATGTTCCGGAACTACTGCTTCTTGGAGCTCCAGGTTACTGGTAGCCCCTCTCCCTGCGGAATCCTTCAAGTTCAGCCACAGTATAGCTCTATAGGTTGTTGAGCTCTAGGCAGAGTTACAGATGCAATAGAAGTAGATTTTGAAAAATGAAAGAGGACAATCAAGGGGAATTTAAAAAGAGGTTGAATCTGTAGTCAGACTATTTATGGTGATTTTTAGTGTTAGACAAAATCAATGAATGGCATTGTGGAAGCACGAGTACTGGATACCACTGCTACTATCAAAGTAGGAAATTGAGTTTTTGATTGGGGGGACAGTAAAGATTCTTCCTAAACATAAACAACAGTCCTTGTTGAGGTGAACCACAAAAGTAACTAAATTTACTGGTGCTTAACCCATTGTTAGATACATAAGCAGCATGGCTTAGCTTAGACCAATACGTATCCATGCAGCATAGAAAGAGTAATACAATGAAAACACAGCACACAAAAAATCCTAATAATAAATTATACCAGAACGACAAAGTCCAATCAGTAGAAATGGAGATATGCAATTTCCAACTATTAGGTAGTGTCACTAGTTAGGATTGGCAAAGAGTCCTGAACCCAAAATACACCAATTCAGCAAGACAGGAGGGTTGTAGGCAAAAACGGATGGGTAACTACCACTCACATGTATCATGCCTAACAAATGCATTTTAGATTGTTGTTCATTAGGTGTCATGCATTGCACCTCGTTCATGTCACTACTGTCCTTAATATTATAAAAGTTATGAGCAACTAGAGGTTATGGAAACAAATGGGTGTTCTTCGCGACTTATTCAGCCCTTCTGTTTATTGAATCTGCAATTCCTCCAACTTTGACCTTAAAACTATTTCTAGTTACAGATCTCCAGTGAAGCCTGTGGTTCAGAGAAGCTCTGTTTCAGCAATCCATCCGGATGTAATCCTGCCACCAGTGCAAGCTGCATTTTCATGTCATCTATGCCAGCAACAGGAGGTGGTTACGTCTTTGAAATGAGTGCGCTCTCAACTGGATATGTTGCGATTGGGTTTTCCAATGATAAACTAATGGTGAGTCTTATATATGGAGCTGAAGAAGTACCTGGATAGGAAATATTTTTTACCAAGATTATTAAATAGCTTGAGAGCTTTTTTTAGAAGAATAGGTTAAATGGCGATTGCATAAAATCAAAAGCACATTCATTTCATGTCACATTTTCCAGATCTCTTAAAGTTTCCACGAAATTCCTTAATTTCATTAACAATGACAATTCATAAATTAGATTGTGTCAGTTTGCGCAAGTTTGCTTACTATTATGAACGTACTCTGAAACAAACCAGGGTGGATAAGCCTGGCATTTTTACCTGTTCTTCAGAGGGGCAACGGGCATAAACCTCCTGACCTTGCTACTCAATCAAACTGAATATATCTTTTGTGTCTCTTCAAGTGTGGACACATTGAGCCTTGCCCGATGTCCGATGTGATTGGAGTTCTTCATTGTGTAAGTAGAGATCCTGGAGGCTTCCTGGTTCTTCATATTCAACCAGGGGCCAAATTGGGTGCACAGAAATCCAACAGAGCTGAAAGTAGGCTACCAATTGACTATCAGGATGTAAAGTCTGGGGACCCTAGGGGCTAGTCTCGGCAACGACGCTCAACATCCTGTGATTCTCGGCAAATCACTTAAGCTCCCTGTGCCCAACAAAAAAGGATGTGTCTTAATGAAACACAACTTGTGCTCATGTAAAGCGCTCTGATACCAAGTACCTTTGGGTCAAGTTAATGCTATATAAAACTTTCCCCCCCAAAACAATGTCCTAGGAAATGAGGTCATCCCACCGATTATGGCTTGTTTTAATGTCTAGCACAGCGAAAGACCTTATGTCATAAAAATGAACAGGGAGTGGACGTTGCTTCATCCGTCTTTAGCTATTGATTGCTTTGATCAGCTCCCTTCCACCAATGGTTTCTTTTGATAACCATTCAAAATCAAAAGGGAGAGCTAGGGAGGAAGAAAGAGTATGTCCCTTCCTCAAATCAGTACAAGACTTAAAGAATGTGGACAAACCCACTATGTGTATGCAATTAGATCACTGTGAATAGTAAGAACATGGAGCCATTAGGTGTTATTAAAGTCCCCCCACACACCAACCTGGTTGGTGTCATGCTTCATTATTGGGGTCCCAACCGTGGGGCGAGTGCCTCCCGGTTGTGCTATGACACCTGACTACAGCGGAGCTGGTGTATTGCATAAATGTGATGGGAGGTGAAGTATTTACAGTTAAAAAGTATCTATGAGAATCTTTGCCAATAACTTTAATAGTGGTGGCTCAGGATATAATTAAAAAAGAGAGATACTATGTGTCGTGCAACTAATCTGGAGTTATCTACCATGAGTTGCTGTATATGTGGCGGTCTACATGTTTCAGCCTGTAAAAACAATTGCTAGGGCTTTCTTCAGGACCGGAATGTGCATAAAAGTGAGTGGCAAAGGTGGTAGGTGCCAAGTGAAACCTTTTGTGATACCTACACACACGCTAAGGTGTGTGGATCGGAAATGTCTGTATACTTACTGACACTTCAGAAAAATACCTGTAAGGAAAAAAGAGACAAAACAAGACATATAGTATTGCAACAATAAAATGCAATCTTACTAGTAACGGGTGTGTGTAGTCTGGTGTCTCTATGACTACCACAGTGAAATGTATCCCATGCAGGTGGCTGCATGCCGAAATAACTAGGCATGCTGCATTTTTGGTATCAGGATAGAAAGCAAAGGCAAGTGCATCATGTTTGCACAAAGTGTAGAGGACCCAGTGCGCTGATCTACCACTGCCATGTGGGTGCTTTGTAGCCATATGGCCAAGTGCACTAGTAAAAAGCACCCTGTGCAGTGTGCTGGATCAGTAATTACAAACCCAGTTCCGTTGGAGCCAGGAGTTATAGAAAGTGAAAAATGTTCCTAGACAATTAGTGTGTTACACTTCTAAAAACAAAACAAGAGCATGCACAGTAGTAAATAAAAGTAGTTACAATTTTGGCCAACAATGTTGGGAAATCGGGGGGAGGAATGCTCATCCACGTAACCGATCTACAGACACTTAAGGATGCCAGTTTGAGGCTAGGTCTGGACTCAGTGAGCTCAAAACCCATATGGAGCACGCACAATCTTACTTGGTTAGGGGGTCCCTCCTCTCTAAACCTGAATCGGTCCCACGTAATCCCGGCTAATGCTAGGAGTGCCGGAGGGACGCTGCTTATATGCGGAGTATGAAAATCTTGGTTTGTGTAGAAATGCACGCCCACGTCCAGCAGTGGCACAGCATACGCGGGTACATGCATGCGCGAGCATGCGCATTGCCAGTGTTGTGCGGTAGCGCTAACATAGGGATTCTTGATGGCTACAATGGCGGCCATCTTGGGGAGGATAATAAAACTAGATGTGAGCCAAAATAAGAGAGATTTGTCTCCAGGAAAGGCAATATGAAGCTAAAACGATAAAGAATCAAGTTGTCTTAAGGTAATATCAAGTTAAAGGTCCCACTTAGTAGAAGGTTCAGCTAGTGGGCATCAGGTGGCAATGTTATATACAGCGAAAAAACACCACTGGGTTTGGGCTCCTATCAGTAAGGCCAAGCCACTGACCAATAGAAAACTAAACAATTGCCAATACTGTTCTCCTAAATCCTTTTCCTTTCACAGCAACACATTAGAATTTAACACAATGTGGGTACTAGACTTCTAATTCAGTCTGAATTAATCACTTTTGTTTATTCTTTACTCTTAATACATTTGTTGGTTCAATTCACCAAATTTCTCTTTCACCATCTACATCACAAAATACAAAAAATTCTTACTTTTCATAAAATACTATACATTTCATCATTCCATACTCACAATCAATCGACATATCAAACAATCAACCACTTCACACTCGCACACAGCCACAACTAATTATTTACAACATCATACAAATTACAATATTATACAGTAACCATAGACATTCAATTTGTCAAATCACATGAATTTTGGAGCATTATTTTTCATTTGAAGATCTTATGGCTCAACAAATACTGGTCTGTGCGTTTCAAACTCCTTATGGGTGTGGAGTTCTCATCAGGACCCAAAATTAGCTGTGAAAAAGAAAAGAACCTCTCTTAATGACCATAGCTCATATATATGTAATGACACTAAGCTCCACTACTCTTAGCGTCTGCCGCTTACCTTTACTGAAGAAAGCTTAGCTCTGTTTGTCCGACGCTCAACACTACAAAAACATTAAGACAACAACCAATAAATACCAGTCGCCGCTAAGCACAGTTATCTTATCTAGTACCAATGCAATTTGCATTTTACTCTGAAATTACTTACAATAGGCAACACATGTGGTGACGCAACAGACTTTTGTAGTTGTGCCAATGACCTAAAAAATGAAATAAAAACCTATTTATTGGATCTTGAAGCACCCTTAACTAAGCCTTCCTACGGTGTGACGACTATTACAAAAGGGACTTACTTTTATCGAAGGCACACCTTCTTGCCAGCGTGTAGATGGAGGCGCTCCGGGGAAGCCTAAAACAAGGGCAGAGGTTTATTGCTCTGACAGACCCTTCCGGTGAGCTAAGCGAGTTCACTGTTGTAAGTAATTTCGGAGTAAAATGCAAATTGCATTGGTACTAGATAAGATAACTGTGCTTAGCAGCGACTGGTATTTATTGGTTGTTGTCTTAATGTTTTTGTAGTTGAGCGTCGGAAAAAACAGAGCTAAGCTTTCTTCAGTAAAGGTAAGAGGCAGACGCTAAGATAAGAGTAGTGGAGCTTAGTGTCATGACATATATATGAGCTATGGTCATTAAGAGAGGTTTTTTCTTTTTCACAGCTAATGTTGGGTCCTGATGAGAACTCCACACCCATGAGGAGTTCGAAACGCGTAGACCAGTATTTGTTGAGCCATAAATCGTCAAATGAAAAATAATGCTCCAAAATTCATGTGATTTGACAAATTGAATGTCTATGGTTACTGTATAATATTGTAATTTGTATGTTATTGTAAATAATTAGTTGTGGCTGTGTGTGTGAGTGTCAAGTGGTTGAATGTTTGATATGTGTATTGATTGTGGGTATTGAATGATGATATGTATAGTGTTTTACGAAAAGTTAGAATTTTTTGTATTTTGTGATGTAGATGGTGAAAGATAAATTTGGTGAATTGAACCAACAAATGTATTAAAAATAAAGAATAAACAAAAGTGATTAATTCACACTGAATTAGAAGTCTTGTACTCAAATTGTGTTCAATTCTAAAGTGTTGCTGTAAAAGGAAAAGGATTTAGGAGAACAGTATTTGCAATTGTTTAGTTTTCTATGTTATATACAGGGCATTATATACAGGGTATTATATAAAAGTATTTGACCCAGAGAAGAGTGGATACAAGGATGAACGTTTCTCAAGGTTCACTAGGGGAGAAATCGGAAAACCATCCAATTCAAAGGATGAGCAGCTCCACTTAACCCAAGTGTCCTAAGTGTGCTCATTTGTATAATGCTCTGATACGGGGCACTTTAGAGGCTATTTCACAGACTCCCTGGAAGTGAGGGGTGCACGGGACCGTAAAGGTCTTGTGAGATGCAGCCGAGGACTACATAAGCAAAGTTGTTTACATGAACAGAGTTACCTGGCGCAGTCAGGGGGTAAGAGATATCTTCTAAATATGGTGGCTCTGTATTAGGTTTTATTGCGGCTGTTCCAAGGTATATTGTCATTCAGTCCAGTTTTGTGACTTGATAGATGGTATATCCATCTCTGTTCCTTTTGAAACAGTTGCTGCTGGATGTGGGGCATTTTGGGGTCAAGGGTTCTATAATGACCCAGCGCATGTCGTTGGTAGTGTGTCCTGCCTCCAAAAAATGGTTAGTCATTTTGGTCACATGCTTTTTGCACCTTATCGTGCTGCGATGATCGCAGATTCTGGTACTGACTTTTCGATTGGTCATTCCAATGTAGGTAAGGTTACAGGGGCACACAATAAGGTATATGATGTGTGCAGTATTGCAGTTCGTATGTTGGCTTAGTTCCCACTTTTTACCGGGTTCGAGATGGAGTTCTTTTGTGGTTTCTGTCAGGTGACAAACACTGCATTTGCCACAGGGAAAATGGTCGGTGACCCTAGGGAGCCCCCAAGCGTTGAGGATAGTATGGTCAGGTCTTTTTTGTGGTACTGGCCTGGTAGATACCAGAGCATCTTTGATGGATTTGGCTTTCCTGTGTGACGCCAAAGGGAGAGCCCAGTTTAGGTTGCCAGTTTTCAAGATTTTCCAATGTTTCCTGACAATGTTTGAGATTTTATTGGAGGCTGTGTTGTATGTCGTAACACAGGTCAATGGAGTGGGTTGTGGTTCACGTGGGTGTTTTTCAATGAGTGCCTCCCGATTCTGATTCCTGGCCCGCTTCTTGGCTTTCTCAGTCAAATGTTTGTGGTATCCCCTATCTTGAAGTTTACTGCTAAGGTCCTTCCCTTGGTTTTTGAAGTCAGTCACACTACTGCAATTTTGGCGCAAGCATACGTACTGACCATAGGGAAGATTTTCCCGGAGAGTCCTGGGGTGGAAGCTGGAGAAATGTAAGAGTGAGTTACCTGCAGTGGGTTTCTAGTGTGTTTTACTTTGTAAATGTCCACCCTCAGCCCAGATGTCAAGGTCAAGCAAGGTGGTCTTCTGATGATCCGACACGTGGGTGAACTTGAGGTTTTGGTCACGGTTATTGAGCCATTGGCAAAAAGTATTACGTAATGCTGTGTCTCCTTCCCAGACAAGTAGGATATCGTCTATATAGCGTTTGTAGAACTTGATTTCTGGGATCCGTGAAACATTGTTGGAAAAGATGTATTTAGACTCAAAGTTGTGAACATGCAGGCCCGCTACGCTGGGGGTGAAAACGCTCCCCGTAGACGTACCTTGTTTTTGCAGGTATAGTTGTCCTTTGAATTTGAAGTAGTTGTCTTTTAGTGCGAGTTTGGCGCATTCCAAAATGAATCTCGTGAATGTGTGATATTTCCAGTCAGTTTGATCCAGAACGGTCTCTAGGACGCTCAAGGTGTCATCCTGTGGGAGGCTGGTGTAGAGGCTTTCTACATCAAGGCTCACTAGAAAAGAGGTCTCTGGGTCATAGGCCATGTTGTTGAGCAGTTTCAGGAGATCTTTGGGGTCTTGGAGATAGGTGTTAGTGGATTGCACCATAGGTTGGAGAAAAAAGTCACAACACCAGGGCAAAGGTTCTAGTAGAGAACCTATGCCAGATATGATGGATCGGCCTGGAGGAGGTGATTTGTTTTTGTGTGCCTTGGGAAGTATATAGAAATATGGTATCTTGCCCCTAGTGGAGGTAAGGAACTTGGCTTCATTAGGTGTGATTTGTCCTGTTGATTCAGCTTCATCGACAAGGGATTGGATGCGCATTTTCAGGTCCTCGCTTGGGTCTTGATTTAGTTTCTCATAGTTTCTTGTGTCGCTGAGGAGTCTCTCACATTCTAGTCTGTAGTCTTCTCTGTTCAGGATGACTGTCCCCCCGCCTTTGTCGGCTTGTTTGATGAATGATTGGTTGGATCTCATGGTTTGTATGGCAGCAGGTTTTGCTCTGCTGGTGTTCTGAAAGGAACGGTCCTCACCCAGTGCTTCAATGTCCTTGGAGACAGCTTTTTCATAGACAGCCACCTCAAGTGGAATGGCATGGGGGGCATAAAAGTAGATTTTGCCCTAAATTTGGTGTCTCCTTCTTGGTCAGCATCATTGGATGGAGGTGAGTGTTCAAAGAAGGCCTTCAGCCTGAGTTTCCGGAAGAAGGCTGCTAGCTCACAGTGTAGTTGGAACCTGTCTAGCCTTGCTGTGGGCACAAAACCGAGTCCCTTCTCTAGGACTGTAAATTCTGTTGGCGATAGGATGTGGGACGAGAGATTGGTGACCAGGCTCATCTTGTGCTGGGGCCTGGTTGCTGGTCTTTCCCTTGCTCCTCGTCAGTGCTCCCTCCTGTTGGTCGAACTCCCAATGGACTTGGTTTCCTCGTCGTCTTCTCCCACTGCTTCGTGGGCCTCCTCCTAAAAAAGATAACCATTGATTTGGGTTCATGTAATGGGGCGGTGGAGGTGGTTGGGGTCCGAAGGGCATGTTCCAGCCATAGCCATACTGTGGGTATTGGACCGGATAATGAGCGTTTTGACCAGGTGGTCCTGTGGTCCATGGCTGTTGCCAGACAATGTTCCTGCCTCTTCCTTGTTGTTTTTTCTTGTAGCTACCTGAAATGGAGGTACTACTACCCGATGAGTCATCCTCTGAGGATCCGCCTGACAAGCCACCCCTCTTAGGTGTTTTGTAGTCAGTGTCCGCGTAGGGGTATGTTTTCAGATAGGAACATTTCTTGAGGTCTTTTTGGAATTTGTTAATTTTGCTTTGTGTTAGATTTTCTTTGTATTCATTTATCTCTTTGTTGGTCTCATCCAATCTTTTTTTATAAGAGATGAGGGTCGCCTTGAAGTGTGTTTCAGTTGTTTGGATTTCTATGAGAAAGGCATCAGAGAGACGCTTGGCTGTTTGTATAATTAAGATAATCCAATCTTGTGTGCATCGCTGCGCTATCTGTGTCCAGACTTTTCTGAAGTTTTCATCGTCCAGAAAGATCCGTGGGGCGTTCACAACTATGAGATCTCTGGGAGCTGTGTTGTTTCGTAAATATTCGGTAAGGATGACACCGTGGAGAATGGTTCTGATCCAATTTCGTGTTTTCTCGGTCCGGGGTTCCCTGTCAGCTGATTGTGCTATTGTGCTATTGATGTAGCCACATTGAAGTCCGCCATGAGTGGTGGGTTAGCTAGGATGTCGTTGACATCATCCAGTGTACAGCCTAGGCCCTGGTTTACAGCCATGTTGTAACTAGGTACTGTGCAGTATCTGTAAATGCAGTATTTTGAAGAACAAGGTTGTGTCCGCTAAAAGGGTGGTATTCAGAATAAAAATTCAAATTCTGGACCAGGTTCTCAGACTCTCGCAGCTGTGCAACTATACAAAATCAAAAGGGAGAGCTAGGAAGAAAGAAAGAGGGTACGTCACTACCCCAAATCAGTACAAGACTTAAACAATGTGGACGAACCCACTATGTGTATGCAGTTAGATCACTGTGAATAGTAAGAACATGGAGCATTTAGGTGTTCTTAAAAAGCCCTAACACACCAACCTGGTTGGTGTCATGCTTCATCATTGGGGTCCCAACCGGGGGGCCGAGTGCCTCCCGGTTGTGCTACAAGTGACTACAACGGAGATGGTGTGGTGCATAAATGTGATGTGAGGTGAATTATTTACGCTTAAAAATATCTCTGAGAATCCTTGCCAATAACTTTAATAGTGGCGCTCAGGATATAGTTAAAAAAGAGAGATACTACATGTTGTACAACTAATCTGGAGTTATCTACCATGAGTTGCTGTATGTGTGGCGGTCTACATGTTTCAGCCCGTGAAAACAATTGCAAGGGCTTTCTTCAGGACCGGAATGTGCATAAAAGTGAGTGGCAAAGGTGGTAGGTGCCACGTGAAACCTTTTGTGATACCTACACACGCGCTAGGTGTGTGGATCGGAAGTGACTGTATACTTACTGACACTTCAGAATAATACCTGTAAGGAAAAAAAAGACAAAACAAGACATATAGTATAGCAACAATAAAATGCAATCTTACTAGTAAAGGGTGTGTGTAGTCTGGTGTCTCTATGACTACCACAGTGAAATGTAGCCCATGCAGGTGGTGGCTGCATGCCAGAATAACTAGGCATGCTGCATTTTTGGTATCAGGATAGAAAGCAAAGGCAAGGGCATCATGTGCGCACATAGTGTAGGGGACCCAGTGCGCTGGTCTACCACTGCACTGTGGGTGCTATGAGGCCAAATGGCCAAGTGCACTAGTAAAAAGCACCCTGTGCAGTGTGCTGGATCGGTAATTACAAATCCAGTTCCGAGGGGACCGAGACGCTAATGCTGCGGCCCGTGGCACAAGATGCGTATGTAGCCAGGAGTTATAGAAAGTGAAAAAGGCTCCTAGACAATTAGTTTGTTACACTTCTAAAAACAAAACAAGAGCATGCACAGTAGTAAATAAAAGTAGTTACAATTTTGGCGAACAATGTTGTAAAATCGGGGCTCGGGGGGAGGAATGCTCATCCACGTAACCGATCTACAGACACATAATGATGTCAGTTTGAGGCTAGGTCAGGACTCCGTGTGCTCAAACCCCATATGGAGCACGCATAATCTTACTTGGTTAGGGGGTCCCTCCTCTGTAAACCTGACTTGGTCCCACGTAGTCCCGGCTGGTGCTGGGAGTGCCGGAGTAACACTGCTTCTATGCGGAGTATGAAAATCACGGTTCGTTAAGAAATGCACGCCCACGTCCAGCAGTGACACAGCATACGCGGGTACACGCATGCGCGAGCACGCACCATGCCGGTGTTGTGCGGTAGTGCTAACGTAGGGATTTTCGATGGCTACAATGGTGGCCATCTTGGGGAGGATAATAAAACTAGATGTGAGCCAAAATAGGAGAGATTTGTCTCCAGGAAAGGCAATATGAAGCTAAAACGATAAAGTTCAAGTTGTCTTAAGGTAATATTAAGTTAAAGGTCCCACTTAGTAGAAGGTTCAGCTAGTGGGCGTCAGGTGGCTATGTTATATACAGGGCATTATATACAGGGTATTATATAAAGGTATTTGACCCAGAGAAGAGTGGATACAAGGATACATTTATCTCAAGGTTCACTAGGGGAGAAATCGGTAAACCATCCAATTCAAAGGATGAGCAGCTCCACTTAACACAAGTATCCTAAGTGGGCTCATTTGTATAATGCTCTGATACAGGGCACTTTAGAGGCTATTTCACAGGCTTCCTGGAAGTGAGGGGTGCAGGGGACCAATCAATCAATCAAACAGATTTGTAAAGCACGCTACTCACCCTCTAGGTTCTCAAGGCGCTGGGAGGGGGGGGGAGTCGCTCCAGCTCGAACAGCCAGGTTTTGAGTTGTTTCCTGAAGGACAGATGGTCCTGGGTCAGCCGTAGGTGGGTTGGGAGGGAGTTCCATGTCTTGGCCGCCAGGTAGGAGGAGGAACTTTCACCAACGGTGGATTTGCGAATTCGTGGGACGGAGGCGAGGGCGAGGCTGGCGGATCGGAGCTGTCAGGTGTGTGTGTAGAATGTGAGGCGGCTGTTGAGGTATTTTGGGCCCATGTCGTGGAGGGCCTTGTGTGCGTGGGTGAGGAGTCTGAACGTGATCCTCTTGTTGACGGGGAGCCAGTGCAGGTCTTTAAGATGGGCAGAGATGTGGGTGTGACGAGGGATGTCCAGGATGAGTCGTGCAGAGGCGTTCTGTATGCGCTGGAGTCTTTTCTTGAGTTTGGCTGTGGTTCCAGCGTAGAGGGTGATCCCGTAGTCCAGGCGGCTGGTGAGGAGGGCCTGGGTGACCGTATTCCTGGTTTCGCAGGGTGTTGAAGCAGGATGACGAGACGGCGTTGACTTGCTTGGTCATCGTGAGGGAGGAGTCCAGGATGAAGCCCAGGTTGCGTGCATGGTCCGTTGGCTTGGGTGCGGTGCCCAGGGCAGGGGGCCACCAGGAGTCGTCCCAGGCAGAAGAGGATGGTCCCAGGATGAGGACTTCTGTCTTGTCTGAGTTCAGTTTCAGATGGCTGAGCTTCATCCATTCCGTGACGTCTTTCATTCCTTCCTGGAGGCTGGCTCTGGCGGTGGCGGGTCGTTGGTGAGGGAGAGGATCAGCTGGGTGTCATCGGTGTAGGAGATTATGTTTAGGTTGTGTTGGCTTGCGATGGCTGCGAGAGGGCTCATGTAGACGTTGAAGAGGGTGGGGCTGAGCGAGGATCCTTGCGGAACGCTGCAGATGACTTCGGTGGCCGCGGATCGGAACGGGGGGAGGCGGACTCTCTGGGTTCTTCCGTCGAGGAACGAGATGATCCACTCCAAGGCCGCTCCTTGGATATCGGTGTTGCTGAGGCGCTGTATCAGGGTGCTGTGGCATACGGTGTTGGAGGCTGCTGAGAGGTCTAGGAGGATGAGGGCAGCAGTTTCCCCGTTGTCGAGCAGGAACCTTATGTCGTCGGTAGCTGCGATGAGAGCGATCTCGGTGCTGTGGTTTGCTCGGAAACCGGACTGTGAGGGGTCGAGGGATCCGTTTGTCTCGAGGAAGGTAGAGAGTTGTTTGTTGATGGTCTTCTCGATGACTTTGGCCGGAAAAGGGAGGAGCGAGATGGGGCGGAAGTTCTTGAGGTCCGTGGGGTCCGCGGTGGGTTTCTTCAGGAGGGCGTTCAGCTCGGCATGTTTCCAACTCTCCGGGAAGGTGGCGGATGCGAAGGAGCTGTTGATGATGTTCCGGAGTTGGGGTGCGATGATGGAGTCGGCTTTGTTGAAGATGTGGTGTGGGCAGTAGTCGGTTGGGGATCCGGAGTGGATGGTGTTCATCAAGCGGGTGGTGTCTTCGGTGCTGACAGGGGTCCAGGTGCAGAGGGTGGTGATGGGGGGCGTTGGTTCGGTGGTTGGGTGCGTGATGTGTGCGCCGAAGCTGTTGTGTATGTCAGCGATCTTGCGCTGGCAGAACGAGGCAAGTGAGTCGCAGAGGTCTTGCGAGGGTGTAATGTCGTTGTTGCAGGTGCTGGGGTTGGAGAGCTCTTTAACGATGCTGAAGAGTTCCTTGCTGTTGTGGGTGTTGTTGTCCAGACGTTGTTTGAATGTTGTCCTTTTGGTGGTGCAGATCAGCTGGTGGCGTTTGTGGGTGGCGTTCTTGAGGGCTGTCATGTTTTCTGCTGTCTGGTCGTGGCGCCAGGCTTTCTCAAGGGTGCGGCAGGTTTTCTTGGAGTTTTTGAGATCGTTGGTGAACCACAAGGCTTTCTTGCTGCCGGGTCTGCTGGGAGGGTTCTTCAGTAGTGCGAGGTCATCGGCGCAGTTGGTGAGCGACTGTGTGAGGTTATGGGCTGCTTCGTTGGGGTCCGTTGTGTTGGTGGGAGGGTTCCGGCTGAGGGAGGTGGTGAGCTGGTCGGCGGTGATCTTGCTCCAGCTTCTGCGGGAAACCTGTTGCGGGTGGTGGTGGGTCGTGGTTCTCCTGAAGTTGAAGTGGACGCAGCTTTGATCTGTCCAGTGTAGTCTGGTGGAGTGGCTGAAGGAGATGTGCTTGCTGGAGGAGAAGATGGGGTCAAGCGTGTGGCCGGCGTAGTGGGTGGGGGTGTTCACCAGTTGCTTGAGTCCGAGGTTGGCGAGGTTGGCCAGCATGGCGGCGGTGTTATAGTCCTTGTTGTTCTCCAGGTGGAAATTGAGGTCCCCTAGGAGGATGTAGTCTGAGGAGGTGAGGGCGTGTGGACTGACGAAGTCTGCGATGGCTTCACTGAATTGTGTGCGTGGTCCCGGGGGTCTGTAGAAAAGAGTGCCTCTGAGGGTGGTCTTGGGGTCGGTGTGTATCTGGAAGTGAAGGTGCTCGGCGGCGGTGAGGGTGTCGTCGGAGTTGGTCGTGATGCGGATGGTGTTTCTGTGGACGATGGCGATGCCTCCTCTGGTTTGGTTGGCATGGTCCCTCCGGGTGATCTTGTAGCCATCCAGGTTTCTGTGAGGAGGGCGACGTCTGGTGAAGTTGTGTCGAGGAGGTTCCAGAGTTGAACGACGTGCCTGTGGACGGAGTGGTGTTGAGCAGGATGCACTTGAGGTGGTTGTTGCTGGTGCTTGGCTTGGCGGGTGCGGTGCAGGTTCGGAGGCAGGTGAATTTGCAGGCTTGGCAGGTAAAGGGTCCGTGGGTGCGTTTCTGTGTGGCTCCGTAGCAGGTGGAGTTCCGACCGGCATTGAGAGTGTGGAGGGTGGTGGCCTTGTAAGTCCGTCATGTGGGCTGGCATCGTCGAGGGCCAGGGGTCCTGGCACTGGGCGCGGTCCAGGCGCGGACGGGCACAGACAGGCTTGCCTCTGGCGCGCCTTTGGCGCACAATCGACCGTAAAGGTCTTGTGAGGTGCAGCCGAGGACTATATAAGCAAAGTTGTTTAAGTGAACAGAGTTACCTGGTGCAGTCAGAGGGATAATATGCTATCTTCTAAATATGGTGGCTCTGCATTAGGTTTTATTGAGGCTGTTCCAAGGTATATTGTCATTCAGTCCAGTTTTGTGATGCAATAGAGGATATATTCTTCTCTGTTACTTTTGGAACAGTTGCTGCTGGATGTGGGGCATGTTGGGGTCAAGGGTTTCTATGATGACCCAATCATTTTTAACAGTTTACACAGAAAGCATATGCACTTTAGCACTGAACAGCAGTGGTAAAGTGTCCAGATTCCTATAGCCAACAAAAACAGGGTCGGAAAAAAAGGAGGCAAAAAGTTTGGGGATATACCTGCTAAAAGGGCCAGGTCTAACATATATATATACACGCTCCATCACCAAATGCCACCGCCGAAAGTGAAGAGGCCAACCCAGGAGAAACAGGTGGAAACAGGCTTTATTCAATCTTCAGCAGGTAAGGAAGCATAGTACACCCGCTTACAAGGCGAATGCATTTCGGAATTTGTTCATCCTTCTTCAGCGCCACGGGTGTGTAGGTAAATCAGGCGGCGGCAAATGTGTCTGACAAAATGTCATGCCCCTCCCGATTTAACCAGCTTTGCTCCACCCCCTTTCCAGCCAAGGCCACGCAAATGTCTGTTGGCAAGTCAAATGTCTTGTTGTAAATATTTTTGTCCACCCTAAGCGTGGAAGGGTATACTCAGATGTGAGTCCCTTGCTCATTGCACCATCAGGATTCAAGCAAACCGGGCCGAAGACGGCTGTAATGCCAGAAACCGGTCCCCGGGAGCTTGTTTCCTTCCCAGTGTAAGAATTGGCTTTTGTAGTTTGGTTTGCCCTGTTCCCATCATGCACTGGGACAGGAACAGACTAATTTGCATACAGCCAGGTTCTGAAACTGGGATGGTGCAGTGAGCTAAAAAACGGTGTTGGATCTAGCCCTGATCTCTTGACTGGGTGAGAGTTTTCTGCTTAATTCAGAGACTCTGTCCCTCACCACCCCTTGTTGTAAATATTTTTGTCCACCCTAAGCGTGGAAGGGTATACTCAGATGTGAGTCCCTTGCTCATTGCACCATCAGGATTCAAGCAAACCGGGCCGAAGACGGCTGTAATGCCAGAAACCGGTCCCCGGGAGCTTGTTTCCTTCCCAGTGTAAGAATTGGCTTTTGTAGTTTGGTTTGCCCTGTTCCCATCATGCACTGGGACAGGAACAGACTAATTTGCATACAGCCAGGTTCTGAAACTGGGATGGTGCAGTGAGCTAAAAAACGGTGTTGGATCTAGCCCTGATCTCTTGACTGGGTGAGAGTTTTCTGCTTAATTCAGAGACTCTGTCCCTCACCACCCCTTGTTGTAAATATTTTTGTCCACCCTAAGCGTGGAAGGGTATACTCAGATGTGAGTCCCTTGCTCGTTGCACCATCAGGATTCAAGCAAACCGGGCCGAAGACGGCTGTAATGCCAGAAACCGGTCCCCGGGAGCTTGTTTCCTTCCCAGTGTAAGAATTGGCTTTTGTAGTTTGGTTTGCCCTGTTCCCATCATGCACTGGGACAGGAACAGACTAATTTGCATACAGCCAGGTTCTGAAACTGGGATGGTGCAGTGAGCTAAAAAACGGTGTTGGATCTAGCCCTGATCTCTTGACTGGGTGAGAGTTTTCTGCTTAATTCAGAGACTCTGTCCCTCACCACCCCTTGTTGTAAATATTTTTGTTCACCCTAAGCGTGGAAGGGTATACTCAGATGTGAGTCCCTTGCTCATTGCACCATCAGGATTCAAGCAAACCGGGCCGAAGACGGCTGTAATGCCAGAAACCGGTCCCCGGGAGCTTGTTTCCTTCCCAGTGTAAGAATTGGCTTTTGTAGTTTGGTTTGCCCTGTTCCCATCATGCACTGGGACAGGAACAGACTAATTTGCATACAGCCAGGTTCTGAAACTGGGATGGTGCAGTGAGCTAAAAAACGGTGTTGGATCTAGCCCTGATCTCTTGACTGGGTGAGAGTTTTCTGCTTAATTCAGAGACTCTGTCCCTCACCACCCCTTGTTGTAAATATTTTTGTCCACCCTAAGCGTGGAAGGGTATACTCAGATGTGAGTCCCTTGCTCATTGCACCATCAGGATTCAAGCAAACCGGGCCGAAGACGGCTGTAATGCCAGAAACCGGTCCCCGGGAGCTTGTTTCCTTCCCAGTGTAAGAATTGGCTTTTGTAGTTTGGTTTGCCCTGTTCCCATCATGCACTGGGACAGGAACAGACTAATTTGCATACAGCCAGGTTCTGAAACTGGGATGGTGCAGTGAGCTAAAAAACGGTGTTGGATCTAGCCCTGATCTCTTGACTGGGTGAGAGTTTTCTGCTTAATTCAGAGACTCTGTCCCTCACCACCCCTTGTTGTAAATATTTTTGTCCACCCTAAGCGTGGAAGGGTATACTCAGATGTGAGTCCCTTGCTCATTGCACCATCAGGATTCAAGCAAACCGGCCCGAAGACGGCTGTAATGCCAGAAACCGGTCCCCGGGAGCTTGTTTCCTTCCCAGTGTAAGAATTGGCTTTTGTAGTTTGGTTTGCCCTGTTCCCATCATGCACTGGGACAGGAACAGACTAATTTGCATACAGCCAGGTTCTGAAACTGGGATGGTGCAGTGAGCTAAAAAACGGTGTTGGATCTAGCCCTGATCTCTTGACTGGGTGAGAGTTTTCTGCTTAATTCAGAGACTCTGTCCCTCACCACCCCTTGTTGTAAATATTTTTGTCCACCCTAAGCGTGGAAGGGTATACTCAGATGTGAGTCCCTTGCTCATTGCACCATCAGGATTCAAGCAAACCGGGCCGAAGACGGCTGTAATGCCAGAAACCGGTCCCCGGGAGCTTGTTTCCTTCCCAGTGTAAGAATTGGCTTTTGTAGTTTGGTTTGCCCTGTTCCCATCATGCACTGGGACAGGAACAGACTAATTTGCATACAGCCAGGTTCTGAAACTGGGATGGTGCAGTGAGCTAAAAAACGGTGTTGGATCTAGCCCTGATCTCTTGACTGGGTGAGAGTTTTCTGCTTAATTCAGAGACTCTGTCCCTCACCACCCCTTGTTGTAAATATTTTTGTCCACCCTAAGCGTGGAAGGGTATACTCAGATGTGAGTCCCTTGCTCATTGCACCATCAGGATTCAAGCAAACCGGGCCGAAGACGGCTGTAATGCCAGAAACCGGTCCCCGGGAGCTTGTTTCCTTCCCAGTGTAAGAATTGGCTTTTGTAGTTTGGTTTGCCCTGTTCCCATCCTGCACTGGGACAGGAACAGACTAATTTGCATACAGCCAGGTTCTGAAACTGGGATGGTGCAGTGAGCTAAAAAACGGTGTTGGATCTAGCCCTGATCTCTTGACTGGGTGAGAGTTTTCTGCTTAATTCAGAGACTCTGTCCCTCACCACCCCTTGTTGTAAATATGTTGGCAAGTCACGGCATGTGTAGTGACTACCTTCCCCAGAGTGCATCTTTCTTGATCACTGGGGAACGTTGCATGGGGATGGCAAAGCGTTATTACAATGTTTTTGCTCCTCTCTTTGCCGAAGACGAATACGCTGTTTCCTCCGGTCTCCTACCGCCTCAACCTGCCTGTTCCTGGTGTCGAAAACGGGGACAAGGCAGACATGCAAGCCCAGTCCAGCGTGGAGCCAGATGACCCCAACACCGCCTAAATTACACCAGACAAGCAGGCGGACTCCGACATGTCCCGACAACTCGGGTAACTCCAAAGACGCCACCGGAGCAGCAACCAGTAAAGTCAGAGCCAACATTGTGAGGCGGGGGCCCTTGACGCGGTACTGGACACCGCGTTGATGCATACGCTCCATCACCAACTGCCACCGCCGAAAGTGAAGAGGCCAACCCAGGAGAAACAGGTGGAAACAGGCTTTATTCAATCTTCAGCAGGTAAGGAAGCATAGTACACCCGCTTACAAGGCGAATGCATTTCGGAATTTGTTCATCCTTCTTCAGCGCCACGGGTGTGTAGGTAAATCAGGCGGCGGCAAATGTGTCTGACAAAATGTCACGCCCATCCCGATTTAACCAGCTTTGCTCCACCCCCTTTCCAGCCAAGGCCACGCAAATGTCTGTTGGCAAGTCACAGCATGTGTAGTGACTACCTTCCCCAGAGTGCATCTTGCTTGATCACTGGGGAACGTTGCATGGGGATGGCAAAGCATTATATATATATATATATATAGATAGATAGATAGATATATAGATATATACATAGATAGATAGATATGTATATATATATATTAATATATATATATATATACATATACATATATATATCCCAAACACAAAGTTGCCTGTTGAAGAAGGGCCCACAAGCAGGTAAGGATTAGCTCAAACATCTTTATTTGAGGTTGGCTGTGGCAGAAGATCAAAGCGCTACGTCGCCTAACAAATAACCAGCCCTACGCGTTTCGTGCGTGAGCACTTCATCATGGGCTGCTGGTTCTCAAGTGTAGGGCAACAGTCGTTTTCAAAACCACATTATCAATTAACTGTCACTGCCCATGTGGGCGTAGCTCCTCTCAGAGCATTGTGGTCTACGTGGTTCCAAAGTTTTACCCGAGTGGGTCTCTGTACCTTTCACAGAAAAATAATGTCCAATTAATACCAAGAGGTTCGCTCCGCCACGCTGAGCCTTCGCACATCACCTTTGCACCTCCAAAGTAGGCTCCTGCTACCCACGCCGCCTCGTAATTAAATGCTGCTACAGGACAGGAAACCAGCAGGGCTCCTTCCGCGACTCAGGCCAGCCGCTAAACATCCCAAACACAAAGTTGCCTGTTGAAGAAGGGCCCACAAGCAGGTAAGGATTAGCTCAAACATCTTTATTGGAGGTTGGCTGTGGCAGAAGATAAAGCGCTGCGTCGCCTAACAAATAACCAGCCCCGACGCGTTTCGTGCGTGAGCACTTCATCATGGGTTGCCGGTTCTCAAGTGTAGGGCAACAGTCGTTTTCAAAACCACATTATCAATTAACAGTCACCGCCCATGTGGGCGTAGCTCCTCTCAGAGCATTGTGGTCTACGTTGTTACAAAGTTTTACCCAAGTGGGTCTCCATCCCTCTCACAGAAAAATAATGTCCAATTAATACCAAGTGGTTCGCTCCACCGTGCTGAGCCTTCGCACATCACCTTTGCACCTCCAAAGTAGGCTCCTGCTACCCACGCCGCCTTGTAATTTAACGCTGCTGCAGGACTGGAAACCAGCAGGGCTCCTTCCGCGACTCAGGCCAGCCGACATCCCAAACACAAAGTTGCATGTTGAAGAAGGGCCCACAAGCAGGTAAGGATTAGCTCAAACATCTTTATTGGAGGTTGGCTGTGGCAGAAGATCAAAGCGCTACGTCGCCTAACAAATAACCAGCCCGACGCGTTTCATGCGTGAGCACTTCATCATGGGCTGCCGGTTCTCAAGTGTAGGGCAACAGTCGTTTTCAAAACCACATTATCAATTAACAGTCACCGCCCATGTGGGCGTAGCTCCTCTCAGAGCATTGTGGTCTACGTGGTTCCAAAGTTTTACCCGAGTGGGTCTCCGTGCCTCTCACAGAAAAATAATGTCCAATTAATACCAAGTGGTTCGCTCCGCCACGCTGAGCCTTCGCACATCACCTTTGCACCTCCAAAGTAGGCTCCTGCTGCCCACGCCGCCTCGTAATTAAACGCTGCTGCAGGACTGTAAACCAGCAGGGCTCCTTCTGCAACTCAGGCCAGCCG
Organism: Lissotriton vulgaris; assembly: GCF_964263255.1. Lineage (NCBI taxonomy): Eukaryota > Metazoa > Chordata > Amphibia > Caudata > Salamandridae > Lissotriton > Lissotriton vulgaris. The sequence goes on along the minus strand of NC_141685.1, from coordinate 605,456,421 downwards.
CTAAACATCCCAAACACAAAGTTGCCTGTTGAAGAAGGGCCCACAAGCAGGTAAGGATTAGCTCAAACATCTTTATTGGAGGTTGGCTGTGGCAGAAGATCAAAGCGCTACGTCGCCTAACAAATAACCAGCCCAACACGTTTCGTGCGTGAGCACTTCATCATGGGCTGCCGGTTCTCAAGTGTAGGGCAACAGTCGTTTTCAAAACCACATTCTCAATTAACAGTCATCGCCCATGTGGGCGTAACTCCTCTCAGAGCATTGTGGTCTACGTGGTTCCAAAGTTTTACCCGAGTGGGTCTACGTGCCTCTCACAGAAAAATAATGTCCAATTAATACCACAAGCATTTAAGGATTAGCTCAAACATCTTTATTGGAGGTTGGCTGTGGCAGAAGATCAAAGCGCTACGTCGCCTAACATATAACCAGCTCCTGAAGCACGAAACGCGTCGGGCTTGACTGTCATTTAAAGCAAGACACCCTGCCGATCTTCGCTGTTTCCTCCATTAAATGTGTGCTGATGAAATTTACCTGTTGCGGACTCGCACACTCCAGGCAAACTTGTGGTTTTGGATTTATGCGGCACCGCCTGAGCCGCAAGATGAGACCCACTGCTTTGCGGTCCGGCCGAGCAGGTAACGCCGATGGAGGAAGAAAGGAGCAGCATTAAGAGACAGAAGTGTTCTTTGCAACCCACTGGGGAATAATTTTGAAAATATGAATAACTGCACGTCAACTCACCTGGAGGAGCACTTTAACACTACAACTACCAACAGGCCACAGGGGTGGCCACGCCCATCCGGGCGGGGTGTTTGAAATCCATGTAGTGCTAATATAAACTGCAGGAGTAGTCATTTGCCCATGAAGAAGTGCTCCTGAAGCACGAAACGCGTCGGGCTTGACTGTCATTTAAAGCAAGACACCCTGCCGATATTCGCTGTTTCCCTCATTAAATGTGTGCTGATGAAATTTACCTGTTGCGGACTCTCTCACTCCAGGCAAACTTGTGGTTTTGGATTTATGCGGCACCGCCTGAGCAACGAGATGAGACCCGCTGCTTTGCTGTCAGGCCGAAATGTCAACCGACATGGCGGCGTTTATGGAGCACTTGTGGTTTTGGATATATATATATATACTGGGACTCCACTTCCCAACAAGCAATGCACAGAACTCTTTCAGAGCTGTCCAATGACTGGCGTGCGATAGCGCTTTTAAGGAAGGTGTGGTCCAAATAGGCGCTCCTTGGCTGCATTCCCTTTGAGAAAGAGGTTAACTTGAAACGCGTCAGGGCTGTGGTCAGATGCCTTGATTTACTGACAGGAAGGACTGTTTTACCGAAAATAAAGCTTCTGGGGAAAGCTTTCTTGCGCTCGAGTGAGACTCATTTCTAGGACCACCCCCACCGAGCATGATATATAAAATTGGATGGCACCACTAACAGTTCAATGGTGATTTCCTGAGAAAAATTGTGCATGGCCAAGTAAAGCAGTGCATTATAATGGTGGCAAATATGGACTGCTTTGAAATTTTGTTTGCATACTTTAAGCAATTGCCTCTTGTGAGACATGTTGTGATCATCAGGTGGTGTTGGTAGTTTGATCCGAATGACAAACTACATTTTAGCCAATCAACAATTAATAAGTTCACGTAAATCAGTGCCATACTCCTGTGGGCTGATGCAACTGTAAATGATACTTCAAATAGGCAATTGCTTAAGGAGGTTATCAAAAGAAGACTTAAACAATGTGGATGAAACCACTATGTATATGCATTTAGATCACTGTGAATAGTAAGAACATGGACTCATTAGGTGTTCTTAAAAGACCCCTCACACACCATCCTGGTTGGTGTCATGCTTCATTATTGGGGTCCCAATCGGGGGGCGGAGTGCCTCCCAGTTGTGCTACGACGCCTGACTACAGCAGAGCTGGTGTGATGCATAAATGTGATGGGAGGTGAAGTATTTACAGTTAAAAATATCTATGAGAATTATTTCCAATAACTTTAATAGTGGCGGCTCAGGATATAGTTAAAAAAGAGAGATACTATGTGTCGTGCAACTAATCAGGAGTTATCTACCATGAGTTGCTGTTTGTATGGTGGTCTACATGTTTCAGCCCGTAAAAACAATTGCAAGGGCTTTCTTCAGGACCGGAATGTGCATAAAAGTGAGTGGCAAAGGTGGTAGGTGCCACGTGAAACCTTTTGTGATACCTACACACGCGCTAGGTGTGTGGATCGGAAGTGACTGTATACTTACTGACACTTCAGAATAATACCTGTAAGGAAAAAAAAGACAAAACAAGACATATAGTATAGCAACAATAAAATGCAATCTTACTAGTAACTGGTGTGTGTAGTCTGGTGTCTCTATGACTACCAAAGTGAAATGTAGCCCATGCAGGTGGTGGCTGCATGCCAGAATAACTAGGCATGCTGCATTTTTGGTATCAGGATAGAAAGCAAAGGCAAGGGCATCATGTGCGCACATAGTGTAGGGGACCCAGTGCGCTGGTCTACCACTGCACTGTGGGTGCTATGTGGCCAAATGGCCAAGTGCACTAGTAAAAAGCACCCTGTGCAGTGTGCTGGATCGGTAATTACAAATCCAGTTCCGAGGGGACCGAGACGCTAATGCTGCGGCCCGTGGCACAAGATGCGTATGTAGCCAGGAGTTATAGAAAGTGAAAAAGGCTCCTAGACAATTAGTTTGTTACACTTCTAAAAACAAAACAAGAGCATGCACAGTAGTAAATAAAAGTAGTTACAATTTTGGCGAACAATGTTGTAAAATCAGGGCTCGGGGGGAGGAATGCTCATCCACGTAACCGATCTACAGACACATAATGATGTCAGTTTGAGGCTAGGTCAGGACTCCGTGTGCTCAAACCCCATATGGAGCACGCATAATCTTACTTGGTTAGGGGGTCCCTCCTCTGTAAACCTGACTTGGTCCCACGTAGTCCCGGCTGGTGCTGGGAGTGCCGGAGTAACACTGCTTCTATGCGGAGTATGAAAATCACGGTTCGTTAAGAAATGCACGCCCACGTCCAGCAGTGACACAGCATACGCGGGTACACGCATGCGCGAGCACGCACCATGCCGGTGTTGTGTGGTAGTGCTAACGTAGGGATTTTCGATGGCTACAATGGTGGCCATCTTGGGGAGGATAATAAAACTAGATGTGAGCCAAAATAAGAGAGATTTGTCTCCAGGAAAGGCAATATGAAGCTAAAACGATAAAGTTCAAGTTGTCTTAAGGTAATATTAAGTTAAAGGTCCCACTTAGTAGAAGGTTCAGCTAGTGGGCGTCAGGTGGCTATGTTATATACAGGGCATTATATACAGGGTATTATATAAAGGTATTTGACCCAGAGAAGAGTGGATACAAGGATACATTTATCTCAAGGTTCACTAGGGGAGAAATCGGTAAACCATCCAATTCAAAGGATGAGCAGCTCCACTTAACACAAGTATCCTAAGTGGGCTCATTTGTATAATGCTCTGATACAGGGCACTTTAGAGGCTATTTCACAGGCTTCCTGGAAGTGAGGGGTGCAGGGGACCAATCAATCAATCAAACAGATTTGTAAAGCACGCTACTCACCCTCTAGGTTCTCAAGGCGCTGGGAGGGGGGGGAGTCGCTCCAGCTCGAACAGCCAGGTTTTGAGTTGTTTCGGGAAGGACAGATGGTCCTGGGTCAGCCGTAGGTGGGTTGGGAGGGAGTTCCATGTCTTGGCCGCCAGGTAGGAGGAGGAACTTTCACCAACGGTGGATTTGCGAATTCGTGGGACGGAGGCGAGGGCGAGGCTGGCGGATCGGAGCTGTCAGGTGTGTGTGTAGAATGTGAGGCGGCTGTTGAGGTATTTTGGGCCCATGTCGTGGAGGGCCTTGTGTGCGTGGGTGAGGAGTCTGAACGTGATCCTCTTGTTGACGGGGAGCCAGTGCAGGTCTTTCAGATGGGCAGAGATGTGGGTGTGACGAGGGATGTCCAGGATGAGTCGTGCAGAGGCGTTCTGTATGCGCTGGAGTCTTTTCTTGAGTTTGGCTGTGGTTCCAGCGTAGAGGGTGATCCCGTAGTCCAGGCGGCTGGTGAGGAGGGCCTGGGTGACCGTATTCCTGGTTTCGCAGGGTGTTGAAGCAGGATGACGAGACGGCGTTGACTTGCTTGGTCATCGTGAGGGAGGAGTCCAGGATGAAGCCCAGGTTGCGTGCATGGTCCGTTGGCTTGGGTGCGGTGCCCAGGGCAGGGGGCCACCAGGAGTCGTCCCAGGCAGAAGAGGATGGTCCCAGGATGAGGACTTCTGTCTTGTCTGAGTTGAGTTTCAGATGGCTGAGCTTCATCCATTCCGTGACGTCTTTCATTCCTTCCTGGAGGCTGGCTCTGGCGGTGGCGGGTCGTTGGTGAGGGAGAGGATCAGCTGGGTGTAATCGGTGTAGGAGATTATGTTTAGGTTGTGTTGGCTTGCGATGGCTGCGAGAGGGCTCATGTAGACGTTGAAGAGGGTGGGGCTGAGCGAGGATCCTTGCGGAACGCTGCAGATGACTTCGGTGGCCGCGGATCGGAACGGGGGGAGGCAGACTCTCTGGGTTCTTCGTCGAGGAACGAGATGATCCACTCCAAGGCCGCTCCTTGGATATCGGTGTTGCTGAGGCGCTGTATCAGGGTGCTGTGGCATACGGTGTTGGAGGCTGCTGAGAGGTCTAGGAGGATGAGGGCAGCAGTTTCCCCGTTGTCGAGCAGGAACCTTATGTCGTCGGTAGCTGCGATGAGAGCGATCTCGGTGCTGTGGTTTGCTCGGAAACCGGACTGTGAGGGGTCGAGGGATCCGTTTGTCTCGAGGAAGGTAGAGAGTTGTTTGTTGATGGTCTTCTCGATGACTTTGGCCGGAAAAGGGAGGAGCGAGATGGGGCGGAAGTTCTTGAGGTCCGTGGGGTCCGCGGTGGGTTTCTTCAGGAGGGCGTTCAGCTCTGCATGTTTCCAACTCTCCGGGAAGGTGGCGGATGCGAAGGAGCTGTTGATGATGTTCCGGAGTTGGGGTGCGATGATGGAGTCGGCTTTGTTGAAGATGTGGTGTGGGCAGTAGTTGGTTGGGGATCCGGAGTGGATGGTGTTCATCAAGCGGGTGGTGTCTTCGGTGCTGACAGGGGTCCAGGTGCAGAGGGTGGTGATGGGGGGCGTTGGTTCGGTGGTTGGGTGCGTGATGTGTGCGCCGAAGCTGTTGTGTATGTCAGCGATCTTGCGCTGGCAGAACGAGGCGAGTGAGTCGCAGAGGTCTTGCGAGGGTGTGATGTCGTTGTTGCAGGTGCTGGGGTTGGAGAGCTCTTTAACGATGCTGAAGAGTTCCTTGCTGTTGTGGGTGTTGTTGTCCAGACGTTGTTTGAATGTTGTCCTTTTGGTGGTGCGGATCAGCTGGTGGCGTTTGTGGGTGGTGTTCTTGAGGGCTGTCATGTTTTCTGTTGTCTGGTCGTGGCGCCAGGCTTTCTCGAGGGTGCGGCAGGTTTTCTTGGAGTTTTTGAGGTCGTTGGTGAACCACAAGGCTTTCTTGCTGCCGGGTCTGCTGGGAGGGTTCTTCAGTAGTGCGAGGTCATCGGCGCAGTTGGTGAGCGACTGTGTGAGGTTATGGGCTGCTTCGTTGGGGTCCGTCGTGTTGGTGGGAGGGTTCCGGCTGAGGGAGGTGGTGAGCTGGTCGGCGGTGATCTTGCTCCAGCTTCTGCGGGAAACCTGTTGCGGGTGGTGGTGGGTCGTGGTTCTCCTGAAGTTGAAGTGGACGCAGCTTTGATCTGTCCAGTGTAGTCTGGTGGAGTGGCTGAAGGAGATGTGCTTGCTGGAGGAGAAGATGGGGTCAAGCGTGTGGCCGGCGTAGTGGGTGGGGGTGTTCACCAGTTGCTTGAGTCCGAGGTTGGCGAGGTTGGCCAGCATGGCGGCGGTGTTATAGTCCTTGTTGTTCTCCAGGTGGAAATTGAGGTCCCCTAGGAGGATGTAGTCTGAGGAGGTGAGGGCGTGTGGACTGACGAAGTCTGCGATGGCTTCACTGAATTGTGTGCGTGGTCCCGGGGGTCTGTAGAAAAGAGTGCCTCTGAGGGTGGTCTTGGGGTCGGTGTGTATCTGGAAGTGAAGGTGCTCGGCGGCGGTGAGGGTGTCGTCGGAGTTGGTCGTGATGCGGATGGTGTTTCTGTGGACGATGGCGATGCCTCCTCTGGTTTGGTTGGCATGGTCCCTCCGGGTGATCTTGTAGCCATCCAGGTTTCTGTGAGGAGGGCGACGTCTGGTGAAGTTGTGTCGAGGAGGTTCCAGAGTTGAACGACGTGCCTGTGGACGGAGTGGTGTTGAGCAGGATGCACTTGAGGTGGTTGTTGCTGGTGCTTGGCTTGGCGGGTGCTGTGCAGGTCCGGAGGCAGGTGAATTTGCAGGCTTGGCAGGTGAAGGGTCCGTTGGTGCGTTTCTGTGTGGCTCCGTAGCAGGTGGGGTTCCGACCGGCATTGAGAGTGTGGAGGGTGGTGGCGTTGTAAGTCCGTCATGTGGGCTGGCATCGTCGAGGGCCAGGGGTCCTGGCACTGGGCGCGGTCCAGGCGCGGACGGGCACAGACAGGCTTGCCTTTGGCGCGCCTTTGGCGCACAATCGACCGTAAAGGTCTTGTGAGGTGCAGCCGAGGACTATATAAGCAAAGTTGTTTAAGTGAACAGAGTTACCTGGTGCAGTCAGAGGGATAATATGCTATCTTCTAAATATGGTGGCTCTGCATTAGGTTTTATTGAGGCTGTTCCAAGGTATATTGTCATTCAGTCCAGTTTTGTGATGCAATAGAGGATATATTCTTCTCTGTTACTTTTGGAACAGTTGCTGCTGGATATGGGGCATGTTGGGGTCAAGGGTTTCTATGATGACCCAATCATTTTTAACAGTTTACACAGAAAGCATATGCACTTTAGCACTGAACAGCAGTGGTAAAGTGCCCAGATTCCTATAGCCAACAAAAACAGGGTCGGAAAAAAAGGAGGCAAAAAGTTTGGGGATATACCTGCTAAAAGGGCCAGGTCTAACATATATTTATATATATATATATATATATATATATATATATATATATATATATACACGCTCCATCACCAAATGCCACCGCCGAAAGTAAAGAGGCCAACCCAGGAGAAACAGGTGGAAACAGGCTTTATTCAATCTTCAGCACGTAAGGAAGCATAGTACACCCGCTTACAAGGCGAATGCATTTCGGAATTTGTTCATCCTTCTTTAGCGCCACGGGTGTGTAGGTAAATCAGGCGGCGGCAAATGTGTCTGACAAAATGTCACGCCCCTCCCGATTTAACCAGCTTTGCTCCACCCCCTTTCCAGCCAAGGCCACGCAAATGTCTGTTGGCAAGTCACGGCATGTGTAGTGACTACCTTCCCCAGAGTGCATCTTGCTTGATCACTGGGGAACGTTGCATGGGGATGGCAAAGCATTATTACAATGTTTTTGCTCCCCTCTTTGCCGAAGACGAATAGGCTGTCTCCTCCGGTCTCCTACCGCCTCAACCTGCCTGTTCCTGGTGTCGAAAACGGGGACAAGGCAGACATGCAAGCCCAGTCCAGCATGGAGCCAGATGACCCCAACACCACCTAAATTACACCAGGCAAGCAGGCGGACTCCGACATGTCCCGACAACTCGGGTAACTCCAAATACGCCACCGGAGCAGCAACCAGTAAAGTCAGAGCCAACTTTGTGAGGCGGGGGCCCCTTGACGCGGTACTGGACACCGCGTTGATGCATACGCTCCATCACCAACTGCCACCGCCGAAAGTGAAGAGGCCAACCCAGGAGAAACAGGTGGAAACAGGCTTTATTCAATCTTCAGCAGGTAAGGAAGCATAGTACACCCGCTTACAAGGCGAATGCATTTCGGAATTTGTTCATCCTTCTTCAGCGCCACGGGTGTGTAGGTAAATCAGGCGGCGGCAAATGTGTCTGACAAAATGTCATGCCCCTCCCGATTTAACCAGCTTTGCTCCACCCCCTTTCCAGCCAAGGCCACGCAAATGTCTGTTGGCAAGTCACGGCATGTGTAGTGACTACCTTCCCCAGAGTGCATCTTGCTTGATCACTGGGGAACGTTGCATGGGGATGGCAAAGCGTTATTACAATGTTTTTGCTCCTCTCTTTGCCGAAGACGAATACGCTGTTTCCTCCGGTCTCCTACCGCCTCAACCTGCCTGTTCCTGGTGTCGAAAACGGGGACAAGGCAGACATGCAAGCCCAGTCCAGCGTGGAGCCAGATGACCCCAACACCGCCTAAATTACACCAGACAAGCAGGCGGACTCCGACATGTCCCGACAACTCGGGTAACTCCAAAGACGCCACCGGAGCAGCAACCAGTAAAGTCAGAGCCAACTTTGTGAGGCGGGGGCCCTTGACGCGGTACTGGACACCGCGTTGATGCATACGCTCCATCACCAACTGCCACCGCCGAAAGTGAAGAGGCCAACCCAGGAGAAACAGGTGGAAACAGGCTTTATTCAATCTTCAGCAGGTAAGGAAGCATAGTACACCCGCTTACAAGGCGAATGCATTTCGGAATTTGTTCATCCTTCTTCAGCGCCACGGGTGTGTAGGTAAATCAGGCGGCGGCAAATGTGTCTGACAAAATGGCACGCCCATCCCGATTTAACCAGCTTTGCTCCACCCCCTTTCCAGCCAAGGCCACGCAAATGTCTGTTGGCAAGTCACGGCATGTGTAGTGACTACCTTCCCCAGAGTGCATCTTGCTTGATCACTGGGGAACGTTGCATGGGGATGGCAAAGCGTTATATATATATATATAGATAGATAGATAGATCGATATATAGATATATACATAGATAGATAGATATGTATATATATATATTAATATATATATATATATACATATACATATATATATCCCAAACACAAAGTTGCCTGTTGAAGAAGGGCCCACAAGCAGGTAAGGATTAGCTCAAACATCTTTATTTGAGGTTGGCTGTGGCAGAAGATCAAAGCGCTACGTCGCCTAACAAATAACCAGCCCTACGCGTTTCGTGCGTGAGCACTTCATCGTGGGCTGCTGGTTCTCAAGTGTAGGGCAACAGTCGTTTTCAAAACCACATTATCAATTAACTGTCACTGCCCATGTGGGCGTAGCTCCTCTCAGAGCATTGTGGTCTACGTGGTTCCAAAGTTTTACCCGAGTGGGTCTCTGTACCTTTCACAGAAAAATAATGTCCAATTAATACCAAGAGGTTCGCTCCGCCACGCTGAGCCTTCGCACATCACCTTTGCACCTCCAAAGTAGGCTCCTGCTACCCACGCCGCCTCGTAATTAAACGCTGCTACAGGACAGGAAACCAGCAGGGCTCCTTCCGCGACTCAGGCCAGCCGCTAAACATCCCAAACACAAAGTTGCCTGTTGAAGAAGGGCCCACAAGCAGGTAAGGATTAGCTCAAACATCTTTATTGGAGGTTGGCTGTGGCAGAAGATAAAGCGCTGCGTCGCCTAACAAATAACCAGCCCCGACGCGTTTCGTGCGTGAGCACTTAATCATGGATTGCCGGTTCTCAAGTGCAGGGCAACAGTCGTTTTCAAAACCACATTATCAATTAACAGTCACCGCCCATGTGGGCGTAGCTCCTCTCAGAGCATTGTGGTCTACGTTGTTCCAAAGTTTTACCCAAGTGGGTCTCCGTCCCTCTCACAGAAAAATAATGTCCAATTAATACCAAGTGGTTCGCTCCACCGTGCTGAGCCTTCGCACATCACCTTTGCACCTCCAAAGTAGGCTCCTGCTACCCACGCCGCCTTGTAATTAAACGCTGCTGCAGGACTGGAAACCAGCAGGGCTCCTTCCGCGACTCAGGCCAGCCGACATCCCAAACACAAAGTTGCATGTTGAAGAAGGGCCCACAAGCAGGTAAGGATTAGCTCAAACATCTTTATTGGAGGTTGGCTGTGGCAGAAGATCAAAGCGCTACGTCGCCTAACAAATAACCAGCCCGACGCGTTTCATGCGTGAGCACTTCATCATGGGCTGCCGGTTCTCAAGTGTAGGGCAACAGTCGTTTTCAAAACCACATTATCAATTAACAGTCACCGCCCATGTGGGCATAGCTCCTCTCAGAGCATTGTGGTCTACGTGGTTCCAAAGTTTTACCCGAGTGGGTCTCCGTGCCTCTCACAGAAAAATAATGTCCAATTAATACCAAGTGGTTCCCTCCGCCACGCTGAGCCTTCGCACATCACCTTTGCACCTCCAAAGTAGGCTCCTGCTGCCCACGCCGCCTCGTAATTAAACGCTGCTGCAGGACTGTAAACCAGCAGGGCTCCTTCTGCAACTCAGGCCAGCCGCTAAACATCCCAAACACAAAGTTGCCTGTTGAAGAAGGGCCCACAAGCAGGTAAGGATTAGCTCAAACATCTTTATTGGAGGTTGGCTGTGGCAGAAGATCAAAGCGCTACGTCGCCTAACAAATAACCAGCCCAACACGTTTCGTGCGTGAGCACTTCATCATGGGCTGCCGGTTCTCAAGTGTAGGGCAACAGTCGTTTTCAAAACCACATTCTCAATTAACAGTCATCGCCCATGTGGGCGTAGCTCCTCTCAGAGCATTGTGGTCTACGTGGTTCCAAAGTTTTACCCGAGTGGGTCTACCTGCCTCTCACAGAAAAATAATGTCCAATTAATACCACAAGCATTTAAGGATTAGCTCAAACATCTTTATTGGAGGTTGGCTGTGGCAGAAGATCAAAGCGCTACGTCGCCTAACATATAACCAGCTCCTGAAGCACGAAACGCGTCGGGCTTGACTGTCATTTAAAGCAAGACACCCTGCCGATCTTCGCTGTTTCCTCCATTAAATGTGTGCTGATGAAATTTACCTGTTGCGGACTCGCACACTCCAGGCAAACTTGTGGTTTTGGATTTATGCGGCACCGCCTGAGCCCCAAGATGAGACCCACTGCTTTGCGGTCCGGCCGAGCAGGTAACGCCGATGGAGGAAGTAAGGAGCAGCATTAAGAGACAGAAGTGTTCTTTGCAACCCACTGGGGAATAATTTTGAAAATATGAATAACTGCACGTCAACTCACCTGGAGGAGCACTTTAACACTACAACTACCAACAGGCCACAGGGGTGGCCACGCCCATCCGGGCGGGGTGTTTGAAATCCATGTAGTGCTAATATAAACTGCAGGAGTAGTCATTCTCTAACAAGCCATTTGCCCATGAAGAAGTGCTCCTGAAGCACGAAACGCGTCGGGCTTGACTGTCATTTAAAGCAAGACACCCTGCCGATATTCGCTGTTTCCTCCATTAAATGTGTGCTGATGAAATTTACCTGTTGCGGACTCTCTCACTCCAGGCAAACTTGTGGTTTTGGATTTATGCGGCACCGCCTGAGCCACGAGATGAGACCCGCTGCTTTGCTGTCAGGCCGAAATGTCAACCGACATGGCGGCGTTTATGGAGCACTTGTGGTTTTGGATATATATATATATATATACTGGGACTCCACTTTCCAACAAGCAACGCACAGAACTCTTTCAGAGCTGTCCAATGACTGGCGTGCGATAGCGCTTTTAAGGAAGGTGTGGTCCAAATAGGCGCTCCTTGGCTGCATTCCCTTTGAGAAAGAGGTTAACTTGAAACGCGTCAGGGCTGTGGTCAGATGCCTTGATTCACTGACAGGAAGGACTGTTTTACCGAAAATAAAGCTTCTGGGGAAAGCTTTCTTGTGCTCGAGTGAGACTCATTTCTAGGACCACCCCCACCGAGCATGATGTTTGTGCAGCCGTCCTGCCGCAGAGTCTGCACCACTTCAAATCAAGGAGGCCACGGAGCTCGTGATCTACGGGGCTCTGTGTGTGGGGCACAAGAAATGGATTATAACAGCTGTGACTGCCAGGTGCATTTTAATTTGGAACGCTTCCATTGAGGAAATACTGGGACTCCACTTCCCAACAAGCAACGCACAGAACTCTTTCAGAGCTGTCCAATGACTGGCGTGCTATAGCGCTTATAAGGAAGATGTGGTCCAATTAAGCGCTCCTTGGCTGCATTCCCTTTGAGAAAGAGGTTAACTTGAAACGCGTCTGGGCTGTGTTCAGATGCCTTGATTCACTGACAGGAAGGACTGTTTTACCGAAAATAAAGCTTCTGGGGAAAGGTTTCTTGTGCTCGAGTGAGACTCATTTCTAGGACCACCCCACCGAGCATGATGTTTGTGCGGCTGTCCTGCCGCAGAGTCTGCACCACTTCAAATCAAGGAGGCCACGGAGCTCGTGATCTACGGGGCTCTGTGTGTGGGGCACAAGAAATGGATTATAACAGCCGTGACTGCCAGGTGCATTTTAATTTGGAACGCTTCCATTGAGGATATACTGGGACTCCACTTCCCAACAAGCAACGCACAGAACTCTTTCAGAGCTGTCCAATGACTGGCGTGCGATAGCGCTTATAAGGTAGGTGTGGTCCAATTAAGCGCTCCTTGGCTGCATTCCCTTTGAGAAAGAGGTTAACTTGAAACGCGTCAGGGCTGTGGTCAGATGCCTTGATTCACTGACAGGAAGGACTGTTTTACCGAAAGTAAAGCTTCTGGGGAAAGCTTTCTTGTGCTCGAGTGAGACTCATTTCTAGGACCACCCCCACCGAGCATGATGTTTGTGCGGCTGTCCTGCCGCAGAGTCTGCACCACTTCAAATCAAGGAGGCCACGGAGCTCGTGATCTACGGGGCTCTGTGTGTGGGGCACAATAAATGGATTATAACAGCCGTGACTGCCAGGTGCATTTTAATTTGGAACGCTTCCATTGAGGAAATACTGGGACTCCACTTCCCAACAAGCAACGCACAGAACTCTTTCAGAGCTGTCCAATGACTGGCGTGCGATAGCACTTATAAGGAAGGTGCGGTCCAATTAGGAGCTCCTTGGCTGCATTCCCTTTGAGAAAGAGGTTAACTTGAAACGCGTCAGGGCTGTGGTCAGATGCCTTGATTCACTGACAGGAAGGACTGTTTTACCGAAAATAAAGCTTCTGGGGAAAGCTTTCTTGCGCTCGAGTGAGACTCATTTCTAGGACCACCCCCACCGAGCATGATATATAAAATTGGATGGCACCACTAACAGTTCAATGGTGATTTCCTGGCAGAGAAAAATTGTGCATGGCCAAGTAAAGCAGTGCATTATAATGGTGGCAAATATGGACTGCTTTGAAATTTTGTTTGCATACTTTAAGCAATTGCCTCTTGTGAGACATGTTGTGATCATCAGGTGGTGTTGGTAGTTTGATCCGAATGACAAACTACATTTTAGCCAATCAACAATTAATAAGTTCACGTAAATCAGTGCCATACTCCTGTGGGCTGATGCAACTGTAAATGATACTTCAAATAGGCAATTGCTTAAGGAGGTTATCAAAAGAAGACTTAAACAATGTGGACGAAACCACTATGTATATGCATTTAGATCACTGTGAATAGTAAGAACATGGACTCATTAGGTGTTCTTAAAAGACCCCTCACACACCATCCTGGTTGGTGTCATGCTTCATTATTGGGGTCCCAACCGGGGGGCGGAGTGCCTCCCAGTTGTGCTACGACGCCTGACTACAGCAGAGCTGGTGTGATGCATAAATGTGATGGGAGGTGAAGTATTTACAGTTAAAAATATCTATGAGAATTATTTCCAATAACTTTAATAGTGGCGGCTCAGGATATAGTTAAAAAAGAGAGATACTATGTGTCGTGCAACTAATCAGGAGTTATCTACCATGAGTTGCTGTTTGTATGGTGGTCTACATGTTTCAGCCCGTAAAAACAATTGCAAGGGCTTTCTTCAGGACCAGAATGTGCATAAAAGTGAGTGGCAAAGGTGGTAGGTGCCACATGAAACCTTTTGTGATACCTACACACGCGCTAAGGTGTGTGGATCAAAAGTGTCTGTATACTTACTGACACTTCAGAAAAATACCTGTAAGGAAAAAAGAGACAAAACAAGACATATAGTATAGCAACAATAAAATGCAATTTTACTAAATAAGATTGGTTATTCAAGACTGCCATATTTGATTTACTTGAATGTCCAAGTAAAGTGCACTGAGTGTGCCAGGGTCTGTAAGTCAAATGCTACTAGTCGACTTTCAGCACTGGTTGTGCCACCCACCTGACTAGCCCTGTAAATGTGTTTCAGACCTTTCACTGTAGTGCTTGTCGACTGGGCAAATGAACCCACTTCCGAGGCCCCAAACCTTCCCTTTTCTTACATGTACAGCATCTCCCCCAGGTACGCCAAATGTACCCCCATGGGTAAGGTGCAGGGTATGTGATAATTAGGACATGTACTGGTGTGTGTGTGACATGTCCAGCTAGTGAAATACTGTGTATGTAGTTTTTCACTGTTGAAAGGCTGTCTGTCCCTTTGGCTATAATTAGGGCTGCACTGTAACATCTTACATGTGTAACTTTCAATTGGGACAAGCTAGAGAAATGGATGTTTAGGCTGTTTAAACTCACAATTTAATAACACCCCTTTTGGAAAAAGTGGTTTTTAAATTGTGTGTCTGAAAATGCCACATTTAGAAAGTGGGCATTTTCTTACTTGACCATTCTGAGTGCCTCTAAATGTTTGTGTGAGCAATATATAATGCAACATTTTATGTGGTGCAATACTGTGGAATGCAATAATAGTGGGCAATGTACATCACATTATTATGCAATGCAACAATACTATATAATGCAATATTGTACTTCAGTACTATGTAATGCAATAGTATGCAACAATGGAAAACATTAAGCACTTCAATACAATGCGGAGCTATGCAACTATACTATAAGATAAAATAATGCAATATTTCCAACGCGTGGTTAAATGGGAACAATATTATATAAAGCAATAGCATGTATTCCTAAATACTACACAATGCAACAATAATATGCACTGCGGTACAATATAGTTTGACTCAATGAGGTACACATAGAGATTAAAAACATGTCAAAATACATTGGTTTGTTCAATGCACCAGGGGCTATAGATTCTTCTCATGCTATGTAATATGATACAACTGCGCAATGCTGCAAGTATGGGATGAATAGAACATGGATTGCTCCAAACGGAAATAATTATCGAAATACAAGTAAATAGATTAAAACAAAATTATAATAGGACATTTCTGAACTAGAAATTAATGGTTAGTAGCAAAAAGAAGACATCAATGAAGTGATCAAAGCTTTGGAAGGCGGAATTGAAAACATGAAGATGAGTGAAAGCAACATAAGCAACACAAATTCATAAGAGACTAGGAAACTGGAAAAATATACAATAGCCAAAAGATGTGTGCCATTAAAATAATGAGCTGAGGGGGCGTGGCTAGCAGCGGAACATGGCGGCAGCATAGTCGAGAAGCTCCGGGCGTGAGGCGGCCTTCCCACTACAATCCGCATACGTATCCGCTACTCTGTAGCCTCGGAAGGAAGGAACCTGGGTCCAGGACCGAGCGGTGTCCGACCAGTGGAAATACGGTCCATCCGCCACGCCGGGACACAGCCTACAAAGCCCCGAGACAGGAGGGCCTAACTGCCGAGTGAAACACCGAGCGGTAGTGGTCACTGCGCCCGGGCGGGCGGAAGTGGAGGAGACGCGGGGAAGACAAGCCGGAAGTCCGGGCTCATTGGAAACACCCGCACTACGACGGCAGAAGTACTGATAAAGACTCCCTACCCTCCCGGGTTGCCCCATCACGCTGTGAATGGCGGACAGAGCTGTAGCGGAGGAGTGCGCAGTGGTGCGCACACCAGAACAGCACCGGTCGGAGAAAATCGGGGGCGCACGCCCAACGCGCATAACAGCAGCGCGGAGAGTGGGTAAGGACGCCGCCTGTCCCGGAGGATAAAGCCAACCGCAGCTCCTCAGGCAGTACAAACTAACTTTGCGATGCGCATGGTGTGAGTAAAAGCCACCCATTAGTATAGGAGGCGATTGCAGCAGGGGTGAAGTGCGAGCCCCACCAGTGGCGCGGTGAGGGCCAACAGCGAACTGACGCAGTGTGCGGGTCCAAGGTCCCTTACAACAGCCATTACGCGACAGTGGCGAGAAGCTACCGGGCACCACTTGCACCACCGGTTCTACAACTGTGGGGGACGCCCTTAGAGACCTCTTCAGTGGAGAGGATCACTGACACGTCGCACACTACCAGAGGGGCAGGAGCTGTGGCGCAGGCATATCGCCATTCACGAGGCGTCCGATTTACACGAGCCAGGGAGGAAAGAGACGCCGGGATTCAACATTAGGACCGGGGACAGACCAAGGGGTGCGTCCAGGGGTCAAGGCCATATAAGAAGTGGCGAGGGGGCACTGTCGGAGGGGCACCATGATGGGCAGAGGCACGAAAGGTGGCTCAATGCAATCCAAATTGGACAAATTTGCCTACGACAAAAACAACCCTCCACAAACGGAGCCTCGTACCTCCATAGAAAAAGCGCCCAACGGAGAAGGCCCCAAGAAAGCGACGCTCGAATACGTAATGAAAGCGCTGGAGCAGGTGCAAGTGACGGTGGGGTCTACGGCTACAGAGATCACCTTACTATGCATGGACTTCCATAGGATGAGCGAGAGAGTGAAGCAGGTCGAGGTGGTCACAAAATCCCTGGTGGAGGACGTCTCGGAACTCCAAATAGCGATGGGGCGAATGGAAGCGGAAAACAGAATACTCAAGGAGAAGCTGGACGATCAGGAAGGGCGCTCAAGAAGGAACAACGTCTGGATTCTTGGGTTTCCGGAATCAGAAGGTACGCGCGCTACAGACCTCTATGTTGAAGATTTGATCAAGTCGAGACTTCAACCCAAGGGGCTCTCACATTTCTTCTCGGTGGAGCGGGCACACAGAGTGTCCGGTGGAAAACCAAAACCGGGGGCACCCCCGAGACCGATCCTTGCACGGCTCTTCAACTTTCGCGACCGGGACCCTATCTTACAGGCGGCGAGGGTGTCACCATCGATCCAGATTCAGAATTCCACACTCGCTTTTTTCCCAGACTACACTGCTGAGGTCGCTCGTCGGAGGAGGACTTTCCTTGAGGTCAAGAAAGAACTGAGAGCAAAGGAACTAGCTTACTCAATGCTCGGTTGAGAGTTGTAGCAGACAACAAAGTGTGGATTTTTGACACCCCAGGGGTGGCTCGCGGCAGGCTGGAGGGTTGGAAAACTGTTGGACTGCCCCGCCGCCCGACAGGTCTAACCGGAACCAACGAGGTGACAGCCGAATGGGATCACAGGCATCAGGCGGGGAGGGCATGGCGCGGTCGCCACTCCAGCACCAACTTGAAGCAGATGGAGGCGAGGACTCATGAGCTCCCAGCACAACCCAGGTGTGGTTCCGTGGTTCGCGAACTGGGTTCGATGGTTCCGAACCCGTTCAATAAAGATTGTCGGAAATGGACGATTTTGGTGTCAGCAGACCGCAAATGGCGAGTGTAGCGTGTCTGAGTGTTTTCGTATGAATCGATATAGGAGAACACTCTGTATTCAAGGATTTCGTTTGAACCTCCGGGTTCCATTTTGTATACGGCAGCCATTTTGTGTGGTTGCCCTAACATAGGCCCGATGACTGTAGCCGAACGAGTCCTTGAGACACGTACGCCTTAGCTGACTTCTGGGTGACTTGGCCGAACTGACTCCTTGCCCGAGGCCGACCTCGCTGAGCCAGTTCCTTGTTCAGCAGCTGGTCCGATAAAGATCAAAGAGCAGGACGTGCCCGAGTTTATGGTACACTGCTCCCACCTTTCTATCTCCTTTCTAATCTGTTTCTGCCTTTCCTTTACGACATAATCATTGATTTGGGTTGAAGGTTTTATGATGGGTTTGTCCGGCCTGATCGAACAGGAATCTTGGAATGTGCGTGGTCATTTCTGGTGGGCTGGACAACGGAAAATGGGATTGTCTGAGATTGTCGTCATACGCTACTTTCAAAATGTTACACTGTCATTAGTCAGTTTGTATGCACCGAATGTTAATTTGAAATGTTGCCTGAGGCTTGATTTTTGGCATAAAAGACCATGCTCCGCTTATTGAATTTGTGCAGTCTCTGACGAACCACCCGTGTGTGCTTCGTAGATCTCTGTTCCTGGTTGCAGCCAATAAACTTTGGTCTTTGACGTCATCAAGAAGTATCCTGTGTCTCTGTTTGCCAAGACAGGGGAACTCGAAGGTTTCAGGCGTTCTCCCTGACGCCGCTGGGTTCTAAAACCCGGTCCTTCAGTTGACGCCCAACGTGGGGCGACTTCAGCAGTACCAGTCCAAGCCAGAGGTTCGTGAGAAGCTTCGTGTGAAAATTCTGGAGGAAGGCCAGCCACTTCATCGACCCCTGTATGTCGTCGTGGTCCGAAAGTCTTTGCTGCGAGGTTTCCCACTTTCCGACGGCTACGAAGGACTGCTGCCCTGACTGTCGCCCTGTTTTGGAGCCTTAGACGTTTGTAGAGCGAGACGATTGACGGGTCTTCTGGTGACGCCATCGACATTTCAGTTAAGTATAAGCGGAGCGTCTCCTAGTCCTTAGTTTGTTTGGTATCCTTTAGTGGATCGCTTTGATTTGGTACCTGCAGGCCCCAAAGCCAAGGGATTTGTGTATTCATGAGACTATCGTTTCAAGATTTCCCTTGTTGTTTGAAGCTAGACTAGTGAGCAAGATGCCTGGTTTTAGCAGTTTTAGACACTTGTTTAGTTGTGGTATATCGAGGGATTCCCGGTTAGAGGATTCATGTCCGGTTCCTCCGATCGGAACTCCTACATACGATTTGTATGTGAAACATGGTGTGGGCCCTATTAGTTATAATGAGATCTGGGTAAAATATACGAAGAGTGACGGTGTCCTACAGTGGCCCCGTTACGGTAGTTTTGAAACTGAAATTCTAGATAACCTTGAGGTGAAGTTGTTCAAAAAGAAAGCCCGGCCGGCGATGTTTGACTCTTTCCGCATATGGCCCAAAGAAGCCAAACAGAAAGAAATGAAATTAGCGAAAAAGAATAAGCGAGAAAGAGGTATGTCAATGGTTCAAGCTGCCATTGCGTATAGAGATAATGAAGAAGAACAAGAAAGTGAACAGATGCTTAGAGTGAGGAAGTTAGCGGTAGATAGATGCTACCCAGTCTTGCCGCCTAAAGAGCAGAAAGACGAGAAAGATCTTGCGAAAGATCCTTTAATGTTGCATCTGTTAAATTCACCACCACCCTATGTGCAGAATGCTACGGCACCACCGCCACCAGTGGTGGCTGTGCAACTGCCGGTTATTTTGCCTCCTGCGATTCCTCTACAGCCAGCTCTTCCGTTGGCTACTGTTTCTTTGGTGCGGCCTCCTCAGCGGCCGCCAACTTTGCCCTTTTCTACGACTGCTACTTCTATGCCTGTCCCTAACACTTCTTCAGTTCCGACTTTGGATTCTCCTACTACTGTTTCGTCTTCCCTTATTCTTCCGACTACTCCTTCTCCTAGACAGCGGATGACTGCTGCTTTTTCTGGTTTTCTGACTCCTTGGTTGGGACAATTGGGTATGTCTCCTGTGAGTGAGCGTAGACAGTCGCGTAGTCAGTTGCCTGATACGGATGAACGAGTGGTTTTGGATCACATGGCACGTAGATGGGTTACGTACACGTCTCAGTACGATCTTGAGGGTATCATGGATGTTTTTTGGCAATGGGAAGCACCTAAGCAACGGTATGTTTTTGAGATCATGTGTGCGTTCCTCCATGACCAATGGATGGACGAAGTGGGTAAACCTCCTGAAGAGTTGTTTCGATTGCGTTCTGAGTTTGCGAAAGGGACGATTGTGAGTCTCCTCGACATCGAGAGAGCGGTGTCGACGTTATTGTCGTTTCGAAATATTGCTTCTTCTGAACGGCTGTTTGAGCCTGATTCGTCAGTTGGGAGAAAAGCGCGTCAGTATCCGATGCGAGAGGTTCCTCCGGTTTGGAGACCTGCTGATGCCACTGCTGTTCCGCCTGTTGTTGCACACTTTTCAGCGAGTGTGGTTACATGTTCCATGGAAGTGTGCTGAAGTTCTAGCGCTTAAGCAGACTTTGCCTGATCCGGGGAAAAATCCAGCGGGATATTATAAAGAGCTTACGCAAACAGTGAGTTTGTGCGTCATGAATTTGGCGGACATAGATATGTTGTTTGGGAATGTTGTTCCACAGCTCATCTGGAATGTCATTCGACATACGGATCATGATAATGAATTGGGTGATTCATGGGTTAATCTTGTTGCTGCGAATGATAGACAAGTTGGAGGTGCTAAGCCTGAAAATGTTATTACAGAACTTCCTGGTAGAATTATTAATCTCATGAAGACTTTGATGCCCGAAGTACGTGTTAATTGGGATAAGTTGTCTGCATGTAAGCAGAAGAAAGATGAGACTGTGTCAGATTTTTTCACGTGTTTTGTCGATCATAGTGGGCAGGATATGGCTACCGAGGGTGGCCAGAGATTGTTCGTCGACAAGTTTGTGCATAATCTTCTTCCCGAGTTATGTACTAAGTTGAAGGATTCTGAGAGTGCTTGGCCTGTTTCTACATCAGCGCAGATTTTAGCTACGGCTCAGTACTATGAGAATAGACGCAAGGACGAGTTAGAGAAAGCGGATAAGAAGACTAAGGAATTGAAGACTAAAGTTCTTCTACAACAAGCTTATCCACCCTGTGTTAATAATCAGCGTGATTATCAGCAACCTCAACAGTATTCGAGAAACTCGCAAAGGGACGAGACTTCTCAACAGCGTTTTCCATATGGCCCTAATCAGTGTGCGTATTGTAAAGAAGGGGGTCACTACAAGAATAGTTGTCCGGTCTTGCTACAATGAGCGAATAGTGCTCCTGGTGTGAAAGGTAGAGGTGCTCAGCAAGCGCCTAGAGGTAGAGGTCGCGGACAGAACGTGCGTCCTTTGCCTCCGCAGAATTTGATGAATAGTTTTGATCAACAGCAGAATTCGTCTGGTAGGACAGCACAGTACTATGTAGATGATTATTATGTTGAAGGTGATGAAGCAAATGGTAACAATTGTTAGGACAGCCATGGACAAAGAGAGGGAGTTGTTTCAGTTCCAGTAGATCAGAGTGGACCTTATGTTGAAGTGATTGCATCAGGTGTGTCAGAGCCTTTTCTGCTAGAGACTGGTGCTACGAAGAGTTCTATTATGCATTCTAAACTCCCTGGCGCACCTTTGTCTGGCTTTAATAATGTTTCTGTAGGTTTTTCTGGCGCCCCCGTTACGAATCCGATTTCTGCTCCATTGCCCCTTTCTGTTGGTCCTCGTAGGTTTGAAGCACCCCTTCTTTTGACTACAGGTTGTAATGAGAATTTGTTGGGTTTGGATTTGTTGAAGAGATTGTATGCGACTTTGTACTGTTCTCCGTCAGGAGTACATCTTACTTTGGGTGAGAGTGTGATCTCTCCGATGTATGTATCTAAAGATTGTCTTCCATCGGAATTGTCTCTGTTACCCGATTCAATGTGGGCTACGGGTCCAAATGATGTGGGCCTGTTAGATATTATCCCATATGTTGTGACACTGAAGGCGAATGCTAAGTTACCGCGCATTCCGCAATATCGTTTCTCAAGTGATGGTGAGCGTGCACTTTTGGCGATCATTTATGATCTGATCGACAAGGGTGTTATTGAAGAAAATGCGAGGTAATGTGTGCAATAGTCCTGTTTTGCCTGTCCTAAAGAGAACTGATCCTTCACAGCCTCCTGTATATAGATTTGTTATCGATCTTCGTGAAGTGAACAAAATTGTTGTTCCACAATTTCCTGTTGTGCCTGACATTACTGCGTTATTGACTCTGATTCCGGCTTCTGCCACCTGGTTTTCGGTGATCGACTTGAAGAATGCTTTCTTCAGCATCCCGATTGCCATGGAGAGTAGGGATATCTTTGGATTCTCTTTAGGAGGACGAAGTTTCCGCTTTAAGCGCACTCCTTAAGGCTATTGCGAGAGTCCATCGATTTACAGTCAAGCTTTAAAGACACAACTTGATCTGTTGATTTTACCTGAAGGTGCAGCTCTTATTCAGTATGTTGATGATTTGTTAGTTGCCGCCGATACTGAGGAGATTTGTAAGGATGCCACTTTGTTATTATTACGTCATTTATCTGATTGTCATCACAAAGTTTCTCTCTCAAAGCTGCAATTCTGTCGACAAGAAGTTACCTACCTAGGTCACCTCTTATCGAAGGAGGGAAGGAAACTCACCCCAGAAAGAATTCAGGCTATTGCGAAAATGAGTGTTCCTACGACACAGAGAGAAGTACGAGCGTTTTTGGGTATCACGTCGTATTGTAGACAGTGGATTCCTAATTTTTCCTTGTTAGCGAAGCCTTTGATAGCTCTTACTGTTAAGGATACTCCAAATCCTATTCCTTGGACTGACGAATGTTAGAAGAGCTTTTCGGAATTACGCAATGCGTTAATCAAACCACAGCCTCTCCAATCCCCATAGGAGTAAAAAGTCTGCAGCATGCACGTTTAAAAATAGGAACCTATATTCAAATTAGGAAACCCACCCCTGTCCCGTGCATCCAGCACTCCGTGTGAAAGTGTTTGTGTAAACGATCTTTAAAGTATATTGTTTGTGTATACATTATGTTGTGTTAACACTGATTTCCTTTTGTGACTCTTGGCGGTGTAAGCTTGGGTTAATCCGTTTTGAAACAGGTAACTTGAAGCGGTATGCATTGTCAAAGCTTGAGCTTAAATCAATATTGGTTTCTGCCTCGTTTCTGCAGACAAGCGGAAACACGCGTTGGTTTGCTTTCCAAAGAAACGCGGGTGCTCCGCTTCTGTCAAAAGCAGAAAGACGCGTTTGTTGACATTTCTCTCTCTGCGCGCACGGGGAGAAATACAGCGTCAGAAGGCACGCATGCGTCTCGACGTTTGGGTGTGGTTCCACTATAAAAACCACACCCGAGCTTCTGGAAGACGCTTAGCCTTCCAGCCTTGCTTGAGGAAACATCGCGCATCTCCAGAAGACCTTCAGGATTCCTTCTAGGCTCGCAGATTGCAGTACATCTTTTGAAGGACTGATTCTGGACAATGCTACAACAAGATTTTGAAAGCTAAGTGCAAACTCTTTTCTTCATAGGCGCCCATCGCTAGCAACCTTCTTGGAAAGAACAATTTTTGGGAACATTCTCTCTGAATTCAAGAGGAGAATTAATGCAAGAAAGAAAGACATTTGTTTACTGTGTTCAATGTGGACATAGATTGTGATGTGTTCAATGTGGACATAGATTGTGAATTCAGTTTAGGCTATATGTACATTTCTTGTTTGCTGTATGTGTATGTCTTTTAGTTCTTTAAGCAGGAAAAAACAAAGTCATCTGAAAACGAGGAAGTGGTGAAAGTTATTACAGTTAGCAAAAAAGTAAGTGCAATTGGAAAAGAAGTTGGTTTAGAATCTATCTTTTAGAATTGGTATAATTGTGCATTTGTATCTTTGTAGTGAAACTGCTTCACCCAGCATTTAACTTCAAGAACTGAATCTCCTTCATCAGCACACCTCTGCTAACCTGTACCGACACACCACACCACTTCCAGGACGCGAAGCCTCTCTTTGTAGATCGCAGGTAGGATATTTAAAACTGAAAATAGGTTAACAGGTTTACAGTATAGAAAAAGTAAGAGAGAGTGTCAATCCCTTTTGAGAAAAAGATACTAAGGTGAGCTTGTTGCTTTGCAGGTCGACTACAAGAACTCACATTAGCGTCAGATCCGGCCACTCTCCCTTTTAGCTATCCAGCATCTTGGCGCGTAAATCTACTAACCACCAGAGGTAGGATAGGTTTCAGGGAGTTTGGCTCATAGCGTCTCTGCAAAACCCGTCAAGCACCTTACAGGTAAGATTGCACAGCCTTTCAGGTAAGAGTGACTTGAATCACCTGACAGTGTTCAGCTCCTGTGTTGGGTACTCCTGACTACAGTAAGCCTTTCACATTGTATGTCCACGAGAGAGAGGGATGTGCATTGTCGGTTTTGACTCAGCAGTTTGGCGATAAGCAACGCCCATGTGCGTACTTTTGGGGTCAACTTTAGATCCTGTAGCTAGAGCATTGCCGAGTTGCTTGAGAGCCACGGCGGCAGCGGCTGTGTCAATTCGACAATCTGCTGGTTTGGTAATGGATAACACGTTAGTGGTTATGGTTCCACATGCAGTGGATACCTTGTTGAATCGTACCAAGACACAGCACTTAACTAGTGCTCGGTTGTCAGGGTATGAGCATACACTGTTAGTGAGTCATGTGCACATCAAAAGGTGTAATACCTTAAACCCAGCTACATTGTTGCCGATTTCGCTTGAGACAGATGATGATAGTGAAGAACAGCACGATTGTTTTCTAAGAACCGAAGAAGAGACAAAAGGGAGAGTGGATCTCCGAGATACTCCTCTTCCTGACTGTGATGATGCTTTGTGGGTTGATGGTTCGTGCTTTAAGTTGCCGAATGGTGATACGACTGCAGCATATGCTGTGACGACTTTGCATACTATTGTTGAAGCTGCACGTATCCCACATAACTCAGCACAAGCAGCGGAATTGATTGCACTTACGAGAGCGTGTGTGTTGGCGAAAGGAAAACGAGTGAATGTGTACACAGATAGTCAGTATGCGTTTGGTGTGGCTCATAGCTTTGGGTGTTTGTGGAGTGAACGTGGATTTTTGACATCGCATGGGACGAAGATCCAACATGGGCAACTGGTGAATGAACTTCTTGAATCTCTTACCTTACCATTGCAAGTAGCGATTGTGAAATGCAGTGCCCATAAAAAGGTTACGGATGATGTCGGTCGTGGTAATGCGTTTGCGGATGAAGTTGCGAAAGAAACTGCTAGAAACGTGATGAGTCGAATGTATGTTGCGGGTCCAGCGAGATGGGTTCCAGAGAAGAGTATGTGTGAAGATACCATTGAGAGTGTGAAATCCATTCAAGGTGAAGCCACAGAGAAAGAGTTGAAAGAATGGAGAGAAAGCAAGGGTAGATTGGATTCGAATGGTTGTTGGACTGATTTGTCAGAGCATCAGAGATGGTTGTTGCCTAACGCGTATGTGCTTCCAGTTGTTACAATGGCTCATGGAATGGCACATATTAGTGTGAAATGGATTTGCAAGCTGTTGGCCCCGGTTTGGCAGAATGTGGGAATTCCCACATGCGCAGAGAATTTGGTCAAGAATTGTATGGTGAGTTTGATGCATAATCCTGGTAAGGGAACTCCAACACCAGCTAGTCATTTTGCTCCTCCTATGTATCCGTTCGAGGCCTTGCAGCTAGATTTCATCCATATAGAGAGATGCAACAACTTGAAATATGTGTTAGTGGTTGTTTGCTCCTTTTCTAGATGGGTAGAAGCTTACCCCCTTAAGGACAATACTGCCTTGTCCACAGCGAAGGTCTTGATAAAAGAGTTTTTCCCGAGGTTTGGAATGCCGAGAATTATCTGAAGTGATAATGGGAGTGAATTTGTAGGTCAAGTCATGAAGAGAGTGTGTGTGGGTCTCGGAATTAGGCAGTAATTCCACGCTGCAAATCACCCCCAATCAGCTGGTTTAGTCGAGTGCTATAATGGCACTCTTAAATTAAAATTGGCCAAAATCCAAGAGAGCACTGGTTTACAATGGCCAGATGCCTTGCCATTAGCACTTTTGTCCACAAGAATGACTGTGCATTCGCGAATGGGTTTGAGTCCGTATGAGGTTGTGTTTGGTCGCCCGGCAAATATTTGGGGCGTACCAAGACCAACGAGGTTCAGTGACCTCGAGCATCCTGTGTTGCTTGACTACTTGCGTGAACTGACAACTAAAATGAGTGTTTTACGCCAACAGGTGCATGACAGCCTTCCACAAGCTGCAGAAGATCCAGGCCATTCTATTGAACCTGGATCGTGGGTTTTTGTACGTAACTTCCAGCGGACCAAGAACGAACAGCCCCGTTGGACGGGACCTTACCAAGTGCTCCTGTCAACAAGATCTGCGGTTCGAGTGTGAGGCAAGCGAAACTGGATCCACGGATCCCACACTAAAAGGGCACCTCTGCCCTTGCCATATGATAAGTGGGTGCAGGAGGGACTTGCAGACTCTGAAACAGAAGTTGTCCCACGGTTTATACCGTTCAGCGATGCTCAACTGATTGGAACAAACTCAGAGAAAGAGAGCGACAGGATTTTGCAAGAATCAGGACCTCCTGCAGAGCGATTGGACACTACAGAGCCTCACCTTTTGTTCGTTGATCAAGAATTAGCTGGAAAGAGCCGCTATAATCTGAGACCGAGAGTTACGGACAAATAAATAAAGACTAATAAAGTTTTATGATTTTTCTGTTTGCAGGTTAACTCTCCACCAAGGATCTACTCATTTTTGTTTTTTTTGAACCGCCATCCGGTTCTTGCTGCTAGGGTCGCGGTTGCCATCAGTCTTTGGAGTGCAAGCCTGAGACACTAGGTCGAGGGTTCTGTTGGCCCAAGGCAGCCTTCCTGGGTTAGCAGAGGCATTCCTGAGCAGAATCAACCTACCACCGCGGGCAGCACATTTAGTTTAGGATGGATTTCTTTGAGTTGGAGAGACCTGTACAGACACTGACTTTTAGAAAACGAATATGTAAAATAATATCGAAGAAAAGTTTTTTGATACCATGTTTATTTTCACTATTGAGCTTTATGATATTTATAGCTGGTTATGTAACATTTTCTTTTAAGATGACGTTTAATCCCACTGTGCAACCTACACCTTCACCTACTATTTCTTCTCATTCTTTCCATCCTTTGCCTGAGCATGAGGTAGCTAGACGATTGGAATTTGCTTACAATTCCTTCATCCAACTTTTGCACCAATACCAGTTAGTGATGAACACGACAAACTGTTGGATTTGTGGTTTGATGCCTCATACAACCGATAAGGGTATTCCTTATTTAGTTTTGCCCTTTAGCTTTAATGGTTCAATTTGGGCTTATAGAACTATGTTTATCTATGCCCATAGTGTCTACCCCCAACGTTCACTGAAAGACAACCCAAAGAATAGCGCTATAGTTAAAGGCATTGTCGACATGATTAGAGGGATTAGCTCGTATGAGACTATTCCGAGAGATGAGACACTAGCCTACATTGGTTGGAACGTTACTGGATATGGAGTTAGTCTGAGTGTTAACCAGCGAGCGAAAAGTTCTCCACCGATTTGGATAGTGCCCCATCAGGGCCACTATTGTCTGCAGGGCAATGGCAAGAATCCGAAGGCTCAGTTAGGGAAGAGTGTTTGCGCTGAGACTTATGTATTTGCGTCTCAGTCTTCCCCAGCGTTCTTAGCTGCTAAGGGTACCTACTTTGTTTGCTACGACAAAGCGTATACATGATTGCCCCCTGACTTCTCGGGCACATGTTTTGTTTCCTTTCTGTTACTTCCCACTTTTACAGCTGCGGCAGATTACCATAAGACAAGAGTTGCTAGAGGTGTCTTTAGTCAAGAAGACACTGCAGGACAAGAACTGGGAGATTTCTTTAAGGGTTTTCTGCCGTTCCTAACAGTAGGAATATTAGCCAGTTGACGAGAGTGGTTGAGTCCACCATAGTCGAAACTGCCGGTGCCCTTGGTAACCTGACTGCTGAGCTCCAGTCGGATAGACTCATGACACTTCAAAATAGAGTTGCCCTTGATGTTATTCTAGCAGACCGAGGTGGAGTTTGTAAGCTGATTCAATCGAGCTGCAGCGTTTTCATTCCAGACTACGCTCCATCAGTTTTCCAGGCCATTTCCAAATTGCATAAAATCTCCGATTCTGTCCATTTGGACAAAGGAGATTGGTCGTTGATGGGATGGTTATGGGGATTGATATCCACTTGGGGTTGGAAGATTTTGATGGTCATTGGGATGGTCTTAGCAATCCTTTTCATGATCTGTCTCTGTCTACAGTGTGCTCCTGCTATTTGTGGCCTCTGTGCTACTTCGTGTGGAAGGAGACCTGTCCAGAGAGAGATACTAAGTAATAGGATGTTGCTACAGCAACATATCAATGACCTGATGAATATAGATCCGGATTCAGATTAACCTGGGTTTGGGTCTGTTGCCTATGTAAGGGCAAAAGGAGGGGCTGTGGTTCCGTGGTTCGCAAACTGGGTTCGATGGTTTCGAACCCGTTCAATGAAGATTGTCGGAAATGGACGATTTTGGTGTCAGCAGACCGCAAATGGCGAGTGTAGCGTGTCTGAGTGTTTTCGTATGAATCGATATAGGAGAACACTCTGTATTCAAGGATTTAGTTTGAACCTCCGGGTTCCATTTTGTATACGGCAGCCATTTTGTGTGGTTGCCCTAACATAGGACCGATGACTGTAGCCGAATGAGTCCTTGAGACACGTACGCCTTAGCTGACTTCTGGGTGACCTGGCCGAACTGACTCCTTGCCCGAGGTCGACCTCGCTGAGCCAGTTCCTTGTTCAGCAGCTGGTCCGATAAAGATCAAAGAGCAGGACGTGCCCAAGTTTATGGTACACTGCTCCCACCTTTCTATCTCCTTTCTAATCTGTTTCTGCCTTTCCTTTACGACATAATCATTGATTTGAGTTGAAGGTTTTATGATGGGTTTGTCCAGCCTGATCGAACAGGAAACTTGGAATGTGCGTGGTCATTTCTGGTGGGCTGGACAACGGAAAATGGGATTGTCTGAGATTGTCGTCATACGCTACTTTCAAAATGTTACACTGTCATTGGTCAGTTTGTATGCACCGAATGTTAATTTGAAATGTTGCCTGAGGCTTGATTTTTGGCATAAAAGACCATGCTCCGCTTATTGAATTTGTGCAGTCTCTGACGAACCACCCGTGTGTGCTTCGTAGATCTCTGTTCCTGGTTGCAGCCAATAAACTTTGGTCTTTGACGTCATCAAGAAGTATCCTGTGTCTCTGTTTGCCAAGACAGGGAAACTCGAAGGTTTCAGGCAGTCTCCCTGACGCCGCTGGGTTCTAAAACCCGGTCCTTCACAGGGTGTTAAGTAATAGCGACAAGAATGGTTGGGACACGCTTGGACACTGATTTAGGGGACTTTGAAGAGGGCAGGGGAGCCGCCTGCTCCGGAGGACACTTCACCCCAGCAAGCAAGGACACTGTTAATGGGATGGGAGAAGCACTCTGCTAAGTTGGGGGGGCGGGCAGTTCTAGGTCCACTAAGAAGGGAGGCAGGGAGGGGGATGGTAGGGGGGGGGTAGTTTTGTTGTTATACACGTTATGCAGGCAGGGAATAGACACATGGTGTGACACTTACTTGACTGAGGTTTCTGGGACGGACGCAACACGCGGGCGGTGGGACATGTAAAGCTACCAGATGGCTAGGATGGCAAACTTACACGACACATATTACAATGCCTCGGGGGGGGAGATGCCTAGGACTACAGTAGTGCCCCTGCGGATTATGACCTGGAATGTTAGAGGGCTGGGGGACAAAATTAAACGAGGATTAGTATTGCATGCAGTGAAGAGACAGGGGCCAGCTCTGGTACTCTTGCAAGAAACACACCTCACTGGAGGGGTGTCCAAAGCAATAGATAGGAGAGGCTACGAGATGGCAGTGCACTCAGACTTCACCTCAGGCTCTAGAGGAACGAACATTTTGGTCAAGAAATCATTCCCCTTCATAATACTAAGTCCCAAAATCGACGAACAAGGCTGTTTTGCAGTGATACAGGGACAGTGGAAGGGGAGACTCCTGTGAGAGGTTGGCCTGGTATATGATGCTCACTAGTTCTAGTGATCACCTTGTACCATGCCAAGCAACCCTTATGATGATCGGTTGTAAGTCAACCTTATAGACCAGTTATCCTAGTGGTAACGTGGACAAAGCAGTCTTAGGCTAAACTCTGAAAGGCATGTGAAGCAAGCTGTTTTACCATATACAACCCCCTTGAATACCAAATGAAAGCACACCACACAGATATATATTGAAAATATATATATATATTTATTAACTACAAATATCCCCTATACTCTTTATGAGCACAGAAGCACAAGCGTTAAAACAAAACACAGTTGAAATACACAAAAGTTGCACAATATGGATGAGCCCTAGGGGCCACCTAAACCATATACTAAGAAAGTGGTATAAGAGATACCAATCGAAAAGGAAACAGGCCTAGGGCCTTGGGAATCGCTGGAGCTGATCGGAACTAGCAGTGACTAAGTCGGGAAAGGCCCGCGGGACTCGGGTGCAGTGTTTAAAGTGCACGCACTCACCAATGCATGTTCTATGGTGCGTAAAAGTTACAAAGTTAGTTATTTAGGAACCTTCCGAGTGACCTAGAGGAGTGAAACTTAAGACACCGACACTAGAGGTGTGTACCAGTGTGGGAACACCGGCGTTGCTGAGTTACCTCACCCACAGGACGCGGGTGCATAGGGTCGAAGTAGTGTCGGGTTTCGTCACGCTGGTCGATGGTGCTTGGAGCTGAAGATGCTGCAGACGGCTCGATGTGAAGAGTTCTGGTGGATCCAAGGGTGGATCTGAAGTGGTGAAGACTTGAAAGCAGAGGGGACAATGTTCAAAGTCACTAGCCAGTGACTACCGTGGAACCAGATTCGAACCAGGCGATGTCGGGTGCAAACAGGCGATGAGGTGTAGCTTCTCTCTGCAGCCACATGGACACGAAGAGGTCAAGGACGTCCAAGAGTCAATCACGAGCTTTCCCACGCAAGCTTCTCGCTGTTGGCGGTGTCGGCAACCTGATTGGAGCAAACAGGCCTTGGCTAATGCAAGCCACGCAGGAATCAAAAAAGGCTTATCACTCGGACCAGCAAGGTCAGAGCGGGTGCTCCCTTTTACAGGAGCGAGGGCAAGTCTGGTGCAACTAGACCCGCAGTGTAGTTTGTAGGTTTCATTGCCAAGATGGCCACTGACCATGTGGCAAGTGGCCGGGATGGCGCGTCAAGTGGCACAATGCCAAAGGGCCCCACGCAGATCGTGGAGGTGCTGGGGGCCTGATCTTCGGTGCAAGGGCTGCTCCGTGGTGGGGCTTCTCTGTTCCCAAAGCACAACATCGAGGGTGCCTCGGATGCTGCGCAGTCAGCTCTTTGAGGGTCTTTCAAGGGGTCCAGTCCCACGTCTCTCGGTGCCTCCACAGGTCCCTTCTTTGCAGGGACTGTGGATCGGGTTGTGAGAAGTCTGGGAGTCTGGGTCTTGTCAGGCTCTGGGCTCGGGCTCCGGTGGGAGGCGGTGGCAAAGCAGACGTTGAGTTGCTGGATGGTGCCTGTGTTCACAGGGTGGCCACTCCTAGGCCACAAGGGAGATGCTCTTCAGTCTTCTGTGCAGCAGAATGTCAAAGTCCAGTCGTCTTCTTAGTTTAAAGTTGATTTCAGGATGATCTGAGGTGCTATGGCACTGCTCCCACTCTTATTCCCCATCTGAGGGGTGGATCACCAGCTAGGTCCCTCCTCTGGGTGGGACCAGGAAGGGGGGCGGTTACACCCCCTTTCCTTTGTCCAGCTCCTCGCCAGGCCTGGGTCTGGAAAGTCCCAGGACCGGTTTGAACTAGCTTATGCACGGGGACACCTTGTGTGCCCCGGGCATGTCTGATTCTATTCAGCCCTGTCCTACCCAATACACAAAATCCTGGCTGGGGTGGTGCTCGCACCTCCCAAGGCAGGAACCCCTTTGTCCAAGCTTCCCTCGCTGGAAGGACTCCCAGCAGCAGGAGGTCAGACTTGTGTCTGTGGTGGCAGCATCCATTTTGTGATGCTGAGGCTCTGGTTAACTTTAACCGGGGTTAAGGCTATGTACATGTCGTGTCCCTCTAGAAGGGTGGAATGATATCCCCGTCGACAGAACTGTCGAGGGGATAGTATTCCAAATCGTTTGACACCTTACTCGACATGTTTTGATAAAGCCAAACCAAAGTTAGCATATAACCGCGAGGATTATAATGCACTTAAGAGTATATGGTATGGCAATATCCCGGAACAGCTAAGGGAGTTGTTCCCGACAGCTGCAGACAGGCTCAGCTCATGCTAGAGTACCATCTCACAACATTCCAAGCACTCTGCCTCCAGGATTGATGAGGCCTTCCATAGGAGTGGGTGATAGGAACATATGTGTCCAGTTAAGGTTAGATATAGGGATACTATATCTAAGCAAGAGGTGATTACACCAACTTACCCCAGCTGAGTGATCAGCCAGTTGTGTCAAATATGGAGGCCAGGCCAGGGGTGGCACAATACATGCTGCAGCCCCTGGTAGGCCTTGGAAACACCTATGCCCTGGGTACCTAGGGTACACTGTTACAGGGGCCAATAAGGTGAACCAGTTCCAATTCGTAATGCACCTAGAGTGCATTGACAGTAATTTAGAGAGAGAACAGCAGGCTGTGGGTCTGATTAGCAGGCCCACAGCCACATGAAGTCATAAACCAGTGAAGCAAAAAGCAAAAATTTGGGTGAAAATAGGATAGCAGACCGTACTCTCCTACAACTCCTGAATGTCATATCGGTATATGTCCCTCCGGCATTACACTCAGTTAAGCTGCCGGCGTTGGGTGACTTTCTGCTTTCCTTGCCTGAGGGAGACATAATTATTGGAGGGGACTCCAACGCAACGGTAGACGCCTTGGCAGATAGGTTTCCGGTCAGGACTCGGGCCCCCGGACACTCTCGCTTCCTCAACTTTTTGGAGGCTCTGGGGTTAATAGACGTATGGAGGCATACACACCCCACTGCAAAACAATATATCTATTATTCCACGGTACATAACAGTCTGTCAAGGATTGACTTCTTTCTGACAGTAGGAGACGGCTTACAACGGGTAGACACTATCGAGATCCAACCTCTGGAATTTCAGACCATTCCCCTGTGGTCTTGACCCTATCCACCTAGGAGAAATCCCGTAAACGGATCTATCTCATACACGCATCCTATTTCAGGGTCCCAAAGGTTAAAAAAGCACTTAGGAACGCGACAAAATATTATTTTCAAGAAAACTCGGCATCAGTACAGTCCTCTGCTGTTTTGTGGGAGGCGTACAACACAGTGTTACGGGGACAGGTGATAGCGTCCATTACAGGATATAGGCATGAGAGGCAACTAGAACTGTCCCAGTTAGAGATAGCAGTGCAAAGAGCCAACGAGGCCCATATGGTAGACCCAACACCAGTAACATTGCACACATTACTTCTACGTAAGCAGCAGTATAAGGAACACTTGCAACATCAGATAACCGAGCAAATTACTGCTACTGCGCATAAGATTTACGACATAGGGGATAAGGCAGGGAAGATGCTGGCATGGTTGGACAAGAGAGGAGGAAGCGCTAAATGGATACAACAGTTATACAATAAGGAGGGAATGGTGCAAACACGACCAGAGGGAATAGTGAGGGCCTTGGCTGAGCACTTCGAAACGGTATATACCCCTGATAGAATGGTGTCGGCGGGTGCGGCGAGAGCATTGCTCAGCCACGTCGTCGCGCGAACGCTGACGCCGGAGGCGGTTACGGAGTTGGAGGCCGATATTACGATTGAGGAAATCAAACAAACCATACATGCGGTGAAGTCGGGGAAAACACCAGGACCTAATAGTATCCCGATAGAATGGTACCAATCTATGTCTGCCCACCTTGGTGGGCCTCTATTGGATATGCATACTGAGAGTCTGTCTACAGCGGAACTCCAGTTAGATCAACGGACTACCACTATCATAGCAATCCCCAAGCCTGGTAAACCACAGGCAGAATGTGCGTCATACCGCCCCATCTCCCTTCTCAATGCAGCGATTAAAATTCTGGCGAAACTCCTAGCCGCTAGGCTCCTCCCCCACCTCCCACAACTGATACACCCAGATCAGTCGGGCTTTATGCCCCACAGAAATACATCCCTTAATCTGAGATGGATGCATGGGGTGTTGGCCAAAGGTCCGTCACACACTGACCCAACGGTTATATTTGCTCTTGACGCAAAGATGGCCTTTGACTTGGTTGAATGGCAATACCTCTTTGAGGTCCTGTCCCATATGGGGTTTGGTCCCAAATTCATAGCATGGGTCTGGCTACTGTATACTAACCCCGTGGCACAGGTCGTGGCGAACAGTCACCTTTCCCCTACATTCACCTTAGCGCGGGGCACCAGGCAGGGATGCCCCCTATCTCCGCTGCTCTTCGCGATAGTGCTGGAACCTCTGGCGACAATAATACGCTCGACCCCACTGCTGAGAGGAATCACCTGGGCGGAGGGGTGGGAGGACCGACTCTTACTCTACGCGGACGACATGCTCGTCTACCTTGCGGATCTGGATCGCAGTATTCCGGAACTTCTGGCACTGTGTGACGCACATGGGGAGGTCTCAGGCTACACGATAAATTGGGCAAAGTCCGAACTTTATGTGCTACAAGGACCACCCCCCGTGCTTGCTTCGGGTTGCCCCCTGCGATTTGCGGGTTGATCCTTTAAATACCCTGGCATACACGTCTCACGCGACCCAGTGGAATTCTTTGATAAAAGCTTGAAACCACCGATGGATCGACTGAGACATGATGTTAAATACTGGGCGACTCTGCCTTTGACCCTACTGGGCAGGGCGGCGCTATACAAAATGATGTCGCTGCCACGATTCCTCTATGTACTGGATAACACGCCGTATCCGGTGACACCTGGATACTTTCGGCGTGTATCGGCGCTGGTTTCCAACCTGCTATGGGGTAATCTCCCAGCACGCATAGCGCAGGTCAAATTGAATAGGAGTTGGTATGAGGGGGGGTAGTGCTGCCGAACTTGCAGTTATACTACTGGGTGGCACAATGAGACCCATCAACCTATGGCTGCACGCTCCCCAGGATGACCCGGCCTATAAGGCTGACAGGATGCAACTAGGTACCAACAGTATGTTAGCCCCTCTTTACGACAAAAGCCTCACTAACAAGATGATAGGGCCCACCAAGCTTACAATCACACTGTGGGACACAGCACAGAATAAACTAGGATGGAAAGGGAAAATCACTAAGCTCACCCCACTATGGGACACCAAGGCATTGGGGAACCTGAGACAGAGTAAGGGCTTCACACAGTGGGACGACATTGGGATATCAACGGTGGGAGATCTCTGGGACAAAGGCACAGTGATACCCTTCGCTCAGTTGCGACGGCAATATGAGTTAGGGGCGGCGGAATCATACAGATATGTGCAAATTCAACATGCACTGCTTACAGCCATACCACCGGATACCGAAGTCCCTGAGGCATCCCCCCTTGAAGACCGCCACCTCACAGAATACATGCAACAACGGGCCACATCATTCACCTATCGTAAGTTGCTTAGCAACTTACCAGACCCTACATCGAAACTGAAGGGAAAATGGGTGGCGGAGGTGGGGGATATGGATGAATCAGAATGGAATGAGGCATTGGCATCGCCGAAGGAGGTGGGCATATCGGCTAAGTTCCGTCTGGTGCAGCTTAAAATTCTTCACAGGGTATATTACAGGAGAACTAAGCATGGGCGAATTTTGCGAATTGGCAATTCGCGAATTTGCGGGTTTGCGAATTGGCAATCCGCAAAATTAGCGAATTTGCAGATTTTTTTATTTTTGCGTGTTCGCGGTTGTTCGCGAGGCGCTTTACAATTTCGCGGGGTTTTTTTTGCCTGCTTAATCACTGCCACCCTCTTGTTTTTTATGCCCATCTGCCCTCTGTACCACTTGTTTCTGTGCCCTTCTGCCCTCTGCCCCACTCATTTTTTGTCCCCTTCTGCCCTCTGTCCCACTTTTGTGCCCTTCTGCCCTCAGCCCCACTTAGAATGGCGCCGGCAAGCTGCCAGCGCCATTCTAAAATAGCTAGAAAAAACTTCAACAGGAAGCACTAATAGATAAAGTAAAGCAGGTGCTCCAGTTGAAGGTCAAATTAAGTTACACAATCATTAATCACCCCAAGTTTGGGGTGATTAATGATTGTGTGACTGAATTTGAGCAGCACCTGCTTTACTTTATCTATTTGAGCTTCCTGTTGAAGCTGACTTTTGTAACTATTTTAGAATGGCTCTGGTAGCTTGCTGGCGCCATTCTAAAAGAGTTACAAAAGTCAGCTTGAACTTTTGACCCAATCCGTTCCGATTGCAGGTTATTGTTCGCGGATTTTGCGGGAAATTCGCAAATCTCAGGGATTGCGAATTTACCGAAAATCCGCGAAATCCGCGAGCGGAACGGATTTTCCGCTCATGCTTAAGGAGAACGACACTACACACCATGCACCGAGCTCAACATCCCTACTGCTTGCGTGGATGTGGGGAGGCGGGAACATTTCTACATACCATTTGGGAATGTCCTCATATAGTGGAATTTTGGAGATGAATAATGCGCACCATCTCACAGACATTGGGGCAGTCCCTGGTCCCTGAGCCACGTAAATGCCTATTGAATGTGTGGGAACCGAATGACCTAACCAGACCTGGGCAAACGTGGGCCACGATAGGTATGACAATAGCGAAAAGAGATATAGCGCAGAGATGGGGAGCGGCAGAGACACCCTTGCTGACACACTGGTGTACAAACATGGATAGAGCGATGATCGTGGAGAGGGCGGTTTATTCAGCGAGGGCCTGCCCCCGCAAATGGACCAAAGTATGGACTCAATGGAATGTGTTTACGGGTGAGATCTGCGAACCCTTGCAGGAAGACGATCCATCATCATCGGATGATGAGGAGGAAGGGGAGTAGGATATAAGTGGGTGAGGAGGGCGGGCACTGAGTGTTTGCCGGCTACCATAGTCATGTTCCACAACTGGGGAGTGGTTGCGGCCTCTCTCTTGAACTCCACAATGTATTTGAAGGGTGAAGCCTTCACATGGGTGTGTTGGAGGTAATTAAATGTCCTTTGTTCTCCCACAGAAACTACTTATTACAAATCAGACAGGAGGGGAGGTGTGTTCTAACCAATGTGTCTGCCTTATGGTTTGCATTATGTTAGTTTGTTTATTTACTTCAGTAACTTCATTGCAATAGAAAATTGGACCTAGGTGATTTTTGGTGTAATTGTGCAAGTCAGGTACACGACTTGATAAGCAGGGCCGCCGGACCCCTGGGTTGTCGGCTGACGAGCTGTGTTACTTCAAAGGCAAAGACTGGAGTTGGTATATGCTGCGGCCTGCCCCCGGGGTTGTAGAAAATACGCTGTGTAAGTTTGTAGTCCAAACACCCAGTTGTTCAGTGACAATGTATCTCTTTTTTGTAATTCTCTAGGAATTGTGTAGTCTGTCGTCAGACTTTCACAATAAAATCTTTATCCTACTTTAAAAAAAAATAATAATAATGAGCTGGAAAGAGAGATACTTTAAACTGACTAAATGCAACAAATATGATTTGTACCTTAGTGGCTTGCAATATAGTTAAAGCATTTCTCAAGCTGTGCATCCAACAAGCATTGATATGCTTTAAATCACTAGGGTCATGGATGATTTTGCTCATACTTTTCCATTTGCATCTTACTTTATTTACAAGGAACCATCTTGAAATGTGCTCGATCTGGCCCATATTGATGACGTAGCCCCAATATAGGCAGGGATGTGACCCAGATAGAGTGATTGATTCAGGTCGTCTTTTATAGTTTTCGGATTATTTTTTGGCTATCAAATAACTCTATACCAGTATTTCTACAGCAATTGTTCAAGTCGTAAATATTTGATTAAAAAACAATGATTAGTAGAATAAGAAAGCAAAACGTAACAAAAATGTAATATTTCAAGAGAGCATATTAACCCATGAGAAGGTCACTTAGCTCTTTTCCCAGATAATGTATGTTTAATTTTACCGAACTCAACAGTACTAGAAAACAGCCATGCAGAAGACTGCACCTCTCTTCTCAATCCATCCTTAATATAAAGTATAAGTGCATAGCTCTATTGATCTTTGGTTATACCTAACACATATTAAAACGGAAGGCTTATACCTAATATAGCTACATGCAATTATCTATTGAAACTTGCTTTGGGTATTAAGTTTCAGTGACAGCAGTGAAAGCAAGCTTGAGCACACTACTCAATATTTGATTTTGATCTCTACAATCAAAAATGAGAACACTTGGATGAGAGACATTTCACTGTTTAAGGAAATAGGAAACCGACACTAGCATACACATTTTTCACTGATGCATCCTAACTCTAAAAATCCCACACAAAAAAATGAGATGCACAAAGATTGCAACAACAATCACTAACTGTGCTGATCTTGTCAGATAATAAGCAGAAGTAGTTTTCGGCAAGTCCATGCGATGTCTTTTTCTCAGGACAAAGAAGAAACTCCTGTTAATGGTCTTTTTCAATTTTTTATTACAAAGTAATTACAAATAGATCCCACACATTATTTGTATTCATTATCTATCATTGATAACATTTCCTATACC
This sequence comes from Lissotriton vulgaris, assembly GCF_964263255.1. Classification (NCBI taxonomy): domain Eukaryota; kingdom Metazoa; phylum Chordata; class Amphibia; order Caudata; family Salamandridae; genus Lissotriton; species Lissotriton vulgaris. The sequence goes on along the minus strand of NC_141685.1, from coordinate 605,418,026 downwards.
AATGGGCCTATAGAGCTGCCCTTCATATTGTTGTGTAATTAGTTTCTAAGCTATGAAGTCTACTTCTGTCGCAACTTTTCACATTGATAGCTGGTGAGCATTTTGTTAAATTGATTTCAGCATGTGATCAAACAAAACGATTTGTCATTATTTATCGATAAACCTGTTATTTTTCAGGGAAATGATGACATTTACATCTGTGTCATGAACACGACTGGAAACATTGAAATTCAACATGCATTCTCAACCGGTCAAACCACTCCCAACCTCGTTCCACTGGTAGATGAAAGATATTTCTGTATTTTATTCTTCTGATGAATGTTTTAAACATTATTTATGCACTTTAGCTATATTCGTTCTCTGCTGAAATATCAATACAGAATCTAATAGATACTTTTTTTAAAATATATACACATTGATGAATTGACTATGCTTGTTTATATAAGTATACAAACAATACATTCTTAGTTCATAACTTAATACTTTTGAGTTTTTATGAGAGATATGAACTATTGGGGTCTAGCTGTCTGGAGTGAAACATCCCTGTTAGACGTCACTCATCAAAAGACAGGCATTGTGCACATAGCATTGACCATGAGGTTACATCAGACTGCTGAAGTCTTGTTACATGATTGAAAAGCTGAATTTAATGTGTCCGGCTGTCATGTATTATGAGTCAAGATTCAAAGGTAATGCTCTGATATAAGTAGAATAGTGATGGACAGAGATGGCACATCCACAGCATTTTGTCATGTAATTTGATAGTACTGCTGAGGTTCTTTTTCCACAGAGGGACCCTATTTGAATTAAGAATGTACCATATAAAGGACGTCAGCCCCCCTTCCTTAAAAGGGATGCAGTGCTCTGGATGTATATATATTTAGTTAATGCACTGTTGGCATGGCCCAAAATACTACAAAACATTGGAAGGTCATAGATTGTGGCATCTTGAGGAAACACTGTTGCCTCAACCCAGTCAGTGGCAGTTGAATATTATAGCGACCCACTATTCAGGCCATAGAGACTCTGTGGCATACATTGCAAACGAGTCAGAAATCAGCCATTAGGTAGTTTAAATAAAGTATTGAGATTTAAAAGCAAGCACCAGGCATTGCAAGTCAAATGCCAGGTAGTTGTGGTAACAACCTTATTTTCTGAAGGTAGATAACTTCAGGTAGAAATTCAGAATTTAACATTTATTTATTTATGGATTAACGTATTTGTTTATCTATATAGATCGTTTATAGTGTGCAAACAAAATCCGGGGGCATCAGATTGCTGTATAGTACAAATTTCACATGAACAGAACTTCAACATGATAATAACCACTAAGCTAAAGGACAAGTAAGGTAAACCTCATTTGATTACAGAGCAGCGAAGTTACACAGGTCGTAATGAGATTTACATGGCAAATTCAGGACGTACTTGGACAAGCGCCAATTTATTGACGATTACACTGGGAAATTTCAGAAAACACAAGAGAGGAGTTTCCTGTCATATTCAGTCCAGCATTGGAGAGCAGAGACGAATTGAGCTTGTTAGGAATGTATTGGAGGAAAGGATTTGACTTTCCTCTTGAAGGTGGGTGGAGAAGGGCGGCGGTAGTGAGTTCCATTCTATAGTTCAAAGCAACTTTTGCCATTGGGGTGATTAAAAGCTCTCTTCCATTAATATATTACAATTCAACACAACCCAGGGAGAATGCCTTTGTAGTGTAGTTCCTAGTTTCCCACTAGGCCCTGCGCATTGGAATAACATAAACAGTAGTATCGACGTAGAAGTGCGGATCTTCCACCCCTCCACTGACTATGCTAAACTTAATTGGGTGTGTTACCAACTAGCTCAGAGGTCACTGGAAACTTTCTTCCCTGCATAGGAAGTGATCAGCTTCCCTGGCACAGACAAGAAGGGATTCAGTTTTCCAACAACCGTGCAACATGACAACTTTGCTCCTCAGATCAAGAGTCAATCTCTAGGGTCGTGTGAAACAATAGACATATATTTCATTCAGTCAGGTTAGTGCAGTTTACTTTCACAACTATGTAGAGACTAGAGAGACGGGCGTTTGTCAATAAAAGGTTAACATTTATTGAACAGTCTTTCTTCTCGTACAAGAGAAATGTATTGCCACAATTGCAAGACTTGTTATTATAAAAAGTACGTACAGTAAGATAAGGATTGCGAAATAATACTGTAAAAGCATTGATATGGTTTCTTAGCCATACAATGGTTTAAAAGTAATAAAACATATATACAGTTATATATACATTAGGCTAAAATACTCAACTGGTGCTTCTAACTACGCCTACCCCAGTGTGCCTGACCTAAGCCTAACACGTGGAAGGGGAGTAAGTAAGTAGCTTTAAGTTAAGTTGGTTTTGCCAAGGTTTGCTTCAAGAATTCTCACTAAGGGTTTAGTCAACACCATACCTCTGAATAGAATGATGGAGGTCTGGTATCTCGTTCAGGAGGAACTCGGTATCCCAGTCACCCGCGAGGGCAGACTAGAAACGCTGGAGCTGGATTCCTCTGCACGAGAAAGGCAGCGTCTCTCTTCAGCGCGTCGAGGAGGAGAAGGAGGGGGGACAGCGTCCGCGGGCAGCTTGGCATCTGCTGGGCTCTTCGCAGAGGGACGGCTGTTCAGCTCCTAGTTTCACCACACCATCGTTCGTGCTTTAGCAGCGATAATGGTATCAGCAGCTTCAGGCGACGGGCAGCAGGCTGCAGCAACAGGGTGCTAGCTTCACCAACACGGGGTCTTGCAGACAGCTAGCAACAGGCAATTGCTTAAGGCAACATTGGTAATATTTATACCTGACAGGTGCCTGGTTTGACGTAAGTTTGCTGGACATAAGACGTCAATTAAAGATGTCACTAGGAAGTGATAGCTATCAATTGCTCATTAGAGTTCCATTACTAATCAAAACACAGCAAGCAGGGATTTCCAGGTTTGCTGAGTTTTTATCTTGTTGAAGAACTCGGAGTGTTAATCTAGGAATCTTCAGATAGTGACTTCTGCTCTGTCATTGCACTAATTGGTTGCAAAGGAAGTGGCAGAGAACTATTCTGGAATGTGGCTCTGTTCGTGTGAGGCCAGAGATGACTTTCTGAATATCGCACTTGAACGGTTATGCCAATATAGGGAATAAATGGATTTATAGCCGAATAGGGGCATAAGGTCACAGTATCGATCAGGAACCTAGATAAACACGCAACACCCACTCCACGTTTTCATGTCCATCAAATTACTAAAACTAGAGCAATAAGATGCATGTGTAACATTGCCCACCCCAAAATACATAAATGCATTTGAAATAGGCGTATATTGTAATACGTGAAATATAGGTACTGTACGTTTTTGAAGCATAGAAATCATTCAAAAATTAATTGCATATGAAATCAATGAACGATTATGCAAAAAGAATTACACATGAAATATCTCTGAAACAGAAGAAGGGCGAGATAAATCATCACATATAAATGCATTGCAATAAATGTGCTAGAGGCTGGTGTAAGGTTGTTATGTCTCTAGATGTGTTTAGAAATAGAAGTTTGAAGCTTCTGTTCTTTAAGAATAGTATTTACCTTAAGCAAAGAATTGTTCGTGCCAAAAAAGGGTCAATATTAAAAAATATCCAATTCAAAAGAATTATTGCTTGAACGGGAAAATAGAATTCCAACGCTTTTAGCAGTTTTTGTTGTTCAAAACTGAAGGCCGAATTCAGAGTTCATGGGAACGCTGTGTGTCAGAAAGCTTCTTCAAAGTTATTGTTTCTGTTCGGGTGAGAACATCATATCAGACAGGCTCTCAAAGAATTGGTCTACAAATTCAGGTGACAGTTCAACCAAATTCGATAGTGCTGTAACTTGGCAGGTGTTAGAATGATTGCTGTCATCATAGTCGGGTTCAGCAATGCTCACAGAAGGTCGTACCTGGGTGATGCTGCTTTTGTCACTCGCTCCACTGTTACCACCTAGTCATAGTACAGGAGTCTCAACGAATGCTGTCATCAGGATTGGTAGCCGCTGGGGACAACACAATGCGTGAGCCGTTATTGGACTGAGCAAAGTGTCGACGTCCATTGGTACTGCTGATGGAAGTGAAAGACAGATGTCCAACACGCATTCATCTCCGCATAGCATACATCGAAGTACCGGTAAGATACAGTTCTGCCATATAGGTCTGAATGAAAGGAACCAGGTCATGTTTAGATCTCTCAGCCTGGCCAATCCGAGGACGTTAGTTATCCTGTCCCGGTAGCGCATTGCTAGGATTGTCTCTTCCATTCCCATGGGAGCTATGTCTGAGTTTCGGCTTGCCATAACGAAGCAGGACGGACAAAAATAAAATCCCTGCTACAAGTCCCAAAAATAATGGTATGCCGCCAAAAACAGAGTGAACAAAATTAGGAACGATTCCCAAAATTGCTTGAAAAGGTTTTAGCAGTCCCGTAAAAATCGACTTAAATATGCCTGGGATGCTCGTGGCACTAGACATGTTAAGGAGTTGGCTAAGCATTTCTACGAAATGCACGGGGCAATTTGTTGATAAAGGTTCATGAACTTCAGTAGCTGTCCTTGCAACTAGAAGATCATACGTCTCTTTTGATGACGTTATAGGCACTGTTGTCTGTAAAAGCACAGACTTCATTTTGCTTAAAGTATCAATTCGTATAGAATAGAGATTCAGACGAGGCCAGATGGGAGTCACTGTGTCTGCAGGCCCACTCTGGAACAATGCTTGCATACAGCATTTGACCATGGATGTTACACTTACTAGATAACTTTTCCCAGGCACAAGGCCACAACATCTGTGATCCGTTCTAAGAATGTAACTCCCGTTTGCAAGTTGCATAAAGAAGGGCTCTATCTGAGTTGCAGGTGTGACTAGCTGGTGGCATGAAAGGTTGTTAGAATTTCCATCACATGCGCCGTGTAAATTAATACCCTGACACAAAAGTATACCACTTAGTGAATGTTTACAATTTTCACCACTAAGAAATACATTTTTGTCGCTGTCACTATAGCAAGAATGTGTGTATGGTAATTTCCATTCTGATTTTACATATCCTTTACCCAATTGTTCATACTGGCCAGCAGGTATGTACTCAAGGCACTTTTTAAATCGGAAAGTTGTTATCAGAATAGTGATAATTCCGTGTATTAGCCATTCAATGACAGGACTCTCTGACATTGTCAATGGTAATCTCTCAAGTTTTTCGATGCTCAGGATTGTATAGTCTGCTCCTTTCTGTGCCAAACTGATCTGTTTATCAGTAAGGTTAAAAATGGAAAATAATGACGTTGTGTTGATTAAATGCCAAGGCACATAGCCTGAACGAAGATTTTACAGCGTCCAGCCCAATTGTATAATAGAACGTAATTGCGACTGGCCATGTTGTAACATTAGCAAGTCTCTATCTATCACATCAAAGGCAGAGGATACAATATTGTCCAACGAATATATTCTGGAAGACAGAGTCATTAACCCATTGTCTACTACAGAAAGTGATTTTTCCAAATTAATACGATCAATTTCTCATATTTTTTCTGCTGTTTCAATTTGTTTGACTTTCCAAGCCTCGTTGTAAGCAGCATAGATACTGGTCGCTATGAAACGCTTTTGACGCTGTTTGCGTGGTCCAAGAATGAAATCGCGCAAATCAGCACCATCTTTTAGTAAAGACAAGTGTTGCTTAATTTCAGCCAGTGTGGATGATGTTAGCCATTCAAGGCAGAGTTTCCCTACACTGTATGTTGGTATTATCCCTGGATGTTGTCTCTGGGAATATCTCGGGTCTAGTCTGGTCATTGTTAACCCCTGTGTTTTATTCAGGAATCTAGCTTGACAGCTGTTTGTGTCAGTAGGCCAGATTAACCACTTTTTCCAATCAGGATGTGTTCTGTTAAAATGTAAAATTTTTGTTACGTCTAACTCAATATCTGCAGTTATATTTTCAGGTATTGGCTTTGGTATAGACGGTGTTTTAAGGTCTTTGATCTTAGCTAGGCCAAGACAGGATGTTTGGTGTATTGTGTCATTTAAAAACAACATTTGTTCTGGTATCATGCAGGTTCTAAATAGTGCTTCAAGGCCTTGTACCTGCCAATCTTTTGTACGCCAAATTGTTTTCGTTTCAATGTTATTTTTCCAATAATCAAAACCAAATGTCATCATTTTGTCATAAAATGCTTCTGAATATATCAATTTAGAATTTGTCAGCATTGTTTTCATTCCTGTTTTATCTAACAGTTTGTAATAAAACGTTTCTGCATCAAACCCTGAGAAGTATTTGAATTTCTCAAAAAATGCTTTAGAACTGCTTTTAGGTGGTGTAGCACAATGTTCCCATTGATTATACATAAAAACATTTCTAGGCTGTGCAGATTTATGCAAGTAATGATCACCATAATGTGTGTAACAGAATAACTGCTCATAACTAGATGAACCTTGTAAATAATCATGATCTGTGAATCTAGCTGACATTACTAAATCAGACATCATGTCATTAATACTGTTAAAGTCCCAATCATCAGAGAATGTACTAGGTTTTACAAAGTCACTTAAGGAAACCTTCAGTTGATGAGGATACTTCAGGATTTCGACCGGACCATATATCTCATAGTCAGTTTTCTCCCATACTACCCCACCAGGTATTGGAATTGCTGTGACATTTACTGTTGACAGTTCTCTTTTCTTCACGTGGGATGATCTGTGTGGTTTGAGGACTAGGTTGATGTTCTGACTTGCTGTGTCCATTCAATTGTAATAAACTTTCCTAAAATTAAAACTAAAATTAGGCATAGTAGGAGTATGAATAACCCTGAAATAATCCAATGCTCAATCAACAGTGAATCCAGATATAATTCTTTGATTTGTTGAAGGAGTCCTGTTGTATTTTCTTTAGAATACTTTTTTGTTTCTGGCATCACTTCGGGGTCGTTTTGATCTTCAGAGAAGTTGTCGAAGTTGATGAAATAACCAGAGGCAGTTCTGTCAATTGATGGGATTGTTCTTTCAATCTGTCTCTCGGTAGCACTTTCTGATGCCACATTAGTGTAGACTGGTGTTTCTTGACGAACTGTTTCAATCTGTGTCCCAAGAGGCACGAGTTCCATGGCATTATTGCATAGTCCTTCACTGTGCACTGCAGGCTGATCGAATGTGATTAGTCTTTCAGTTTGAACCTCTTGGATTGTTGCAAGTTTGGGTATTCTGTTGTTTCTTGGGAGTCCACTGGGCCTACTGTTGATTATAGGCCACATGCTTGTGGTTTTACCAGGTCGATGGACACGACTCTGTTCTCCTTTTTACCAGCAAGGGGCGGTAGTACAACTGATCTTGTTCCGGTGACTGCCAAGACAGGTACTGCTTTTCTGTAAGAAGGCCCAAATTCCTTCTTCACCGCGATCTTTTCTCTGACTAGATCCCCAATCTTTGGAATCCAGACAGGCCTTGCTGGGGCTGTTGCTTGTGGTGCCTCGTCAGTGGTATCTGGCTGTTGCTTTAACTTTATGTTGCTTAAGGATTTTCTTGTTTCATTCAGTTCCTGTAAAACAGCCAAACGATCTTTGATGTCAAAGTCTGTTGTTTTTTCTTGTACCACTGATATCTGACTATCGAGGTCCTGAATGTTCATTCTAATTCCGAACAATAGTTCGTATGGGCTGAAACCTTTTAGAGAATTTCTTGGCAAGTTATTAAGACTAGTTTGGACACTTATTAAATGTTTGACCCACCCAGCGCCTGAACCTAATACCTTCGCTGTTATAGATCGCTTTATGTCCCGGTTTTTTCTTTCAACCACACTATTCCCTTCGGGGTGCGACGGACAAGAATACCGCAACCCAATTCCCATGCTGGCCATGGCCTCCTTATAAGCTCGAGAGCTGAAAGCAGGACCCTGGTCAGAATGGAACGTGGTAATTGCGAATATGCCGATATGGACTCGCAAATCTTTTATAACAGTTCTAGCGTCAGCCGAGCGCTGGGGCCACATCCATATGAACCTCGTACAGGAATCCACTGCTACCATGATATATCTATAGTTGCCGTCCCTTTGTAGGGGACCACAGTGGTCCAGGTAAACACATGCAAATGGTTTATCCGAGATAAGAAGGGGTGTCTGCGCTGGTCGTTTTACTGTTGATACTTTTATCCTTTGGCATATATCGCATTCTAATACATACTTTTTAGTTTGTATTCCCAAGCGAGGCCACCAATATCTCTGTTTTAATAGTGATATTGTTGCGGAAACGCCAGCGTGTGCAGAGGCAAGCCCTTCGTGTGCCGCTTTGATTAGTCCTAACCTGTGTTCCCTGTTTGGAATTACCCTATCCCCCACTCCAGGGATTCGAGCAAAAGGAACATTATTCGTATCTGTTGAATATAAGTACTTTTCTGGAAAGCCTTTTGGGAGTGTTTTCTTATCATTTTTTACTGACGCACTGACAGCTTGTAGAATATCGCTGTCTATTTTTGTTTGTGACCGAGTTATCGCAGCTACGGAAGCCGTTTGCACAGCTGCCTTCGCGGCTTCATCAGCCAATGAATTCCCTGCAACGTGAACGCCATCACGTTGATGACTCAGAGTGTGTATCACGTGAGTCTTTTGTAGTTCTTTTTGCAAAAAGAACTACCTGTTCCCAAAGCCTTTTATGCTTTATTGTGCCACCTTTTGCATCTTTGAAACCGTTTTCTACCCAATTCTGCAAGTATTCATTATAAGATTGTACGCAATAAAAAGAATCGCACACTATTAGTGTGGGGAATTCGCGATCGGTATTTTCTAGCGCCATCTTAAATGCTACTAATTCAGCTCGTTGAGCCGAGCAATCTCCTAGAGATTGTGTTTTGGTGACCATTGGTCTAAATTTACATTTGTGCCAGCGACCTTTAGCAATCGCGCACGCAGCACTGTAAGCTTGCTTACCCCCAACTGCGGGCTGTGCTGATCCGTCAGCATATATAAGACTTCCGTATTCTTCAAGAGGCAGGATTTCAATTGGCAGAGGACATTCATATTCATATTGTAAAAATTCCTGTGCTTTTAAGTTAGGATCAAATTCGTAAACTACGTCTGTTGCAGCAAGATAATTAACCCACTGAATCCATCTCGGATGCAAAGCTTTAGCATTAGGAATGCTTGCTTTAGTTACCGCTTCTAAAGCCGGTATAGGTGTTACGATTATTATTCGTTTACCTTGTGCTAGGGGCCTTTCTTTTGCTACAGCAGTCTGAACCGCCGTTAGAATTTTCTCAGTTGAACTGAATTTTATTTCAGCCTTTGTGTACAAATGCGATTTGTAAGCTATTGGTACCTTTTCTCCCTCATTAGAGGTCAGGTATGTGAATCCGCATCTTCCTGGGATGACTCGGATTACAAGATCACGTGTGTTGTCACGTGTATCTAATTTAGTTTTTGCCAACATGTCTGTTTGCAGTGATCTCAAAATTTCTGTGTGTTTTTGAGTCCAGGTGATTTGTTTAAAATCAGGTTTAATTAGTTCGTAGAGAGGTTTAACCCTTTCTGCGTAATTTAGAATGTATGTTCTTCCGAAATTCAGAAAACCTAGAATGGATTGTAAATTCTTCAGCGTTTTTGGTGCTTGGAGTACAGCGCACTTCTCTAAGAAGTTGTCCGCTAGGCTTTTCCCTTCACTTGATAATTCGTACCCTAAAAATAGTACTGTCAGATGGGCAATTCGGGACTTTTTAAAGTTGAATTTGTAACCCTCTGCTGCGAACCCAAGTATAATGGTGTTCACTCTTTTCAAGTGAGTATCCAAGTCGTCGTCTGTGAGATAGATATCATCTACGTAAGATAATGCCTCATCATCATAGATTTGTAGTAACTCTGTTACCCTAGCTGAGAATAGTCCTGGGCTGTTCTTGAACCCCTGTGGGAGTCGACAGAATTTTTTCTGCGACCCAAATGCGGAGAAAGCGGTCAAATATCTGCTTTCTGGTGCAATGTTTTGACAAAAGAAACCATTAGATATGTCTAATGTCGTTTTATATTTTTTCCTAACTATGTTATTCATTAGGGCTGCACTATGCGAGTTTTGTACTGCAAAAGTTTTACAACATGTATTAAGGTGTCTGTAGTCCAAAACTAGACGATATGAATTGTCTGGCTTGGAGACAGGAAACAAAGGATTGTTCATTTGAGAGGTGCATGTTTCAATCACCCCCTGGTACTCAAGTTGATCTAAGATCTCCCTGACCTGTTTTTTAGCTTCTTGCTTTATGGGATACTGCCGTTGGGCAGTTGGTTCACTTTTTAATTGGATTTTGTGAGGCAGAGAGTCCTCATCCCATCCTACATGATTTTTATACAATGCCGGTGCCTGGGCTACTGCCCATTTCCTTGCATATGTATACTTTTTGTGAATCGGAATGTGATTCGAGAAGGCAGGCATAATCACTTCTTCGCCACGAGGGCACTCCCTGACAAACTCTGGGGGCCAATCTTTTTCAGCTAACAGAATATCGTAGCCTTTTGAGAACTTATCCCAAAATAGACCCTTTATTTTCCTAGTATTATCACCCTCTATACGCAGTGTTATTTCGTATATTTTATGGGGCTCGCTAAGTCTGGTGTCGGCAGTTTCAACCTGAATGTATTCATTCGTGTCCACTGTCTCCAGATAACTCATCAAGATCTTGCGCGCTATACTGATTTCTGCTGCACTGTCCAACATTGTCAATGCCCACTCCCCGTTTTTCAACTGTGTCCTCAGTATTCTCGGCATGGTTGATTACTCTAATACTGGCTACCTTCTTTTTCTGAAATTGAGATTTTTTACTCTGAGCAGGTTCCTTGTCTTTGGACTTGGTGTGCTCTCCTGGGTCTGACCGTCCTCTTCTTTCCGATTTCTGTGGAAAAGATCGAGAGGGACGTGTATCAATACTTTGATATCTATCAGGTTTTTTCAAATTATCCCTATTTCTAAGGTTATATATTTTCTCAGAGGGCTCCCTCTGGGGAGACTGGTGTTTTCGAGTCGGAGTTCTTTCCCTCCGTCGAGGAGACCTTCCTCTGGACTGGAAAACTTTTTCCTTGGGAGTGGATTGTTTATTTCCATCCCAGCTCTTTTTAGGAGTGTTTGAATTATTTTTAATAAATAATTTTTCAGGATTTTCGAGCAGTTGGGGCTTTACTGGTTTCCCACCCAAGCTGTCTCTACCTAATTCTTCATAGCATTTTTCTATGATTTTGGCAAGCTCAATTGGATCTTTTATATCTGTTTCCTTCAACTTCTGGCGAATCGCCACAGATGCTGCTTCTCCTTTAATGTTGGCTAGTAATATAGCCGAGACCTGCTTGAAGTCTTTCAATAATTTCATACCTAGATTTAAAGCGGGCTCTGGACCGTATTCAATTTGAATCTGTTTTAGCACTTCTGGTATTACCGCCATAGACGGAACACCGTGTGTTTTTGTGTAAATGGAAGCAAAGACTGTACCCCAAGTGTCGCAGTCCTCCACGTGTGGTGCGATTCCCATAGGAAGGCAGATGGTCAAGATTCTGTGTTTCTCCATAGGGGTAGTATCAGGAAATACTGCCTCTATTTGAGTGATTTTCTGTGCTAACCAGAAAGGAATTTGTTCCCGTTTTACGGGTGTTTTACCAAGACATGACTGTATGTTCTGTGGTGTAATTTTATTAGTGTTCCCCTGATGAGGGGTCAGCTGTGGTACATTAACAGCTGGCTGGACTGTTGCAGTCTGCATTACATATTGGACTAATTGCCTATGTATTTTAATTAGTGTTTTTAGCTGTACTAACAGCTCTTCCTTTGACATTTTTGCAATGTCAGGATGTGGTGTGTAGCTGGCTAGAACCGGCCACGTTGCTCCTGGTCTACCTAGTGGATCGAGCCTGGTAATGTGATCATTGTGTTTTAGGGCGCCATTAAACCAGAGCAGGTGCTCTTGAAATTTAAGTGGAATTTCAATCTCCTCGAAAGGAGCGTACTCTTCCGGAGGTTCCTCTATTTTGTAATAGTGAAACTCTTTTGTTCTAGCGTTTGCCGCTGGAAAGTTTATCCATGAATAGAATACCTCTGTCTGCCGATATTCGTGAGCCTCTATCACGAAAATTACTGTACCACCTTGAGGTGTCAGTCCGTTTTCTATAAGTTTTAAAGTTACAGATTTGCTTAAGTGGACCGGGATAATAATTGCACCCGGTTCAGTGTGTTCAGGACCCTGCTGAGTCGCATCTGCTGCGGCCCCAGTGGTTCCGTTTTCTCCTGGCATTGTATAAATGCAAGGTTGGCAGAGTTGGTCTCCAAGGAGACAAAGATTAGGTGCACAATATTTTGGAACACTGCATCCTTCAACGTTGAATAAACCAGAGCTTTACATAGGAATCTCTTCCTACTGAGTTCGGGCGGATTTTAACCTTTCACCCACTCCAGACGTCTATTGGAGTATTTACGGGAGAAAGGGGTCTGTGTGAAATATGCACGACTGAGTTACTCTAACGTCTTGCGTTAGTTTATCGCCTTACCAAACGTTTGGGCGCCATGTAGTGTAGTTCCTAGTTTCCCACTAGGCCCTGCGCATTGGAATAGCATAAACAGTAGTATCGACGTAGAAGTGCGGATCTTCCAGGCCTCCACTGACTATGCTAAACTTAATTGGGTGTGTTACCAACTAGCTCAGAGGTCACTGGAAACTTTCTTCTCTGCATAGGAAGTGATCAGCTTCCCTGGCACAGACAAGAAGGGATTTAGTTTTCCAACAACCGTGCAACATGACAACTTTGCTCCTCAGATCAAGAGTCAATCTCTAGGGTCGTGTTAAACAATAGACATATATTTCATTCAGTCCGGTTAGTGCAGTTTACTTTCACAACTATGTAGAGACTAAAAAGACGGGCGTTTGTCAATAAAAGGTTAACATTTATTGAACAGTCTTTCTTCTTGTACAAGAGAAATGTATTGCCACAATTGCAAGACTTGTTATTATAAAAAGTACATACAGTAAGATAAGGATTGCGAAATAATACTGTAAAAGCATTGATATGGTTTCTTAGCCATACAATGGTTTAAAAGTAATAAAACATATATACAGTTATATATACATTAGGCTAAAATACTCAACTGGTGCTTCTAACTACGCCTACCCCAGTGTGCCTGACCTAAGCCTAACACGTGGAAGGGGAGTAAGTAAGTAGCTTTAAGTTAAGTTGGTTTTGCCAAGGTTTGCTTCAAGAATTCTCACTAAGGGTTTAGTCAACACCATACCTCTGAATAGAATGATGGAGGTCTGGTATCTCCTTCAGGAGGAACTCGGTATCCCAGTCACCCGCGAGGGCAGACTAGAAACGCTGGAGCTGGATTCCTCTGCACGAGAAAGGCAGCGTCTCTCTTCAGCGCGTCGAGGAGGAGAAGGAGGGGGGACAGCGTCCGCGGGCAGCTTGGCATCTGCTGGGCTCTTCGCAGAGGGACGGCTGTTCAGCTCCTAGTTTCACCACACCATCGTTCGCGCTTTAGCAGCGATAATGGTATCAGCAGCTTCAGGCGACGGGCAGCAGGCTGCAGCAACAGGGTGCTAGCTTCACCAACACGGGGTCTTGCAGACAGCTAGCAACAGGCAATTGCTTAAGGCAACGTTGGTAATATTTATACCTGACAGGTGCCTGGTTTGACGTAAGTTTGCTGGACATAAGACGTCAATTAAAGATGTCACTAGGAAGTGATAGCTATCAGTTGCTCATTAGAGTTCCATTACTAATCAAAACACAGCAAGCAGGGATTTCCAGGTTTGCTGAGTTTTTATCTTGTTGAAGAACTCGGAGTGTTAATCTAGGAATCTTCAGATAGTGACTTCTGCTCTGTCATTGCACTAATTGGTTGCAAAGGAAGTGGCAGAGAACTATTCTGGAATGTGGCTCTGTTCGTGTGAGGCCAGAGATGACTTTCTGAATATCGCACTTGAACGGTTATGCCAATATAGGGAATAAATGGATTTATAGCCGAATAGGGGCATAAGGTCACAGTATCGATCAGGAACCTAGATAAACACGCAACACCTTTAGTGGGGATCTTTTACATTTAATGGAAGTCGTAAGGGCAGGAGCACATGCTACACCACTGAATCATGCAAGCATAACTGTGAAAATATAACTCACTGGATGTAATTCCAGAGGTGAACCCTAATTTGCCCCATCGTAGTTTCCTGAAACAAGCTTAATTTAAAACGTTGCTATTGATATTCTGAGACAATTGAATTAAAACATTGGGCCTGATTCATGCAACCATTCACATTTCTGAGTCTATTTTAGGAGCATAAATGACAGTATTTTCATGTGTAGGGTGTTTAAAAAAAATTATATAGGTAGCAATGACAAATCCTTTCACTCCCCTAGAATATTTCCCTAAACTCGCTTAAAAATCTACCAAAGTGGATATCACTAAAAGAGGTTTCTTCACCTGAAAAAATATTTTCCTCAAAGATTAAAATAGGATACCTACTATTGCACAATGATATTGATATTTCTCATTTGTACTCTTGGGGCGAGATTTATCGAAGGATTGCATTGCATGTGTCATGCTAGGTGACACAAGGGCAATGCAATCCTTAAGTCAGATTTATACAGCTACGCATTACCACCTTGCGTGACCCTGCATGGCTTGGTAAATCCAGAGTAACACAATTCGCTGCCTTGCGTTTCTCTGTGCTGGGAATATCTTTATTTCTCCAATTTCTTTTCTGCAGCACACTTAAAAAGAGGAAAACGCCTCTAAGGATTGTTTTCCTGCAGGAAGGTGTCTCTTCTTGCACAAAGGCAATCCTGCTTGCAAAGTTCCACACTGTGCGCTAGCGCTGATAGAAAGCAGGATTGCACAATATCTCTGCTCGCTCGAATTGACACATTGCAGCAAGTTGTCTTTCTGCGTTGCAGTGTCGAATATTGATTAATCTGGCCTTTAGTGTAAATAGGAATTGTCCAAACAGAAGCACTTACAACAAAACGGAATTCACAAAGATATACTTGGAGCAGGACTGTAATCCCATCTCCTGCTTCAGCTTGCCAAGTATAACTTTGTGATGGTTTATTTAACTCCTGAGTGGCGTAAGAGTATGTAAAGAGTTAGAAGACATTTTACACTTCCTTTTTTGAATTAGGCCAATTGATTGCTTTTAACAGATTAATTTATAATACCAGTGAGTGCAACATAAAGTTCACTTCTCGCATTTGAAGGTTGGCTCTCTTGATGTGACACCACAATTACATGATTACCCTCACTGATGTCTGAAAAAACACTACAATTTAGGCCTTCTTTGTTCAAACCAGTCCAACACTGCATGTAGCGGTGAGAAGTAAAGGGAATCAGGGGCTAGGAAGGGGCCATAGCTACCTTTCAATGCTGCTCAATGTGACTGCCACATATCTCCCGTGGGATACATTATGGCCATTCCATACCCACAGCTTTGTGCTTCTGCACACCTTAGGCTGCATGGCCTTGGCAAACAACTACCTTTCGTTGGGGGATCAAAGCAGCACTGCATCGACCAGCTGATTCCACCTCCCAGCCCTGGATGCTCTCTTTATACCTGTGTAGAGAACATGTCTTATTTCTTTGAATTCGTGTTCCAATGAGATGTTGCATCCGCACTGACACTGGTGCTGAGGACAGTGGGAAAAGCTCACCTGACATTGCCTGGGTGAAGATGAAGAGGAGGTTTTTCATGCGCTCTCTATGAGCCCTGCTCCAGACACTACTCTCAGTCTGATTCAGCCTCCTTGCCACCCGAGTTGTCCCAGCGCTTCTCTGCTCACAGTGACCCGGGCAGGTTTTGTCCAAGCTGAGCTGACAGCAATGCGCTGCAGAAGGACTCGAACTTTCTTTCTTTTTGAAAGAGGCAGGATCAAATCTTTTATTCCGTTTAAAGATCTGCAGGATGTTGTGGAGTCCAATTGACAGCTTTTCCTGTTTGAAGCGTATTTAAATGAGGCTTTATGTCAGGGAGATTTATTTATTTATTTATTTGGCACATTTGTAGAGCGCTCTGTTACCCGGAGGTGTCCTGGCGCTGGAAGGGTAGACTGGTGTGATGGAGCGTGCTTACTGAGTGAAGAGCCATGTTTTGAGTCCTCTTCTGAAGGCCATCAGACCCTGAGTTTGTCTGAGCGCAAGTGGGAGTTTGTTCCAGGCCTCTGCCGCCCCAAGAGAAAAGATCCTGCCTCCCCAGCGAGCTCTTTTAGCTCTGGGGACCGTAACCAGGGCCAGTTGTCCTGACCTCAGGGTTCTTGCTGGTTTATGCCAGCAGAAAAGTGATTTCAAGTGCCTAGGGCCCGTATCATGAAGGGCTTTGAAGACCATGCATACTGCCTTGAAAGTGATTCTCTTACGGATAGGTAGCCAATGTAACGTCACTAGATCCTGAGATACCGAAGCAAATTTGGGCGTGTCAGTGATTTGGCGGGCGGCTGCATTTTGCAGAAGTTGGAGTTTATTGAGTACGCTCTGCTGGGCGTTTAGCATCAGGCTGTTGCAGTAGTCTAGGCGTGAGAGCACTAAACCAGTGACAATCGTTTTCCTGTGTTTCTTCTCCAGATACGGAAGGATTTTTCTGATGGTTTTGAGTGTGAAGTGGAGAGAGGAAGAGAGAGCGTTCACCTGAGATTTGAAGGTCAGGGTGGTATCCACCAGTATACCGAGATTTTTCACTTTGTCAACCGGCACTGGGAGAGGTCCCATTTCGTCTGGCCACCATCTCGGGGACCAGAAGTTGTCTCTGGCACCAAAGAGCAGAACCTCTGTCTTCGAGGAGTTTAGTTTAAGGCAGCTTTGTGCCATCCAGCGGCCTACTTCGAGCATGCAGTTTCTGAATCTGTCAGCGGTGTTTTCAGTGTTGCCGGGAAGGAGGGACACCACAATCTGTGTGTCGTCGGCATATGCCGTGAGTTGAAAGCCGAACGATCGGATCACCGGGGCGAGGGTAGACACATAAACGTTAAAAAGGGTGGGGCTTAACGAAGACCCCTGGGGGACTCCACAAGGAAGTACAAAGGAGTGTGATTCGTGACTGCCCAGTGCCACTGTCTGGGTTCTATCAGATAGGAAGGCTTGTAGGATTTTTAGTGCCTTTCCCTGAATTCCACAGGCCCTCAACCGGTCCACCAATAAATTGTGGTGGACCGTGTCGAAGGCCGCAGAGAGGTCCAATAGGATCAGGGCTGCTCTGCCACCTGCATCCATCACCTGCCTAATGTCTTCCATAGATTTAATCAGGGCGGAGTCCGTGCTGTGCTCCTCCCGAAAGCTGTGTTGGGAGGAATCAAGTACATCCGCTGATTTTAGAAAGGCTCTTAGTTGTGCGTTCAGGCTACCTTCTATTATTTTGGCAGGGAGGGGGAGTCTAGCAATCGGGCGATAATTGTTCATCTCTGTGATGTCTAAGGGAGATGTGTCGCAACACAATTAATTTACTGACATTTGCGAAGTGATATTTCCTCCTCACTATTATTTTTTGCCCTGATTTTTGCTTCAAGCAGGTTCAATCATTTTACTTACCGAATCTTCTCGTAGCATATCCTTGTTCTATTCTCCTCGCTGATGTCAGAAGGAGTTTGGTTTTTTGCTAATTTAATCAGTGCTACTTTCATCTTCAGTCAAGAAACACGATTGCCTAAAGAGAGGTTTTCCCTTTGTGAGGGGTTCGTCCTTATTGGCACCATCAAAGAAAGACACTTGACACTTTCAAGCATTTTATTTTGCGGAGGGTATCCCCTTGACTACTGGGAGGACTCACCCTCATCTTGAGCAATCTAGAAGGGGACTCCACAGACCTTCTTAGCATCCAGTCCGTGTCTTTATAGACAGTCCAGTATAGAAAAGCTGTCAACTGCTTTCATGCATTGATCTGTCTTATTTGTTCACAATAGATTTTTCATGAATCTAAATTTCCACAAAGGGAATGAGCACTAGAATGAGCACTATGAACCAATAACAAAAACTCACAATCACAACCAGGCAAGATTAGGGTATGGTAAATATCAACAAAGAAAATTACCAAGCATAGGCACCCCACATTTCCAAACATGGCATATACATCTTGGACTGAAGAAATAAGTCACAACAGTACTCATCACACTCTTCCACGGGCTAAAAACAAACATTCTATATCAGGGTATCAAGAGATGTTTTTCTCTCCAGCTTGCGCTTCGTTACTCTTGTCCCCTCTCCTTGTCAATGATGCTCATATCACTGGAGCCAGGGAAATATCTGTCCAAACTCAAAATCTGGAAGTCCCTCCCTTTTGGATGAAACATGAACTGATTAGTAGTCTCCAGTCATTGTAGAAATAACTCTCTTTGCCTTGATAACTACTGTGAAGAAGATTCTCCTCGCTAGTGCAAAAATGTCTTGTGCATTTAATAAAGCAAACACCTTGTCAAAAGCAGATGGATCACTGGGTGGAAAACAAATAAAGTGATACAGTATATTACTGAAAAAAAGTGAAACAACATATTAGGAACACAAAGTAGTAGTTAGGAAAGTGGATATCAGGGAAGACACGCTGAGCTAAAATGTTTAAGGTATTCTATTTAGACTCAAGAAACCAATCCTTTTTAAGAAATTCAGGGCCCTTCTGTGTAGAAAAATAGTTTTGGAAACCATAAGAGAGAGACCCCACTGTCTTGAAGAGAGTTGTCCAGCAGCTAGGCAAATAAGTAAAAGCAATTTGTAACAAGAAGTAAACCGTGGTTTCCGTGAGAACTTCTGAGTTGAAACTTAGGGGCATATGTACAATCCCCTATCCCCACCACAACGTCACTTTTATGGACGTTTTGATGGCAATAGCGGTTGTGCCTTATGTACAAGGCAGCGTTAGGCCACTTAATGCTGCCTTATACATGAGGCACCCTTTCACATTATGGTTAGCATGAAAGGGGCATGCAGTGGGTGTTTTGGTGGGGGTTCCACTGCAACACCCATTGTATTTGACGCTGCCACCTATGTACAAGAGTGGTGTACTTAGAAGGCAGCACCAAAATTAAGACCAGGAAAACCCTGGTCTTAAGTTGGCGAAACGAGGAGAAATTCATTATTTCTCCTCGTTTTTACTTTTCCCATGTGTGCTGCCTTGTGCAAGTAAGTTATGATTACTTAGACAGCCCAGCACGATCCTAAAATCTTTAAAGAACATCCCAGCATTTATTTGTGACTATAATATCATCTATCCCAATTCCCCTACCTCGTCCTATAAATGTAGCTTGTGCAGCCAGAGGTTCCGGGGAATAACTAAAGTACAAAAATTAAGTTTAAACCTCATCATAATATGATTGAGGCTGTAACACAGGGATCGTGGTAAAAATGTGAATGACCTTCACCATCCATACCATGCAAAATGCACTATCATTAATAGAGGCATTAAGATCCCTTGTCCAAATAATTTGATAATCTACTCTTATGTCCATCAGAGCATTGTCCAGGGTGACCTCTCAAAATTTTCTGATATCCACAATGCTACGGTTAAAATTGTTATGGTAGATATTACTCCGAAAAATATTCCCATTCCATCAACATGAATATGTAAAACTGAAGGTCAAGCGAATCACCATAAAGCCTTATCACCTTTACTGCAATAGAAGCACTTAATCGCAGGTGTTGAATAAAAAAAACAAATTAGATGCATAGGGTGTGGAGCTCAAATTTTCCTGGGGACAGATTATTTTGATTGTCTCTACTGTAGCTGCCCAATTGGGATGTGTCAATTTATAATTTAAACCTGCCACATACCAGCATGCCATCTCAATGTTTTGTCCCCTCTGTTCTCTTAGGCATTGATTCGCTATGTTAGGACGACCCACCACTGTGGGGTTTTCCCAATAAAAAATTAGCAATTTGTATATTTCAACAATTATATTACTACTCTCTGTTGGAGATAAATTAGCTAGTTCATCTATGGATTCCCATCTGGTGCTGTTTAAAGGCACTATCCATGGCAAAATATACGTGCCCAGTGTGTGATTATAATTCCCTACCAGATTGTTCACATGAGGTGTAGGGTCTGGCAAAAGATAACGTCAATAAATTGCTCTACTATGTCAAGAGGTGCAATCCTTTTGCTAGACAAGATGTCATCAGAAACCCTATATCCTCTAGATCTTTTAGAGTTTGTCCCGGCTAAGAACTTAGTCAGCCAAACAAATATCCCAAAGGTATCTCCCTCATGGCAGATTGTGTGAAATCATGAAAGATTAACATAAAGAGCAGGTAGCCAGCTAGATATGGGTCCTTGAAGATAATAACCACACATTCACCGCCAACTTTTATTTATATTACCCACCCAAGATACCCTTCTTACTCCTACAGCCTCATGAAATAGATGATCCACTCTGCCTACACTATTCCCCAAACAGTATATCACTTTATTCTTTAGTTGATAATGATCTTCTTCTCAAATTGGTTCTAAAACAAGTACATTCTTTAGGAAAATCACAAGGAGGGGTTTGCCTCAGGGGGTTGCTGGAGCACTGTTAAATGGCTTTGGCGATCTAAACAAAAGCCTTGTAAATTTAGATGCCTAAGGTGGAGCAGATGGTGCAAGTCCCTTCTTAATAATGATGATGCAGCATCTGCAGATGTACAAGGTTTGGCTGGTACATGAATAATTCAGTCCTAACCATTTTAATTTACATCAACATTATATCTCATTAGGCCACTACTCATATCACTGTCACCATTGTTCAAGGGCAGCCACCCACTTTACACGAATGTGTGGAGCTTTAATTCAGATACAACCTCCACAAGAGAAGGTGTTTTTAGACCATGTTAAACAGGATTATGCAGTGTTTTGCAGTCCTCCTCCATTTCGGGGACCTGTAAAGGTTGCAATTCACTTTTGCTTGTGCCCCCTTTGAGCATGGCATCTTATTGGTAGCTTTAAGGGGTGCGTTAATCCTTACCTGTTTTGATTGCCCTGCGTCTCTTTCTTTCTTAGCAGGTGGTGCGTTCATTTAGTCATTCGCTTTGTGATGCCTCTACATCAATCAGTAATGGTGAAGTTTGAACACATAAACTATATGAGAGCCACCAATGAATGTCGATACTACCCAAATTTACAGTTCACATATTTCCAGGGGCAGCCTGGGATGAAGTATAAGCATCAGTACTTTCTACCGGGTGTGCTGTCAGCGCATCTTACAGCGTTTTCTGCCCAATCCCAAACTCTCCTCAACTGACTCCATCCTTGAGTTTATAGCTCCCATTGAACTACTTTAAAAATTTGTGTAAGCACTTGTATGACTCTTACTAGGCTGCGTATTACAGCCTGTTTTCATCTTCACCATAGTGCATAAATCATTTTAAAGTAAATGTAAAATCCAAAGAAATCTAGATGGGTGGGTTAGCCCAGCCTCCTCTAGGCTCTGACGGGTGAGGAATGGCCTGCTTTCGGCTGCAGGCAGGACAGGTGTACTTTATAGTGTCGGTGGAGCTGCTGTGTCTCGCCTCCTCAACACATGTGGCACCACTGGAATTCTTAGCCTTGGAGTCCCAACAATGTCAGCATGTCTCACACTGCAGGCAGGACAAGCACACTTTATAGTGCAGATGTAGCTGCTGTGCCCCACCTCCTCCACACATTCAGTAACACAGGAATCCTGAACCTTGGAGTCCCAACAATTTCAGCATGTCCCACTCTCTGAGCAGGGCATGCTCGCTTTAAAGCACAGATGTAGCACCTGTGCCCTCCCTCCTCCATACATGTGGCACCACAGCAATCCTGGACCTTGGAGTCCCAACAATGTCAGCTTGTCCAAAAAATATTGTCAACCAACATATTTGGAATAGTGTGAGTGCACAGTGAATAAATAACCAAAAACAGTTTCTAGTAGATAGGTTAGGTTACATTTTCCATGAACAAGTCTAGATGTGATTAGTATGTTTACTTCTCACGTCTGCCTGAGAAGATGCAAAAAACATAATTGACAGCTATTCTCCAATTAGTTCCAACTATCTAATTCAAATGTACATTTTGGAAATCATAGGTGTAAACTTAACTTAAGGAAAGTGCATGTTATCCTTGTGAGAAGTTGGCCTGGTATATGAAGTCCACTAATTAAAGTGGGCACCATGCACCAGTTCAAACAGCCCTGAGGGTGATTTAAGAGGTCTAAGTTAACCTTAAAAAGCTATTCAAGTGGTAGCTTTGGAGAGCAGCCTCCAGGCATAGTCTTGAAGTAATGTAAAACAGCTTGTTTTACCAGAATGTAACCTTATAGTATTGGTTAAATAAAAGGAGAACCAATCATTTGTTATTAAAATATGTATTTATTAATATAACTCTATCCAGTACGATACAGTATCTCCTACACGTACACGCACACACAATACTTAAGCACAGAAATGTCAGTAAATAGCGCTTAAACACAGTGGGCCCTGGGGGGGACCAAACCATATATTAAGAAAGTGGTATAAGAACCACGACTTAAGTCAGGACGATGTTGAGAGGACGTAGAATTGCTGGGACCCCAAAATCCACCCAAGGTGAGTAGATAGGGACCTCACGGAGGACGGGTGCAGTGTGGGAACACAACCACATGCTCCACACAACTCTATGTGAAAGTAGTGGTTGGAGTTTTAAAGTGTTAGGACCCTTCCCGGTGGACTTCAAAGAAACCATGTGGTAGACAGAAGGTTGAAGAGCGACCCCACCCGTGGATACTGAAGTACTCAAGTTACCTATCCCTTGAAAGCCAGTTGAATAGAGATGAAGTGGTGTCAGAAACCGCCATCAAACCCAATGGAGGACCTTGAGAAAGCGCTGTTGCTGGAAGAGAGAAAAGTGTCTGCTGGAATCCTAATGTGGCTCTTGTCGAGGAGTACCTGAAAGCAGAGGGGACAGAGTCTGGGTCACTTGAGAGTGACCAGGGGCTCAGTAGACGAGTGCCAACAGATGTCGGGTAATTTAGGTGAGATGACGGAGCTCTTGACTCTGCAGCTGCGAGGACCAGATGACGTTGAGGAAGACCAGGAGCTAGATGAGAGCTGTCCCACGAAGATTGTCGAGTGCTAAGGGGTCAGGGTACGGTGGGAGTACCAACAAGCCTTGGCAAAAGCAACCCATGTTGAAAGTCAAAGAAGAGTATGGTTCAGCTCAGCAAGGTCCAGGAGACTCACCAAAAATAGGGGAGTCAGGGCAGGCCTTGAGCAACCAGGGGAGCAGAAGAAAATAATATGATAATAATA
Organism: Lissotriton vulgaris; assembly: GCF_964263255.1. Classification (NCBI taxonomy): domain Eukaryota; kingdom Metazoa; phylum Chordata; class Amphibia; order Caudata; family Salamandridae; genus Lissotriton; species Lissotriton vulgaris. Next base: position 605,394,809 of record NC_141685.1, on the reverse strand, counting down.
ATCTAAGCCTATACAGTGCCTGGTTACACTAACCAGTGGGTCCCCGCGCTAGCAATTTGCCCCCAGCCTTCTTAACTATTACAGCCTCCTCACCAGAGCCCCACTTAGCCTATCCCCTAGGGAATAGATTGTTTTTTAACTCTTTGCGGAAGACCACCTCTGAGGTTTCCATAAGAAGCCTGATGGGAAGGCTATTCCTCAGACGGGCAGCCAAGAACCAGAAGGACCTCCCTCCCATTCTGGCTCTTCCGATTTTAGGAACCTGCATTAGGCCTGCCCCCTGAGATTTCAATAGACGAGTCTGGGTGTAGGAAGTAAGGTGGTTAAGAAGAAAGCGAGTACCTTTCCCCTGCGTAATCCGATGACTATCGCAGAGGCCTTTGAACTGGACACGCTCCCTAATTGGCAACCAATGTAGCATCTCCAAAGCTTTTTTAGAGGCAGCTCTTTTAAGCAGCATCTACACCAGGCCGGCGGCAGCATTCTGGATGTACTGTAGTCTCTGGAGACATTTCACATTAGCTCCCAGATAGAGGGCATTCCCATAGTCCAGCCTTGAAGTAACCAAAGCATGGACTAAGGCTTTCCTGGCTGTAACAGGGAGCAAATCCAGAGTCTTTCTGAGACCACGCCGAATACCAAAACACATGCCAGCCACGCTTCTGGTGTGATAGTCATATGAGATTTTGGAATCAATCCAAATCCCCAGGTTTTTGACTTGATCATTTCGCACAGGAAGTGGCCCAAGCGTCTGGGGCCACCATGCACCAAAGCAAAGTAGAGCATCAATTGGACCCAGAGGTCAAAGGCACAGTAGTCCCAAGAAGACCACAGGCAATTTCACCATTCAACAGGCCACGGAGCACTCAGTGCAAGGGGGTTGAAGATCTTGGTAGAAAATGGTGTCACAGGTTGTGGCTAGTCAGAGCCCAATGCACTTGTTAAGGAATGCCAGCAAGCACATGCACTTGCAAAGGAACATGGTGCACAGGGGTTCAGGTATTGCAGTTCCCAGGAGGGATACCGGCCTCAAACTCAGTGAGAGGGCAGCTTGGGTCTTGAGGGACATAGAAACCCACCTCCTGTGTTGCTTGACCCTTCGGAGTCCATAGGAGCTCAAGAACAGCAGACTGGTCAGCAGTGATGAGGTACATGTGAATGCAGGGGAGTGACACCTTCGCTCCAAGGGAGATTACCTTCAGTTGGCCTTAATGCTCCACAGGTCCTGCAAGGATCCTGTATGGTGCACAGGCACAGACGATGCCTCAAAATGAGAGGGAGACAAAGTCAGGCCCAAACGAAGTCCACAGAAGTCCAGAGTGACCAGACGGTCAAAGTGCAGTGGTTTCAGTTCTGAATCTTGTCCATGATGAATCTAAGGTCCTACAGCCAGTTAAGCCCTTACATAACAACGGGAGAGTTGAAAAGATTCAGGAGACCCTCCCAGGGGAAGGTGTGGACAGGGGGGAGATTACTCCCATGTTCTCTGTCCAGTTTCGCGTGAGAGCGGGAGCTGGTTTGAACTGGACTGGTTTGAACTGGACCATGAACAGGGACACTAAATATGGCCCTCAAGTAGACTTTCAGTCACTAGCAAGCACACCCACCCAGCCCTAATACACTAAATCTTGTCTGGGAGGTGATCACACCTCCCTGTGACAGGATATCTATTGTTCTGCCTTCCCCTTCTCAAGCTTGGCTCAGCAGCAGGAGGGCAGAAATGTGTCTCTAGTCTGCAGCAATCATTTTGTGCTGTCTGGGACTAGAAGGCTGGTACCGGGATCAACAGGGACCCCACAAAGAACGCTTCTGAGGGGCTGGAATCATACCTTCCACACCGTTACAGGTGTGGGGTTATGATTCCAACATGTTTGACACCAAACACGATAGGATATGTTTCAGCCGTTTTATAGTTGGTCATCATGTGGTCAAGTAATGCCCCTCTATATAGGGCATATGTCTGTTTCACTGACAACCCGGGATAATGGACTCCGTAGGCTGCTGGGGTATCCTGCTCATACAGGGACACCCTCTCACTTAGAACCACACATCCTGCCCTCAGGATTGCAAAGACATGATGTAGGGGTGACTTATAGGTTTTAAGTGCAGTGACCCTTAGATATAGTAAACCTATATCTTTCGTGAGTGATGCATGCACCAACGCACACAGGCTTCAGTTGCAGGCCTGTAGTCCTATTTTGCATGGCCTCCATGGGTTTCATAATACATGCTTCAGCCCATGGGAGGCTTCTGGAGTGCCTATGACCTGGGTACATGGGTACCGTATACTAGGGACTGTGAAGCGTACCCCAATATCCAATCTGGAGGGTACTGAAGTACATAACATAACAGTTTATGGAGAAAGTAGATAGACTGGGGTCTTGATTAGCAGGATCCCGGTCAGACTAGTTGAAAACAGCATTGCATCAAGTAAAAAGTGGGGGTAACCATACGAAGCAGATCCTACTTTTCTACAATACTACATGAGAAAAAGTTAATTTAAAACCAGTTTGTAGGAGAGTAGGGTCTGCAATCCTATGATCACCCCAGATTTTTGCTTTTTGCTTCACTGGTTTACGACTTCTCTGGCTGTGGGCCTGCTAATCAGACCCACAGCCTTGCTGTTCTCTCACTAAATTGACACGTGTACCTTAGGTGCATTTACCAATTGGTACTGGGCCACCTTATCAGACCCTGTAACTCAGGGCATAGGTGTACCCAGGGCCTACCAGGGGCTGCAGCATGTATTATGCCACCCCTGGCTGGCCATCTAAATCTGACACAAATGGCTGCACGACAGCTGGGGCAAGGTGGTGTAAACACCCTTTGCTTTAGATATAGTATACCTATATCTAAACCTAAAATGGACACCCGTATTCCTATCAGTCACTCCTATGGCAGGCCTTGACAATCCTGAAGGCAGAGTGCTTGGAATCGTGTGAGATGGTGCTCTGGCATGAGCAACCAATGATTCCTCCGTCCCCACTTTTCTCACCACAAATAACTGGTTTTATTAGCGCCAAGACGCCTGAGGGTATATGCTGCGCTTTACAAATATCAAAAATAAATAAATAAATAAATAAAGCTGAGCCCGTTTGCAGCTTGCGGAACCAAGTCCTAATAGCTGTTCCATGATAACGCGTACCATATACTCTTAAGTGCATTATAATCCTCGCGGTTATATGCCAACTCTGGTATCGCTTTATCAAAACATGTCGAGTAAGGTGTCATACGAATTGGAATACTAACCCCTCGCCAAATCTGGTGATGGGGTTAGCATTTCACCCTTCTAGAGGGACACGACATGTATGTAACTGTGAACCCCGGTTAAAGTTAACTCATGCCTCAGCATCACAAAATGGATGCTGCCACCACAGACACAAGTCTGACCTCCTGCTGCTGGGAGTCCTTCCAGCGAGGGAGGCTTGGACAAAGGGTTTCCTGTCATGGGCGGTGCTAGCACCATCCCAGGCAGGGTTTTGTGTATCCTGGGTAGGCAGGGCTTTAGAGGAAGGTGACTGCAAGTGGCACCCCGGTGCTCACTATGCATCTGCCAGTTAGAACCAGTTCCAGGGGCACACCAGCCCCTGAGCTGGGGAAAGTCCGGCATGGGAGAGGGCTGTAACCACCCCCCTTCCTGGTCCCACCCATGGGCAGGACCTAGTCGCGTGCCAGCCCCTTTTCCTAGTATAAAGATAGGAGCGGGCCCCCTTCCAAATTAGATCATCTTTGAATCCTGAAACTACTTTCTACGAAAGGAACTCAAGACTTCTTCCTAAGATTTCTCCCTTGTGACTAAGGAGTAGTCACCCTGCATCCGCAGGCACCATCCAAGCATCGCGGTCTGCTGTAAGTCTCTCCTCCGGATCAAGACTGCCCAGCTCGACGAGAACCGGCTTCCCTGGCACCTCTGACCTCAACCTGCATCATCAGCCCAGCTGAGATTCGTGGGTGTGACGAGACCTCGAGGGACCGGCCATCTTCAGGACTGCACGACGCTTGCCCAGCACCACCGCCGAGGGATCCTCGAGTGAGTGCTTTGGGGTGAGAGAAGCCCCAACCCTGAGCAGCTCCAGCACCGAAGTTCAGCCTCCCAGCCTCCACGAGATCTGCGTGGGGCCCTTCTGCTCTTTGCTGCTCACCGCGTTGGCTGGCTTGTGGCTTTCCCGATGACGAACGACGACATCGACACCGTTGGCCTGGTTGCCCCAGACTGGCCCTTGCTCCCCTCCAACAGAGGAGCACCCCGGACCCTCCTGGTCCACTCCAGACGCCATTTTGAGTCCACCGCATGGGCTTGCATTTGCCAAGACTTGTTGCCCCAATCCTGGGTCCAGCGACGTCGACAGCAGATACCATCGTGGGACAGCTCGCACCTCCATCCTGGTCGCCGACAACGCCTCCTGGTCCGTGAGACTGCAGAGCCCAGCGTCGCCCACTAGCCTGGTCGAGGTGACTCCATCCGGTGCCATCCTGGTGCCCATCTAATCACTGGCTAGTGATTCAGAACTTGGTCCCCTCTGCTTACAGGTGTCTTTCATCTTCGATCCAGGCTTGGATCCATCCGAATCTCTTCACTGGTCGCCTGCCAGCAACTTCTTCTTTCTGGCTGCATAGACTGCAACGAGGATTCCCGACGTCTTTCCAGACCTATGCAGCCGCAGCCCCTGGGCTAGGTAACTTCGGCATTTTGGTGCCCCAGCATAGCCTCCCTATCCAAGGGTCCAGATCCTTTTTCGTTTCAGCTCTACCTAGTCGGATTCGTCCGATAACACTAACTTTGTAATTTCTAGCAACCATAGACTTTGTCCCGCATCCCGCGTGAGAGTGCACACTCTGCACCCGATCTCCCTAGGCCTCCTGCTAGTAATCTGAAGGTTCAGTAGTCCAGTCCTAGCGATCCTAAAGTCTATTAGAGTAGTACTTACCTGCTAGTAATTTTGCATTCCACTTTTAGAGTAAATGGTTTTTCGTGCCCCTCGGGCATTTGTGTAAATTGTGTGATTTGAGTATTTTCCTAAGAGCTTTGTATTGTGCTTAGCACCCTGTCCTCATAAAGAGTCCAGGGTTGTTGTGTTCTAAATAAATATACTTTTATTTTCATAACAACTTGTGTGGTGTCCTTTCACTTGGTGTTCAAGGGGTATATGTGATGGTATAACAGCTGGCTTAACACGCCCTCTAGAGTTTAGCCTAAAGACTGCTCTTGTCCATGCTACTAGGATAGCTGGTCTACGGTTGACTTACAACCAATCATCAATAAGGGTCGTTTGAAATGATACATAGTGATCACTAGAATAGTGAGCACTGCATATCAGGCCAACTTCTCACATTGGTGAGCAGCGGTTGGGATTTGAGCTTGCTGTTGTTTTACCACACGTATCCTAAGAATATCTTTGTGAAAGATCACATAAGTATTAAGGTACATATAACTCAGCTTAGAATACTCTGAGTTCTACTGAACCAGCTGTTGTAGTTCAACAGGGCCTAGCACACCCTGACTATAACTCTTAGCAAGGGATCAGTAGGCAAACAAATAGTGTAGGTAGGTGCATCACTTACACCACACTAGAAGCATGTCGGACAAAGGAGGGAACTCAGAAGCCCCCCTTGTGTCAGTAGACCCTCCACAGGTCACTTCACGATATGCTGCTCTTAGCTTCCAGGAGATGAGACAAATCTGTACATCCAGGAAGCTAAAACAGGGTTCTAACCCTACCATTCCTTTTCTGAGTGGTCTCTTAAAGACTTATGATGCCAGGAGGTCTGCTAACACAGACTCTTCTCATCCAGATGGGAGCATGCCCCCCTTAGAGGGAACCCTTGGGGACCCTGACCTCCCACTCAATGGAACAGTTAGTGAAGGAGAGGAGGAGGATCAGGAGTTGTCAGAGGATGAGGCAGACAAGGGTCAGGGAGAAGTCAGTAGACTGACCAGGACCAACTTAAGTAGGCATGAGAATGGTTTTGGGGGACCCCCAGGGCCACTCTCAGGCGGACTTAACATTGGGAATGGACGAGTTAGGTCTCTATCTAGAGGCTCTAACAGATCCATTCGAACCAATGGCTCTCAGACCTCTTCTCATAGAGGGATGTCATCCCCTAAGAGGAGAGAGCATGAAGCAAAGATGAGGGAAGCCAATCTGAGGATTGAAAGGGAAGAACTTGCCCTGGCCAAAGAAAGGCTTGCCTTTGCTAGAGAGCAAAAGTTAAGTGGGCTAGATCTCACTGGTGGCAGCATTTTACCTCGAGAGAAGGACAGGAGTTTAGACACTAGACACCTGAGTAAGATAGTGCCCCTCTTTAAACAAGGGGATGATATCCACAAATGGATAACTGCTTTGGAGAGGGCCTGCACTGTCCAGTGCGTCCCCCAGAGTCAGTGGGCAGCTGTCTTGTGGCTCTCCTTTGAAGGCAAAGGTAGAGATAAGCTCCTCACTACTAGAGCTGAGGATGCTAACAATTACCAAGTCCTGAAAAATACACTGATAGGTGGGTTTGGCCTAACCACTGAGCAGTACAGGTTGCTGTTCAGGGATACCCAGAAAACTCAGTCTCAGGATTGGTCTGATTTTGTGGATTGTGCCACTAAGGCTTTGGAGGGCTGGTTGCTGGGCAGTAAGGTTACTGATTATACAGGATTGTGCAATCTGATCATGAGGGAACAGATTTTAAACAATTGTCAGAACCAGTTGTTGCATCAGCACCTTGTTGACTCAGATCTAACCTCTCCCCAAGAATTGGGAAAGAAGGCAGGCAGATGGGCCAGAACAAGGGTTAAGCAGAACCAGGGCCAGAACCAGGGTGGTCAGAAGAAAGCAGACCAGAAGAGTAATAATACCAAAGGTGAACAAAATGACCAGAAGTCTTCGACAGGTCCCCAACAAACCAAAGAGGGTGGGGGTCAGGCTTCCCAGAAGAAGAAGACTCAAGAAGGCCAGTCTAAAAGGTGGTGCCAGTACTGTAAAAGTAAAACACACTGGTTTAGTGAGTGCACCAAGAAAGGAGGGCAAACTCCTGCCACTGCAGCCCCTAAGGCACCTGCACCCCCTAGTACAGTCAGCAGTGGTAGTGCTCCTCCCAAGGGATTAGTTGCGTTAACCTTGGGTTCTGAGGGGTATGACAACTTAGTTGGCACACTCACTCAGGCTGTCCATGTCTGTACAGGGGATGTGGATATATCCCCTGATGCCAGTCCCAATACTTTGGGCAAATACAGACAGACACCTTTTATCAATGGCAAGATGGCTCAGGCCTACAGGGACACTTGTGCCAGTGTCACAATGGTGACACCTAACTTTGTGGACCCTGGACAGATCATGCTAGGACCAGAGTACCTAGTGACCAATGCCAGCAATGTCACTACCCACCATAGTATGGCAATTGTTGATTTCTCCTGGGGAGGGGTAAGTGGCCAAAAGAAGGTTGTTGTTAGTTCAGACCTCCCAGTTGAATGTTTGTTGGGCAATGATTTGGAGTCATCCCTATGGTCAGAAGTGGAGCAGAGGACTCACATGGAAATGTTAGGCTTGCCAGCACATGTGCTTGCTGTGACTAGGTCACAGGCCAGAAGATGCCCCACTGAACAGGTGCTGGATCCTGGAACAATGGACCAGACACCTTTCAAGAAGAAGAGCAGGAGGGTTAAGACATTGCCTTCCCCCTTGCCCCAGGTTGAGGATCAAGTCTCAGAGGAGGCTGACCTCAAAGAGCTGAGGGAAACTGAGCCTAAAGAACTTGAACCTGATCAGGTT